>NC_066363.1:11809642-12433571 GCF_013377495.2 Cygnus atratus
GAAAAACATAATGGCTTCCTAGTACTACCAAACAATATTGTGCATTTTATTTCCAATATGATAGATAGAATAATTTAAATTTAGCTTGAAATTCTGGTTATTTTTCTCTTTATTGCCACCCTCATCAGTTTGTGGGTCCGTTTCTTCACTATGACTGTTGTAAATGATGACGTTGCTAAATGTAGGTGGGTATCACTTTGCTGAAGGCTCCTCTCATAGACATCCATCCTGTATTACAGTATCATCGTGGAACTGGTGCAAGATCGAAACATCCCCAGTCTGAAGTCAGGTCTCAGCTCTAGAAGTCATTGTAGATGAGGTAAGTCATTTATGCTCTACAAAATGACAATGAGCCACATTGCTCCCTGTAATTTTTGTTCCGTTGGTTTGTCTATCAACTACTGAGATAAATGCTGTCTTTTGCTTGTGGCTAGGTGCAGCTCGTACAAGTATGGACCCCAAATCTTGCTTGAGATGTCTAGATGATATTATAATGTGAATAAAGAAATATCAAGGAGATATAACTGTAATCACAGCCCTAAACTAATATCCACCAGCACCACTGAGAAAACAGTAGCAGCTTCTGAGTCAAAAAATAAACTCATCGTGTTATCTTCAGTAAGGAGAAGGTATAATCCAGTGCAGTCAATAATGTTACAGGTTTATCCTATACCTCTAACATCCACTTCCCCTTAATTTCCCTGCACTACAACTGATTTTCCTTCATCCAAACCTGATCTCAGGTAAGCACCTGGAAAGTAGAGGTGCTCAAGCATGTCTGAAGAAAAAAAGAGATACCTAAGAGTGCTGGCAAGGAGGCCTTTTCAAAAACTGTACCACTGAAGGATAATGATGTTTACCCCACCCAGGATCCACAGACAAGCCACAGAAACTCAAGCAGTTGCAAAAATGAACAACAGATACAAAATATGCATCAAGAGAAGCAGAGGCATCAAGAGAGGCAGCAATAACAGTAATTAGTCTGTGTGTGTCCCTTGCTCCAGAAGCCCCAGCAAACAACCTGATCTCTCTAGATGATTCAGCAGACCCAAATCTCAGTCCAAATTCAACAAACAGATGGAGGCGTGAGAAGTTATTTTAAGACACCTGGTAAAACTATTGAAGCACAACATGTCCATCTCAGTGATGAACCCTTCATTCATATAAGAAGTAGGTAAACTCATTGTACTTTGTACATGGTTCCCTAGGGACACAGTGGTTCTGCCAATTACTGTGCTAATTAATAGTAGCTATGGAGTCCTTCAGCCTGAAGTTTTTGCCTATGCCCTCCACTGAAGACCTTCTCTGAGTTTTTCTCACTGAATCTGCATTCAGGCATTACTTTCTATGTGTCATACCAGTAAAGATCAGCTTTACATCAGGATGACAATGACAGTCAGCCACTGAAGCCTTAAAACACAAGTGCTGTATCAAATAAAAGCTTAGCCAAACTGACATGATTTATTTTAAAATAACGAACTTCTCTTTACTACTGGGCAGCTGCTGAATAAAATTGGCAGATGTGAACTCTTAGAGACCTAAGTGAAGAATCTTGTCACCCTGTGCTTCTTTGCACATGCTGGAAAAAGACAGGCCTCCAGATGGTAGAAATGAGTACATTTCAGAAATACCTTTCTTTTTTTTTTCCACAGGTTAGTTGAATATTGAGTGAATTGTGGGCAACATAAACAGAGTTACTTTTAACACTAAAGGTAGTCAAAATTGGCAATAGTAGACTTTTTCTTAAAAATGGGAAAAACTGGATGGCTGTGGCTCATTTCTCCCTAGAATTTATTAGAAACTAAATCCAGTGTGAAAATAAAAGAGAAAGAAAAGAGAGGAAAGTTGAAGTGACATCAATGTAAAATAGAAAATAGTATCCTGGGTTATAAAATATTATCTTCGTTGTTTTTTTTTCCCCATTTTTAAAATCAGTTTCATAAATATCCTTCTTTTCAAATGCTCAAGATTCCTATTAAATCTTTTACAAAGGGGAAAGCAGTTAAAGAAAATTCTACATCAGTGCTTGACTTAGTTTTCTTCATTTTCTTTCTTTTTTTTTTTCTTTTTCAGCAAGAAGTATTAGGATCATACATAAGATGCTTTATTTAGAATCTGAAAATGTATTTTATGTTTTTCTGTTGACAACCAGAAGCACTGGCTGGAAAAAAAATAGCAGAACAAAGAGCTCCCTTGAGATATTTCACGTTTGCTGACTCACTACATCATCACATACGACACTGAATTATTAGTTTCAGCAAATACTGAAATAGCACAAGAAAGCTTTCTTGCTCTTTTATCTTCACCATTGTTCTTGGATTTAAACAACTCACATAAAAACTTTTGGGTAAAACTACAAATATTGAAAAATCATAATTTAGAGTGGCGTTTATTGTACAGGATGCCTCCTTAATCATACTGAGATAGAAGGCTGAGAATATAGTTTCCTTGAGCTCAGAGGACAATGTGGATAGAAAACATGTTTCATGCTGATAGCCTGACCTAGAGCCTGTTAGGACTTTAAGAAGTTTTAGCAGGATTCTTCCTCTCTATCCCCTCATCTGCCTCGGTGCCTCAGCTCACCCAAAAAGACCGATGTTGCAGCCTGATTTCTACCAGGATGAGCTTTGCCTGAGAAGCACCCCTCTCCTCAAGTCCAGCACACCTGTCAATCGTGTCTTACTTTTGAGTTAGCTAGTTTCAAAGTCCTTTCAAAAATTTAATTACCTGTGACTATCCGAGGTCAGAAGCCATGTGGTATGTCAGCTACGTGGGGTCTCAAAATGGCCCGCCCTGTCTCCATTGGCAGCACTGCACAGTACCACTGCTGTATGGATAACCTGTCACCACAGACCCCTGCACTCCACTGCTTGCAAGGATTTATTTGGTTCCCTGACCAAGACCTTAGTGTAAATTTTTAAAGCAACACCATGTTGCTCTGTATTGCAGGAAGAGTGAAGGGTAAGTGGCCGGGTTATTATGACTTTCATGACCTTCTGGCTGGGAATAGAGGCGTAGTAGTGCTTTACGGAAGAAAACCAACCAAAACAACTGCAGGCTCAGCTGTATGTAGAAAGCCAGTAGTTTAATATCATCTACTTCGATACAATAAAAAATAAAATGATAATATTTTACACTAACACAGATTAGAGCAGATACTGAAATAGTGGAGATACTGAAAATTAGTGCAGATACTGAAAATTTCTGAAATGGGAATCGTTACATATTATTTAACATTGAAATTATGAAATAATTAACACCAAACTGAGGCATACTTGGCTTTTTTTCAGAATTAATTTTCAAATGCTACTTCTTGTTTTTAGGTTTAACTATCTGACTTTCATCCCCTTAGGACAGTGACAAAATTCTCAATTTTCAATCAATTTCAAAATTCTCAATCATCTTAACAGGATTAGATTTTATTATTTTTTTTTCTACAAGCTCTGGCTTCCAGATGCACTAGTGTCATTTCTTTAAAACACTGTGTATGACAACGAGATAAAGGGGGAAGACAAAACACAAATGAAGTGAATAGATCAGTAAGTTAACCAATGTCATAAACTAAAAGAAAGAGCTAGAGTGATCAGGAATATATATGTTACAATTTAAAATACTAATAATTAGGATGGATTTATTTTAACTTCATGTTACAATTTACTGTGCTCATCTCAGTCGCTCCCTTCTCTTTCTATTCTTCCCATACCCGTTGAAAGATTTAAACACCTTACTTGTTAGTAATAAGCATTGATTCAGCATCCCTCATGAAATGATGCATGATTTTACTCCATCACAGATAATTTCAGAAACATTTGCTGCCTGCTTTTATCTGCACTCTACTTGTGGAGAGGATTTGAAAAGGTTTACGTAGTTGACTGCTCTGCAGTAATGCGAGGGTTTTGTTATCCAGCCGAGCTACCATAGTTGGTCCAGATAGCTTGGATTCTTTCCTTCTGCAGCCAAAATCTCACAAAACCTCTTGCTGAAACACAAAGGCATAGGAGAGAAAGGGCAAATGAATCACCAAACCTTTCAAGAGACTATTGATATTCCTCCTGGAGCGTAGCAATTAACGCTTCTCTCAGCCCCACCTGATCACTTTGTTGTCCTCTGCCTGTGTACCCACGTAAACAATTTTTGGGCAGAGATCTTGAGTTGCTTCTGTTACCACATCCGGTCCTGCTTTAACCAGAGGCAGCAGACCGGTTACTACTGAATTCAGCACAGGCAGAATTGAGAATCACATCTCTTTGGATCCAGCAAAAGTCCCACAAGAGCCAGGTTCACACATACACTCATGTTCAGAGCACGGTATCCCAGGTTCAGGACGTACTGCACCCCAGCCGTGGGACATTCTTGTCCTGGCATGTGCAGTGGTGTTTGCTGATACCAGCTTGCATTTGTGGGAGACACCCTCAGGCTCACAGGCCAACTTAGTTTGTCTTTCATTATGGCAGGAAAAGAGAAAGCCTACTGCAGCACAGACAATGCTGAGATGTCTCATCCAATTTTCCTTTCCTGTTCCCTGTGTCTCAGTCTTTCCTCAAGACTCTGCACTAAAACACTCACCCAATAGCTGTAGCAGGTAATGCCAAATAACCAACAGAGACATTTGAGTATTGAGCTCCTAGCAGCTATCACAGTGATTTGCATGTACCCATTACTGTGTATGCTGCAGGGCAAGGGCAATATCTGTGATCCTCATGGATGGGGGTGTTGGGATCCTTGCACAGGCTGCCAGCTGTTGAGGGGAGCAGCCCAGAGCCCCCAGCCCCTTCCCTTCCTGATCACAGTCAGGTGCTACAGCAGGACAGGGGATGACAAACCCCCAAACCCTCCTAGCTCTGGTGACCTGCTCTGTCCTTCATTAATTCTGTGATTAAAGTCTCCACCTAGTGAAGGAGAGCAATAGGTTTTACTGGATTTGCCTCTACAATCGTTCAGTGCCGATAGGGTGCTTGGGGACATGATTTTCCCTGGCCTGTATTCTGCTGGCTGCTGCACTCTCCAAAGGGACATCATTCCCTGGAAGAGGTTTCAGTCCCCAGAAGGGGGACTACAAGAAGTACCCTACAAGAAGTACCTGTCCCTATAAGGGTATCAATCCCTCTAAGGCGCATCAGTTCACAGCAGGGCTATCAGTCCCTGCAAGACATGTGAGTACCTGGCAGGGATATTGGTCCCTGGTAGGAGTGTTAGTTCCTAAAAGGGGTTTCAGTCCCCAGAAGGGGCATCTGTCTCTATAAGGCACATCAGTCCCTGTAAGGGGTTTCAGTCCCAGCAGGTGTATCAGTTCTTGCAAAAGAGATCAGCCCCTGCAAGGGGGATCAGCCCCTACAAGGTCTCTCAGCCCCTGTAAGGGACATCAGCCTGTCTGAGGACTGCCATGAGTGATCCATGCAAATTGCAGCTTGAGTGCAATCAATAGATGTGACAAGCAGCCAGCGCTGGCAACCAGGGACATAATGAAGGTGTGACTGTGTAAACGGCTAACAGATAACAATGCTATAGGAAATTATAGGGCAGTGCTGTATTGAATAAGTGCAGTGCAAAATGAGCTGCGGCTCGCAGGTCATGCTTCCCCGCTGCTGAAGTGTCTCCTGCTCTTGTCCTTTGTAATTGTAAGTGGCAGCAGTGGCGGCTGAATGCGATGAGGGCATGTATCCAACCCTCATTTGTTCTGCATTACAATGCAGCCCTCGCCGCCAGCAGCTGATCCGGAGTGTCAGTGACCACCTCCCAAGTGGACCAAGACACCGGTGAAAACTCCATTCACTGAGGAATTAGGAAGGCTGTCATTAAAATAGGGCTGTTAACATCGGGGCGGGTCCTGTACGGGACAGGATGAAACCTCTATGCTTTGTTTTAATAAAAACTGCTTTCCCCACAAAGAAACATGGCTTTTCCTACAGAAAGCAAAGGATCATGCGTAAGAAGGTCAAAAAAACACTCGTGTTTTTGATAGATTTAAAGAAATATCTATGATGTTTAAAATATTTTTGTTTTAAACTCAGAACAGAAGCTTTTGACTACACACAGTTTAAATACAGCAAATTCTCCAGCTTCTACAATGCCTCTTACCCACTCTTTAATATTCAAGGAGAGAAAGAATGGATAAAAACTATTCATTGATTTTTAATTTAATTTCCAAGTCCAGCGATATGAAGTACTTCTCTGCAATGTTGTTCTGACATTCGGATCAAATGTAGTGGTTGTTTTCTGGAACCTCGGGTCTTCAAGACTCCGACTCTTTGGTCTGATTCCCATTTAAAGGTTTACAGATTAAATTTAACATTTGAACCTAATGAAAGACAAGGAGGTAACTGAAAGTGCTCTGCAGAGTTCCCTGATATTTCACCATCACTGATCAATACTTTCTGCTATTTATGATCACTCCGTACATCCCTTTCCTCCTCTTCATAATGCCAGGCAATTTTATTTATGTTTTTCTTCACTTTAGCCCTGAGAATATCCAGTCTTCTGGTTAAAGTAAGACCTACGTTAAACAAAACACTTGTTCTATTTCTTTACTAATGCACTGTAAACATAGATCGGTATTTATTCTGTAACCTTTTTTCCTGTCATTTAAATGTGGCTGCTTGCTTTTGCTCTTATGAGAAACAATTAATTTCTTACAAATGTGTCTACCTACAAATGAAAATGAATTCAAGGCAAACAAATTCAGGCTCTTTATTTTATTTTATTTTGTTTTGTCCTATTTTGTTTTATTTATTTATTTATTTATTCAATACAGTGAGCAAATCCTTCCCTCTTTTTCTTCTGGTTTCTTGAGGTTGGACAGCTGAATCAGGGTGGATGTAATTCCCAGGCTCAAAGGAGTCCACAGCAGGATTTGTATCCTCCAGTATACCACAAAAACAGTGTTTGGCAGACTTGCTGACACAAGATGGTGCCCCAGGAATCAAGAGGACAAGTGACGATGCATTTGGTATCTGTAAAATCCATTGCTTTTATTTTTTCCTTTTTTTTTATTTTTTATTTTTGTTCTGCTTATGTAGAAGTCCCCAGGGAAACAACTTGGTGGGCTGTCCACCTTCTGCAGATGCAGACACTGATGAAGACCACGCAGCCATCCATGGAGCCTTCAGCCTCCCAGCATCTCACTGACATCTCAGGAGCAGGGGCTGGCTGCGCTCCTCACAGCAAGGGGCAGGATCCTGCCCTGGGCACATGGGACCAGACCTCCACTGGGAACAAAATGGAGGCCTGCCGGAATTAATCCTGGGCTTCGTTATCACTCCTGCACATCACTGCGCTTTGTGGCTGGCCTGGGCCGGCTAACTGCGCCGCAAAAGTGTGTGAAGAAAGATGGTATCAGGCTCTATCTGTCTAAGCCAGAAACAGGCAATACCAGAAAAGCCTGTCTTGTCCAATTTCCAGTTTAGCTTTGCAGACTCGAGAAGTGCAGATAGTTTGGACATGCTTTAGATAAGAAGCTGAATATCTGGGCGTTTTCCTGAGCACAGAACGCTACGCTTCATACAGTTTACTAAATTGTGTCACTAAATTTTTATCCTTCCTGGTAATAGACTTTTTTTTTTTTTTCTTCAGTGTTTCTTTGCCCTCCCTCCCAGCCACATTGTTGGTAAATGCACAAATATATGCATACAACCATCAGTGTACACACTCTGGTTGCCTTAGTACGAAACTGTGCATCTTTGCTCAGTGTGCTTGGCTTCTTCAGAAACAAAACTGTGAAGTCAAGAGCAGGGGTGCAGCTGCTCACATGCTCACAAAGCTCTGAGCCCACCATGAGAATTCACTTTTAAACACATGATGAAAAAACAGTCCTTGCCTCCTTGTCTTTGCAGAAAAATCCCCTGTATGCTTGTAGTATAAATGCACTTAGATGCAAAGATAAAAATGGGTATTTGTGTGGTTTTTTTTTCCCTTTTTTTTTTCCTTTTTTTTTTTTTTCTCATATAGCCACAAAGGGAGTGCAGCATCTTTGCAGAACCCTAATTGCCAGGTGCCTGTTTGAGAGGGAGGAGGATGGATAGCTGTTTTGGCACTGGGCTGATCTTTTCAAATGTAGGCGGGAGAAAAAAAGGACTCATAACAGATTTCTCTGCTCCATAAACCTCTCTCCTCTACAGTCGGAAAAGAAATGTTCATGCTTACAGTTACCTCTTTCCACACAACGTATTTAGAAACATTCATGGGGCTGGCTTTTTTTTTTTGTTGCTGTTGTTTCTTTCTTTCTTTCTTTCTTTCTTTCTTTCTTTCTTTTTTTTTTTTTTCATGGAAAATGTTCATTCAGTTTTCCCTTTGCTTGCCTTTCTGGATGCTTTGTCCCATACGTACTGTTCCTGGCTGCTTATAATGTGCCTCTGCTGAAGGAGACTTTCCTGGTCCTCCCCTTTATCAAATGAGATTGAATTTCTGAGGAGCAACTACATTGTTGGCACCCCATCTTGTTTGTGAGAAATTCACTGCCTGTTGTTGCTGTTTGAAGCATGAACCTCTGAAACACGGATCCTTCCCTTTGGACATGGAGGCTGGGCAATGTAATACTGCTCTTCCAGCCCATGAGCCACAGGTCAGCATTTAATTTCTGGGAAATTCATAATTAAAGTGTTTTAGTTATCCCACATTAAAAAAATAGTTAAACACCACCAACAACATACTGAAGGCACTAGGGGTTTACTGCAAGGTAAACCAGGTGAACTCAACCTTTGGGCACGGGGAGGAGATGGAGGAGTGAAGGATGCAGACAGCTGACTCCAACAATTATTTTCCAGTAAACACTGCCAGGTTCTTTTGTCTCCATCACATTTTGCATTTAGGTAACTATCTCCTTTGTTATCTTGCTGTAGAACCAGACTTTTGTATGAGCAGAGACAGAGCCTCAGTCACTGGCAGATTTACCGAAAGTGAAGATGAAGGTAGCAGGGACAGGGATAGGGATGGGGTAAGATGGGAGGAGCAAAGATGCCTAAATCCTGCTACATGGGCTCAGCACAAACAATGCTTTACTCCACCAACATCCTCAATGCAACCAGTAGCACAGCTTGCCAACTGAGGTATTTTTTCTGTATGTATAAGCATAACACAAATGGTCATCAAAGACCATTGTTTTCCACCATGTTCCCCTTGTTCTTGTACTCAGTGCCCTGAAGATGTGCAAGCCTTCTCTGTGTAATGACAAACTGCTCGAGCGACCTTCAGTGTCACAGCATATAGAAAATTCCAAAGTGCTCTGCAGGAAAATCTTTCAAAGGTTTGGATTTCTGGGATTCAAACATATCCTGATTTTATCTATCGTGAAGATCACAGCAGACACTCAAGCTCAATGCTGAATTACTGTCTTTTGAAATGACTGTTTTTACAGGCAGTTTCTTGACCAACATTATGGCTTCTCTTTACCCCAGTCTTCAGGAACCTGAGCTGACAACATATTCAAAATAGCATATTCAGCAGCATTCAGCAGAGGTGGGAAGCAGAGGTTTGTATGGTATGTAATTTGTTTGTATGGATAGAGACCACGGAATACACTTAAATCAATCGTGAGGAGCCTTTTGTTGTTAATGTTAATTTCAACATTATACATTTTTATGTGCACAGCCTATAAACATACCAGTAGGAATAATTTTATTAAACTGAGTTACAAAAATAAATGCTTTCCTCTCACATGGTCTAAAAAGACTCTGGTCTAAAAGTCTGATTTCTTCTTAGATATGACTCATGCCATATCTGTCTTTTTTTTCAATCAAAACGTTCGGGGATGACAGACAGAAGATGTGTGCTCTACGACCGAAGCTAAATGTTAACTACCAATTGCTTACAATACGAGGAACGCAGAAGCTGCAACTGCTGACCTTGCCACCAGCTCCTGCAGAGTGCCAAAGAGGAGCATTTCCCCATGCTTCTGCATTCTATTTCCATGTCTGATTACGTGCTTGCTTTATACAAATCACACGCTGACACAAAATGTCTATGAGTCAGTCTTTTTCCTTCATGCGTTACTCACGTAAGATCCATAACAAAGTCCTCTATTTTCTGCCTACTGTGAAGCCTTGTTAAATTAATCATACTGCAAATTGAAAGGAAGAATCATGTCATTTCTCTTCAGAAAAATTAAAACTTTTGACATTTAAATAGTATATTTACCAAAGCACTTCATGAAATACTGTCATCTATTTTCTGTCTATTAATAACATGTTACAGTGTAAAAACTGTTTTTATCTCTGTCTGTGCAAAAGCATGGCCAACACTGATTGTATTTAACATTTTATCAACTGAACTAGAGAAGAGATATTACCTCTTTGAGCACCAGCCAAAGGTCTTGTAGCTAATGCTGACCTCTGTCAAATATAACACATTGTATAGGAAGGATTGACAATTATTGTTCTACTGTATTTTGCAAGACACCAAGGGTCAGAGCAATGGAATTGTTACATTGCAGCAGAGCAATAATTCAAAGCTTGTTTGCCTGTGCTGGTTAAAGCTACTGGGGTCAAAAATATTTACTGCATTAGAATATGGGCAAAATGATAAGGAATTTGTAAGTAAGCTTGCAGTTTTCTTGGTTGTTTTATTTGTTTTCTGGGGTTTCCTTTCTGGTTGACAGGTATTCCAAATCAGCCCACTACCCTCCTATGACAGCAAGATTCTTCTTGTTAGAAGATGATAAATCAGCCTTTTAATCTCAAAGAATCAGATTGCATTGAAGCTTTATCTAGCCTTGTGGAAAGGTGGGGTGAGGGTCAAATTAGAAAGCAAAAGCCTTTCTCATTCCATTGGAGCATATATACAATAGTGAAATAAGATTTACAAATTCATAAAATACATTCTGACTTCTTGTACTTACTTTTTAAGGTCGTTTAAAAAAATAAGTATCCCAAGATACGCTGTCTGCAAAGACATGGGTTGCACTTTCCTGTGGTGCATGGCCATCTTTAGACTGCTAATTTCTACTAAGAACATTCTGCTTAGTTGAGAGAGCATAAACTTACATTTTTGGCATTGAAAGTACCGAGTTTGATACCTTGTTATCATCTTATATGGATGCATCTATGGTTCATTTCAAATACACTATAAAAAAGAAAAGTATAACTACATGCTTATACATGACAAACCCATTCCCATTATGTTAAAGTCAATAGGGGTTTATTGCAAAACCTCAGTGTGAGTAGGATTAGAAACAATACAGAATATAGAATAATACATAATACAGAAGCAAAATATGGAGAATATCAATGAGTTTGTCTAAGTCATCTCTTTCACCCACTGTAGGATTGTTTCCTGTGGTATATTTCCTGTATTTTGCCTCAGTCAGCCTGTGTTTGTTAACAATATCACCCTGCTGCAAAACCAGCAAATATTGTACTGAACTATCTAAACAGGACTACCATCTACTGGGCTCAGACAGCAATCTTTCTGACCTGCTTAGCACTGTTAATTCCTCAGGTAGCATATGTGTTTTTGTGCACAGTACATTCAGAAAATATATGGACCAAGGATGGAAAGGGGCTGTTCAGGAACAGGCCATATCAATTAAAAGAAATTTTGATTGCAAATGCTTAAAAGAGAAGCAACCCTTATAGCTTAATGAAAGAAAAAATATACCCCAAACTCCAATGTTAAAACAGGATGACTTTTCATGAAATTCTCAGGACTTAAAACTGCAGCATGAGGTTTTGGTATCTCTTATTATTTGATCACCCATCTTGTATAAACAGTAATGTTACAAAGAGCGACCAAATGTTATGGTGTAGGATAAAGGTGTTGTTTTCCTCCAACAGGGAACAGTATGGAAAGAAGGCATGGCAAAAGTTGAGCATGCTGATTATACCTCATTCTGATTGTCTCTATCCTCCCAAAGTTAAAGTCAAATGCTGCCTGAAAGCGTCTGCTGCTTATGTGCAGGAGGCACTCAACCTGTGGAGAGTGTGAGAATGGGTTTCAGTCTTAAAAGCAGCCACACAATCACTTTTCATGGATATTATGCTCATGCAAACTTTTTAAAAATGCCTTTCAAATAAAACAAAAAATAAGTGTAGGACAGCCAAGATACCAATGGGCAAGAGTCTGCTCTATATTTCAAGCTGCAGGTAATATCCTCTAAACAGATGCAGGAATTTTGGCCTCACTTTCAAAGCCATTTCTACCTAAACTTCTCCTGCCCAAGGATTATGTGAGAAACCACACTCATTTATTTTCTGTCCCAACAGATCACTGAAATGTGCGTACGGTATTGAAACATTACTGCGAAACAGTTCAACTACAGTAAAAACTGTAAAATCATAGAACCATTTAGGTTGGAAAAGACAGTTAGGATCATCAAGTCCAACCATCAGCCTGGTCTATCAGATATACCAAAGCTTTAACTTTCTTCTGAAGAAAAAAAAAAACAAAAAACACAATAAGTCTAACTAGAGGAACATTTAGATAAGGCATGACTATTCATATGTCTTGGCTGGTTGCTAATGGTCTCTTTCTGGGCAAACTATGGCACTAGTGGTGTGGAAGCTAAATAGCTTTGGTCAACTCCTAAAGCCATCTTCTCTTATGGAAAATATTCTCTCTAAGCTCCCAGCAACTGTCACTGGAGAAATAAACACAAGTTAGATGATGATCCAGGAAGAAATATATGAGAAAAAGCTTAAGCAACAGAACTAATGTGTGTGGTGAGAGCAATGGAAATCATACGCATGCCAGAAACTAAGCATCAAAGTTACTTGAGAGCCTGGAGTTTGTAACACTGAATAATTCTCCGGTTGTTGAAATAGTCACAGCACTGTGTTGCAGTGCAGGCAAACTCCTGCTTGCCATGAGACTCGGGATATCCTGCAGAGAAACAGAAACACCAGCCTTGACAAAGCATCCAGCTAAATGTCCTTCAAATCCTTGATTCTAAAGATCCAGTTTGGGTGTGATTCTAGCATGCACTGGACCTGGTAAGACAAGGTTTGAAAGACAGTATTCAGATGAGAAAAACCCTAATTCTAGTGATGACCTAAAGTGACTACTTAAAATCCTGAAAACCATCCAGCTCCATTTTGCTTTGAGCAGTTTTGAGAGCTGAAAGAAATATCCAAAGCTTTCTTCTGTTATCTGATCACAGTAAGGTTCTGCCCTTGATGACCAGAGGCTATCAGTAATTTTGCTTCTGTAAGACATCATGTGGGACATGAAGGGGACTCACAGAAAAGCAAAGTTGTGGCAGTGCTTAAGAGTTTGTCATTGACATAATATAAAATAAAAAAGTCAAAGTGAAGCCCAGAAGTCCAAAAAACTAAATTATTGCTTCTAGCTTTCTTTTTCATCAAAATAGTTGATGAAAAAGCAGTACCCATGACAATGGACTTCTCCCTAAATGGATTTAATTAATACTATATATTTTTTTCCATAAATGCTTTTACATTATTTACATAAATACTTTTTCTTTAAAATACAAGTTGAAAATCGTGATTGCTTTGTGATATCATACATTTTAATTAACATTAATTTTATTCTTTACCTGTCACATGCTAATAGAGATGGGGAGGATTATTCTTTTTTTCTTTTTATGGCTTACCATTTAAAAGATATAACATGAGTGTTTATTGATAAACTAATAGAATGCTTGATGAAGTGGCTCTAGCATTAAGCTGTTAAACATTGACCAACAAATTAATGTTATAAAATATGTACAAACAACAGTGTGATTCGTGTTTATTGAACCATAGCTGTCCTTGCCAGATAAGCTGTCAGTAAATATATTATCAGATACACATATGTAAATTAATGCAATAAAGTAAAGAACAAACATCAAAGTAAAGTAAAGAACAACATCAAAGCATTGTTACATCTGGCTAGAAAACAACACTAACAGTAATTACCATTGTTAGATATACCATACAGTATATGACATTACACCAAATGGAATTCAAATCAGCAATAAAATTCTGTGTGGAGGGTTCTTATGCAAGTGAATAAAATTAAAGCCAGTCTGTCTGGCACAATTTCTGCTACATCATTCATTTTTTTTTACCTATACATCTCTTATCTTGTCTGTCTATAAACTTTTGGGGCAGAAACCCTTTATTGTGTGCTCCTGAATGAAACTGAAAACCGTATATTCAGTAACAATTATGGCGTTTATTGTCAACCACCAAATATTTGGGTACCTCAGCTGGTGATTCCTAGTATCTTTTGCTTACCATTAAATGTCAGGAGTCTCCAGCCAAGATCAGACTTTCCTGTAAACCAGCGACCCAATTAACTATGCTCTAGGTGTTTGGGGAAAACGTGCAGCAAAATACAGCCAGGATAGTGCACGCTGCACACATGAATGGGCTTCATTCTCCTGTCCTGTCAATCCATTACAAATTTAAAAGGAAAATGTCACTTTTACCTTACTCCAATGAAGTGCTGGAAGCAATCCATTTCCTTCTCCTGTCAGCCTGCCACTCTTTAAAACAGGCAGACAGGGGGAACGGCGATCCTCCACAGAGGCCGGCCCCATCCTACACAACAATTCTCTCACAGAAGTGGAAAATGTAAGTCTTCTCCGTTCCACTACTGCTTGGAGACAAATGTAGCTTTCTAGATGTCATACTGGGCTAGATGGGCTTTTGGCCCACACCACAGCAATACCTCTGACTCTGTCTCCTTGACCCAAATGAGGAGATCCCGATTTGCAGAGGAATTAAATGAAATATGAATCCAGGGAGATATTTTAGTTCATGCTTTAGGACCCGTGATGAGATGCCTTAGCTACTCTGTGCTGTGCCCCCTTCAAGACATACTTACAGAATAAATCTGAATAATGGATGAACTAGAAGACTGTTATCTGGTCTGTACGTACAAAGAGGCTAAGTTTGTCAAATGAATTATTCACTGTGAATTATTCACTTAACTCCAACAACCTCTCTATAATCCATCTTCTTCTGTCCATCCCAAGTGCTATGAACATAGTCTATACCTAGTTCATATTGCAGCTTCGAACCTAATCTTTTTATTGCAGTTCTTTGACTTGTGTGTGTGAAGCAGAATAAAAACATGGAGCAAAGAATCATGACAACATTGGGCAAAAAAAATATAAATTATTGTATCTAAACTTAACATAATAGCTATAAAAAAAGAAAGTACAAATATCTGTGATGAAGTAGAAAACACAATCAACATATCTAAGGTCCTGTCTTGCACACATGGGCATGTACTTAATCAGTAGCAAACCTGGTAAGATCAATGGAAAGAGGCATGGTGCCAGAATTAAAAATATATTTATAAAAGGAGGAGCCAAAAATCTCTCAAGGATTGGAACATGAAAGCACTTGTGGGGTTGTGACAGTTGAAAAGTTAACACAGTTGAATCTTTTATAATTAAAGCTGTTCATACTTTCACTGTGTTCTTTCTTCTTTCTTATGTTCTTCAAGTTCATTTAATATTTTTGCATAACTAAATCTCAACAGGTTAACTACTTTAAAATATTCAGATTTTGATAGTGCTAGTAGTGCTGAGCAATACCTTAAACACTGCTATTGCAGGGAATTGGAATAAGGATGCCAAAGTCACATTTCAATGCAAAGCCCTAATGTAAAAAATTAAATATGAAGAATGTGAGCCGAAATCATAGCTCAGAAAGCTGCCTGCAGCTTTCTTCTGGTTTGGAGAATGTGTGAATCCCAGAAAACAAAATATTTTTTAAGACTAGGGGCACAAAGTAGGCTTTCTTTTTATCAGGTGAGTTTAAAGAGATATTTAAAGCTAATACTTCACTTTCTTTATGGCATATTTTGTTTTATGCTAAGCGGAATCCAAAAAGACCCTATTAATGAAGATGGTTTAATGCCTGTGCATTATTATAATGCACTCCTTTGTTCTACACTTTCTCTGTGTGTCATAGACTAAGTCATTAATCAATGGGTGCTGAAAAATAATTGTCTACTTCTTAACAATCTTCTATTGTTGAAACATTTGGAATTTTAAGATAAAGATGTACTGGCTGCTCTGAAAAAAAATGTGGTTTAAGATTACCCTTCATGGAAATGTGGGCTTATTGTTAGAAATGCAAAGCAGATGACCTGGTTTTAATGTGTTTTAGTGCACTGTTGTTCAATTGCCTATTCAAATTGTGCTCGAAAAGTAGACTTCATTAATGTCACAAAATAATGATTTTGTGTGTTATTTTATTGTACTGGCACATTAATTAAATGGAGGAGCATCATAGAATTACACAGGGTTTAAAAATAGAAGTACAAAATCTTTTTCGTAATAATAATAACGATAACTCTTAGTCCATTTAATACAATTTAAGAATTATATTCTTTTTGTACTTCTATCCTTGATGCCAGCTATAAATACAAGACACATACTGATTACAAATCACCTAGGAATACGTGTCCATAACAATCCACTTTAGTATCTCACTAAGGAGGTATGTCTGACAACCTTCCTATAGACTGGGGAAATTCTGTGGAAAATCTTATAAAGCTACAGATTCCCAAACAGCATAAAATATATACACACACATATATATATACATATATATATATTTTTTTTTCTTGTGAGAGGAACACTAGAGAACCAGAAATCAGCCAGCTTCTGCCTCTGTTTCAGCTTTACCAGCACGATGGTTTAGTTGTGAAGGTCACCAGAGTTGCCAGGAAAAGCACCACATCTAAATGTCCTCTAGTACACTTCAAGCTTTCTTAACTAGAATCCAAACAAAAGCAATAACAGCTCTTTTATCACAGCTTTTCTCAGAAAGATCAACTACCATTATAGCTGTTCAGGATGCTGGAATTGGACACACAAATGTGAGTCACGTTTATGAAATGTGAAGAAATAAAACAAAAACAAACAAACAAACAAACATAACCCAATCCACACAACCCAATCCAACCAACCAACCAAGCAACCAACCAAAAAGAAAACACCCAAAAAACAACAATGTACCAAAACTGCCAGATGAAACACATGGAAATACTTGTTATATCTGTCAGAGAATATTAGCAGCAAGAGAATCTGGACCACGAAGCTCTTCCACCTAACTCAGTCAGTGGAAAGATTCTCAATAAATTGATGATCATGGATCATGCCTCTTTCACCCTGAGATTACTTCTTCAGTATCATATACAACTATTCACAGGAGCTTTGTGGGAGGTGGTGGTCCTTATGTATTCAATATCATAAGATACAGGTAAATCCTGAAAAAAAAAACACATTACCTAAGTGTGTAGCAAAGGTGCAGCCCCCAAAAGGAAAATATATGATGAAAATAGAGGGCTTGAGTGTACAAGCCAGGACGATAACTTGGATCTTCATGGTATAAACACGAGTGATCATTTATTGATCACTACAGTAATGTAGTCCTAGGAGCTGGGTAGATGTGGATTTAGGACAGAACAGAGAGAACAAAGAATGTGTAAATAAAACATTGTGTTCATGGCAAGAAGGCAAAGGAACTAACAGAAATGTATGAAAGAGTCACAGTCTCCTTACAGATGGAAATAACAGAGGAAAAATGGGAGGAGTTACTCTAACACTCTCTCCTAACTAACCCCACAGAGTATACACAACAGTATTTCTTTCACTGCTTTTTAATTTGCCACTCACCACTGCAAACTCAGCAATGATATGTTAAGTTTTATCCTTAACATCTGGGTTGAACAAATGAGAATTTTAAAGTCCAGTGTGTGCGTGTGTTCTACTCCAACACAACAAGGTGATAATGTAGCACTGAGTTGAAATAAACCTGGATGCAACAGACCTGTGCCACTGTTTAGCAGCCAGTACACATACGAGTGCTGTGGAGATGTCTTGCATCACTCAAAGCAATGCAGGTGTTATGTTTTGGCCTCATGCATTGTACCCAGCTCATATATCATCTTATTAACAGGTAACTTAAGAGCTACAGGCATGATTTCAGTCATTGTTAACTACTTTCCACAGTGTGACAATCACTGTGGGAGATTATTGAGTTAGTAATGACATGTGAAAAGAAACAAGAGGAAACAAAGTAGGTGGAGGAAAGACACGGAATATTAATTCTGTTTTTAAAATATTCTCAGTTTGCTGGTAGTCATTTAAGAGTGGGTTGATTATTTACTCCTGTGAATTTTTTGTTTGATTTTTTTTCCCCGATTACAGTTTTGAAGTGAAGTATTACCCCTTTTTGTTTAACTGATGAACTTTCACAGATTTCAATAGGAACAGAACAGTAGCACTCAAATGTACCGCTTATTTTATTAATACTGATCACAGATTTAGTAAAGCCCTAAAACCAGTGGCTCTACAGATTATTGTAACTATGCTCAAAATTTAAAGAACAATGAACTATAAATTACATGCACACATACAAAAGAGCAGATGTTTTTGTAAACATTCTCAAATTTTTTTTTTCTTTTTCTTTTCTTTTTCTTTTTTTTTTTTTCTTTTTCCATACTGGCTATTATTTTTCCATGATTAAATAGTGAACCCTTGAAACGAGCAAAATACTTCTTTCAGTAACTGGAAAGCATTGTGTAGGTTATTGGGTTATTTCAAAAAAATACTAAAGACCATTTTAGGAAGATGAGTCCTTTTTTTTTTTTTTTTGTCTATTTCACCTGCTCGAGGAATGTGTGTGCTTTATTTTCATTTTCTACATGTGCTTATATAAATACTGAAGAACCCATCTCTCTATACATGTCCATACCTAGGGCCAAACATGTGATCAAGTCAATAGCCTCATTTTCTAGTAAGGTGGCTACAACGAAGTAATTTCTGTGCCTAGTAAACAAGGGAGAGGGCAGAAAGCTGCCAACTTAAATATACTCTCCTCCATAGCACCTCAAACTCTCAAGAAAAGGTCTCCCTCTGTGTCATAAATCATTGAGAGATGAAGAATAATTGTCTAGTTCTTAATCGTTTTCTATTGTTGAAACATTTGGAATTTTAAGATAAAACTATACAGTCGATACTGCAAAAATGTTGTTTAAGATTATCCTTTCTGAAAATGTGAGCTTATTGTTGTAAATGCAAAGCAGATGACCTAATGTTAATGTATTTTAGTGCTATTTTAGTGCTGCCTATTCAAATTGTGCTAGAAAATAGGCTTCATTAAAGTAAAAAAAAATAGTGATTTTGTGCATTATATTACTAAACTTAAATATTAATTAAATTTAGAAATACCTTGGATCTGTACAGCATTTAACAACAGGCGTCTACCATATTATTGTAATAATAGAAGGAAACTGTTCTGAGACCATTGAAAGCTTCTGTGTTCTTTTTACTTATTTTTCCTAGATGTGTGCCATAAATATAAAGAATATGCTGCAAGTGATTACAACCCAGCTAGGAATACATAATTCTGTGTAACTCAGTTTTAGTATTCTTGCAGGCAAAGAGAATAGGTTAGCAGAGTTCATTTCTTTCCTCTTGCTTCAGTGGCACGACAAAACTTGAAACATGGAACTGCAACGCAGGCAACTGAGGCCAGAGAGAACTCTATATTTCCTAAGTAGTCAATAGTATTTATGAAAAAATAATGCATTATATAAAAGTAAGATGCTGTCTTTCAAGAAAGTCTTAATAGGTTCCTTTAAAAATATATAGAGAAATGGCATCCGGGTTTGCAAAATCAATGACCTTGGTAAGAGAATCCCTGAAAGCAACTTTCAGGATGAAGCAAAGCTTGGATAAATGAACTAGTTAATTCTCCCATATTTCTCTCTTTCCTTTTTTTTTTTTTTCTTCCCTCAGAAATGTATTCATATACCATGTTTATACAGAGAGAGCTATCATGCTATCATTTCAGAACTCAGACAGTTCAGATCTCACACACTGAGATCTCACTCTTTAAGGAAAGAATTGGCACAGTATAGAATAGCATCTGTGGGTAAATTAATTCTTTCTACATGTAACTTTGGTGAAGAACCATTAGTTAAAATGAAATCTACAAATGATGGAGGGGACCCTGGTAACAGGAAAAGATTGTTTGCAAAATCTATAACCAGTCATATATAATGCTCCTGTTGTGGGGTGTGTGTGCGCAAACCCTACAGCACTAATATAATAAAACTGCAACTATGAGAATGTAGAGCTCATTAATCAATCTGCACCAACCCTTAGGGCCAGAGTTGGGGAACAGGAAAGGACAGTTGGCTATTGGGAAAGAAATTACTAACTCTCAGTCTTACTTATCCCTGATATAATTTAAAAAGCTGAAAATTTGGAGAATCTACATCAATTTCTCGCCCCTCTTTATAATTTGTCATTATAAGAAAGACCCATTAACTTTGGACAATCCCTGTCACTAACAGCTCTATACTCTAATAAGGCTTAACACTTCTAGAGTTAAGATTTTAGAACATACTTCACAGACACAGACTCTTTTTTCAATCTATACATAGGAAACTTGAAGGCCTGGAAATGAGCTTCCTAAAATCATACACATGAACTTGTAGGGAATTTCTTGTAAGGAATATGGCCCAGTGAGACAGAGGTGCATATTCTAGAGGAACAGGACCTCAGATTTAACATTTTAGTCTGTTCAATTTCACAAAAAATCACTGAACCACAGTGGGTGTCATTCACACCAATATTTTAATTTAAACAGGATTTGTCCAGGTCTAATTTGTCATCTTGGTGAAAAATCACATTGCAATTGTATGTGGCTATTTTCTATCTTGGAGGGGAAGAAAGCAGTGATGCTTCTGCAATAGCCTTCTAAAACCTCTAAAGCAGTGGTACAACCACTGCAGATAGGTTAAGGTAATTTTAGACATAAGCTTTCAACAAAATAGTTTTCTTTCATGCTAGTTATGAAAAAGCCAAATGATATAAGACCTTCATCCTTTTGTATGCTGTATGTACATGGAAATAGAAGTGAAAAAATGTTTAAAGGTAAAGTGGTCTATGTCCAAACAGTTGCTGTCCACTCAAAACAAAGCACTTCCAAAATTTTTCTCAAAGTTCTTTGGGGAGAAAAGGGAATATTACTTACTTGGTGTCCATATAACAAGAAAAATGGATATCTTGTGTATTTTTCCCCAGCATGCAAGGTCATATGATCAATAAGAAAAAAAATATCTAACAATAATTTTAAATCTGCCAGACACCTTTACTTTTGGTTATATTTCTCCGCAACTTCATTAACAGCAAAGTAAATATATTATGAAATAGGATTTATCATTATATTCATAATTTTATATTTCATGACTGACCAAGAATACTTGAGTAATCTTCTGCTTAAATGTGGAAGGTGGTTACCTTCCTCATTGCAAAGACTGACCTCAATGTCATACATTATCTGCTCAGCAAATTGCACCAATAGTCTCATTGTATTTTTTAGCACATAAACTTATCATGAAAAGTCAGGAAGAGAAAAATTCACCATTCTTCAGAAAAGAAATTGAAGTAATAAAACAAAGAATTATTAACAAATCTAATTTGGAATACAGTTATATCAGCAGCAGGACCAGAGCTACTTGTTAGTCCTTTAACAATGTCTTATGAAAAGAAGTCCTAAACACTAGTAAGTCAGCCAAGCTTTTCTCCTTGTTCTGTACCCACTCTTATTTCACCACAGATCCTAACTTCAGAAACACGAGGATTTGCACAAGTTCAGCTCCTTGGTATTACAATTATCACTCACTACTCAGAAGTATAAAACTATCATACACAGGGACAAACTAAAGCTGACATTCTTACACTAAAGAAACAAAAACTTCTTCCTCTCCTGCCAGGAGTACATGCCCCACTCAGCACTGCCGTGATCAAAGAGGTGGTTGATACAGAGTGCTAGCAAGGTCAGTAAATGAGGCAAGGTCAATAAATGTACTTGCCATGTATATGTTTCTAGCATTTTTTCATCCTGTGGAAAAAATAAAATAAAATAAAATAAATTATGGATTACCTATGCATAGCATTTTGGAGAAAGTCTGTCACATGAAGAACTTTTATTATGATACATAAAGCTTTGCTTCTTATCGAAATGTGAAGCACGAACAAGTCAACCAATCCACACAGTTAAACTTGTTTCTTCAGTTGATCCTGAACAGTACAAATGGCAAACCAAGGCCCTATTACATCACTCTGGGATGCAATCTCATAACAAGGGTAAACTGGTCTGTGTCTGTTAGCAGCTGGTACTCCCTTTGCAATAGGCTTTGTCAAATATACCTTGCTTGGAAAGGCGAGCCCCCTGGAAAAATGGCAAAGACGGATCAAGCATCCTCTTGCACAGGTAAATCACCTCACCTGCTTTGATTCCCCTCTGCCAGCTGAAGGCAGCAATAGGGCTGAGTGTCCTTTTGTAGTTGAGACAGGCATAAACAGGCATAAACACGCCAACCAAAAGAAATGGGAGCTCTTGCTTTTAATAAAGAGGCTTAAGGAAAGACATAACTTAGCTCTGCTTGAAGTTGGGTGAGCCTATGAGAGCGATTTCAAATTGCGGGTTGAGCACATGAAAATGAGAGGAAGGGAGGCCATATTACAGAATTTCACAGCTACAGGACTTGGAATTACAACACAGTCAGCATTTGACTGCTGCAGATCATCTTAGAACATACCTAGCCTACCTAGAAACGTAGTTCAAGTACTGAATTTGCACATGTGACAGCAGAGAGCTCAGGGCAGATTCAGAGCTGTTGTATGGCACAGAGCTTCCAGAGGAGCCTTTTGCCAAGGAGGAGGAGGATATGATCTGCCTGCCTCATTTCTCACACAGATCCATCCATAATGCTCCTTCAGACCCAGGTGGAAAACGTCCTACCATTGCTTCAGCCTGGAAAAATACTTCTGTCTCCCAGCTGTCAGACGCTTTGCCACAACCAGCAGACATCTTCCCCGGGAGAAAGCAGAGCTTTTGGAAATCTTGGCTGAGGGAGCTGGCCCAGAGGAGCAAAGCAGGGTGTATATATATAGCATCTTTTACAAAGTACTCTTTATTATTTTATACCTTCTAGATGTAAGTAGTTTTTGACATAAGTAAAGTGCCTGTCAGGGCATAGCTACATGGCTTTAGGATACTGTACCTGTAAGAATATTATTTCCTTGAGAGGGCACAACAAGCTGAAAGAAAAGGAGAAAATTAGGGTTGAAGGAGAGTCAGTCTGTGTGAACTCAAATACGGATAGAATAAAAAACAAGACAAAACAAACATAAGTTCTGAATCAGCACAATGTGTATTTCCATCCCACACTGCTAACTCCAGCAGCTCCCTCATTAAAGTATATGTTTTAAACCTTGAAGTCTGAGTTTTCAGTGCTTAAATAGGTAGCCAGCTCCCTCCCAAATCCAATGATATTATAAATCTGTAAACAAAACACAAAATACAAATTATTTACCATAGAAAAAAATAATAATCTCTCTATCAGTTACAATTCCTTAATATGTGAACTATGCACGTAAATGTGCACACAGAGCAGGATATAACTATTGGTAAATGTTGACTTTTTAATAGGTGACCTTTGTAATCCTACACAGATGATGTGTCCTGGATATTAAATTCATACTGTGACTAATTTCATCCAGAGTCTCAATTCCGTAGTTCAATATTTTTCATTTATCTCAAGTTTTCATGGTTTGTTTGTACAATGCTACAAAGCCATTTAAGTTATTCTTCATGCTACAGTACTTACTTTGGTATTCATGAAAAACTTTTTTTTTTTTCAAACAACAAACAAAACCCAAAAATCCTTATCTACTTTTTGCCCCTTCAGTGTGCAAAGAGGAAGAACTCTAAAAGGAGGCATTTATAACTCAAAAAAGCACACATCTGTAGAAGCATATAAACTGAAAGGAGAAAGTTCCCTTCATTAAGTCAAGGCAATTTTGTATTCTAGCCATTTACATAGAACAGGATTATACTTCAGCACTAAATAAGTGGTAAAGTATATATTATCTTCTTAAATTTAATCTTATAATCAGATGTAGAAGCATCTTGAACAAATGCATTCCTCAATAGGTGATGTTATACCATGCAAAGTAGGGGAATCATTTCACAGGAATTTGATACACTTTTGCTGCTTTCATCTTGTTCCTAAGATGTACCATTGTTTGGGCATTAGAAGAATATTAAGTTCAAAGTTGCAAAATGTAGTTTGTAGCCTCTTTCAGTGTTGTTTATTATGTTCTGCATATTTTGGCTTACAGTCCCTTGTGATAGATTTGAAAAAAAGAATGAACAAAATCCCAATAACAGCACAGTTTATTCTTCTTCACATTAAGCTACCACATGTCTACTTCTATTACAGGGAGTAAATTTTTCCAAGGTTAAGGCTGAGCATGAAGAAAGACAGGCCACGGGTAGCCAGACTTATACAAGGAAATCATAGTTTCCACAAAAAATCCGGGGGACACTGTTGAAGTACAATTTTCTAGGCTATGAAATATTTTTGCAATTTAGTACAGCATATAAGAAATGTGTTATGTCACCACAACTGCTGTCTTTGACTCTACAGCATCATGGACACATTTTCAGAGAAAACTGATGTACATTAAGTGTCTTCAGTAAGTTTGTCATCAAACATTGAACAACTGGTTCACAGCAGTGATACTTTGGCAGTGTCTGCTCATTTGCCTTTTCATGCCAAATGTTCTTCATCCAACTGACATCTTACACAAGACTATCTCTTCTCATTAAGCACAGAGCAAACTTACTACATTGACATGACTTGTACATTTTGTGCTAGTGAAAAATGATACATCTCAGTTGATTAAATAAGAAAACTTGCAACATTTTAAGTTCTTTAAAAGAAAATGTTGGAATACTATGAAAAAAAATCAAGCCCATCTCAGGAACATCTAGCAGCCTTGGCATGTTATGCATTACATACAGTAGCCATGGCTTTGAGGCTTAAAGTATACCGAGTTTAGAGTAAGCTGAGGAATCACAGAGTCACAGATATCCTGAGTTGGAAGGGACCCACAAGTATCATAGAGTCCAACTGCTGGCTCTGCACAAGACCACCCAAAAGTCAGCCCCTATGTCTGAGAGCGTTGTCCAAATGCTTCTTGAACTCATGTAGGCTCAGCGCTGTGACCACTGCCCTGGGAAGCCTGTCTCAGTGCCTGACTGCCCTCTCGGTGAAGAACCTTTTCCTAACACCAGCCTGACCCTCCCCTGATGCAGCTTCATGCAGTTCCTTCTAAGGAATATCCTTCTAAGAGTTGTGGAAGTATCAAAGTACCTTAAATCTGTGAGAAGCTTGTGAAAACTTGTGGCAGTTATGTGAAAAGACAATGAAATCAATCAATCAAACAAAACAAAACAAAACAAACAAAAAACACAAACCAAAACAACAACAAAAAAAGAAGCAAAACCCACTAAACACCACAAAACCGAAAAACTTCAGCAATCCATTCTTCATATCCACGTGTAACTCAGAAAGTGCTCTTTAAATCTCTCCCATTTACCCCACAGTCTGGAGCATGGTGGTTGCTCCTTTACAAATACATTCCAACAGTAAGAAAAAGGCGGCTTTCTGTAATTTACTTTCTTTTTTTCTGAATTAAATCCTCATAGTTCTTTCCCATAGAGTGGTGTCAGAGTACAGTTGCCACTTCTGTATTTGCTCCACTTGCACGAAATAATCTGAGCAAGGTAGGTGCGGGTCATTGTTTGCTGTTGATTCGTTGTACAAAGCCTCAAATACTCACCATGACATACCTGGAGCTGCACCAGGAATCTTTCTACAACTTGAAAGGTAAATATACTCAGTAAGGTGATATTAACCATCTTGCTGGCAATGGTCAGCACATCAACAAGCTACAGAGTGCCCAGATTTTTGGATCTACTATGATAAAGATATTCATCTGTCCTGAGGCTGAGCAGTGACCGTTGTAGACACTTACCTGCATCTATAGACAGCTTTAAGAACTGAAACTGAAGGGAGAGCTTAGGAAAAAGCAAAGAGCTTGAAACGTGAGTGGAACAGTAACATATGAAAAAACTATATATACTTTGCCCCCCCCCCCCCCCGCCATTATTTTTGAATTGCTGAGAAAACCCAGTATAGAAGATGCTTGTACTTTTCAGTCTCGACTCATGTACTTTCTTATTTTGAATAGGACTTTCTTCAGTTAAAGACAGGTCACTACAGTTACATGTAAATACAAACACGACTGCTTTACAAGTTAGAAAGCAACACAGGCTTTCTATAGAGAAATATTGTAATTAAGACCTCTGTTTCGCTAACACTTACAGTCTGTTTTAATTTTAATCATACAGTTCTCCCATCAATGTAATCAGGATTACTCTTGTGTCTAAAGATGCACAGATGCTTATGGGTTTGCAGGATTGGCTATTTAGTTAGTAGTTAGCAGTCAATTGATTCCACCAACCAATTAATAACGGAAGCAACATTGCATTTCCTATTTCAAAATCCAGTCATGAAGGTTGTTCTGTTAAAGGATTAATGAGATTTGTTTTGGCAATTCCTTATGCTTATTTGTGCTCCAGCTTGATGGTTTCTTCCCAAAAGGAGACACCTCTTAGAGGTAAGGATAACATTAGACTCAGAAAAGCTGGGAACATAAAGGTGCGCACATTGAAAGGACAATCTTACATTTATTTTTTTCCAATCTAGAAATAAATTTCTTTGATTTAAGGAAAAAGTCATTCCTGCAGAAGAAGTATCAATAGAAAGATAAAGAGCAGATTTTGCCAAGTAAATTAAGATTTGTAAAGAATTGCAACCATTAGCATTACTGTCCTCATTGGCATCAAGAGGAACTCCATGCACAGTGTCTACAGTTTGGGCTAAGGATCTCATTCTTTATCAGACTGCACTAACCTGTTTCCCTGTCAATATCTGCTGGCTGTGAATTCTACAGCTTATAGCTGTGCTCATTTCTCATCCACTTTAAATTTGCAGAGGATTAATTTAATTGACTGTTTCATTAGCCTTATGATACAGAAAAGGATAAAAAGTAATCCCTAGCTGCCAAAAGATCATTGCAGTAGAAAATGCGCTTGCACTGATACAAATATATATATTATAAACACAAGAGTATATTTGTGCTGTTAAGGAGAGATTTTTGCATGGAGAGCCCTGTTCATACAGAATTTCATTTCACTCTGTCATTCCTCCTGTTTTGCCCACCTGTATCATTGAATGGAGTAGGAGCTGAGCACTTAGCTGAGCTGTTCCCAACTGCAGAGCGGGGAGGGGATGGTGAGCAACATCTGCTCGTGTGCTTTGAAGGTGCACGTGGATGCTGACTTTACTTGCTGGGTAAAGTCCTCACTTGCAGATGCTCATATCTCAAAAACTAGAAGAGCTAATTATTTAAAAATTAGGCAGTACTTTCATCAGTCAGACAGTAGCTTAAGATGTGCGATGTTTCTGAAATATGTTCATTTGTCTAGACTACATCAAAGGCATAAAACCATTTTTTTTTGGAGCCTGATGTGTGTGACAATTGCATATTGCTCCTCAGATTCTCTTTTCAGATTGAAAATCGCTCAGTGGTTCAAAAAAGAATTCAAAAAACAACTGAAGTATAAAGGGATAAATTAAGATTCTATGTAAAGATTCCCAATATAGTTAGCGGGTTTTGAAAAAGCATACATTTCAAATGACTTGTTAAACATTCTGTCTGCCAAAAGTAATAAAATAATAATTTGCACTAGTGAAATCTCTTTCATCAAAGAACCACAGAATGTGCTATAAAACTAGCAGCAAACTTATTTTGACTAGGAAGAAATTAAGATACAAAGAGGTTTAGGCCCAAATATCTGTCACTGTCACTGATATGATGTTATTCTGTGCCAGGATGGAAGAAGTAGACCCTTTTTACACCTTCAAGAAATGACAGGCTACCCTTTCTTTCTGTCTTTGTGTTGGTTGACAAGATGTTCTCCTCTTGGTCTAGATGACCTTTAGGTCAGTGTCACCTCTTTCAAAGCAAAAAATATTTCCCAAAGTCCCAGTGTATCTTCAATCTATTCTTCCTACTGAAATAAAAATGCTTGACCATACCTATGCTCATAATCCCTCCTGGACAGAGGGCAAGGGAAAAATGAAGTCCTTTGCTCAGCAGCTTCTTCAGCCTCCCTGGAAAGGAGGAAGGTCTCTAGACTGCAGTCACAACAGCAAATCTTTCTTGAATCAAGTCTGTAGGCACCTGAAACATAACGTTTATAGACCAAAACGGGTGAGGCAGGTGGGTGCTGGGTAGAAAACTGGCAGTTATCTTCTGCTCATGAGGTGATGTTTGTGTCCACGTGCTGTCCCCAGCACCTGGGCTGCTCTGGCCCCAGCCTGTGTCACTGCTAGGGGGCTCCTCCTTCCCCAGTGCAGGACTGCATTTCTTGTGGCTCCTGTTGGCCTATTCCTCCAGCAGGTCCAAGTGCCCCAGCGTACCAGGGAAGAAGAGGCAAAAGCACTCTGCTGTTCACATGAGAGACGCACAGTGCTGCTTGAGGGGACCTCAAGATGGGAGTTAAAAATCAAGAGTCTCACATTCATCTCCTGATCACTTAGCAGAGCTCCATCTGTGTGGGAAACGGTTCCTACACAGCTGAGGCAGCGCGGGACGGGATCCAAGGCCACTTTCTGTCACGAGGTCCTGCAATCAGAAGCAGTGAGATATCATGTGAGGCTTTGTGGACTGAGCTGCTGTCAAGCAAGATAAAACATATCCCCCACCAAGATGTCCAGTGGAGAGTAAAAATTAAGACTTTTGCATTTATTTCAAAAATAGGTTTCTTCTGATAAAACTTTGCCTGGAACAAATCCCAAACCTGTTTTTCTTTTGGAAACATTCCTGAATGCACTTACCTATAAAAAACATGAAGTATTAGAAATCTTAGATATCACAAATTTGAAGCAAATATGAATCAAATTTCTTTCCTTGTGGGGTTCCTTGTGGGGTTGGCCTCACAGCAGAGGGCTGCAATTGGCAGCTCTGTCCTGACAAATCTGAGCAAAACCCTGGACCTGGACAACCTTTGGTGTCCAGATTCCAGTGTCATCATCTCTAATTATGAAGTTTTGAACATTTGGTGGAACAAGCTAAAAGAAAGTAATTTAACATTGGCTGCTGCAAGATTACCAGGTCCACTGATCATTAGTACTTGTGCTAATTGCCTCTATTCACTGCAAGTTCATTTTGCAAATAATACAGCACATCATATACTAATTTATTTTCAAGCACCAGCTTTCTCAAGTAGCACAATGCAAAAACTGTCTTCATAAGAATAAGTGCCCATTAAACTGTTGCTTGTCGGGGCTCTGAAGCTCACGTTGGCAGTGAACTAATAGTGCCAAATGAAAGCTCTGACATATTCCACTTCTCTCATCTTGGAAATCTTGGGAATCTCAATCTTGGAAACTAAAACCCACTGCAGGACTGTTTTCTTCCTACATCTGCATAGCTCCTACCGGCCAAAGTCAAGTCCTCTTGAAGTCTGTCTGCCAACACCAACAAAGTACTGCCTATTTGTCTTTGGAGAAGCATAGAGATGAATGAAAGGGAGGTGTTTGGCTGAGGTACTTTGTAGAAAGAGGAAAAGGTAGTTGTGTATTCAAACAAACTAGAAAACAAAATAAGGGCAGCTGAGAAGGCAGGAGGGAAGCAACAACAGAGATGGGAAATGGCTGCTATAGAATCATATGGGTCAGCAACAGGGTTAAGGAAAGAGACCAGCCTCTCAGCCTAAAATGAAGTTCTTCATTTAGAGGCCTATTTTTCACTGGCTAAGTCTGAAATGGGCACATCGTCTACCCATAACATGCCACACTATCACGGCATGCCTGACTGGAGAGCAGGACACGTGGCAAAGCACGTGGCATCCCTCTCTGTACGGTCTGTGTGGTTCCCAGAGCTCTCTGCTGTGGCCACAGCACTGCTCATGTGCCATGCTTCTCTAGCTGAAGATGTTTGAAAAACATTATAAAATACAGTCTTTTCATAAAAGTGTAACATTGGGTCCAAAGATTGTTTTAATACAAGATGTGGGGAGTTGTTCATGAATTTGTTCCTTGAAATGCTAGCATTCTTGCATCTTAACATAAACTTCCATCAGTTTTTGAGTATTTGTGCACTAGGGGGAAAACACACAAACAAGTCTATATTGTTAAATTTAATTTAAATTCAACAGTAAGCTCCAATCAGCTACTGCTTCGACATATACAATTAGGAGCAAAACCATGTAGTTAGGAACCTTAATTTGATTTTAGAGAAAAATAAATTTACTGCAAGCTGTGAATATGGAGGATGTCTGAAAATCAAGCCTTTGCTGCTGCCAAAATATTTCAGTGTCTATCTTTAAATGCTGAGCTTCGGAAATCTGAATTAAAAGCAGCAAATGCAACATACACATAAACACAAGCCCTGCCTGTAATTGGAATGACTTTATCTAATTTTTATATCACCTGAATATTCCAGATAAAGATGGCTTTACAACTTTGCTGGCATTACAGTATCTTTTTTTTTTTCTCGTATTGTGTCTATTCAAGTCAAAATTCATTTATTTGCAAATACTGGCCTAATGTACTTTTTAAATGAGAATCTTACAAGCAAACTGAAAACATAATTCCAGGCATTCCAAGAATAAAACAAAAATTCAACCAGCTTTCTGAAATTTCTGTGCAAAATTAAGACAGTTTATACTTATTTTATGACTAGGTTACTTTTTCTTCTGTTTGATATTGTTATTTTTAGACTTTTTTTTTTTTTGCAAGTCATGAGAATACAGGATTATTTTTTTTTAACCCAGTTGTCTAAAAAATCTGATGCATTACCCATGTGGGAATCCTGGTGGTACTTTGTAATGGAAGAGAAAACAAGAATTAGGAAAAGAAAAATCAATGTAGTCACTGAGCTTAAGGGCCACAGTTGAATTAGTTTCAGTACTGATGGCAAGGTACTGTGATTTGAAAGGACCTGATAAAGTAAGAAAGAGGTAATAGTCATCAACGTTTTAAATTTTCTAGAAATAACTTAGTACATAACACAGCACCCCTGCATTGCATAAGCCCTACAGGCATTCTGTTTTTCTATCAGATCTTCACATTTCTTTCAGAAAACAGGGAGAGTGAATGTTTAAAGACCTGAGTGAAAGGGAAATATGTCACGCAGCAAGACATCTGCCAGCTTGGTGTTTCATAGCACTACCAGAGCAAAGGACATGACTCAAGATACAGCAGAATGAGAGAGGAGACCAAAGAGAGAACATTACCAAAGCAATGAGACATCATTTATTCATACTTTTACTGCCAGAAGTAAATAAAGTTACGCTTCTAATTACTGCAGCATATGTGGAACTAGAAGCAAAACTGCTGAAGCTTTATTGTCCAAATAGCACTTAAAGGTAGTTAATTTATACACAGGCACACTAAAGAAACAGTACCCATTATCACTGCTGTCCACTCTAACACATTAAATCTTCAGCCAGATTTAATTTAACAAGAAGAGCCTCAATCTGCCACTACTGCAGTCTCTCCCTTCTGCACTTCACAGCTTCTTTTATGTGCCTGGAGAGAGAAGGAGGCCCTGTAATTAGCTGCTGATATTAACAGCCTTTCTTTTGCTTTATGAAGTTGGAAATAAATGGTCGCATTACCAAGCAGACTGCTGGATGCTCATCATATTTTGTTTTAAAGAGCTATTTAAGCTGGGCATGAGACCCGTTGTCTCTATGCTGCTTGCTCGGAGTTGTTTCTTGCCTTCATGTAAGGGAGTTTTTCATTCTGTATTAAAGCAAATTGAGGCCCTGGTTCTGTTTATGTTAACAGCAATTCTCCCGCCAAGGAGATTACAATCTCTAACATGAGAACATGAGGAGGAGCAGACAGCAGAGCAGTACAGAGATGTGTACCGATATCTTCTTCAGCAAATTACACATCAGAGTCTGAAACAAGCTTTTTTTTAAAAAATTTAATTTTAATTTTAATTTTTATTTTGTCTAGTAAAAAATCAGATAAAGCTTCCTAGAAAGCAGGATATTCTCAGAACTGTGTGGCAGCAGTTTCAAAAGTCTCATATTGTCATTGCTTTTCACAGTACATTTGGGAGCTTAATTTTCTCCAACCTCTATCTCCAAGTCGGTCAAAATTGGCCAGAGGGCTAAAAAATTATTGGATGGGGTCAGAATACAGAGGTAAGTGGGCAGAGGAAAGGGTTTAGTGGTGGAGGGCTCCCTTTAGTGCTTAAAACAATGCAGAAAGGGGCATACCTGGGTGAGTTACAACAGTCTCAGCAGCCAGAGGCTCACACCACATACAGTTTTCTGTTAAACGGGCAGAAAAGGAAAAGAAGAAGCTGCACCAAAGACAAAATTTCCCCTTTACTTTTGCAGGACCAGCTTTTCCTGAAGCTTCCTGAAACAATTGGCCCTGCTTTCATTTCAGCACTTTTTCCATCATGGATGTTTTCTTTTGTTCTCTCCACACTTTTATTTAAATAGAGAGAACTGCTATGATTTAAACAACCGGAAACATTTCTATAATGTTCAATGAAAAGCAAAGCTCCTTGTCTAACTCTTTAGGTAACTCTCGGGTATCTCGTTTACATAATGGATGCATCTTGCGTTTCGGTGAAGATATTGGCAGCGATCAGGAGAGAGACATTAGCACTCATTCTAAAACATACGTTTGCACCAATGTTTGCTTATACTAAGTACCTGGGGAAGCTTGTTCAGAGATTTGTTGAACAATAAGAACAGTAACCTTTCAGACTGAATCTCTGCAGTGGGAACCTTAGGGACAATATTAACTGACTTAACGGATTTTTGCATTTGCTCTAACATATATGCTTTTCTAACCCACTTTCACTCTTGCACAAATTAAACTCAAGCTCCCTTTTCAATACTCAACTTTTCTCTTTCGTATTGCAGATATTTTATCCTGATATCTACTCATTTTAAGCTCTTGATATGCAAAGACTTTATGGAGCAGCTTCCACTGCAAACCGTTTTGGAAGCTGCAAATTCTGGGCAGTGCTTCCTCCTCTTGCCAGCCCATCAGTGAAATCCCTCCATATCTCTGCCCGCTTGTGGTTTGTGCATGTGGGAGTGGCAGCAAAAACTTGAGTTTGCTACAAGTGTAGAATAATGCTATCTACAGAAGTTTTTAATAGACTGAGTCTCTGTACATCCCTGCTTTTTCAGTAAGTGATAGATATCTTCTGAAACCCCAATTTTTGTCCTTAGTTATACAGCAGTACTCCAACTGATGGTATCATCTACCCTTTCTTAGAGCATATTTTCTCTGCTAGAATGAAGAGCATGATTAGTTTAAAATTGAAGATCCTTATTTTACATAATTATATGTAAAGGCAGGAAATGTATTTCTATCATTTATTGAAGCTTTTTACAGGAATTCATCCCTGAATTCTGAAGGAAAGCACATTTTATATGTATAGAAAATATCAGCAGTAGCAGTCAAGAATAGCTATGGTAACAAGTCTAAGAGATTTTGACTCATATCATAGTCAGTGAATACAATCTCTTTATGTGAAATATCCCTGAAGACTTTTTCTGAACAAAATTATACAACTGTTTTTCCCAAAGTGTGACAGCGTATCGCACAGCTGACACAAGACCTAGGAAATGGGTATGCTGCAGAGTGCTCTTGTCACAATGCATGCTTAGCAGTGTGCATGCACACAGGCTCTAAATGCACTGCATCACAAACAGAAGGCATTACTTTATTTAAGAGAAATTCATTTTACAAGTCATCTTTATAAATTACAGGTAAAATCTTGGAAAGGAAAAGAAATGAAAAAGGCTGCTGAAAGCACCTTTGCACAGAAAGTTGTTTTTAAACTGAGGTCAAAAACTTGAATAGCATTTTTCATTTTACATGCATCATGAAGAATGCAGATCCTCATTGTTGCATTATCAGTGAATTTCAAATAAGTTTGTTTTCATTCTCAAACCATAACCTATTAGAACGAGACCAGATGAAGACCATGAGATGATAAAAGGGCTGGAGCACCTCTCCTATGAAAAAAGGCTGAGAGAGCTGGAGATGTTCAACCTGGAGAAGAGAAAGCTCTTCTTAAGGGAGACCTTATAGCAGCCATCTAGTACCTAAAGGTGGCCTACAGGAAAGCTGGGGAGGGACTCTGTCAGGGAGTGTAGTGATGGGACAAGGAGTAATGGCTTTAAACTGAAAGAGGGGAGATTTAGATTAGATATAAAGAAGAAATTCTTTACTATAAGGGTGATGAGGCACAGGAATATGTTGTACAGAGAAGCTGTGGATGCCTATTCCCTGGAAGTGTTCAAGGCCAGGTTGGATGGTGGGAAGTTTCCCTGCCCATGGCAGGGGGTTGGAATTAGATGGGCTTTAAGGTCCCTTCCAACCCAAACCATTCTATGACTCTATGATTCTAAGATCCCTGTTTGGAATTGCAAAAAGAAAAAGTGGTACGAGACATTATGGACAGTTTGCACTTCAAGATCATCTACTCTAGGGTTCAACAAGCAAGTCCCTTGTAGAAACATCTATGGAAATTAATAAGAAGTAAACCAATGATGAATTTTATAACCATAAAGCAATTAGAGTGTTGTTATTTTTTTTTAATCATCAGTCTATTAATAAAATAGTTTCATTTGTAGATAAAAAATGTTATTTAGTACATTCATATAATGTCTCAAAGAGTGAAAAACTATGCTTTTACTAGCTAGTGTACGTGAGCTTTATGGGAGACTTAAACACCTTCATAACTGTAAAGAGGTTACTTTGACTTCTGATAAGTTTCACTGGTGAGTGAAGCCTGAGCTATGGCATCCTTCAAATGTGGCTTTGCCTCTGCTGACTTGACATTCTCCTGACTTATTCCCTTAGGGATCTGCAGTTTCAACCACCCAACTCTCTGTAAGAGAGTTGTTTTTAAAAAAGAAAAAAAAAAAGAAAAAAAAAAGAAAAAAAAAGCATCATCACATACTGAACTTTCTAAGAAATGTCAGAAAATGAGAACTTGCCAGGAACAAAAGCTTCAACCCAAGGCTTGCTTTTAACAGGAGATGTAGCACCGCTGTGACGGTTTTATTTAACCTGTATTTAGAAAGCTGTAATGCATTCTTGGATGCTCCCGTGATTTTTACTGTGATATGAATAGCCCAGCAGGCAAATGGTCATACACTCTGAGTTTTTCTCTTGCTTAACAGAGGATCTGTCATAGCATGTCACCTGCAAAGTGCATTTCCATGTCCTGTTTCTGACTGGCAGATGATTCCCTTCTGGGGAAGACAAGCCCTCACTTGCTCCTGGTTCCTAGTCTGATGGAGCTCACTTAGGTGATGTTGTAAGGTCACATCAGCATACCAGTGGAAAAAGAGAAACATTTTCCAGCCAGATACCTCCAGACTGCATTTTGAATACATCATCTACACTCCTGATTTCCACAGCTTTGTGAACAACCTAAACACCAAACAACAAGGTATCTTATCACCAAAGAAAGCTCAAAAAATCCTCCTTATGTAGACTTTATCCCACTTCATTTCTACATTCTTCCACTGAAAATATTTCCCGTGGAGCAGTGAAAATTCATTACACTTTTTGGATCCATTATAGCAAGAGGAAAATCCTCTTATTTATGTAATGTCTGCGCCAGCCCGCAGCTCCTCTGGATCTTCCTCCTGATATTCTGGCTGAACTTCTTCCTGCATCTTTCTGCTTACAGACTCCCCCAGAAAACCGAAGGGCTTATCTCTTTTATCTCCTTCTGGCTGTAGCTATAACTTAAAGGAGAAGCTTCAGTTTAATTAGTAACAGCTACGCACATCTATGCACAGCCCTGTTGGGTGCCCCCCCAGGTCCTCTGATGCTCTCAGGGAGTGCTAGTCGGAGATTTTCTGCTCAATATCCCAGCTATTTCCTCCTTCTGAACATCCCTTCTGTCTCTTTCTTCATTTGTTGGCGTGCATATTCATCTCAACCCTTAGTTCCAAGCCCCAGCCCCTTTCCAAGGGCTCTTTGTTATTCAGCATAGGTTACCTCCAACTCTTTCTATATATTCTCCAATAAAGATGCTCAGAAGAAGAATATCAGAACTGGACAGACACATGGCAGCACCTTCTTGGCCCTGCTCCTATAACCCTGAATCTTAGATGGATTCTGAGTCAATATTGCATGTCATCATTCCACTTCCATCTCAGTTACAAAGGCGAATAATCTACAAACTGCTTTCGAATCCAGGAGTTAACAAGCCTGTGTAGAGAATTTCATGTTCTCCAAGGTATCACCATGCAGGTACATTTCTTTAAAACTCAACAACATGTGATTGTTCTGGATTATGTTTGATGACCTCATTAAAATTTATGGAGATCAAAATTCATTAAAAAGGTCTCTAGAAACTTCTTTGAAGCTACAGTTTATCATTTTGACCAAACAGTCTGCAGCCTCAGACTCATTTTGCTTATATATAGAGCCAGCCACATCTCCAGATGCAGAGACCAACAGAGCCCCACCAGGAAAATATATTCTACAAAGACGTAGATGTCTGATAGGACAAGCTGAAAATACCTTTGAGTTCTGGCAGGTAATTTTCTTAGGTTTGGACAGTTTAAAAAGATGGGTGTCCTATTCAATCATCCCCTTTTCTTTATCTTTCCAAAACAGGAACAGAAAGAATTACTTCTTAATTTCTGTCTGATAATTGCATGTTGCTTTCATCTAAGTATTAAGGAGTATTGACAGACAGCCAGAAAGCAACATTTAGTACTATGTAGGACAGGTTGATTGGCTTATGTGACAAAGTAATCCATGACCAAAAAACTAGAATATGTTTCAGTCCTACCCTGCAGTCTTCTAATTACTGAATGCAAAGCAAGACTGCATGCCTAGCAGAGAGTAGAGCAGCCCTTTTGGCAGCAGTACACCAGATGTAAAATGAAACTGCACACTAAATTTACACTTACCCATTTCAGTGAGCAGAGTTGTATTTGTGTAGTAAATGACAGAATTTGATGTTAGTTCCTCACATGCGTCACACTGAAAATCGTGTTCTATTTTTTGGCATAACAGAAGTATAAAGCCTCCTATTCAAATCATTGATCAAATTATAGTCATAAATAAAACTATGTGTTCAAAGTAAAGAGGAATTTGGCCCAGTGATGGATTTTGTCTGGGAGACAGATTTATCACATACAATTTGATTATGCCAAATCCTTTACAGTAAAATAAGTAGTTCAGACTTATCACCCAGTATTTAAAAAATAATCAGGATTTTGCTATTCTTCACACACAAGCTTTCTTTGCCTCTACGGAGCTACACATTTGAGTTAAATGTCAGTGAAAATCACCAGTACAAATATAAAATGTGTCAGTGTGAATCATATCAGCAAATTTATGTAGTAATTGACACTGGCACAAGCTTCATCTCATTCTTGTATGACCCAGTCTATTTTGGGCAGTCTATTTCTTCCATACAGTTTCCTGAGAATTATGTACATATTTACTCCTCTAACAGTCACCTTTACAGCTTCTGGGATTCTTTGGCCAATTTCAGCCGAAGCTAATAGGCAGAAATTTTAAAGATATTGTATATGTACATACTTTATGGAAAAAGGTGACCACTACAGATCAAAGACCTTATTAATGGGCTTACAAGAGACAGGCAGTAATATGAGCCCTTTATTACATGGCACAGTATATTTGTGACCATAAGTCACAGATCCATAGGAAATCAAATTTTTACTGTTTGATGTGTTTGCACAATGGTCCAAAACCAGTAAGGATTACAGGTGTCACACAGTGTGCTCCTACATTGAAAACCCACCATTACATTTCAACTTTTCTGGATCTTTATTGATGATTATTATATATTCTTCACTTCTAGTCATCACACAGAAACAAAATTTAGATAGCTGTATTACAAAAATTGTTTTTTTCTTTAATAAACCCTATCTTGTTACATGTCTATTCATATATTCAATTGATAATGATAACTTTGAACAGTTTTTTTTTTTTAACTATTTTTTGTTAATGCAACCAATCCAATTCAATTTCTCTGTTGCTTACAGACTTATATATGTATGTGTCTTTCCAACACATTGTCCCATAAATAGGGACAAATATGGCAGGAAAGATAAAGGCCAGATTCTCATTTTAAAGAAACACATTAAAGTTTGTCTAATACAGAGTTGGTGCAGATTGTCTTGCTTTTCAAGATAATGTTATGCACCCTATGCATTTGGTTGTTTACAAAATCCATTCTTATTAGGGGACAGTTCATCAAACTCTGAGACAGCTGGAATCAAGTTAAATGCATTTAACTGACCTTGCCAGTCTTCAAGATTACAGACTGGTTTGTGTTTGTTCTGACATACAGATGTCCAGATTTTGAGTAGAAATCATTCTTGTTCCCACAGGCCATGGAATTTTCCACTAGATAAGAAATTCACCCAGTTGAAAAGGATGAATGAATACCACTGGGTCAAAAAATATTTTAAGTTAGGGAATAATTTTCTTTGTTATTTTTCCCCTCTTATGAGTTTTCTGTCTTTTTCAAGGTTGCACAACTCTAAAGACTTCTTAATGAGTGGTTTTAAGAATTCTGTAGCCATCTCACTATTTAGAGATAGGATTATCATGTCAGGTATTTCAATTTCCAAAAGTGTATGTTTTCTGATATATAAAGAATGTATCAGCAGTGGTTCAATACAGAGGAGGAACTACAAAGCATCTGACATCAGGTCCAGATCCCGTGATGTGATATAACTTATGAGCTCATGGTATATCCAGTTACATTTCAACAGGCAAAGCTTTCATTGAAGGAACAGGCTGACAGAAGAGCAGTCACTGCATCTTTTCTACAAGTTAATACCTCAGCATTACAAACCTGTCTCAGAGATGAAGGAGCTAGCTGAGAGGCTATATTAAGATTTTAAAGCAAAACCAGTTCCAGAGCCCAGGATGGCTCATATGCAATAAAAGCACTATCCTGAGTCAAAGTCCACAGAAAGCCACTTACTTCTCCAAGCATTTGATTAGATTAAGGTCGTGTGTGCAGCAGTATTTACTGCTGGGCTGTTGCCCATATCTTAATGGAAACAGAAAGGTGAATTCCAGTAGGAGACCCAGGAATTTATACAGCTACTTACTTTGAGCCTTGTGGCTCTCCTATATGTGCCCTGCGCACAGAAGAAGAGTCAGGTTTTCATCTCATCCTAGCTGCTGAGCACTCAAAAGACACATGAAGGGAAAGGATTTGTGCATCAGAAACTGATGAGGACTGAACTCTCACCTTAATTTAACACAGACTGAACAGGCAAAAACTTGTTGTGCATTACAGAGGAATATCACCATCTGAGCTGTTAGACAGCAACAGACATGAATAGCATCCTCGGTGTTTGTCCACAAGCAGACACTTCTGCAGAAAGTCTTGGTTTTAGATTCCATGCACTGAAGTATAATTTTCCACAGAAGCAGATATAGTTCTGCAAGATCCCAGTGCTTTAACATTTACTCAGAGATACCTTTCTGAATTCAGTGGGCTTCCTATGTACAAAAACACACTAGTAAACATAAGTAACTGGAGAATGGGACTCCAAATTAGCCGAAGATGACTGCTGCACTGAAGTGTAGAACAATGGTCTCAAGATATTTTTGTTAAGAAGGATTGTCATTGGTTGCATGATTACATATGCATGTTCTTCCATGCAACCTATATATTTATTTAGCTTCCTTCCATAAATGTCAAGAAATTGCTTAGCAACGCACAACCATGTCATCCTGCAGGACAAGTAGCAATATTTATGACGGTGGTGAAGAGAGAAAACAGTGCATAATTAAGTGTCATAACTGCTTTAAAAAGTAAAAAAAAAAAGAAAAAGAAAAAGAATAGAAAAAAGGAAAAGCCTAGATTAATTTCTCTGCTGTATTTTCTGTATGAGCATAATGGTCCAAAACCAATAAGCAGGAGCACTATATATGTCATGTTCTGGGTCTCTATAATGAAATTTTTCTCTTGCGTTTAGTCATCCCACATCTTTATTGGTGGCCATTATCGATTCTCCTGTTGTAATCACATCAGACTGCATTAGGAAACTACCCCACTTTTTAAACAAAACCTCATTATCTAGCTTAACTCCTATTCCCATTTCCAGATACAATATGACCATATTGGAAGTGATAGTATCGAACATTTCTGAAGTAAACACAGTCTTTTGGTTGCATTTGTGTTTCCTTTTTATCTTTAAACTATAAATTACCTTTTCCTCACAATCATTTATCTAGAGTTGGAATGGACTTTATCCAACAAGTACCTGTTCAGTCTGGTGTTGTAACCAAGCAAAATCTTTCACATTCTAGCAGCTCAGCACCACTGAGACCGCCCTCACTAGAGAGCTAGTACCTCATATGCTTTCCTTACACAACATCTGGGATTGCTAAATGAATCACAGCACTATATTTAATAAAAAAGAGGAGTAAAATGGATGCACAGAAAGTTAATGTAATTTATGTTTGGGGACTGAAAAGAAATTTATTTGACTTCTGTAATCCCCATACTATGCTATAGCACTGAATGTCTAGTGTTCTGCAAAACAATTCAGGAAGAAAGGTTTACTTTGAGGACTTAGGGATGTAAATAGATTTTTCAGCTTAAAACAAACAAACAAACATCCAAACCCATAAAAACATTAAATTCATATCCTAGATCCTCTTGGCTGCAACAACCCCAGCAGCTCTACAAAGCAAACAATCTCTATGGCATTACAATTTCTCTGCTTTAGAATATGCCTTGATTTTGTTTTCTAAAAAACATCTTGTTAATTGCCTTCTATACTGGCTACCACAAGCAATGTTTCCAATGAGAGTTCTCTCCAGCAGTGAGGGCGTGAGAGAAGAACCCTGTCCCAGCTGGGCTTAGTCTCCCTCAGAGCAAACTCTCTTCTGGTGCAAAGCCTGTGGGGAGGAATTAAGCAACATTTGCTGTCTGAAACAAGATGTACAACAGCCCAGTAACTTGCCATTTTTTCTCCTGAGGAACAGAAGTGTTCATAAACTCCTCACAAGATGTACAAGCTTCTTTGATTAAACAAGCTATGTCCATTGATGAACTGCTGAGGGAAACTGTGTTAAGATATAAAAGAAGCAAATGGAACTATAAATTATTTACCCATGTATTTACTTAGGAGCTTTAATATTACTAAGCATACTCTGCTATATAGAGACATTAACCTAAGCACAGAGTACAGCCTACATTTTTAACAGAATTGCTCTCACAGTTTTATTTACTTGGTCCACTTCAAATTCAAATCTGCAGATAATATGACTTTACTTTGCAGGTTATCACCGTAGAAGCAAAATTTACTTCACCCTGGAAACTTACATATTTTCCTTTTGTAAATACTGCCTTTCCATACCTAGTCCTCTCACACTTACATTCGGTTAAACTCATTCACTTGTCCTGTCTGAGCTCAGTTCAAGCATTTCACATGATTTCTCAGTATTTGTTGGCATATAGGGTTGTTAGCTTCATCTGTTATTCCTTGCTGGGTTCATGCTTATAGCCTACTTCAGTCCCACATCCACTGAGCTAAAAGTCTCAGGTATTTTATTCTCTTCAACAACTTCTTCCATATCATGTCATACTCCAACTTTGTACCAATTTCACAACCCCAAGTGAAATTATTACTTTGTCATTTCATCAGCAGAACATTAAATGATGGGGAACTTTTCTTTTTTTGACAACCTTTACCTTAACCTTCAACTACTCTATTAGGAGGCAATGATCATTGCTACAGAATTTTATCACATATATTCATATCTATTGCTGACTTTCAACTTTCCCTTTTCCCCTTAGCTTGAGTTAAAGTGCTAAATATGAATTACTTCATGGTGCACTGTAACTAAATGAGGGTAAATAGACAGTTCATGTTTTAAATCAGTACCTTGCCTCTGCAAAGGAATTTCATAGATTTCCATCAGAGATTTTTCTGTTCCAGGAGATGAGATTTTAATGGAAATGTTCTATATATACTTTCATTATACATTTTGAAATTGCCCAATGGGATGTATTAGAACTTAATATTGGTACGTGCAATGTGAGCAAACATGGACAAACATGGGCATGTATGTTTGCATCCCTGGAATCTTTTCCTTATGGAAATTTTAATAAAATGAAGCTAAAAAAAGAAAACACAAGCACCTTGTATTTTAACAGAAAGTCTCACAGTTTTCCCTCTTCAGTTTGACTTACTGAAAACTACATTGACCTATGATAGCTATCCAAACGTGTTTTTTTTTTTCTTTTCCTCTGCCTCAGTTGTTTCTAAACCTGTTGCACTGACTGAATCGTTTCCACCTTCAGATTCTTCAGTTATACACATAATTTAAGTATGCTTTCTATTTAAAGAAAGAAAATTCTCTTCCAATCACAAACACTACTGCTCAGCACAGAAATAAGAAACTTGCTGGGACTGGTGTGTCAGAGCACGTATGTACTTAGAGTGGGGCTCTACGACTCAAGCCTGATTTCCCTATTATCCCTACAATTTAAAGTGAAGCTGTCCCCATTTAGAAAAGTTTGGAAGGAGATCTGTATTTGTGGCCTTCAGGTAGAAGGTGAGGTGGACAGCATGTTTGATTTTCACTTATATTTAATAAACTCTGTAATAGTTATACTTATGGTATTTGAATCATGGGGAGAATTGGTATTTTTGAGTTCGTTTCAAGACTGGGTTTTGGTTTTAAGAGACTGGAAATATATAAAAAGGGAAAAGATCATTCAAAGCAGACAGAGGGTGGTAAAACAGGGTAATCAGAACATGTAAAAACCTATGCAGACTTTTCAAGGTACCAAATGAAAAATAAAATCTTACAATTTCATTTTTAGAACCCATACCTCCTTTCTTTTTGGAGATTACTTCAAGAATCAAAACCACTGCCAAGAAACTCTTTCTTTCCAAAAGCAAAAATAAAAGTAATAAATTAAATTACAGGCTTTTGTCTTTCCAGATGTCCTTATTAGATGCATTCCCTTCTGTGTAGTAACTGGGTGTAACCATTAGGTACTTCAACATAGATTTAATGTCACTGGTAATTCAGCACAAATTTAATGTCACTGATAATTCTCAATTCTCATTATTCCCATTATGCCATCATTTTCCAAGGAGGACCATGTGCTGAATTCCCATTTTTTTTTGCTGCTACACCCTTCAGGAAATTTCTTGGCACTCTGGTCTTGCCTCATTTTATTTCCTTTTGTCTACCTCCATGGCCTTGGTTGAGGGGATGCTCCTCACAGGTATACATGGGAGACCATCTGGGAGGTGGAGATATCATTCACATGTCTCTGTCTTTGCTCCCAACAGAAGTTAGGTTGTCCCTTACAGAGCCCTCGTCCATTCCTTGCAAGCAGCTGAACAAAAATAATTTTGTGTTTCACAGGGACATTGTTCCCTCCCAGTGATTTAAAACATGCTATTGCATTGATGCTTAAAATGTAGAGAAGATGGAAAATTTGTAGCCTGTTCACACATATGTATTAAAAGTTTAGGCTGTTTTTTTTTTTTTTTAAGATTTCCAAACCTTGGGTAATTAGCCCATTATTACCTCAAAAATGTTCAATTCTGAGTCTTTAAATGAAACAACACTTATGGTAGAACTGTATACAATCTTCCTGAGGTAAATAAAACCTGACTGTGACAAAACCCATCGTCAGAGCCTGAGGTCTACAGGTTTTACTCAGAAGAATTACCTAAGCCAGCAATTTTTCTTTTTTGTTTGTTTTTCTACTTTAGTAAAATCTTCATGATTTACAGGCTAGAAAGAACAAAATCAAGAAAATTAAATGTATTTTTGAAATTGTCTGAAAATGTTAGTTTTATGGCAAAATTAAAAAAGCTTTCTATTCCATACTAAGAAACTGAAAATAGAGTATACATTAACTTTGAATTTTACCTTTAATTTAAGTTTTTAAAAAAATCTCAATTTTAAAAATTAAATAAATATTGCTTAAATTTCTTCTAAGTAGCTGCCACCCTCCGTGATTAGGATTCTATTCACTGTTGCCTTTCTGCAGGTATTGTAATTATAGCTTGCAAACTGAAAGCAGAAGATAATCATTATCTGCACATGTTTACAAGTTAAAAGCAATGCTGAAATATATTTTATTGTTCCAAACTGAAAGGGTGAATGTTCTCACACATTTCTTACCCCACTGTACTGCAGTGCTATTTGGTGTTGGTGCACAGATTCCTATCCAAAATTATTCTTGTGTAATTTCTTCAAAAATCAGATGATAATTCTGAGCATAGACATAACAAAAAATGTTCCAGAGATTGTTATAGCCTGCTCTACACACTGTTGTGTTTAGCTTTAAAACAGAGAAAAGTCCTAACAGTTCTAGTTGTTGGTTTCAAATACATGTAATCTGAAGCACGGTTCTGTTTAACACACAGTAATTGAAAGAAAAAATAATCTCTAGAAATGTCATCCAGCTGCACGTCTGCTGTAACTGTTTACTTGACTGAAAATCTTAAAAACCCTTATGTGCTTGAGACTATACATTGATTAGAGATGCCAGAATCCTACAAGAAGCTACATTTTTTCTAGCATTTGAAAAGCAAACTAAGAAAAAAGGTTTTCCCTATGTATTTTTTACCAGAGTATTTGCAAAACAATATATGAGCCAAGCAGTGTTCTCCAAAAGTGGCACCTAATTCTCACACGTGTTGAATAGCTGTTCTGTGAGAAATCAAGACAGGAGCAGGGAGAAAACGAGGTGTTTCCTTCCTTCCCTGCCTCTCAAAAAGTAAGGAAGTCATCCTCCAAAACAGAATAATGTAAAAAGCAGCTATCAGTAACATCAAAGCCCATTTAGATTTCTAATTTTATTGTTGTAACAACTAAAGGCTGCGCATCCATCATTGTTCCCCACAGAAACATACACAAACAGTAAGCTGCTAACACACTTTCTTAGCTACAGAACTATATTTTCTGGCTGGGTATGTTTGTGTGTGTGTGGATTTCTTGATTGGAGGCCTATGAACATAAGTGTACTTAAATCAATTGCAGAGACAACATATTGTTCAACAACATATTGTTGTTAACGTATGGTTCTGTTTATTTTACCTGTACACTTTATATAAAGACTACATTCCTCAACCAGCCGAAACTTCAGGGACAAATTCACCTCAAGGTGATTTGTTGTTTTCAAAAGTGAAGATTGATTTGATACAAGGTAAGAAAGAATTTGCTGTAGTTGTAGGCTGATATAGTTGGAAACTGGCAAATTTTGAATATCTCCAAGGCTTTTACAAATGTGCAGTCAGTAGGCTGTGGCTATTTTTGTGGACCTTTTCTAAAGACCTTTGCAGATAGCGTTTGGAAATGAAGGCACTTACCACCATTAGAATAGCAGTCTTAATGCTTTGGGAAATACTTTCAACTAATGTTCCCGCTGGCAAATTGACTATCCATTTCTTCTCAAAGATGTCTAAGATGTAAATTGTCTTTTTCAGAGTACGGAGGTTGTGCGTCGAAACCTGCTGTTCAACAATCCCAGCTGCATGCATCTTATTATCCCAGTGCTGATTACAAGATCCCATTGACCACAAGCTGCCTGTCTGCCTGTCTAGATGGTGTGATTAGTGTATAATCAATCTTTAATCCAATCAGAAAACTCTCTGTCTGCAACTGATAAAGGTCTCGGCAGGGTACTGATGAGGCCAGAGCCTTGGTATCTCTAAGGGGACACCTGCAGTATGTGAGGTGCAGAAGCTAAGCAGGCTGATCTAAGAGAAAGGAATTAAGGTGGTCTGTAAAAAATCTGATAAACAACGTTCAAACAGAACAAACTAGGTAGCTAAAGTGTAGGGCTCAACATTCTGAGAGTCCCTGAAATGCTGTTCTACTCTAAATCCTAACACAGACAGAATCATCTTTTAGCTCAGAAAGACCATCCAGGACATAACATTTAGTTTCTGGTCATTAAAAGCCACCAAAATAATTTATCTGATTATCTGATTTCCTCCAGTGCATGAATTGCTCTGTGCTACTTCATTTTTTTTACTTTGTTGTCTCTATGTCTTCACAGGATGCTGAATTGGAGTATGCGACTTTCCAAATCATAATGCCAGAAAATAATTGCCTGTTCACTGCTTCTTCTTTTTTAATTTCTTGACCCAAATTAAATATTTTTTCTCACTTTATCTCAGTATTCTTTCCTAATTCTGCAAATGGGATACTTATAATTACAGCTCATATTAAAGCTGTTAAAAAATAGCATATTATTATATGATAAACCCTATGTACTTTATATTAATCCCCATTGCTCTGCTTCAGGGCAAACAGTTTCTCATAACTTCTTTCCATGATATGACTTGTTCCTACTATATTAACATTCAAAATTAATAGTGAATCCTGACCAACTACCTTATCAAAGCTAAAGAACTTCTAGTATACCACTTTTGTCACCTTATAAACATCTTTTAACTTTTCAGATTGAAACCATTATTTTTATAAATGTATAATTATTTTAAACACAGTTCTATGGATTATCTTTATTTCTACAAATACAGATTATTTCCACATACCCCATGGATTTACTCTTTGTAACTTCTGGGTGAGCTGCACTCCTGCTTTCCTGTTTTCCAGGTTATCTGGCACCTATCTGAGATACCTGCAGCAAAGCTTACATTTATCTAGGTTTATAATGAGCTTAAGAGCAAAAGAAACAAAATTAATCTGTCTTTTTTTTTTTTTTTCTAAATGACCATTTCCAATGTAATTTTTTTTCCGGTTTCAAAGTCTTTCTGTAATCAGCAAACAATGAACAACATCACAGTGAAATAATCTAATTGTTACAGCTCTGATTTCTGAAAAAAAGCTGTCAAAACTACTTTAAACTTGACAGTTTATGCAAAACCTTTTATTACATGTTTAACATGGCCATAGTACCTACAAAAAGAACACCAATCAAATAAATGTAGGTATTTAAAACGTGATTCGAAGTCGATATGGACTACTGTAAACAGTCTTATATCAAGCTCAGAGCATAGTTTTAAAATTCACCATGAAGTAAAATAACTTATACCCAGCAGGACTGATTAAGCCTTTAAAGATATATGGAAAATATCCGCTCTTCATAGAATATGACCTTCATAACTCGATTTATGAGTCATTCCCTCACTTGTGGGATATTTTCAATATCATAATTGTAAAAAAAGAAAGAAAGGAAGGAAAAATGTTCAGTTATTCATTTTGCAGGGCCTTTTTATTAAAAGCAGAAATAACATTAGATGAAAATCATTTCACTGATAATTTTAATGAAATATGAAGTGCTTTGAATATATTTTATTGCAGGCAATATAGAAAAAAGGCACTGGCTGCTTAATGTGTCATTTAATGAATGGATTCCACATTGCTTTACTTTGCTACATTTGGAAGTGAGGGCCATGCAAAGATGATAGCGAATGGTTTCAAAAGGGGGTTTCTTCCCACATTTTCAAATTGTTCTTCACCTACTGGAAAGTGCAAAGTATAATACAGCAGAAATGAGGCTGAACCAAAACACTGGAGCTAAATACCTTAACAAATCTCACTGAATTTCATCCTGTAAACCTATCTCTAATATGGAATAAAAATGTGCAGATAATGTCCTAGTTTGCTGAAGGTCAGGCTGCAATCAGAAGGATTCTAGAAAATCAGATATCTCATCTAATCTGCAGTGAGCTAACATGGCAGTTGCTCTGTTAGCCCAGCTGAAGATGAGGCCCCACTTGCTTTGCTCCGGGGTGGAAGCTCTGCCTGCAGTAATGCAGGAATCATTACAGGGAAAGCTGCTAAGTCATTTATTCTACACCTTTTTTACTTTTAATGTCATCTCAAAGAAAACCAAACCAAGTGGCCACTGCTATAGAGATACATTGCTACAACAATCCTTTCTCCACGCTGTGATGTACTTTTGTGAATGACTCTCTAATCTGTTATTTATTTATTTACATATTTATACAGAGACATACATGTCTCTGTACCAGCAAATTTCACATTTTTAACCCCAAACTATCTAAGGTTTCCTCTGTTAATAGCTACCAGCTCTCGTCTCAGGCTTTTCTTCCTGTAAGATGCAGATTCACTAGCTTTGTCTAAAAGGAATGGAACATAAGTGATAACTATTCTCTGGAAGGGTCTGCATGCTGCAATGGCTAGCCCTTGGTGTTGTCTGCATGCTATCCTCCTGACTGCCAAGAAGAGGTGAGGGCCAACAATCTCTGACTCAGAAGTGCTAGCACAAGCAGTAAGTGATCTGGGCTCCAGAGCTCAAGCTTATACCATGACACTTTTTATTTAGCAGTGCATAGTCATTGGTACTTAGAAAGCAGCCCTCCACAATCACAAACATTGGGTTTTAAACTACAAAAGAAAAGTTGCAGGAATCCATCAGAAAAAATGCCAGAGAAAATTTTATCTTACCATTACAAACAGACTCCTTGTGTACTGGACATAATACCCTATTAGGTTAGAGAGCAGAGTTTACATGAAAAAAAGAAGGTAGAGTGTACAAAGAAGGTCTGAAGCTGGCATTATAAATGAAGGCTAATCTTCATGCACTGGAGAAACTTCTATATCAAGCATGGGGAGGATACCACTTATATTCCATGGTCATGAACACAGATAAAGAGGAACAAAGTGAGAACTATCCCAGATATTCAGCATGAAGTAGGGAAGTGGCATTTTAGTCCCAAGACATCATCTGCATGAACCTAGACATTGCATAAATCGATGCAACACTGCAGTTCTTACCACAATGCTGATTGTAAGAACAACTGTGGGCCAGCGAGTCAAAGCGCTCTGGAGGTCTTGTGGATGTGACTGCAAAAGGGAGGACTGGCAACCTCACCATTTCTCTTACTTGCATCATTGCATTTTCATGGTTGTCAAGAGAAATGATAAACTGAAAAGGAAAATGAAGACAGCAAATCAACCAACAAACAAGCAAACAAGGAAAAAAAATCAAGGCAAGAAGTCATATAATTAGTTCTTAACTTCTGTTATACTAGTGTAGTGTTTTACACATCTGGGCAGCTGAACTCCATTACAGCCACTCTGTCACTCTCATCAGAGGAAAAGGGAGAGAAAATAAGATGGAAAGGGCTCAAGGGTTGAGATAAGGACAGGGAGATCACTCAACAATTATCATCACGGGCAAAACGGGCTCAGCATAGGAAGATTAATATAATTTATTGCCTGTCACTAACAGACTAGAACAGTGAGAAAATAAAAGCAAACTAAAAATACCTTTCCTCTCCCATCTAACCTCTTCTCCCTCCTCCCCCCAAGCAGTGCAAGGGAACAGCGAATGGGGGCTGTGGTAAATCCCTGACACTTTGTCCTTGTCACTCCTTCACGGTCACTCTGCCCCTGCTTCACATGGGGTCCCTCCCACGGGATGCCGTCCTTCAAGAACTGCTCCCACAAGGCTCCGTACCACAGGGTCCATCCCCCAGGAGCAAACTGCTCCAGCACGGGTCCCCCACGGGCGGCAGCTCCCCCCAGACCCCCTGCTCCTGCGTGGGCTCCTCTCCACAGGCTGCAGCTCCGGCCCGGGGCCTGCTCCTGCGGGGGGCTCTCCATGGGCTGCAGCCTCCTCCAGGCCACATCCACCTGCTCCACTGGGGGCTCCTCCACAGGCTGCAGCGTGGAGATCTGCTCCGTGTGGGACCCATGGACTGCAGGGGGACAGCCTGCTCCACCAGGGGCCTCTCCACAGGCCGCAGGGGAACTTGTGCTGCGTGCCTGGAGCACCTCCTGCCCTCCTGCTGCACTCACCTTGGGGGCTGCAGGGTTGATTCTCACCCCTCTCTCCCAGCTGCTGTAGCACAGCAGTTTTTTTCCCCTGTTCTTAACTCTGCTCTCCCAGAGGCCCAACCAGCCTTGCTCATGGCTCAGCTCTAGTCAGCGGAGGGTCCCTTTTGGAGCCAGCTGGGGCTGGCTCTGATCTGACATGGGGCAGCTGCTGGGCTCTGCTCCCAGAGCAGCACCTGCAGCACCCCTGCTACCAAAACCTTGCCACGTAAATTCAATACAACCACAGAGCATTCTGTGTATCAAAAGACTTAAGTTGCAAGTGAGAAATGGACCATAGATTTTTCATCAGAAATCCTTTAATTGGCCTTGTTCAGATCAAAAACCGAACCAAACCAAACCAAAACAAAAAACACATAAAGCTGTTAAATTTCATTTCTACTTTAAGTACTAGTTAAGCTGGTGAGGACTAACTTCATTCTGAATCAGTAGATATAAACCTCAGATTCACATCCCCACCTCTATTTAGCTCTAGAATTACTAGATAGGAATGCATACGTCAGAAACTTATGAGATGTAAAATAATAAAAGCTGTCAAAATTCTCTCTTGGTAGTGATGCTCAGGCAATTTCCCAGCAAAATACATCAAACCTGATCCATAACTTTAAAGGAGGTCCCATACACACACACATACAGGTGACCAGTTTCAGTCAGGTTTGGATGGATGCCGACCCTACATCTGTAAAATCTGGACAGGCACATCTGTATGGCACAGGATGTCCTGAGATGGATGAACAGCAGAACATCCAGAATAAAAAGAAAGTGTCTCTGACTTGTGGATATAAGAAGCAGAGATGGAGAACAACCTTTTACCGTGGGATTTTTCCATTTTTACCTTTCTGATGCCCAGAACAGACACTGTAACAGACACTGCTTGTTACCAGGAAGAACATCTTTCTTTTAACACATACTAATGAAAAGGAAAGAATACATTTAGAGATATAATTCACCTTTTTCAATTGTTCTAAAATAGCTTTTTCTTAACACAAAACCTGCAAATTTAACACCATATGGTCTTAGAACCTGTCAGTTACGTGCAAGTGCCAAGTATTGTTAGAGACCACATTATCATACAGATCCATAAACAAACAGCTGCATAATTTCTCAGATGATTATCACCTCTGTACACCTGGTGTGTATGTTATATATAAAAAATTAACAAACAAAAGTGAGAATTTTACTATACTGCAGTGTTGTCATGGCAAATTGCACCATCAAAATCCAATTGCACAATACAGCTTTAGGCATCAGTATGACGAGAGAACTGTAGTATATAACTGTAGAGACAGTGCTCCATTAAATAAGATGTGAAACAGGCCAGCATGGAGCCTGAAAAACCCAGGAGGTGCTGAAGGCAATATAATAGGACCCCATGGTCAACAGTATCAAAGGCTGCTGATAAATCAAGACAATGAAAGAAGGAACTTCTCAGTTAGCTTGAAGCAACAGATCCTCATTACAAACTCTCACAAGAGCAGTTTCAGCACAGTGGCAATATCTGAAACAAGACTGAAATTTATTAGAAAGATTTTGTGTATTGAAGCCAGTCTGTAATGACACAAGTGCTCTCTTCAGGGCAAAGAAAAAGAATGGAGAACCAAGGTGAGCTGAGGAATTGCCAGCAAAAACTTTTTGATCTTCTAATAGAGTTAAAAAAGATTATTTTAACAATATTTCAGTTCTCAGAAATATTCTTTTCTCGATTATCAGTTTTGGCTTTGGTCTGAGCTACTAAGCAGGAACTGACACATAGGAAAAAACTAAACACCAGTCACTAAACACCAAAACTAAACACTAATCTCTAAAATGTCCAAAAGATTCAGGAGCAGTGTGACATAAAAAGGCTGATCAGATGGCATTCAGTAGGTGTCTTCCCTCTTGATCTCAACACCTGAATCTTTTATTTGGGATCTACAAATTCTAGCTCAAGAAACAATGGATACCTCAATACTTCATTAGAGTCATAGAATCATTAAGGTTGGAAAAGACCTCCAAGATCATCTAGTCCAACCATCCCCCTACCACCAACATTACCTGCTAAACAATGTCCCTAAAAGGGACACAGAAAGTAAATGTAAAGGGGATTGCATGCTTTCAGGCTCAGTCTGGCACACACTAGTCAAGTCAGACCTCCTCATAACTGTTCTTGAAAAGACAGCTAGAAGACACAAATATTGACCTACTAGATAGTCTCCACTGCAGGACTGGAGATATGCAGGCCTCCAAAGACTAAGGTACACAATCTCCTTCGTGCACTGAGGTTTTTACCAAGTGTGTGAACTTAAAATATGTAAATAGTGCCAGAAGCAGAAAATTGAGCTCAGAACTCCCTCAACACTATATTATCTGCTGCGTTACAGATTTCTCTTCATCCTAAGGATCCTTCCCGAATTTCCCACAGCACCATGGTTTCACTAGGACAGATCAGATAAAGTGGTTAAGGCAGTTTCTTGGGCAGTGAATGCCAAGGATTAGAAAGCCCTTAGGGTCCAGATCCCAGCCCTCCACCTTCCTTGTTTGGAATAACAGCAATCATATATATAAAATACTATAAACCTGTATTACAAAATACAAAGTGGTGCTAGTGTGAGATTTGAAATGCTAAATTTATTCCTAACTAAATAGAATAAGTTAATAATAAGAATAGAATAAGGACAGGACAGGGCATGCATACCACTTCCCATATTAGAGCAAGTCTTAACTTTAGCCTCTGCATTAAATTTTTTAGCTTTGGATATCAGCTTTTTAAAATGGCTATTTTAAGAACTTTTGAACATTCAAATACAAATCACCTCTCTGAAGATTAGTTTATTCTTTTTCCGTAGGAATTGATAACAATTTAGTATAAATAATTAAAGCTAAGTGTTTGCAATGAATTTGGCTGAAACATATGGTAAGAATGCAATACAAATCCATAAGGAAGGGAAATACAAAGTCATAGACTAAATCCAAATCCTCTGCTAGCATGAGCTGACAATGACAATGTTCACATGGGGCTCCATTGTGCCTGCACAGTTTAAGTTCGGAGCAGTATCCTACAAACAGCTTCACAGCTCACAAGCTGCTGAGCATCCTCAGCTTCACTGTATAAATATGAGGCTGGTGGTAATAACTTACTTGCTATAAGAGCGTTCTGTAACATGAAGGATTGACCTCATGCTCCTACCGCTGTGCATTTCCAAGGATTTGTGAGTGTGCCATAAGCATTATGTAGTAAATACTAACTTAAGGTAATAATACAGATTATATCCTAGATATTCCTTTGAAAGTATTTCTCACTTTAACGATTGAAATGGTTCAGCATTTAGCAAGAAGAATTAGATCACATTCCAATTGTAATTAAGTAAGAGCTATTGTCAGCAGCCTTAGTTCAAAAGATCTAGGTACGGTCATGTGTGATTTCATAGATTGAGATATACTCAATTTATAAATAAACCAAAAGTAACATATTGTCTTTTAATTTTCTGTCATACAAAGAACATATTTACTCCAACATATTATGTACATTCTGAAGTCATGTCCTATATTCAGCTGTTCTGTTGTTTACCTCATTTGACTCTAATGCAGATATTTCAACTGATGTGGCAAACTGCTTAAACACTTTCATGTCTGTCCAGGATTAACATAAAAATACCAACATTCTCATTATCAAAATGACCTCTATCATTCCAACACAAAGTTTAAACATTTCTTTGAATGTTGAATAGCAAGTTGTTCACAGTAGACCAGATCCTGTTAACTTTCATTCAGCTTCATTCACTATCCATAGAAATGAAAAAAAAAAAAAAAAAAGAATTTCTCAGATAAGAATTTTGAAAAAATCAGTGACCTAGGAATTTGTCAAGCACAATGAAAAAGTAAATATTTGGAAGATGACTAGTAACAGTGCTATGATGCTTATAGAAGATGGATGCAATGTACCTTTCTTTCTGTTCTTATCTTCCATTCACAGAGAAACAAGTAGTTTTAGCTTATGTAAAACCAATTTATGAATCTAAACTGTGGCATATAAAGTGATCCCCTCACAAATTCTCTGCTGATTGGAGGCCACTGAAGAGCACTGCTGGATAGTCCTCTCCTCTCTTGTGAGATGCTCTTCTCTGCTGAGGACTGCATATACTAATTCATTTTTCTGGATACAAAACAGAAAGAAACTCCTATTAGCCTGTAAGGGATTCTCTTTTACCTCTTCATCACTTAAACAATGTAATGATAAATATACTGGAATGTGTCAAGAAGCTTATTTGTTAAGTAACAATAAACAAGGACAAAAAAAAATCCCACCTTCTTTTGTCCTTAAAAGCAAATTAAGTAAGTGACATAACTTCAGTCTCTGAAATGTCATCCATCAAAAGTTTGTAACATTTTTTGAAGCAGTAATGATTGAACCTGCTGTGACATCTTCATTGCCTCTGGGGTGCCAGAAATTCTGCTGCTTTCCCAAACTGACAATCATATAACTATTTAGAAACTCTCTGGGGAGGTCAGCATTAAAACAGGCTGGAAGGAGCAAAAGTAGCACATTCTTAAATTGAAAAACCTGTTCAAGCTAGTATATGCATAACATCCTTATTTTCAGTGTGTAAAAGCAATTATTTGTAGGAACAGTGTATTAATAGTGTCATTCAGTTGGTCATTTGAAAGCGTTTAGCGGGCAAAAGATATGAGTTGTCAGTCTTCCTCAGACTGCTTCACCAGGCAGTCAGGGCTCAAAGAGTGCCATATGTGACACTTGGGGTTCAGCTGCCTGTTAGCTCTTACTGATCCTGTGAAACTCAAGGGTTTGCTGCTCACTGGAAACACTTAATACTTAGGAACACATGGGAAAATATACAGCATTTGCCATTGAATTTCTCAAAAAGGAGCAGTTGGATAGATACATGTAAATGATGTTATAAGGACAACAGTCTGGTTTGAATTCTTTATGCCACTTGACTTGATGTCAACTGACGGTTTATCTCAAAGCCTGATTTATACATGCAAATAAAAGATTTCGGTTCCATAAAAGCTTTCTGTGAGTGGAAGAGATCTTTTTTTTTTTTTTTTTTTTTTTTTTAAAGCTGCTTCCAGCTTTTTTAAAGGTGAAACATTGGATAATACATAGAAACTGCCCGGCATCTTTTATACAACACTGTTGTTGTATTTGAAATGAACCTTTTTAAATTTTCAAGTTATCACTCAAGATAGTCTGCATGTGAATCTAACCTGTTTTGCTATCTTTATTTTAAAGAGAGAGTAGTAGCATTAAAAAGACAGACTTCTGGTGCAAAGAGGTGCATTTACCACTGCTCCGTTCTATACAGGCCAATGGATGTCTTTTGTAATACACTTGCATTTTCTGTTTAATTTTGGTGAATCAAGATCAAAATCAAATATTTTTACCAGAAACTATCTAGGCAGAAGAGAGTAAAAATGACAGGACATGTGCATTTCTTTTCTCTCCTGCAGAACTCAAGAGCAAACTGCAGCATGAACGTGTTCTGAAAAGCAGTTGCTGATGTCTTTCTAAAGCAAGAACAGGTAAATAACACTACTCTCATATGATATAGCTGCATGACTGCAGTATCTGCGAAGGCAGGAAAAGCAGTAATATATCTAATCAGATTTCCTGTACTTCTACAACATCATTTTCCATGCTTAAGCAGATGTATCAGAACAAAAGAGACTGGCAGCAACTGTAAAATAAAGCTCAGATTCTTCTCATACTTGTGCCTGATTGACTGCTACACACTGACTTATCAGAAGAACCGAGGAAAGATGTGTCACATACATACATCCCATTCTGAAAAGCAGCCAGTTAGTTCTGATAGATAAATAGAAATGAAAGATCACAGGCAATAGCTGACTGAATGAAACCTAACACTCAAATTAAGAGGATAATGCCATGCCACTGGTGCATGATAAACTTGGGAAGGACAGCTGGCAGATTCTGGGCATGTCATAAACCACAGTCAGTACAAGCTTAATGATGGTGGTGCTCTGTTGGAAAAGCTCTATTTGGAAGACAGTCACAGCCTTCCACACTACCCGGTGCCACAGGCTGGGGAGAGGCTCTACCACGCCATGCTACAGCCAAGGGATGTACAGCTCATGGCAGCAGCATAACTTCCTACAGAAAGAAATTACCTGCAGCTTGCTCTGTGGGAGAAATAAAAGCCTTAGAAAAGAACAGGAGCAGTTCGTCCTGGAGTAGAGGAGCAGTCGCCCAAGGCACGGGTACTAATGTGAGTCAGGAGCAGCAGCAGGAGGGAGGAGGAAGAGGCACCTGCATTGGAGGGAGGAACCAGCTGGGAGGTGGGCAAGCTGAGGTACTGCTGACTTGTAGGAGCAGGGTCAGGGTACAACTAATTGGGGATGATGTCGGCACTCTCAGGGGACTGAGGACTGTGTAACTGCTGTGAAGGCAGTATGGACCATGAACTAGGTGGCTGGGTGAGCAAAGATAAGAATAAAGCTGGGGAAGACAACATCTAGAACTTTTTGTGTTGAGTGGGATAGGAGCAATGTTATGGGACAGGAAGACATGGAAATCATGTCAAAATGATTAAAAGAAAGGTGGAAAAATCAGGTTAGAAAGAATGGAGTGCAAGGCGTTGTGGTGTATGATTTTCTCAGGCCTACAGGAGCTTTAAAATGTGTCATATCCTACAGAAACATGAAAGTCTGATTTTTCTTAGCCCAGACAGCTCCAATCTGCTCTCATCTTGCATGTACTACTCACTCTGAACTCACAGTATATACAGAAGTGCAGATGGCCCCACAAGTAACTGAAGATACCTGCTGAGTGAATGCTAATGGACAAATACTCCACTTTAATCCTTTCTTGTAAGCCATGCAAAGTATTCTTCACCACCTAACCCTTCTTTCATCTGTTACTTAAAGTAATATTGCAGTAAAGCCCATACGACTGGAGACCATTTGACTGTCAGGTTACATTTAACATGTTTAATGAAAATTTAATGTTCCTACAATTGATTTTTCTCTCAGTGGCACTGAATTACTTATGAATAACCTCATCTCTACTTAAACAAAACATGTTCCTCTAATGAGGTACAGCTAAATGGAGATAAAAGTGATCTATAATACAGCATCTAACTGGCAACACTCTGAATTGAACTCCTTCATATTCTGGGGACAAGCAAGCTCCAACAGGTGGAAAAGGAAGAAGAAAGATGAAAGCTGCTCCCATCCTTGAAGGGGGAAAGGAGAAGTGGCTGGGCTTGAGAGGAAAGCCTTGGCGAGTGCTCATGATAGAACTGGGGGCTGCTTTCTCTTGTGCTTCCTCTTCCCTTCTCCCACCTGCATTTATTTTTTTTTCTCCATCACCTTTTTCCCTTCTCTTAAGAAGAGATGTACCTGTTCCCATGCCTTCCATTAATGACTTGTTTTCCACATGGCTGTGCAATAGGATGGACTTCTTTCAAAGGGTGGGAAGGGGATCCAGCAAGATCAAAGGACGATTTACGCTGACTTGCACTGATAAATAACTTGTGTTCTCAGACTTTTACAGGAAAAAAACAAACAAACAAAAAAATCCAACAACAACAAAAGCAAACAACAAAATCACCACACAATCTCCTTCTGGCACAACTTCTAAATCCTCGGGGAGTTTGGAGGCACCAAGGACAAGTTAGGATTTGTATTGATGTTTCTTCCTAGACTTGATTTCTGTTAGAAACCTGCCTTAATCTATGTATAATAATGAAGGAATAAATTGCGGTTTCAGTCTAACCTGAGGCTATCAATTCAGAACTCCCAGCTCCTCACCATGCTGATGCTGCATGCTCATGGCAGGACCACTCCAGGCCAGTAGGAAAGAAGTTATTTTGGAAAGTACCACACAGATGCCAAATGATTAAAAGTACTAAAATTGAGGTTTAATTTTAAGGCAGGTTTCTATGAAACACCAATATGAATGGTGAAAATGAAGAGGCACAAAAATTAAATGTTATGTATTTATAGTAAAAAATAAAATAAAGCCAATTCAATCAGGCAGTAAGTGCCATCAGTGTAGCATACACACATTTCTTGGACAAATATTTATTTATATTTTTCATAATAAGCTAGTTTCAGAAGGTGAAGCATGTCTTTCATTGCTGTATTTATTGGGTTTCACTTTACATGGGAATGTGAAAGCCAGCCTTTCATGTAATACACCCAGAGGAGCAGCATTTACTAAGCAAAATCCTCCCCTGAGACAGAACAAACCAGTCTCCATTAATGTTGCTGATCATTCATGATGTACAAATTAGGACAACTGTGCCAACCACTTCAGAAGTAGCTCAGATAACTCAGGTTTCAGTCAAGTACTCAACTGTGTAACAAAGAATGAAAAAAAAAAAAGAGTGAAGTAAAGTATTGTTTTATCAAAAAAGAAATTTAATGAAAAAATTTCATATAAAAATTAAATTTCCTACTTAAAGCAGAACAGCACTGCATCATATTTTTCAAAACCATCAACCTTAAATTCTGGTATATGAAGGTAAAATTTTGAACTGTGATTTCTGCACCAGTGAATATCAATTCGTTATATAATGACTAATGAAACTTCCTGGCACTTAGGTCCTTGTGACAAGCTTATTAAACAATAATTCGCTGAAGTGTGATGCTTTATGGATCATCAAAGATAAAAAACAGCTCTTTAAAGTATTGTTCTAACAGCTGATTACAGAAACTGAAGACAAAGAGATAGAAGCTCCAGTGAAGAAGAAAAAGTCAAAGTCTTTTCCAGGACTGCTTTACTTACTTTTTAAATACATCAATATGTATTACATAGTTGCAAAATTGTGCAAAATAAATATATATTAATATTATCATTATAGAACTGATTCGCATTTATAGTATATAAATTATCCTACTATCTCACAAGGTTTAACACAGAATGGAGAATGTTAGATGAGGAAAAAGGAATGAAAGAAGGGTACTTTTTGAGTTTTATCTATGAAAATGTATTTTATCAGAAAATGACGGTGTGAACACAATAGCAGAATAATTGTACCAGAAAATCTTTAATGCAAATTAAACATATCTGCTGTACCACCTACTCACACTTTCAGTTCAGAATGACGTCTCCAAGAAACAAAACTTCTGTAGTAGTTTAGCATAATAAAAAAATATTTACTGTATCTACAGTGTTTTGCTTGCAAGATCTTAAGAAATATTAAACATTCACCAAAATGCCAAAAAAGTAGTTATTAGGCTACCTATCATCCTCTCCAAAGCTCAAGACAACAACCCAAACTTAGAATTTCAATTATTGAATTATTTCAATTATTGAAGAATAATTGAAGCTTATACTGATAATAAAAGAGAAAATAGAAGAACATGAGAATGAATCAGATCTCCATTGCCATCTTTAGTGCTATGGTCTTACTCTAGCTGAGGTACATTTAATTTAAAAATATGACAATGTACATATGCTTTCAGGAAATATCAGGAAGTTTCAGGAAGTGGAATTGAATTTTTTTGATGAATTGGGACATATATTGATCATGAAAATGCAGGTGACTTTGACTCAATTTGACCACAAAGGTCAGCATAATCTACAGATTGGCTACTGGTGTTGACGTCTTATTGGTAAAAAAAAATGCAATTCCCTATTGTAACATTAAGAGTGCATTTCAGTCTATTTAAATGCATATCAGAATTCATAAGACCACAACATGCTATTAATTAACTCTTCAGTGTTCCTATCACAGCATCATTAGCATGAGTGTTTGGAATTTAAAGTATATCAGTTACCCTGGCTGACACATAAATATATGAAATCTCAGTGCAAGTGCAAAGGTTTTAACATTGCACACAATTCAAAAAAGAGGTTTGCAGTATTTTGTAAAACTGAGGAATCTATACAGAAAGTCTAGCAACCTCTAATATTTATTGATGATTTTTAAAAAGTTGATGCTGGAAATATAAAGTTCCAGTTAACTGAATTTCAAACACGTTTTTTAAGAAAAGTTAAAATTCTGTGTATGCTAGTTGTTACTTCAAAATTGGAGACCTACACTGATCTAAAACTACATGACATTTATTTTTGAAAAAATATAATTTGCTCTATGTTGTTGTAATTTTCCTGTACAACCTTTTCTTTAGAACTTTGCTATTAAATTATTTACTTTAATGCTACAGTATATCAGTTAAAGCTTGAATAGAATGATTGTATCTCAAATGAACTCATGTGGATGAATATTTGGCATAGTCAATCAGGGATACACCAGCTTCTCTTTTAAGACTGGGACCTGAGCAACCATGACAATATTTCCACTATATATTCCATCCAATTACTCAAATTGATACTACTGTCAGAATGTCTTCCACAATTTTCCATGTATAACCATATGGACAGAGATAACCATTGCCATGAAAATCACTAACAAGGTACTACCCATGATTTCACATAATCATATTTAATGAATTTATAAATAGAAATACTTCTATATTTATATATTAATTTTGATTCTGTAAAGACAGTTTTGATTTCCTCTTCAGCAAAAACTCTTTATCTGTCTTCTCAAGGACAGGTAATGTCTTTCCCTGCTGCAGACCTCTCAGTCCTCAGGTGTAAAATTGAATAGCAGTATTCATCAGTACTCTGAAACATGTAAATTTTACAGTGTAAGAAATTAAACACAACACAAAAGAAGAAGGACATTTCACTCACATGACCACTTTAGAAAAAACATAGGAAGCATAGGCTTAACTCATTCTACTATATTCTTATTATAGTTATTTTTATGAGAGCAAATTCAATTTATTCCATGTTAAGTTGTCATCAGACAAAGCACATATTCAGAATTCTAATGCTCCAGTGAATGATTGTTTAATGCTTGTTCACTGTGTCTTAACTACAAAAACCAGAAATTAAGGAAATTTTTGGCCATTAAGAAATTGCTTAATACTAAGGTCTATTAGACCACTGAGGTATCTCCTATAAGAAATGAAAGCTCTGTGTGTGAATACATTTCAAAACCATATGAAAGAATATGCAGGATTATATATATATATATATATATATATATATATATATAAGCATGAAAAATATGGGGTAGATGAGATTGTTCAGCATTGACTTTGGATTTCAGAATTCAGTCTTCACAATAAGCACTGACAAGAATCACGAAGAGATCAGAGAATAAAGGAAGTGATCAAAGCTGATTAATTTAGTGAAAGGATGGTTGCCAGAGCAGAATCTAGAACTGAGACATTCTTTGAAACTTTTACAAAAAGTCAGAATTCTGTTATGGACAGTTCTGAAGACAGCTACATGTGCGTGGGAGACTGTCACCAACTGTACTTTTCAGCACGTCTCTTCTGAAAGGGCTTGAGGGAACATTAATTTCCATTAATTAAATACACAAAGTTTTAGGCAGACTTTTTCCATATCTCAGGAAAATTGACAGGTAGGTCCTGTGCTGTTCATTGACTTCAACCAACCTATCTTTATATATAGACTTCTGTATGTAGCAAGAGAGGAGAGTGTCTGTAAACAATAACATTTCAATGTGTTTTGTGAATGCACCCTATTCAAATGCATACCAGAAGTCATAAAACCACATCATGCTATTAATTACCTCTTCAGGGTTCTTATCACAGCATCATCAGTGTGAACGTTCGGAATTAAAACTATATCAGTTTCCCTGGCTGACACATAAATTTATGAAATCCCAATGAAAGTGCACAGCTTTATTATAGTTCAAACAAGAGATTTGCAGTAGGAAGGCAGTAGGTGAATGAAGTTAATTCAGGAGCTGCTTGAACAAGCAAAAACAAAAGTTTCAGTGTGATCATCTTCTCCCTCTAAGAGCAGAGAGCAGAAAGGCACCAGCTATGCTTTACTTTTTTTTTAAAGAACTAAGAATTGTAGAAGGTACTACTCCTGATTGTACACATGTAATACATTGAAAACATTTTCTTCTCTTATTTGTTTCTTTTTGTGGAAAGGTCATTTTAGCTTAATGGGCCAAACTTTTCATCCAGGTCCCAGAATGAAAATACTCCTGCTTCACATGCTAATTGGATAATCCTAGGTGCCAGATTAACAAAACCATAGTGTTAAATCAAGCAGGAGATGCATTTATAGTTGTGAGGTCATTATTGAAATGAAAGGTTTCCCTAATGCAAGAGGAAAAGAAAGTTTGGAATGAGTATTAGTTATACAGTGATGTCCCAGTATATAACCCCAGATTCTGCTGTGAGAGCTACAGCTTGTGCAAACATCAACAGCCTGCAGTTGCATTCTCTGTCTTCCATGCATACACACAGCACTGTTCTCTCCATTGCTGTGATGTGCAAACATCAACAATTTGACAAACAAAGCTCTTAATTATGAAAAATCAGAGCATTTGATATCATAAACAGAGCTATAGAATTACTCTTCATACGACAAAAACAGAAATTAAGCAAACATTATGGAATAAATAGTAGTTTCTCAGTGAAAAATTTTCATTTAATAAGAAGGGTTGTAAAGTTGAATGCCTGGAAATTTGTCATTCTAGACTGAGTGGAGCAGTGTAATTTTGTTTCTCTCTAGAAACATGGCATGGGAATAATCTTGCAAATAGGTGAAGGACAAAAGGATAAATTATACAGTGTTCAACCAAAGAATGAATGGAGCCACCAGCCAAAACATTTATGCTTGGGAAGTAATCTCAAGCAAAATTATTATGCACAATACTGACTTAACCCCTAACACACTGTAAAAGTTATTCTGATTATCTACATACATTTACAAATGAGTAGTTCTATTATACAATATCCCTTCTACCAAATAAAATGGGAGCATTTTCTGACCTCAGTGTCAATTCACTCCATGGTATACTTTGTATTAAACTGATTAAATCCTCTCTACCCCCAAAACAAGGTAGCAACATCTAAACTCCCCTGGGAAATGGTTTCTAACCCATGATAATTCCTGAACTATGCATTATCTGAAAAGAAAAAAAAAAAAAAAGGAAAAAAAGGTTAGCTGTCATGAGCTTAAACTAGGACCAGTGTGCCTATGGTCTGCTCTGTAGCTTGGCTTGGTCTTAAACTAGTAGTTTGTAAAACTACTGTATGGAAACAAAGAAGTTATGCTTCTCCATCGAATCATATGCAGTTAATGGAAAACTACTGTCAAATTTAATATTCAAGCTACAGAAAGATCTACATTATATTCTATAAAATGCCTTTACATGGATGGGGTAACCTTAAAATACATTGCCACAATTTGCAGTTTTTCCATCTTTGTCCCCGACAGCGTAATTGACTCGTTAATATGTTCCTCCCTCCAACATTTTTACTTTTATTTTTTTACGGTAATTCTGTTTCTTTGTATATCAATCAAAAGGTTACTGCCTAAAACCACCTTGGACAACAGCTGACCTGTTAAGTTTTATTTTGCTGTAAAATGGCAGAATGCCTTTAACCAGCAAGTCACTATGCCACCTTGAAAAAGACAAAGAAAATCAAATAAATCTATTCAGGGGCTTGGATATGCCATAATACTATGTGAGGAGCTTTTTCTATTTATTTATTTTTTATTTTTTTAATGTTACAAATAAGATATCTATTGAAAATGCTTTGGAAAAGTCATGCATAGTAATTCTGTGAATATAATGTTAATGGCTTAGAACTTTTTTCTTTTGCTTTCAAGAGTGGGAATGTTCAGAAGGCTTTCTAAATAAATAGTATGTAGCTAATCATGTATATATATATAATATATATATATATATTTTTTTTTTCTCAGAGTTTTTGATTTGTAACTGAGAGGTCCCAGAAAAAGTGGAGAAGTTGTTGACTGTTGCTAAATTCTTAGGCTTTCCTTTCTTTCTTTAGGATGAAAACTGCAAGATTAATAATGACAAACAGATTTTTCATGGACCATCACACTATAGAGAGTCATGTTGTATGGCAGCAATCATAACAATATCTGATTTTGATTTTTGCTAAGTTTTGCACAAATGTGTGTATATAAACTATAAATGTCTAACATGTAGACTATAAAAACAGCATTATATTTGTCTGTATGCTGCTTTCAGAAATCTTGTATACCCCTAGTGATATACACATCTTAAATTTCAAAAATCCTGTTGCTGAAGGTTATCTTACTGATCTACCTCAGACTTTAAACGTTATTCTCTTCTGAGAAACCTTCAGACATGACATGTCTCTTACTTGCACTCCCCCACCCTGACAGTGTTACTGACTTGGCATTTGTGGACAGGGAAGGCCTGGGAAGTTGCATCTCTGCACTGCTTCATAGGATACTGGACCTGCTAATTATATCAGACACTGCCAAAGACACCCCCACCTAATCAGTTTTTACCTGTTTCCTTCCTCCACTAATTCATACCTACTTGAAAATAGGTCATTATCCCCTACGATTTAGTTCTTATGCTGTTCAAAACAGTAAAAAGAAATCGAAAAATTTGAAGGGATTTGTTTTTTAAGCAATGTTTTCTGCTGGTAACTGTGCCTGCCACTGCTGTCCTATGTATGCTCTGCATCTTGCAGTCATTACAGAATGGCTGGCATGGTTCTGCGAGTGGTTTGAGCCAGTCTTGAGGTCACCATGGTCTGTAGATGGTTGGGTAGCCATGGCATACAAATGGCAAACATCTGTTCTAGTTCTTGTACCACAGATACGAGACTTTAAATTAATGTTTTGCTTTTGTCCTTACAAGGACTTCCTCTCTTATCTCCTTTTTCCTTTATTTTGCTGTGTGAAGGAAACTAGTTCTGCTGTTACGCTCTGAGAGGACTTCCGATGGGTGTTTCCCCATTATTCTCTTTATTTCATATTCCTTATTACTCTATTTATCTATCCATTCACCAAAGGACAGTATCATTTTTCCTCTCAGTGGCTGGCAAAGGTGGTCTGAGGGACTGTAAAAGGAATGGTGAAAACTTTGGTCTTTCTTCATGTCCTAGGAAGCCATCAAATTCCCAGGCTACCCCACTGGGACAGAAATACATGACATGCTAGCTGAAACATGTAATGCAAGAAAAAATTGGGAAATTTTACCAGGCCATTCACCAGTGAGGATGAAAAGACCCAAGGGACGGAGTTCTTTCAGATTTAATATAGAAGTTGTTCATATTTTACAATAAGCATTCACTGAAAGTCCTACTAAGTCTCAAGATAAAACTATAATGTGAAACCCTCCACAAAACAAACAAATAAACAAACAAACAAAAAAAAACAAAATAAAAACCAGCTTCTTCTCTTTTGTCTTTATGTTACAAGTCAGTGTGGTTGTATCCGTACAGATTTTCTCTGGATGCAAAGGATGTTCTCCATAGCTGCCAGTTCAGGAGAGCTTTGTTATGAAGGGTGGAAAGGATTGCAGAGCAGGCAGGTTGCAAGCAGCCTTATTTTTGTGCTGGGTAGTCATGTTACAGTTAGGATTTACAACCTAACAAAGTACCTCTTTTGTAAAAATGTCTCTGCTAGTGGGAATGTGATGGTTTCATCCTGTGGTGTCCGCAACTCATCTGTAGTCTTAGATGTCCTTGTGACTTTGGGCAGTCAAGTTCTTCCTGATTAGCAGAGCAGTCTGTCTTTGGCCTGACAGTACAACTGAGAAGCTCTGGTCTATCTATCTGATGTATGAACTGTTACTGGACAATGAAGACTTGCACTTTAAAGGCTAAAGCTCCAAATGAAATTTGGAAAAACAAGCATTACTACATGATCTGGAATGAAGAGGGAGGGTAGAAAATCAGACTGGAGTAGTTCTTCTGAGTTCAAGTAGTTGCAACAATGACTACTAGGGTAACAATCTCCAACTTTTCTGATTTCTCTAGACAGTTTTGACTTAACCACAAATTATATTTTATGAGAATGAAATCTGAGGTCACTGGGAGAGTAATTGTCATGTTGAGGATGAGGCAAGGCTCAATATTGTGTTTGTGTGTGAGTTGTCCTGATGGGCTTCTTTTGATAGTAACAGTAATGAAGCTAATGTGTAGGTCATAGGTGTCTGTCATTTTCAGAAACAATTCTCAAATGAGTGAAGAAAGTGAAAGGTTTTCCTGCTTGCATAACGTTTGATTACTATTAATTATTTTCCCATCATGGCTCCATTTTCTTTTGTCCAAACAGGGGTTTACAAACAGTTACTTGTACAAGTTTTCTTTCACTAGTCACTTTGCCCGTTAGGAGAAGGATTCAAATGTTTTCCCAAAATAGATCTTTCACAGATACCCAGCAAGGAAGGATGACTGGGGACCAGCACAATCAGTAGGTGTTGGTCCTGAACATGACTAGTTTCTGGGAACTACAAACTTCCTGTGGGTCCTTTGTATTAATCTAGGCTTCATGGAAGCCTCATAGTTCTTGCCAAATAGTGCTTGTCCCACCTGCTTGATCCACATGCCAACACACCCCTGGGACACATCTGTACACCAAATGCCACCTCCTTGAGCAGAGCAGGATGAATAGAGGGAAAGTGGATGTGGTTGTGAGCTGGAAGATTTTTGACAGTGGTGACAATAAACTCTCAACCCCTTGCGCAAACATACTTGCAATGCAAATTCACCAGACGCTTACAAAACGAGACTCTTGCTGTATCCAAAATCCCAAACTGAAATTGAAAAACGCTGTTAAGATTCCTGTACACAAATATGGGGAATTATGTTCAAATAAAAGTTACTCAAATTCCAGAGAGGTTTCTATTTCATCAATAATTCATGAATTTGTAAGTTCATCATTTGTAATACTTAAATGCTTCCTTGAAACTAAGTAGCTTTCATGTTTCTAGTTAAATATAGTGAGTGCAGGTTATTGCAATGCTCTTTGGGATTCTGCTTTGACCCTTATTTCTTTAAAATTGCTGCATATTTATAGAAGAACAGCTGAACTACATCCTTCAATTTTGATTTGAGGCTTTGGAGACACAGTAACAGCTTTTGGATTTAAATCCTCAGATGATGCCCATAATATAGTGGGTGAAATGTCAGGGGGGAAATGAAAAACTTATGACAGAATAAGGGATTTGCTAAACAATTTGAGAGGATAAAATATGCAACATTGTTAAGAAAGAGGCCCTTGTCTTCTGTGAATTGAAGTTGTCTGGAAAAAGGCAATTAATAAAAGAGCAAACTGGTGTCTTTTGAACAATGCCTAACTTGCCTCTGAATTACACTAAAAAAGGGGAAGAGCAGTCCCGGAGATCTAGCTGGCGTCAGATGGTGCTGCTCACTGTGAAAGCCTGAAAGCTTTATAAGGCTTTTGGTGATGTGACAACATCAGAAATATCCTGCCAGTCATTTTTATACAGCTTGTGGTTTTGCCTTTCTGTCAGCTGCCATGACCTGTTTGATTTTGTTCTTAACATGAATTTTGCATTTTCAATAGAAAAAGGGATCGATCCTGCGATTGATCCTTGGATCGACACTGGTCCAAATTTTGTAAAACGCTAAAGGGCAAAGCAAGCTTAAAGCTAAGCAAGCATGTAAGCCTTGCTTAATGCTGAAGCACTTGGTGGGGTCAGCTTCATAGAATAATAAAGCATAAATGATGCACAGATCTTCTGCAGTTGCAGAGCTTGTGTCAGACCCAATTGCCTTCGAATTCTCTATTTCTTTTCAGTTTAAACATAAGGTTAGATCTTCATTCAGTAAAAGGTGCTCCATCCCCCATGAAGTAAGTAGAACGACTTCATTGACCTCTACTGAACTGCAGATTATAATTCTTGTTGCTATACTCAGTTGCAGAGAAGAAGAAACACAAATACATAAACCATTTCAATTTTTCAAATCCTTTCACTGAAGATTTCAGTGGAACAAAATCATACAGAGACCATGTGATGGTACCTGAAGGGTTCACCACTCTTCAGTTTTCATTTCCAATAACTAACAAAGAAGTAAGTAAGTCACGCTCTAATTTCTATGCCCCTTACCACCAGATTTGCAATCCTGCAGGTATATTGTGAACACACCTGCAGTGGAAAATTGCAATTAAGAAGTCATTCTCATAAAAGTTCAGTTCTGTTTTCACATCTTAATCCACCCAAATCTCTTTTCTTTAGAGGATGGTGCTGTAGTTAAATAGGTTCAGATCTTCTGAGTCACAGTGATAACCATACTCACTGATGTAGTAGTCCTGCACGTTTCCCAAAGCACTGGGGGATGTGACTGGATGTTCTTTGTTATGGGAAAGTCTTGTTGTGCTGGTTTGAGTAGCCTGTCTCACTGCTCAAAATATATATTAGAACTCAAGAGACTTAATATATCTGGATCAGCTTTGCTGTGTAATACTTAAAAAAGGAAAATTAAAAATTTAAACCTTTTTTTATTAATGACTAAAAATTAACATCTGGGAATATTTCAGTGGCCTTGCTTGTCTGAGTTTCTGTCAGATCAAGACTGCTGTTACTGACTGTAGTAAGTCCTCAGGGTGACAGAATCACTCAGTTTTATTTCATGGTTTTCATGCTTTAAGAACATAAGGTTTTTAATCTGACAAGAGACTCTGAAGCATATCCAAAGAGTTAGAAAAGATTTTTGCAATTCCAGAGAAATTTAATCTGTCACTTTGCTTTTTGGCAACTAATCAGCAGCATATGCAAAAGAAAACAATTAAAACAACCAGCAAATTTACTGTGGAGGAATTTGTGGAATTCTCATTGCTCATTTTTTTTTTTCCTAGCATATTATTTTCAACTTTTGGAGATTAAAAATACTGTATGTATTGCTCTATTTAGAATGGGCAGAAGGTTTGTTTGCTGTATGCACATTTGACCATAATTTATTTCCCAATAAAGTGGGAGATACGGTGTCATTTTCCCTTCATTGTGACTGGATTTGCATCACTTTATTTTCTGCTAAAATGTTCCAAGCAGAAACCAGGTATTTTGTTATAACATAAAAAAAACACCCATGATACATACATATATATATATTTATTTCTACTTTTGATACAAAAGATCCACATACATTTCATATTTTTTAATATAAAATATAGTCAATATACTCAATAAAATAATTGGAGTATATATGAGTGGTTACATGAAAAGATTTATGAAACTTTGTCTGACTTGCTTTTTCACATTCATTCTCTGGTATCTAACAAGAGGTAAATTTTCACTGCAGGCTTTCAAGTGTTGAAGGTCTCTCTTTCTTCTCTCCTTTGTCTTCAGGCAGATTTTAAGATCTTAGTTGCTCTGTGATTTTTGTTGTAATTAATCATAATTGTTTTATTAAAGATATGTGAGAAAAGAGCAGACAAATTGTCAGCATAATCATATACTCTTTGATTCCTCCAGAAACCAGACTAAAACCCAAACCACCTAAACAGAAAATTCTCCATATCTACTCCAGCTATCAAATGCATAAACTGAAAGGCTCCCAGTAAAAATACTTCCATCAGAGTAGTGGCACATAACCAAGAAATAAATCAGGAGGCAATTCTATGCCATACAATCATTTTGAGTCAACAAGTTCTGCACCAAGAATCAGCTGAGAAAAGAGACACAGGCCTCAGGGAACAGCCAGATTATGCTTCTTGTGGGTTATACTGCTAAGCAAGAGGACAGATACAGTTCCCTAGATATATTTTCTGATGTTTAAAATTTATTTTGACAAAATATCTCAAACACTCCTTCCAGGGGTCAAACTGCTTAATAATCTGAAAATCTTGGCTGTCTGTGATCTATTTTCCATGAATTCATGGCAATTATTACCCAGTTTCACATTTCTAAGTGCTGCCTGGACCTTACACATTATTTGATAGTTCCAAAAAGATTTAGATACTGGCAGCAATGTTTTCTCTGTAAAAGTATTTTGCACTGTGAAATTTTAGCCAAGTGTCTGGTTCCCTGTCTATCATCACCTTTAAGAGTACCACCAGCCACCTCTAACTTTTATTGCTTCTTGATTTCCCCTAAATTTGCAAACAAAAAAATTGAAACACTTCATTGTTATCTTTCTAGATGTCAGAAGTTCAGAATTTGAGATTGATTCTTCTATCAATTGCTGTTGTCCTGGATAAGTATGATCTGTTTTCCATTTTCACTAGTGAAAGTGAAAATGTTATTTTCTCTAGAACAATAGATTTCATTTTCTAGAGGGTTTCCTTCAAGTTCTCTTAAATAGCAAAAAGAAAAATTCAAACTACATTTCAAGATTACTACATCATCTCCCATCAATAACAGCATTTAATAGCTCCCCTAACTCTGGTGATTCATTTTACATGTAACCATGAAACTTATTATTTAGCTTTAATTTATTTGTTCTCATTCACTATGTTATGTTTGTTTAATGTATGTGAATTTTAACAGCCTGTTCTCTTTAGCGTTTTGAATATCTATTTTTTTCTCAGCTATCCACTGATGTCTTCTTCTTCCTGAAGTTTTGAAAGAAATTTATAATTTTGAAATAAATTTATAAAAGATCTTTCCAATAATATATATTTCTTGATCTAGAAATGAGAGTGGAAGCTTTGTTTTAATGAAAATTAGAAAGTGTTAACATGAATGTCTGAATTAATTCTTAAAATATTTTAAAAATTTTAAAGTCACTGTAACTCTAAATTAAAGAAAGTACCAGTTTAAGATATTCCATTGCTGCAGAGAGAACATTTTTATAGAAAATTTCTAGATGCCAGAAGACCTCTCTGGCAGATATTATTGACTAAGGTAACTGACTTTTCCTTCACTTAAAAAAGTTTTTTCCAGTGCAGGTGCACAACTACTCACTGACATTGAAAAGCACTCTGCAGACAGAGAATAATGACCTGTTTCTGTAATAAAATTGTAGTTCAACTGGATATTTCTTAGAACTGTATGAGATCTTTACTTATATCTCTGATCTGCAAAGGCAGGATGCAAATGGATCCTCGTGCTTACGAGCTTTGTTTGGTGTGAAGGAAGTCAATGGAAGTGAAAAAAAAAGGGGGGGGGGGAACTAAAATGTCAGAAAGGGAAAGCATATCGTCCTGAATTCTTTCCATTTTCCTTCCAAACCGGAAGTGCAAGTAGAAACAGACAGAATGAAAGCTGACATGGTACAACTATGAAAAATTGTTTTAACTTCAGAGATCATTTTGTGTTAGATATGAATATTCTGTTCGGATCTTATTTCAGATGAACCGACCATACTACATAGTAAAGTCTGTGTACTGAGGCAGAGTATATATTTTGGAAAAGTGGAAATCAATGAAAGGAATAAGGAAAGCTACTATTTTCTTATTAATATAGACTTGAGTCTAAAATATTATTCCAAATTTTAGTGATATCAACAGGTTTATAGACTGTTTGCTACCTAGCTTTTCTTTAAGTTTGAAGGCTAACATATAATCCAAGCAAACACAAAATTGTAAGGCAAAATCAAATTTAGAATCTATGAAGCAGAAACAAAGATCACTCTTTTAATCTACCTAACCCAGCAAAGAGAATTTTATTCCAATAGTGGTTTTGATACTGTTACTCCTTTACAATTACTGGATCTTTGTATAAATTAATTTGACTAATTCTCCAGTAAGACCATGTCTGGTATTTTTTCACTAATGTGTTTCCTGCTGAGCAGGAAGACAAGCACATTAAAACTATTAAGAAACAGCCCATAATCACCAGTATTTCAGATTTCTGCCTGAATGCAAAAAGAAAGGAGTGTTATATGCAAAAAGAAAGGAGTGTTATTCTTAGAGTACTTTTTGTCATCTTTACCTCTTACATCAGTGATGATCGCCTTTTTTCTTCAGTCTTTTATTTAATTTGACTGGAAAACATGATCTTTTTGAATACACTTTAGCATGCCTTGCAGACTAGAACAGCTGCTGTATTAGCTCCTTTTCAATCTGGGATGGGCTCCAGCAGAGCCAGTCACCCCAGATTCCCTTATGGTCACTGAAATTCTGGTCTATATAGTTAAAGGAAGGTAAGTGAGATTCATTCTTTCCTAAAGTGAGTCAGATAATTCATGCCTTAAAGATGTGTATATCTTTAATGACTGTAGCATTTGAGGGTGATATGCTTGTAAGAATTTCTAATGCAAATCTCCAAAAATAAGCAAGAGGAATTCTACAGTTTTAGCCCACTCTGAGAATGCCTTTGGGTGGACTAGGTTAATCCATTTCAACAGTGCTTTAAACCAGATCATGTAGTTTTTAGCACGAGTTACAAATTTCAAAATAGAAGACGAATTTTGCTCAAAATGCAAAATGTTATTTTATCTAGGAATTTCCTTATGCTGATAAGCATTAGGGTAATTTTGTGACAGATATATGATATGACTATTAAATCTGTGTTTCAGAGGACTTCAAGCTAATGACATAACATCTGTTGCAAAATTAGGCCATCCAAAATCTTAAGAATATATATATATATACACACACACACATATATATATATATATGGTCTCTCATACTTGGAGCATAGATCAAATTCTATCACCGCCCCCCCAAAAACAAAACAAAACAAAACAAAACAAAACAAAACAAAAAAAACAACACGTGTTAGACATCACATTGAGTGGTCCTAATAGAAGGAATCTGTCCTTTTCAATAGTTCCAGCATTATGGTCACTAGGGAGACTGACAGACTATCTTTATACCAAATTGGAAAGTACAAATAGATTTTCTATGAAGAGAAACAAACCTATGCATATATATTTTTCTCTCAATATTTTTTCCTACATTCTTCTCAAACATTATCTCACTCACAGCATATAGAGGGTATAGAGGGCATAAACAGATTCAGTAATCATAATACATATATATTTTTAAGTTATCAAAATGTGTATTCATGAGAACAGATTGGTTGAAAGGAATTTGTGTTACTGAGTAAATACATAAAATGTAACAAAATGGCAGATGAAATTCTGTGTTCATTAGTGCAAAGTAGTACATTTGGGAGAAAAGAGCATAAATAAACACAAGTAGTCTCTGTACTACAGATTGCCACTCAGGAAAAAAAAAACGATGTCAGAGTTATAGAACAGTTTTATGAAAATAAACAACAGTCAAAAGAGCAAATGAAATGTTAGGAATCATTAAGAAATAAACACCACATGAAGCAGAAAACACTGCAGCTCAATAGTTTGCCCACTCTTTGAGCATCTGAGTACAGTTCTGGTGTCTCTTATCACTAAAAACATGTAGGAAACTATAAAAAGTAGAAAAAAAAGACAACTAGTGAGATTAAAACTAAGAAATAGCTTCTGTTGATAGATTAGAGCTCTTTTTATAAGAAAAAAAAGATGATTAAGACAGAGATCTATAAAATCATAAATTATTCATATGGTAGGTGAACAGGAAGCATGTATTCATTGTTTCTCACAGTGTAAGATTTACAGGGCCTCCAAATGAAATGATAAGGTGGCAAGTTTAAAGCAAACAAAGTACTTTCTCACAGCATATAATCAAACCATGGAATCATTGCCATAGGACATGTTTAACACCAAAAGCAAAATTGGGTTCAAGAAATAGTGAGACAAGAAAGAAAAAACAAACAAACAAACAAAAAACTTTAAACAAAAATCCAACGCTTTCATTAAGGCTTTGTGAGCTGGTCTTTTCTAGAACTGCTAAGTCTTCTTACAGGAAATCCATTGCACGCTTGCCAGTTCTTTCTGCTTTCCCTGACAAGCTGCTGTCAGAAGCATGACACAAGGCTAGCTGGGCTTTGGTGCAATTGTGGTCAAAATTCTATAGTAGCAGCCATCATAGTATAGTTTGTAAACTAATTTGCAGCAGATATTTACATTTAAAGTCAGGGCATTGTCTCTTTTCTGTAGGTTCTCCTTCCCAGATCTATAGCAGCTCATAAATAAAAAATCAACTGTGCAATAGCCATGTGAAAAAGTGTTATCTCCTTCAGGCTGCATATCGGAGCAATATAATCTTGATTTTAAGAGCTTGAACAAGTGATGTGCTGCTTACCCCATGAAGCTTGACAAGAGATGACATTATCCTTCCAAAGCATGACTCTTGCATGTGAAAGAGTAGGGTGGCATGCAAAGGAGCCCCACAGTGCTGTGTTTGATTAGCCAGCAGCACCTGAATTCTGTTCCTGCTCTTCTCCCTCATTTTCTCCATCATGCCCTTTTTAAAAGATGTCTGCAATGCATATTCATATTTCATAAAGTAAATCAAGTTGAAGAAAGCTTATTTTTTTCCTTCTGAGTAGTACATCCTTGTTTTTCCTCGTGTATAACTCTCCAAACTCTCCAAAGAAGTTTAACTTTCTTCTTACAGTGACTCCTCTCCCTGAAGTTAAGGAATCTTGTGCTGCCTGTCTGTGCACACTTTTATATATATATATATATATATATATAAATTTTTTTTTCCACGTGACTGACTGATTTTCAAATGAAGGACCTTTGAAGTGTTAAGTGCCCTCCATTCCTATGGAGGTCTATGGCAATTGAGGCATTATGTCAATTTCAGACCCTTAAGGAGTAAAACACTTGCAGACGTACATCTGACTGTGCCCATCACTCTGCATATAATACTTCTCAGAACAAGTAGAAATGCATAAATTGTCTTGTGGAATCTCCTTATTTTATGTACAGAGTTAAGTTGTACATCTACTACTCTTTCCAAGTTTATACCTCACTTTTTTGGGGAGGGATTCTTTATCAGGGAGTATAGTGGTAGGACAAGGAGTAATAGCTTTAAACTAAAAGACGACAGGCTTAGATTACTTATATGGAAGAAATTCTTCACTCAGAGGGTGGTGAGGCCCTGGCAGAGGTTGCCCAGAGAATCTGTGGATGCCCCATCCCTGGAGGTGCTCAAGGCCAGGCTGGATGGGGCTTGCAGCAACCTGGTCTGGTGGGAGGTGTCCCTGCCAGGGGGGTTGGAACTGGATGGGCTTTAAGGTCCCTTCCAACCCAAACCATTCTATGATTCTATGATTGTGTGCAATTTGCACACTGATTTTGAAGTTCATTCGTCTGCTGAGCTCAGGAATAGTGGAAAAAAAGCCCACAATAACAGTCTTCTTTCGAACATCTCTATATCATACCTGAAATATCCTTTGCAATACTGTTAAACTCTCCCATTTCACCAGTCTGTATACATCCCCCTTTCTTTTCCTCCCTCCCTGTCTCCTCAAAACTCAAATCTCCTTTCACAGTAATCTCCTCATTCTTCTTGTTTTCTAGCCCAGTCGGACTATTCCCACAATACCACAAGTTCCAAATGTGTGTATGCTGTCAGGTCTCTTATCTTTGCTGCTAAGCTCTTTCCATTTGTACATAAGCACTTTAATAACCCTCTTTTTTCTCTATGTGTGTATGATCTTTTCTTCTTTCATATTAGCGTTCATAAATCCCCAAGTTAATCTGACCTTCCTTTAACTCCTTTCCAGTAAATATTATTTTTTTTCTTCCTTTTCTATTTATCATCTTGTGTTTCCAATTTTGTTTTCTTTGCATTTTGGCTCTTCCTTTGCAACCTGGTTTCCACTCATCCCTCCTTCAGCTTTACATTATAATTATTTATACAGTGGGATCAGTGACTGGTAGGGTGACTATAATAATGTGTGGAGCTGTCCACCATCTGCTTATTCAAATCTCTCCAACTTTGGAAATTCCTAAAAATTGTTTATTGGATGATTCTTCGCTGTTCTGCACTCAATATTTTGGTACTCCCAATACAGTTAACATATTTAGGTAACTAAAAACAGGAGAGCAATATTATGAGCTGTCATGAGTGAAGATAACCTTCACATTTATATTAGAAAAGCAGAATGGACATCTACTGAAACATTCTGTTCCAGCTGCAAACAATCATCTTCTCTCTTGCAGTAGAAATAAAAAAAAATACTGAAAGGAAGTGCTGAAAAATCAAAGTTATGGGGAGCATGAAAACTATGCAGGAATTAAGCACTCAAGAGTATATGGGCAACTCTATTGATTGCTAAAAGGTACTGAATCCTTAAGTGAAAAATCCACTCAAATTGTACAAAAATGCCTTAGTTCACTGGAAAATAAAGCAGACTCACAGACAGTGAGAGATTACAAATGCTTAGGCAGGAATGAATACAGAGTCCACTGCACATTTTCTGTCTCAATGACTACTCTTTTTTGTCGTACAATATACTTCCTGCTACAGGACAAAGTTACAGTGGTTACTACTAAGCATTACTTACCTAATTCAGGTTTATAAGGAGCTGAATGGATTTGCTTGTCTTAAAATATCCTGCAGCACTGAACATGAAGATAAAGACCTTTCTTTATCTCCAGGAACTTGTACCATTGCTCAAAACCTAGTCATGGAGAGCATCGTCTGGTGATAAGGACTGGGTGCTTAAGGGTACATGGTGCTACTGCATTATACCTAGCCTCCCTGCTCAAGGTTATGTAAACAGCAGAAAAAAATGGGAGTTTCCTGGGAAAGCTGTTGGTCTTCAGGAAGATGTGCTAAAGACATTGAACTTCATATTAGGTTATATGATCTCAAGATTGTATAAACTGGCAAGAGGCTGACTGGATGAAAGGGATCATCGTGAAAATTCCCCCATCCCTCAGACCAAGTTCACACACTTTTCATCCATCCCAGTGGAAAAAAAAAAATGATTTCAACATTTATTTTTTCTGATGAAAATTGAAAAGAATTGTCACTTTTTTACCCCAAGGCTTTTCATTCTCACTTATTTTGTTTATAAGAGTTCCAGGATTTAGCAGTGTTCAGCTGAAATGTTTTCATTTTAATTGCTGAGAACTGGAGGGTTTTTCAGGTTTTAGAGGTTTCCTGTTAAACTAATTATCTCAGCAAAAAGTGCTCATGAAATCGTTCTTTTACTACAGTTATTTTAAACTAAACACTTTCTGATATTCTTGATGAGAATGACAGGGAATAATTTCTCCAGCCAAAGTCTCCTCTCAATATTTGCTTGTCCCTCCTTCAGACTACTCAGCAAATTGCTGACAGTAGTAACAGGACAGAAGACTATAATGACCTCAACTCATTCTTTTGCAAAAAAGCAGATCTTTCAGCTTTTTTTCAGAGCTTAGCTGAAAGTAGTATCTGTAATACTGATGGAAATTAGAATCAAGGCAAACCAAAAATTATAGTAGAAGTCAATAATTTCTTTTAGCGTATCTGGATTAGGTATGTGTTTTTGAATTACTCTGGGCTGCGTATTGTTATGGCTTGTTTGAAGAAGCATGACTGCAAAAATATTTAGCCTGATGTTTATTTATTATAATTTTGTTTTCTTAGCACTCTTTATACTGCTTCATTGTGTGTAAGCATTAGAATTGCCATATGACAGGTGTGGAATCAGTATCACATAGCTGTAAGAAAAGGAAATTCATGAAAGAAATTGCAGTTTAATGTACAATTCACAATGGAAAATATCTGAGAGCCATTTGTCAAAGAAAATTAGTAATGCTCTTATCACCCTACATTAGCCACCTTTCCTGGTAAGCCCTAATAAACATCATAAACAAAAGCTCCCTGCTCTCAGACAAAGAGCTCTTTTCCAGGCAAAGATATAATTTCACATTAAACACTAGCATCAGAACCGTGATACAGCTTTTTGTCCTCAGGCACTTAGCTGGAGATTGCACCCAGACTGACCATTTTTAATAACACCATAGCAGTTCCAAGCAATAGTGTTTTCTTCCTTTATCTAACCTCATAGCAATTCAGTTAATACAGAGGCACTTTCCCATTCATCTATCTTTTTTTTTTTTAGGCAATACCTTAAATCTGGTCTATTTATTTCTACAGAGTCTACATTCAGAGAATGGTGCTCCACTGAACTTAAAAATGGCTTTCATCCCCCACAAGGGGCTTCAATGCAGAGAGCTCATTAACAGTGTTAGACACAGCCCCCGACCTCTGCCTAGCGATGCTGAAGTATACAAAACATCTTCCTAAGCACACAGAGATCAGTCCCATGTTATACAGGAAGCAAAAAAACAGGCACACACACAAAAGAAAGCATTTTACACACTTCTACAGCTTCCAGCCATTTCCACTGATCTCTGGAGGTCTGCCGAGAGCACAGGCTGCCTCATTCCTTACTCCTTCTGACAGAAAGTAACTTTCAAAGTGCAATATATAAATAACTACAGAGATCTGTAGTGTTGACATTCTTTTGACTCTTAAATTCAAGGAAAGTCAAGAAAGATCCAGACTTTGCTGCCAGATCCTACACTTACCATTAGTTTTACTATATTATGAATAACTCCATTGTGTCCTTTAGCATACAGACTTCTTAAATCTGGTGAGTCCTAAAAATGGTAAAGATCAGCACTTTTTTTTTTTTTTTTTTTTACCTTGTAAAAGCCCTTGTCTCCTCTGAACACTGCTACCTCTGTTTCTTCGTATAAATTTTATTCTAGCTTGCCATTGCACAAATAGAGCCACAGCAGATAATTGGGATTCCCTCTAATTTGATCCTCTGCTAATGAAAGCTGTCAAAGCTGTGCTCATCCTTTTTGTGCTGATGACATTGAATTAGGTTATGTCCTTCCTTTCAACTGATCCCACTCTGGGAACAAAGCTTTACCATACGGGGACTTCCTTCTGTCTGATAGGTGAATGTGGCATACACTATCAGGGCAAGTGAATTTCCTAATAACTACAACAGAATACATTCTTTCTGGAAAATTTGACTGTGTAGTATTTTTACTCTAGCCCTTTCTTTTTTCCTGCACATTTACCAAGCCCAGTTTTTACAAGCAGGTTCATACATGTTATTAAGACAATTGTACTTCTGACGAGTGTGCCTTTAAGCACAAAAATAATTATGTCACCAGTGCAGTGTTACTTCCAGAAATAAGTAAGGGTGTCTCCCACTGTGTTTTTACTGATACAAAACATTATAATGGAATAAACTATATATATATATATATATATTTTTTTTTTTTCCTTTCTGGATCTTGGATTTAAACACTGTCAAAGTAAACTTTTCATATATGCTGCTTTTAAAGACACAATGGTATACTCAGTATCTTTTACTAATTACAGGCTATCTTATTTCACCAGTAGAGTGAAACCATGAAGATTTATTAAAAAAAATATTTTAAACATTTTTTTCCTTGTTTATCAGGACAAGGTTATAGAAGAGCTCTTTTACATAAATAAAATGCTGCAGGCCTAACTTGTTCCAGTTCTCCCCATCCATTTTGCATTATTGATGGCATAATTTTTCATTATGCATTTCCCTACACTTCATAGGAATTCATAAAACATTTCTTATCTGAAAGAAACAATATGTTCCTTGCATCACTTCCACTTATATTTTTTCCTCCTGATCTACATAACTAAATGCCGGGTAAACCCAGAGGAAATGTGTCCTCATTTTTGAGTTTGTTTAACTGTTCTGGGAGATCTTGCATTATAACCCCAAGTTTAAGGAATACATTAAAATAGTTGCTCTTCATTTGGCTGGATTTCTGATCTGCAAGGTGAGTGTCAGCACACACTACAGATTTCAGTACGATGTGAAGGTTTAGGTATAATATTGCCTCTTCTACAATCCCTCTGGGTCCCACATTAGCTCTTCTAAAGTTGGTTCAGTTATGTCTGTATGGATTGCAGTCTAAGGAATGCACAAAAACACTTTTCTAAGCTACTTGCACAGATGTTCATTTTATTATTTCACAAACACTGTTTAGTGTTTACTTAGTTTTTACCAGTTAGCCCGTAAGAGTAATTTAGCACCCAAATCTTACATTCCTATTTTCAGTTGGGTTATCTGAAGTCTTTTGGAGATATCTGCCTGTCTAGAATAATTCAGACAAGCCAGCCATAGTAGTAGCAAAGGCAAGCTACATTCTGGTCTACACTAGCATGCAGCCTTCTCTTTACATCTATTAAAGAAATGCACTTGGGATATAGGTGAATGAATGAATTTTCTAGAATACTTGATCATTAATGGCTATTTATGCTTTCCAGAGAATGTTTGAAAATTTCATTTTGACCATACAATAATGTCACAGTGAGATGAGCTTCTGAAACTTGCCTTTAAATGCAGGATGGGCACGTAACTTTTTTCAAACAATTCTTAATGTAGGAAAACACTGCAATGCTTGACACTGAAGAAATAACTGTTAGCAGTGTTTAATACAGCTTTTTAATTTTAATTTTAATTTTAATTTTATTTATTTTTATTTTTATTTCTAGTTCTTTCTAGTCTTTGGCCCTTCAGAAAGGGCCTTCTATAGTTTCAAGGCAATTACAAAATTATCCAAATACCAGTTATCCAAAGGCAGTTACCTAATCTTTCAGTCCTTGAACTGAAAGAAAAAACTTGAAATTGTCTTCTGTTATCAACCTATCATCACCACCGAAGTAACTTCTACATTGTAAATCCTAACTTTCCTTGGTAATAGCTTGCAGGCAGCACTTACCATTTAATGTCTCATCCCCTAGTTCAGATATGTGATGGTTTAGAAAGAATAAATGCATCTGACATAGGACTAAAATGAGAGAAAGACCACAAAATAACTCATTTTCAAACACAATATATATATTAAATACCACTATAAAAAGTCATTTGATCTCAGTTCATGAGCAAACTCTTCACTTATATTCCTGCCTTGGCTTCCTGAGGGACCTTGACACACATCCAAGCATTGCCTACCTGTCACAGATGCACTTTGTTCTTTTGGTACAGGTATATCCCACTTCAGGGATATATTGGTGGAGTATTTAGAGTACTTTGTTGTCAACCCAAGGTGCAGGTCTCATGATTAGCGCATCTGCTATGGACACATACTGTGAACATGCTACCCTGGGGCACTCAAATACTGTTTAGTGTTCTCTTTGGAGCTGCTGGTCGTGCAAATTGGAAAGGCTTAGCTTCTGTAGATGAACCCAACTTTAAATAATATGGACAAAAACTTTGATTTTTTCTTGAATCTCTGGATATTTTTCTTTGCTAAAAAGAAGAATTCTGTGTGCGGGAGCTGGAGTAAGAGACAGCTGTGGAAAGAGCTTAGTTCTGTAGATTTTGTATTTCTTGGTGGCATGACTGCAGACACTCTAATTTCTTGCAGGCATTTTTTTTTTAACTGCACTGTCAGTGCAGTTTTTCCTCTCTTAAGAGCCTATCTAGTAATTTATCTAACTTTTTTTGAGTTGTCAAAGGAATTTTTGATTCTCTGTGTTTGTTCTGTTTGTTTTGTTCTCAGTCCTCATTTATGTTATTTTACTTTTAAAGTACAGTGACCAAATACAGAACTGTTTTGCTTGTGGTCACATTACACTGTTTGAATAATTTCTTCACATTTATATTTGCATTTGACATTTTCATGTATATACAGGAATTTTATTTGCCTGTATGAATTGCTGTTAGGCACTGACAGAGGGCTTTCAGCTAGCACAACTCTCATTCAGTCACACTTTTCTTGATCGATGTTTTGTGTCTTCTGCACTTTGAAAGTGTATTGCCTTTCATTAGTATTTTTTTCCTACCTAGATATACCTGAACTTTGAACTGCTTTGGCAATTTTATATAATAACAGAAATTAGTTGTGCAAATAACTTTGTGTGACTAAGTGTAGTTTCTGATCTATTCAAGTTATGCTGAAAAACTTATGTGTTCTGTGAAGACGTTTTGATGCACCATGAGGACAACAGGCATGTTTTAAATTCATGATCTTATAGATATCAGAATATGATGTTTTATATGACTAGGGATATATTTATCTAGTGCTGCTTATACACATTAGAACAGTAGTACAATCTAAAGTAAATTAAGAAATGTTTCAGTTAATGTGTACACATTTATAGGAGATATGGTCTCTATCTTACTGCTGTTGCTAAGAAAGGATGTTCATAAAACCCTACCTGTGTAATCAAAATCAATAGATGGTACTTGTCTCACATATATATATATAAGGAAAAACTGATTGTCACACACAATCTCGGGCAATACATGTTCATAAAACAGAAAGACATATACCGATCAGTAAACCCCTATCTCTACACAGCTGGATACATAAGATTTTACCTCTTGCAGCAAGCAAAAGTCACGTCAGTAGGCAGCACCACTGGTAAGTGACAAGTACTTATCTTGCTTAGGGCACCTTTGGATAGTGTCAGTGTTATTGTTTAGACTGCTTAACATTTGCTGTTAATATTCACTGAGGTATGATCAAAGCCTTGTTTTCTAATATATATATGATGTATGTATTAATATAATACAATGGAATCAATGTGCAATTAATTCACATATTAATCAATATACATATGCATATAGATAGATAGATAGACAGACAGACAGACAGATACACTACCCTGCATAGATGGTTGTTCTTATCTGGGCTCTGCTCTGATGCAAACCAAGTAGTCATGACAGTGTTAAATCCCATACACAGACCAAAGAATAGTCTGGGCTGGACTGAGAGCTAGATCCTAGATAGAAAGTTGATGCTTTCCTGATCCACATTATGGGATCCATCTGTGCTCCTTAGACCCCTAAAACTTCAACACTACAGCTGTGAGCTGTTTCACAGCACTTGGGCTGTGGAGTTCTATTTCTTTGCTGTCTTTACTGGAAAAAAAAAAAAAAAAAAGGCAGATGTAGCCCAAGAGAGCAGGACATGAAACACCAGCACTGTTTGGAAATCTTTCTCCCCATGAAGTTCCAGTTAATTTCAATAAATATGCCTGTAATGTATATTCTAGATGTAACTTTATGTTGTCTTTATTGTCAATGAAGATAAATAGGCACTTTTGGGGTGTTGTAAGTGTGACCTAATTTAGACATTTATTTTTGGATAAGATGAATTGCACCCTAGCAGTACTTACTTCTGCCAATTCACTATGTCAGAAAAAGACAACTATCTCAGATACAGACCTTCACCTTTAGTCCCACATGGTGTCTGCATAATGCTGTGAGCCTCTATGGAGAGGCCAGACTGAGGCAAAGTTGTGGCTTTATCAGCTGGGATAAAGTACTGAACTCGTCTCTCCTAACCTAACCACAAAAAATCTTTGAAGTGTATATATATCCATCCGTTACACGATACCAACACGGTTGTGTGCCCATACCACCGTGCCACTGGCACAGAGTGGTGGCCCAATCTATGGCGTGACACTATGTTTTCTGGGGTGACATGGTGAGTAGTTCTTTGGTTGAAAAATTCTACTACAGCTGCAATCTAATTTGAGGTGCAGCCATTAATAATCCAATAGGGCTATATACTGGTTATTACTCTTTTTGATAATAAATTTTGGCTACTGCATCCTAGTATTCTGCTTAAGTAGTCTTCCTGCATTGTTTGCATTTTGAGCTTTTTTAGAAGGAGAGTTAAGTGTTGATAACAATTTGCCACCAATAAAGATAATCTAGATGAAGGGTTCTAAAAACTTCCATTTTGAACATAGCCATATAAAAGCTAATTAAGTTCAGTGTATTCCTCTTAGGCATTCACTAGAGAGTGGTTTATATATTGGCTTGGTATAAAGACATTGTGCCCTGTATCCTTATCAACAATTGACTATTCACTATATTTACAATTCAGATGGATGGTGAAACTGCAAGGAGTTACCCCAATGATCAGCAATGCAAAGGACTAAGCTGGGGTGTTATAACCCCAGGTTATCATTTTTTGTTTGTTTGTCTGTTTGTTTTTCCCCTTATTTATGAAGGTTATGCTAAATTTGACTTTCAGTAGAAGCCTAGAACCTTCATCTTGTAGCCTAATATTGAGCAGGTGCCCCTTTCAAGGTCTTTCTGTCCTTGCTGAGCCCTCACATGTTCTTTTCAATAGAAGGACTACCCTGTGACCAGTAGATTTATTCTATTAGTGTGACTATTCTATCTTTAAGTGAGTTTCAGTGTAATGGATACAGGGCTGTTCATAGACTGATAAGTGGATAGTAATTTGTTGCAACGCGCTGTAATAGTAAATTATAAATTCACCTATCACAAATACCATTATATAAGGCTACAATTATGCAATTAACAAACCCACTCTTTTCACCAACACTCTAAAAGCACTAAGTGCAGTCTGTTCAGAGCTACATAGCTGTGGTCTGTACAGATTACGTGTTATGTGTAAAAAATTGCAGTTTCTTTTTTGAAATATCCTTTCTGAAGGTCACCTTGCTAAAATGATGGTTCCTATTATTTCCTTGTTACATTATTTAAAAAAAAAGAATGTAAATGAATATGAAGGTTTAGTAGCAGCATTTGTCTCAAGGTGCTTGTCTTTTTAAAGATTTTTTGTGCTGTCGTAACACATGGACAGATTATTCTACAGTCAGTAGGAAACAGAATAAATGCTTTAGAATCTCTTTGATTTAGTTTAAGCAATATTATATGTAAAAAACATGAGTGTCATCAGCTTGTTCATAAGTATAATCCCTCAGAAGTTGATGCTTTTTGTGGGGGACAGGATCAAGTGGCTACAAATTTGCAAGTTCTTCTAGTGTATGTCTAACTGCAATGCCATTTGTAGCCTTCCAGCCCAAACGGGGTGTCTCGTGTGACAGGTATGGTCAATATGTTCCCCTGTGCTGGTCCTCTGATCATCTAAATTACAGAGTTTGTGTGTTGTGGCTCCCTGTCTTTTAAGGAAACTAGAGGACATAGTCAGACTGTGTACATCAATATAGTCATGACAGGACATTCATCTCAGGACTCAGTCTGGGGATGCATATATCCTAGGGTGTATTCAGTGCTTAAAACTAGGAGTTTGCTAAAATACATTGTTGATTCAGGACCAATTTGTGGGGGAAATAAGATACGGCCTCCAAAGAATCAGTGTTTTCTTAAGAGAATAGGCTGTTAGCAATATAATTCATATTGTCTTTCCTGACGTCTGCCTTCCTGACATAGCAATAAATGCAGGGGAAGCTGTAAAAAGGTTGTTGCTGGTAACTAAACAGTTCTATGGCAAATCCATAGGCTTCTATACAATAATTATTCTAAAGGATTTCATGGGTCTAAAACAAATATTTAGAGTAGCCAACATTGTTATTCTTCAAGTTTCTTGACCTAGAACGCATTTTATTTAAAAAAAAAAAATTTTTTTTAATCAAGAGCAAGTATTTATCCAAGAAGAGTCAAACTCTTCCTGCCTTCCTTATTCTGAAAGGAAGGATAAATGTAATTTTTCATTCAGAATCAGAACCCAGAAAACATGCAGGAAAACACATCCCTAATGCCCCTAGGGAGTATTACTCTCCCAAGTTAAGGTGGGAATTACTTTGCTATCACAATATTATGAATGTTCTATGAAATATGTTTGTAGATAGGACTTGCTTGCAAATAGAGAATTCATGTTATTAGTTGTTATTAGTTTCTAGTCCTCTCTAGGAATTTTTTAAGTCTCATTTTCTCTTTAACCCTTTTAGTTACCTACTGCCATTTTTTATTTTCCTTGCATATTTCTATTAGAATCAGTATAACGCTCTTGCAGAAGCAATTTGATTTTCAAAGGGATGAGTAAGTTATCTTGTGTAAAGCATAAGGAATTTGAAATACTACAGTTTCTTTTAAAAAGGAGATACATTTATAGTTTTACATTGGTTTGTGCTTGTAGAGACTACTTAGTGCTTTAGATACGTCTAGATACAACACTGAACAACTATTAACCAAATGTGGAAAAACTGATCCACTATGAGCTTCCCTGTGCTGAAGGACTTAATTGTAATAAATAACGATTATTGTGATATTTATTATGATGACCATGGATAGAATTAATTTCTCCAAACTTCAGACATCAGAAAGTTAGGTTCCTGGGCCAAGGCTGTCAACAGGCTTCCTCAATAGCCAATAGAGAGAAGCAAAAGGCTTCAGAGGTATTTGTTATGGATGGTTCTCTATTGCCGATTCTCGTCACAGGTAATGGAGAAGTTTAGCCTTCACTGAGCTAAAGATGAATATGATAAATCTCACATCAAAACCCTATGTTTGACTGACTGCCTTCCATTTCCAAGACATTACAGACCCCCCCCCCCCCTTCCTCCCCCCATTAACTTTTTCTTCCCACACGTGTTTTGGTGAAGGTTACTGAGGTTGGGTTTTAGAGGATCAAGTGTGGAGAAAAGAGAGAAAAAAAAGCAGGGGTAGAAATAAATACACTGCTCAGAGTATTTGTGTGAAGGATGTAACAACATCCCACGAACTATGTGAAAAACAAGTTTGTGGATTCATAAGAAAATTGAGTCCATTCCTTCAGAGAGCTTTATCAGAGTAGGCTTAGGAAGTTTTATGTTACCATAGATACCAATGATGTTAATAGATATGTACATAGATTCAGTCATTGAAATTTTACACCTATATGCAAAACCTGTCTGGACTGCAGTATGAAGGCTCCACCAGTATGACTCGTCTTTTATATTCCTGCAGTTTGTGTAGCTCTTAGGTTTAAGTGCAGTGCTCCTTCTAATACCATACCGATTACTAGAAACATGTATTCTGTCATATAGAAGGAAGCTGACATAACTTGGGAGCATGAACATTGATTCTGAGAATCAAGCATAAGGATCAAGTATGACAATCAAATATGGTGTTATTTACGACAGCTCATCTTCATTCTGTTGTATGCACATGGGTTTGGCCAGGTCAAGTGAGGATGTGACAGCTTTTGATACAGGTAGCAAGATGATGTCAGGATAGTGCTGCTGGAACAAACAAAAAATCCAAGCATTTCCTACTTGTTTCCTACTTATTTTGTCAAATAATTTCAGCTATCTGATGTTTATTTCCTTTAACTGTTGGTGGGTTCACAACCATAAACCTTATGTTCCTGTTCAGTTTCAAATGATCATTAAAAAAATTATTTAAAATTAGCTAAAAGTTTGTTTTGACCTTGCACCATTTCTATACGTTATTACCCACAGTGGGAATAATGCAATTGTTTTGCAGTCCCTGTACACTTTTAACAGAATATCATTTTAATAGAAAACAGAAGAAGAATGACAAAGTAGGAATTAAAAGCCTCAACTTCCAATGCTTGGGCAGGGCTAGCCATGTTACACTTTTTTTCCTGAGTCAGCTGTCCTGGGGAGGAACAAGTAGAGCCTCTAACACTGTTGCAGGTGGTCTAACAAGCCCAGGCAGACCTGACCTGTTTATCTATATATGCACTCTGCAACCCTGTGCAACACTTTATGTATCCTTATTACCAGTATACCTGATCTAACTGACTAAACATCGTTGCCTGGGGCTGGAAAAAAAAAAAAAAAAAAAGGTTGTTGGCAGATCTAGTTCAAGGACTATGTCTTAGGATAAGAATTTCAGCTATCACTCTTGAATTGAATGAGTGATTATTAAATATCCAGGAATACACAACTGGCATTAACAAAGACCAAATCAAACAAGATATATGAACAGGTTTGATTTTTATGTTTCATGAGGCTGTTCTCACTAACACAACAGCCATTGCTCTGGGCCTCATTCCTTGCTGCCTTCCCTGTGGAATGCAAGACTTCAAGGTTATTCTTCACATTCCCTTTGTATGGGTTTTATTGACTACATAACACAACAGGAAGATATAGAAGTTAGCATGGATTACTAGATAGGACTTTAAAATGTAAAATAGCCAAGGAAAACAACAAAACAATAATTCCACCATAGAGCCACAAACCCAGAGGATACTTCTTCTAAACCTTTTAATTTATTTATTTATTTATTTAGTTAGTTAGTTAGTTAGTTTTAGGTGCTTTTAGAAAGATCCAGGACTATCTGTTTCTATATAAAAGCACCCAGGGAACTGAATTCTTGGCTATTTATGGTAGAAACAACATAGACCCTAAATGTAGTGTAAAGGACTACATGGAGCTTTGAGCTCACTATTGTACCAATTCTCATGGTATTATACTTCATGTAGAAATGGCTGTATGAAACAGATCTCTTCTGATACATTGTTTACTTGTCCAGATGATTAAGATTAAGGTGGAGGGCAGGGGGAAGGAGACTTAGATTTTTTTTTGTTGTTTTCCTCAGGAAATTTCAGGATTTCAGCAAGGTATTCTATTGGCTTAATTTCTTAAATCTAAAGTACATTACATACTGTTCCAGATCATCCTTGATTGTTCCAGGCAGTCCTTTATTGTTCCATACCTTTTTAGAGCTAGCATTTTGCAGTTAAAGAAATATACCTTTGTAGTAAGGAGTGTATTGTCCATCTCTGACCATCATCCATTTCCCTTCAAACAGATGGTTTCTACAGATGCCTGCATGTTAGATATTATACACTCTAAAGAGAATAGAAGTGGGAGGCATAGGCTTTCACCACTGACAGCAAAATTGTATTGGGTTTACGTGGCAAGCTTTTGGTAGCGAAGGGCTGCAGGAGAGTCCTCTGTGAGAAGAATCCACCAGCCGCCCATGTTAGATAAGGGCCAGTTTCAGACAGCTCCAAAGGGACCTGCTGCTGGCCAGAGCCGATCCAATAAGCAGTGTTGCTTGTGCCTCTGGGAGACCAGATTTAAGAAAGAGGAAAACAAAACAAACAAACAAACAGACAAACTGCTGCACAATGGCAGCTGGGAGAGAGGAGTGAGAAGCAGCCCTGCAGCCCCCGAGGTGAGTGCAGCAGGAGGGCAGGAGGTGCTCCAGGCACGCAACACAAGTTCCCCTGCGGCCTGTGGAGAGGCCCCTGGTGGAGCAGGCTGTCCCCCTGCAGCCCATGGGTCCCACACGGAGCAGATCTCCACGCTGCAGCCCGTGGAGGAGCCCCCGGTGGAGCAGGTGGATGTGGCCTGGAGGAGGCTGCGGCCCACGGAGAGCCCCTGCAGGAGCAGGCCCCGGGCCGGAGCTGCAGCCCGTGGAGAGGAGCCCCCGCAGGAGCAGGGGGCCTGGGGGGAGCTGCCGCCCGTGGGGGACCCGCGCTGGAGCAGTTTGCTCCTGGGGGATGGATGGACCCTGTGGTATGGAGCCTTGTGGAAGCAGTGCTTGAAGAGCTGCTGCCTGTGGGCAGCCCCTGCAGGCTCAGTTCAGGAAGGATGGCATCCCGTGGGAGGGACCCTGTGTGGAGCAGGGGCAGAGAGGGACCGTGAGGGAGCGACAGACACACAACCTCAAGGACTGATGGCAGACTCCATTCCCTCTTCACTCGTGCCACTCAGGGCGAGGAGGTGGAAGAAGGTGGATGGGGGGAAGGTGTTTTTAGTTTTTTTTTTTTTTTTCTCACTTCTCTAGCTTGTTGGTAACAAGTAATAAATTTCTGTAACCTCCCTATGCTGAGTCTGTTTTGCCTGTGACAATAACGGGGGTGTTCTCCCTGTCCTTATCTCAACCCTTGAGCCCTTTCCATCTTATTTTCTCCCCCCTTTCCTTTGATGAGAGAGAGTGACAAAGCAGCTGTGATGGAGTTCAGCTGCCCAGCTGGGTAAAACCACCACAGAAATAAAAATAAAAATAAACAAGCAAAGCAAAGCAACGAGAAAGCCAAATCCAGAAAACAACAATTTTCTAAAACAAACAAACAAAAACAACAACATTATAAATCAAATTTAGGAACAGATGCATGAAATATTACAACTACTACTAGAACAATTTATTTTGCTATCTACTTATCTAGGTCTTGGAATGGAGTATATAATACTTTTAAATCATTCAAAGAAAAATGTCCTCGGGTAGTAACAGTTCAGCTGTTAACTCAAAATCATCATTTTGCTTGATTCTATAGAGAAAGTGACAAAATTGCTAATTTAAAGGAAGTTACTTTAAAAATAGAAAACCAAATAATTTCTTTAATGGCAGCTAACAGATCGGCTCCCGTCATATGATGGATCTTCTATCTGTCTATCAAATTCATACGGCAGAATAGTGGCAGTGATGGGTTTCTCAAAGCACTTCCCTTCCTTGAGGAACATAGTCTGCATGACCTTTTTAGCACAGGAGGGATGTGAGAGAGTTTCTCTCCTCTGTAACACTGCCAAAAAGTGCATACACAACTGATTATGGCGGTAGCTTCAGACCACACTGTAATGACGTATTTTACTTTGACAAATAACAGCATATTGAAGTGCAACAGTTTCCAAGAAATTCAGTCTGCTCTGAATTCAAACAGCCTTGCAGGAGGAAGTGCTAAGCCAACCAGTCTCCTAGACTAAAATCACATCTTCGCTGAATATATTCAGAAAAAATATTTAGGTATAATTACATGATCAGTACTGTCCTCGATTTAAACTGCTTAACTGTCTCTAAAATGTGGGAAATGAGACCATGCTGATGAAATCTTGTCATTTCTCCCTTTAGGTGACTGAAACTTTGGAGAACATTTCAGTCTTGCAGCCTGCCACTGGTTGCAGGACTGCAAGCAGGTCTCTGCCAGGCTTGGATTGAGCCACCAGCATTTTGCAGATGAAGACAGTTTTGTTTTATCACTTGTGTGCTTAAGATCTTGTCTCAGGAGAAATGATTTAGCATCAGGAGAAATGACTGACATTGGCATCAGTCTTTATGCTGTCATGTGCTGAGAATGTTAGCTATTGAAACAGCTGTTCTGTTAACCACAAGTTCCACACCAGGTGTGCTATGAGAGACAGGATTATTCTGTTTTCAGCATGTACTTTTATCATCCTTGGCAATCATTTTCATGGACAAAGCATATTTTCTGGCACTTTTGTGCTTCTAGTGGCATATCATATAACTTACAAAATACAGATATCCTATCCTATCCTATCCGATCCGATCCGATCCAATCCAAAATATAAGATAATCATAGTTTAATTTTAGACATAATTTCAACTTCTAAATTAGTTAGCCCTTCTTCTTTTCTTAACCAGAAAGATCATGTGTTCTAATCTAAGATCTACTAGGCACTTGATAAAATTTTCTGCCATCTCTTTTTTTTTGAACTAGTGGTGAATACTTCTGCTTTATAGTGATCTTGTTTCTCAGATTCCTGGTATAAATACAAAATGAGAAGGATGAAATGAGTGCTGCACATAAATTTTCAAACTGCTTCTTAGTTCTCCTGTATCTGTATCACTGTCCTGTCTGAAGATCACTTCAGAGCCACATAGCAGGAACAAACAGCATGCTTTATTGCTGGAATGATCAGTGCTAACTTTATAGCAACTCCCATTGGTTTCATTGGCCAAAACTGTAGCTTTTAGCCAAAAGTTCACCTTGCACTACCTTTTAGGATCAGAACAATGGAAACCAATGGATACTATGAAACTTTGTATGTATTAAATGACAAGTTTTTCTGTTCTACAGAAAAATACAAATATTTGTCTTCAGGACTTTTTTTTTTTTTTTTTAGAGGAGTAGGATACAGAGAACCCCCACAGAGAGGCAACAACACTACAAAAAGATAAATGCAGAAAAGGGATATATAATTCTCTCTTCCTGTAAAAATAATCTCAAGTAACAGGGCATCCTGCATTCCTTCTTTTTGACACTAAGTTTTTGTGCAGAAGTTTACACTAAAACCCTATTCCTCGCTGCCCTACTGAGATGGTAAAATGCCATTGCCATGGGACAGTGCCATAGATGAGGGAAAGGAAGAGTGAAGAAAGATAGATGAAGGTGTTAATGAACAGGTGGGCAGCACGAGGCCAGTTCATACTTTACTTTTCCTTCTCACAAGAAACGTCTGAAGACTTACCTCAGTTTTCTGTACCCTCGTGAACCAATACACTTCTGTAGCCAAATAACCTTACATCTCATTTTATAATTAGTGCTATTACATAGAACCTAAGCTTATACATATGTCCCAAGTGACATGATTAACTTCAGAGATACTAGTCAGCAGGAGTCAGTCACAAAGCATAAACTAATTAATGTTCGAGGACAAGGATAGGACAAGGGAGGTCACACATCTGACGTGCTTTTGAGGATTGCCAAGTAAAAATGGAAAGGAAGCATAATGCCTCATCTTCAGGGAGCTATTTCAGCAGTAACTGGAGAATCTGTGATTGTTTTCCTGAGTGCTTCTGCATTCTTGTTTTTTTCTTCCTTGATCATATATTAAATATGGAAAAAAAAAAAAAGGAAAGCACAAATGGGGAAAGGTAACTGAAATCTTTATAGGGACCATTTCAGCTGACCAAGAAATGTATCTAATAAAACAAATTTACAGAATGCACTAAATTTACAAAAGTACACCAAAAGTATTATTTTTTTTCTTCTTCTTCTGGTATTCAGCTGTGACGAGGTGTTGTGTAAAAGAAGAATGAATTTGTTATTTTTATCCCTTCATATTTCTTTTACTTTTTGCACAGGAGACTGGTTTTCTTCTCAGGCCCAGATGCTTCATCCTAATTCTATTATGGTAAGCATTTAAGTATTCTCTTATATGCTGAGCTCTGTGAGAATTAAAGTAAAACATCTGCTGAGTACTTTGCTGAATAAATATAGATGATTAATATATGCTAAGTGCCCTGATGGAATGGGACTGTGTTGGCATTGTTCTTATTTCATATAAAATAATGGGAAGTTTGGAAATATAAAATAATGTAACTCTGCTGCAGTCACATCTGATTCAATGTGGTGAGCTAACCTTGCTGCTCATGTCTGGGTGGGAACCCAGCAGACACTGGTGTGAAAGCCCATCAGCTGCAGGCCAGCAGCAAGTCCTTTACTTCTGTACATAGCCAAGAGTGAAAGCAGGGCAGAGGAAGCAAATGGAGACAACATGGTCAGCAGGGGCAACAGGAGATGGGAATGGGTGGGGAAAAGAGTCTGGAAATAACAGATGGTCCGTGGGAAGGACACTGGTGAGGCAGCAGTACACAACTTCTGGCAAGGAGTGAGAGTGCTAGAGACTCTCAAGGGATCCATGGGCAGTCTGCTTTGTGGCAGATTCAGGCTATCTGACAAGAGATTAAACTGGAATAAACTAAGTGGGCTGGGCAGAAAGGTGGAATTACTTCTGTCAGTGCCAGCTTTAAGAGTTCATCAGTTTACAGATGGGTTCAAGTTGGATGTCCAGGTGAGAGCTGGTGGACCTGAACAATGAAGTTGGGCTGAGGCCAGCAAAGAGATGAAACAAAGCAAGAGCAGAGGGAAGTTGGAGGGGGCCAGGTAGCACAGGTCCAGTGTTGTGGAGATGAGAAGGGGCTGATGCCAGGAGAGGTACAGGTGGTCTGTGACCCATCAGCCATGCTCCCAGGATTTGGGGCAGATGTGTACCCAAGTCTCTATTTCTTGCTGTAACTCTCAGACTAATCCAAACCGAACAGGTAGTCCAGTATGATAACTGATGTTATCTGTTCCTCCACTGACTTCTATAGCGTATGTTGGGTGGTAAATTAAAAAAACTACATCACTTTTGATCCATATCATTATCAATATTTCACATACAGATTTTTTTCTGTGTCACTTCACAGAAAGTAAGAAGTATCTTCCCATTCACACAACAAATAAGCACTAATAAATAACATCCAAATTACTCTGTAAAGATGTGGGAAGCTCTGAAAAAGAAAAAAAGAAAAAAAGAATTGAATTCATCCAGGCCATTTTAATTTGTTCTCAGTGTATATATGCATGCAAAAAGTATTTTTTTCCAAACAGAGTCACAATTTATACAGAAAAGCATCAACTGTTCTACTTCTGCTTTTATGTTTCCTTTCTGAATTCTTCTGTGGAAGAACAAGAATTCTTTCAAGTGATCTTTTGGTGTTCAGTCTGCTTCTCTCTTTCCTGTGCAGTTTTCCTGCTGCAAGAAAAGAACTATATGCAGAAAGAAATCTTGACAGAGATTTTGCTCTAAGCAAATGCGACCTTAGTGTTCAATGGCTCCATTGGCTTCTACATTGCCAAAAATAAATAAGCAGAATTCTGGTACAGATATCCTGCCCATTAAATGGAATTGTTCTGCCTTTTCCTTAGGCTCTCAGCTAACAGAAAGCCTAATAAATGCGCATTTGGTGAGAGACAGGCAATGAATTTGAAAGATGCTGTAAGCATGAACTCCTCACTGAAGTTTCACTTAAGGTGCAAAAGTTAGACTTTTTGGCAGTGTCTGAAAAGAAGACAAATTCATATTGGATAAAGCTGTTGAAAGGTCAGTGAGCTGTAGAAATTTTTTTTTTTGACAGTAGTACGAGCATTTCTGTTTATTGAATTAGAAGTGACATTGGACAACATTCTGATGTAGGAAAAAAGCCTGTTCCTTTCAGGCTTAAAGGAACAGTACAGGAACAGTCTGAGAATTCAGTGGGGCTCCAACATTTCATCCTAATTCTGCTTTCCAAGTACTGCCTTTTGTTCTCACTCACTCTCACTCAAAAAAAAAAAAAAAGGGAAAAGTAGATCTTACACTAGTGTGTTCTTGTGTGCATAATTTATTGGGCAAAATTACCTCCCATTGAGCAGGAAGAACTGTCACTCATATTTATTCTCATAAATATTCTCATATATTCTGCTTTTGTTTTTCACATCCCTTCAAAATTTTATGTCTAGTGCATTGCCTTACTTGAAGCCAAAACCTCAGTACATCAGTGTGGGCTGCTAGAAGACACACTCCCTGGGTCAGATCATTAGAGAAGCTTTAATCCTTTAGAACAATTTTTCAATACTGTTTACACCAGGGACTTCCTTGTACAAATCCTCTTTACACAAGACAAGAATAACACAGGAAGAAACTATTTGTCTCTGATCTCTGCAAAGAAGGAGAGCAAGCCTGAGTCCTCAGGGGGCTTTCTATCACTTAAACTAACCAGGAGGGGATTAATCAAAGATATCTTTGCTGCATGATGTACAGCCAGCTTCAAAGCTACAATCACATTGATCAGTGTACAACAGAACAACACTCACAGCATCCTGTGTTTTAAGTTGAGGTAGAGCAGAGCCGAAATGCCCAGTTTGTTTCATCACTTCTTTCTCATCAAAACAACAGCAGGGTATCCTGATATCCTGGAATCCAAAGTGTCAGTTGTTTGCATAGGAGCTCAGTCCTGTGTTGTAACGAAGAGCACTAGATCCTTGGTGGTGATTTCATGTATGAATTCCTTGCAAGCAAATCTAACCTTCTTTTGTGAGGCCTTTTAAAAACTGTCTTGTATGCAAACCAAGTTTTCTACGTAGACGGAAAGTTGATTACCCCTGTGTAACGCCATTTTAACCATTGTATAAAAAGAGTTATTTCCATCCTATCACAACAGCACGGAACTAAGATAATGTAGGGGTGAAAAAACACTGCTCCTGTCACTGAGGAAAACTATTAACCTTTTAATCCTGAATGAAGAATTGTACTAGATACATGCTAAATAAAATATTAGACTTAAAACTCATTAAGAAAATAAAATAAATATTTCTGAAAGAAAAATTAAACATTCTTTTCATGACAAGAATCTCAATTCCAAAAAAATAGAAATCAATTTTACTAGAATATCTTTGTTCTGTTGTTGCTACTGTTGTTAAAAGTAAATAATTTTCTTATATTTGAAGAAAATAAACTTATTGCAAAAAAGTTTCTCTCATGAAACATCCATTTTCCTCTTATGAAACATCCATTTTCATCTGTTAACTTTACACAGAATCCAGCTTTTTCCATAACAATTTAGAAAATTTTGAATAAAGACTTCTGCCATTAAAACTTTATGGGGAAAAAAAAAAGTGTTTTCAAAATGCAGCATCTTCTAGGATGCATACCTTTTTTTTTTTTTTTTTTTTTTTCATCAGGAAAGGATATTTGGGAAAACAAAAAAGGAAGACCTTCATTATACGACAACCATATGCTGGTATCTACATGATTCACTTAGATTCACTTGGGCCTTTTGGACAGGTCAAGTCTCTGCCTAAACTAATTAGGGAAAGGGACTTCACTATACATGCCTTGCAGCCTAGGTAAAGCTCTTTATCATCAGCCCATAGACAGCCCATCTCCACCTTTCTAATGCAGTGAATTTTTAATTGATTATAAAAGCAGAAACAGTTGTGAGAAGGGTTCATGTATATTCTAAGTGACCTAGTTAGCTAGACCATTGACTGTGTTTCCAATTCTTTATGACTTGCTTTTCTTCTCACCGAAAAAATTCAAAATGTTTTGATTCTACACCAATATTCTACAAAACCAAATGTCAACAACAGAAAATGTTTCAGTTGAGTGGAATTGTTTTTCTACAAATAATGGAGCCATTTCTAAACTCAGAAGGTTGAATAGGTGAAGCTGAGAAAAACATCAAAGATTTTTGAGTGCTTTTGCTAAAAGTGTTACAATTTCTTCTTTCTGAGATATGCCTGTTTCTTCTGCTGCTGGTCTCATAGGATGGCCAAACAAACCTCAATAGAGTAACAGCTTCAGCTCATATTGTTGTTTCCCTTGAGATGCAATTGTTTTCTTCTGCCACAATGGCTGTTCATTGCACAGGCAGCCAGGAAGGCATGAAGAGGAAGATTGCAAGAAGGAAAAAGACTGCTAGTTATTGAGGCCCATTAGCTGCTACTTCTGATTCTCTTGCCAATGTCTTACACTTCTAGGTAGACCACAAACAGTTCTGGTTTCTCCATGGACATTCTCATCTCATCTTCTCTATGTCTTCTCCCTTGCTACCACTCACTTTATGGGAAACTCCTCATTCAGGATGGTTTTGCCTGGGATAATTGGAAGCAGGTGACACATTGTGAAGGAAGAATGACTTCAGTATTTCTGTGCTTCAAGAATGCCTTCACCAAGTCCGCCAATGTCTGCCATTTCCCTGTTCTTTGTGCAGCTGCTGAGTGAAACTCTGGATTAGGAACAAAATCAACTGAGCTTCACCCTGCACAGAAGAAAGGAGTAGTTCAAGGCCCCAGCAGAGTTAAACCCTTGGGAAATGTGGAGGACAACTGAAGGAAGTTTAAAAGGAACTACAATCAATGGGCACCAGAAAAAGGGTAGACAGAAGGCAGCCTTATTTCTGACGGTAGGTGGTTTTGAACTACTTGATGTTTTAATGGTTTTCAATAGCTCAAGAAGAGGAGGCTAGCTGTGAAAGTGCAGTACAAAATTCAAGAAGTACTTCATACTTCACATGAAAATGAAACGTGGAAGATTTTTAGACAGACTCAGAACAAAGGTTTGCTGGAATTTGTGGAGGAATTTGTACAATTTTAAGTTGCACAAATCTATCTTTCAGTTCTGGAGTTAAGTCAGTTCTTAACATCTGGCTAAATGAGAGCATCTAGGGTAAAACACTCTGAAAAAGACTACTAAAAATTTAGAACTCTCCAGTGACAAAGTATTTTTTTTCAGTCCAAGAAAATCATCCTCTAAAGCCTTGAGCCCCGGTGAGTGTTTGCACATGTTGGATTTGATGAAAGATCTGAAATGCTGCAAGGATGGATACCTAAGGCATAAAGACATGTGGAGCAGTTCACAATTAAAAGCACAATGGTGGTTCACAGATGGAAAACTGCAAAAAATACTTTGGTGAATTATGTCAGAATGTTCCAGTTTGCAATGTCAACTGAGGAAGTATGGCTCAGACAAGGATGATAATGGTATCATTTTCAGTCCAGAGGAACTCTTTCTATGAAAAATGAACAGTGCCACTAATTGAGATACATGAACTGCAAATCTGAAATCATATGGAAAATGTATATATTTAAATTCACAGATGTACAAGACAATGTGATGAGGGAAACAAAGTAATAATCAGTGCCAAAGGGAATCATGAACACATGAAGGTAAATGAATGCAGTTTAGTGTTTAGTAGTGATTCAGACTTTGGTTATTTCATCCAATTTTAGACACATAATCAGAGCATCTATATGGGGAGTCCACATGCCTTATCTCTGCCAAGGGTTTTCCTCTGTAGTCAGTGGAGGAAGAGGATTGCCTGCAGAGAATCATGTAAGATCAGTCCATGAGGATCTTCTTTGTCTGTCTTTCTCACTCCTCTCTGACTTTGAAGAGAATCTCTGGTGACTGAGCACTTGACATAGTCTTTCTTTTAAGTTTTGGAAGTGGAATTACATGGAATAGATTTAATTCCAAACAATTATGCAAATAAAAGACTGTAAAATGTGTTTATAATGCTTCTAGGAAAAGAAAATCCAGTGCAGGTGAGAAATACACAGGGCTCAACCAATAGGTCAAATGAAACAAACAACCAAACAATAAAACAGTGGTAGAAAAAAAAAAAAAAAGGAAAGAAAGAAATTATCTGGCTAGAATAAAGCAAGCAGAATCGTTTACATTGCACAAGAGATAAACAAACAAACAAGCTGTAGCCTATTACTCTCACTTTCCTAGGACTGTTTTCCTGGAAATTAAGCCGCCATATTCACGCATATCGATGTTCTTCAACAGACATGATAATCTGGCATAGTGGTGTCTGTCAGGGGGATGAAGAACATGAGTCTATGCAGTTAGCAAAGAAATTATGGTTTAGACAGTTCACCGTTTGTCTTTGCTATCCAGAACCCTTGAGAATGGTACAGAACAGCATTGAAATAACTTCAACTTTTTGTTAAAAGGCAGTTAGGTCACACTCTGATCTGTTGATTTACAAACCAGCAGGAGGGAAGTATGGGTTGTTCCCTGCTGAGTTTTCTGCATATCAGCAAAACAGCAAAAGCCTACAGTATTAGAAGTAATGATAGAAATCAGTGGACTAAATGGGTTTGTCATAATAAGAGGAAGGACAAAAATCAGAAATTGAATAAATGAAAAGAAAGAATGAGTATTTTCTTTTGCTTCAGCCCAGGTGTCCTGCCCTGGAGCTTCCCAGGGATCCCTCTTCCCTCAAGCATCTTCCCAGCTACTAAAACTCCCAGGAAGTAGTGAATCTTAAAGGAATGCTTTTGTGCAAATTGATTAGTTTGTTTGTGTATGCTTGTGTTTTGTAATGTTTGGAATACCAGTAAAGCCTCTTTTAGAAATTATTCTGAAACAATTTTCATGTTTTAGAGCCCATGTCATCCAGACTGCACAGAAGACCAATTGCTAAGGGAGCATAGATAACAGAAAGTAGTTTCCTTGTCTTCTGATGGAACATACAACAGTTTTTGCTGAATTTTACCAGAAAGATTGTCAACTATTGTCAAGTCATGTCCTACTATGTTAGAAGGTAACATATATCAAAACATTCACAGTCCATTTTATTAGGAAAAGTCTTAAGTTATCCATATAGTTAGTATCCATTTTAAGTAAAAATTCCTGGGCTGTCAAAATTATAGATGGAAAAAACAGTTTATATCCTACTTGACTAGTTCTTCTGATAATGATGTGTGCCATATATGCCCTATACATATTTAGTACTTTAGAATATAAACTTCTTCATATCCTTCACTTCAGCTGACTGAATACAAATTCTGTCGTAAAATATTGTAATACATAAACTATGTCCTCATGTGTTGTACATGTTTTTCTATTAAACAGATGTGAAAAGATAATAAATCCTACACACGTCAGAGAAAATAAAATGTATAAAAACTTTGCACCCCAAGACTGGAGTGTTATGCTTCAAAAATAGTCCTGGAGGTAGAGTATGGCCCTCAGGCTGAGAGCAGTTAATGACTGCAGACTGGAGTGCAATTCACAGATTACAAGCTGGATTTAAATTTGAGCTCCTGAGTTTGCAACTATAAAACTAACTACCCTGCTAACAACCCACAGAGACCAGATGGACCTGTAATTAATTGGAAATGTTATGTATTCATGCATTTTCAAGGTGTGATTGCTGATATGTATTTATATATGTGTGTATGTACCTATTAAAATGTACACTGTTTTAAAATACATATATTTATATTAAAAGATGGGGTAATTTCCAAAGTTTCATGAAGCATTTAAAACAAACAAAAAAACAAACAAACAAAACCACACCTCTTTCATAATATAATTCTTGTTCCCTGCTTGGGAGGCTATGTGGAGTATTAATTAGACAAAACAAGTGGTACACAAGGAACATTGGCTTTGTTTCACCTGCTTCTGGAGTGAATTTGCACAGCTCACTGAGAGATGTGTATTTGCAGGAGTCACTGATAAACAAGGGGAACAGCAATGGCTTTCAGCACAGCTAGGCCTGGAAGAGGGCATCTGCTCAGAAGCAGCGTGAGGGAGCCATGTAGATGTGTGTCCTCATCCCTGGTCTGAGGACAAGAAGCAGACTAAAACACTTGCGAGTTAGAGACACCACCTTCAGGCTGCCAAGTTGCTGCTTCATGGGCCGTGTCCTTTGTACACAGCTGCTGAATTCTGACACCGGTCCCCCGAACTGGTCAGTTAAATGCAATTTTGGGGATGAATCACTCCCTAGAGCTGTCAATTTTTCTAAACTGGCTACAGGGAAAATGGAGGGACACCATGCTCCTGATTTAGAGCCTTTTGATAGATAATATCGTGTGAGATGAATATGGGCTTAAATGAGTTTAGTCAAATGGAGAACTCGTCCATATCTTCCTTATTCAGTCCTGAATTTGCCCACTGGGTGAATTTTCAGAAATACTTCTGCCATTTTTTCTCCTTATATAAGCCTATGAAAAACAATGGAGTGAAGACTTCATTTATAACATAATTTTCTGTTGGTTCTGGTGATTTTTACAAAGAACAGCTATAGCAAGCTGATTTTGTATATTCTTATAAGCATTATATGCTAGATGGGTTTTGGCACCTAAGACTACACTTAGAATATGGTCTAAGTTGATCATGTTTTGTACTGGAAAAAGAAAAAAGGAAGGCAGTAGTGGTCTACCTCATTTTCCCCCTTCCTCTAGCAGGTCTCACCGTGTGACAGAATCCCAGAAGTATTGACTTCTGGAAGTCATCTGGTCCAACCCTCTTGCTCAAGCAAGGTCACCTAGAGCAGGTTGCCCCATGTCTTGGCAAAGCTGCATAAGAGGCCTTGGTAGAAGGAGCCATTATACATATGACCTGACAGAAGGGTTCCATAAAAATTGATTAGAATTTAGAAAAAAAAATCACCTTAATACTGCATTCTGGCATGAATACATTTGCTATGTCTTTGTTGCTCCAAACAAGCAAGTTCTAGTCTCAAGTCTAGAGCTTTATGAAGTAGACTGGCCATATTTATACTGCTTGTATGGTGCAACCTCCTCAGCAAACCTATATTCTGACTCTTTTTGCTAAAGATATAACTTGGTTTGCAACATATATGTAGTGCAAATGACTTGGAGATATGTATCATGGAGTGAAAGAGGCACTGAACCCTTCCGACAGTATAGATGTACACTATGAAATCAGTAAGATTGTTACCTTTTTTTCTTTTTTTTTTTTTTCCAAATATAAACTTCACAGATTTTCCTTTGCAGAAAGTGTTGATTTTTTTTTTTTTTTCATAGCTGCGATAGTGGCACTATGAATCTGTGCATTCATTACCTATATACAGCAGCTTGACTTTTTTTTTTTTTTTTTTTTTTTATGGTGACTCATTGAAACCTGAGGTCACTGAGTAGGAAGGTTTCAAAGATCTGCTAAGGAAGCACAGTCCCTGTCAGGAATTTTTGATGTAGATTATCTCTACCTTGTGCAGCTGAGCTATTGACAAAGTGATTTCACAGGAGATCTTTATATATATTTAAAAGGTGATTCACTCAGCCTTGGAGACAAGACATTGAAGGCAGTCGACTGCAACACTGGAAAAATCACTCTATGGTACTAAATACCTTTTTTGTAACTGACAGAATCATTATTTTTTGTGTGCACTGTAGTTCCTTTGTGTCATATAAGCACTCATTATCCTATACTTTTAAAGGTTAAAAATCTCTACTGGATGACACAGGGAAACTTTAGCAGCTAGGGTAACAATTAATGGACCTCAAAAGGTGCTAAGGTTCCATCTGGATAAATGCAGATGGATCTGAATGTTCAGCTAGAATGTCTCACTCTTCCCCCCCCCCCACCCCCCCCTTTTTTTTTTCTTTAAGCCAAAAATGCTTTGATTTCAAAATCAGTCTACAGATCTAACAATCTCAGATTTTCATTTCCCATGTTGCTAAGTTTTTAACTTCAGTCTAGTTGAATAGATCACTGGTACAGCCTGTATCTCTTGATGGGTTTTATTTCTGTTTCATATCCAGATAGGTTCCTTTTTCAGTGGCTATAACAGCAGCAGTATGAATCATTACCTTCCAACCAGCAACATGACTTTGGAAGGTTTTTACTTCTGCTGCAGATCTGCTTTGAAATCAATAAGTGCTCCTAAACTCTCTTTATTTCTTTTTTTTTATTATTTCTTTTTTTTTTTTCCTTTATTATTATATATATTTTTTTCAAATCCATCAATGACTTGGAAATAGAGCAATTGAGGAATTCACTGACATAATGTCTTCATTGAAGAATGTTAATTCGTGACATATGAAACATTACATGTCAATGTTCTGATATATTTGAAGCTCTGCCCATCAATAGTCAGCATTCTGGCTGAACTCTACTTCTGTTATGGATATTCATTTAGAATGTTTCTTTTTTGCAAAATCGTATAACTCATTCTTAGCAATCTTCCTGTTGGACAGCAAGGATATGGCTTTCAAGTCATCAGGATCATGTCCTCTGCAGTTCCGGACAAAAAATGCCAGGGCATGTTTGTCCTGGTTTCAGTTAGGACAGAGTTAATTTTCCTCCTAGTAGCTGGCAGGGTGCTATGTTTTGGATTAGGATGAGAAGAGCGCTGATAACATGCTGATGTTTTAATTGTTGTAGAGCAGTGCTTACACCAAGCCAAGGACTTTTCAGCTTCTTGCTCTGTCCCACTAGCGAGCAGGCTAGGGATGCAGCAGGAGCTGGGAGGGGACAGACCCAGGACAGCTGACCCCAACTGGCTAAAGGGGTATTCCATACCATCTGACGTCATGCTGAACAATATATAGGGGTGGCTAGCCGGGGTGGGGGGCCGGCTGCTCGGGGATAGGCTGGGCATCGGTCAACGGGTGGTGAGCAATTGCATTGTGCATCACTTATTTCGTACACATTATTACTATTAATACTATTAATACTATTATTATTATTATTATTATTATTATTGTTGTTATTATTATTGTTATTATTATTGTTATTATTATTGTTATTATTATTGTTATTCTTTTCCCTGTCTTAATAAACTGTCTTTATCTCAACTCACAGGCTTCACTTTCTCGTTTCTCTCCCCCATCCCGGAAAGGGAGGGGGGAGGGTGAGCGAACGGCTGTGTGGTGTTTGGCTGCCAGCCGGGCTAAACCACAACAATGTTGTGTCAGAAATCATGGGCATAGTCACTTCCATATTTCCATGCTTGGTGTTCAGAAGAAGCGTTGCTTTCCCTGAACCTGAAGGTCTGGGACAGCCAAGATTTGTGGTCTGCCAGATTTTCTTTTTCATTATAAATTTTGGCAGATTTTTTGCTTCAAATTGAATTAAAACTAAATATCAACTTCACAAAATCATTGTGAAATGTGTTGACTCTTTCTTCATACCTATGGCTTAAAGAAATACTACAATCCCTACCATCATGTCAAAAGTCCACAATTTGAGCCATATATAAAAAAATGCATGAAGCAGTTTCTCGTGGTAGAAGCTATACTGGCATAACTGTTTAAAATTCTTTTCCAGAAAGCTTTCCAAGCTCACTTTTACAAGTATGTAGCCATATCATTGCTCCCAAACAGATATTGCTATTTGTTAAGACTTGTTTCATTTCTGTAACAAAACCAGCTCCTAACAGTTGGATGGTACAATGCTGATTTACTCTACTTGCCATAGCATATAAGTACATGCATGTTCTTTATAGGAAAAGTTGTTAAAGGCAACGAAACAGCAGTGATAAAAATGGGACAGTGTGATGAAAGGTACTTGTTCTACCTACAGTTATAAAGACTTCGTCCACCTTCCAGCTCGGTTCCCCCACTCTCCTATAGTAATGCCATGCTGCAGTGTCACTACAAGGTGCTGCAGGGGACTCATGATAATGGTGTATCTGAGCACTCTGTTTCTAGTGCTGGTGTTAGCCGTCACAAGGCTGATGTGTGTGGTCATTAATGAGTTAAACAAGAGAATCCATTTTGGGGTATATATTTGGGCGTTACACTTCTAAATTTCGCGGGAAAGATCCCAAAAAACTGCTGGTTGAGTGGCTGTTAGCTGAATTGCTGTTTCTGGCAATACCTATGAACCATTGATAGAAAGATATGAGTTTTATAAATCACTAATTTACATGTCTTTTTCCTTTCTTCTGAGCAAGTGTTACATACAGTCTTTGTGGTTCATATCCTTTACCTCTGGAGTCAATGCCAGTGTCAGAGGTCGTGGTTAAAAGTCATAATAAAAGGACTCTGGGTCTCTCTGATGAATCATAGAATCTGGAGTTCCTGCATGTCTTACACACCTTTGCTCCATGTCTGCATGCCTAACATCTCCAGTGCTTTTGGTTTCTCTGGGTTATAGTGGGATATACACATTGTTAAAATAGATTTTTTAAAAAATTAGAAATAAACATGCTGCACACACAGCATATATAGAATTTGTTGCCACTTGTTTCCTACTGAAAATAAATTTTGATTGTCCTCTGTCATTGCTAAGGAATGTTATTACTTTTGGCCATGGCTTCTAGGGTCCATCTAGAACCTTTTCATTTGAGATTGAAATAAACTGCAATTCAGCATCACAGTGTACTTGCAGAGATATGCCACCTCAACACACTGGTAAGCAAAGCTTCCATCAATTGGAGCTTGTCTATGGTTTTGTGCTGTGGTTCCTCAGAGGCAGTTTTACTCTCAGACTTCAGGCATAAGGGACTGTTACTTGTTAGAGTTGTTCAAAAATTAAAGAACTCAGTTTTGGAGAACTCATCTACTGTTGTTGTTTCACAGGTGACTTCTGCTGTGCTGAAAGCAACACCCCCCAAAACAGGGGAAGCAAAGAAAATTTGTGACTCTGCACTGACCAGAGATCACAGTCTGTGGCAGCAGGACAAATCCATTTTCTTCACTAGTAGAATCTAATACACTAGAAAATGAGCTGAGGCAGATGAGCTACAGGAAAAAAAAAATCCTTTGTCTGCCTTCCAAAAGGTGTAGCAACCTTTGACAGCAGGAGAGACCTGGGGCTGGAAAGGCCATCACGACAGCATGGTTATCTAGAAATTGAGTCACAGCAGCCTCAAAGCTGTTTGTTATATAAATATATATATATCTCCACCTACGATGTTAAAAAATAAAATAAAATAAAAAAATCCTTACACAGTTTAAAAAAATATTCTTGCAGAGCTCCAAGGCTATGATGACAGTACAGTTAAGTTGACAGTACCGGCAAGTGGATTTTCCCTGTGTTATTTTAAACAGAAAATGTATTTTAATATTAAGTAGCCTCCCCATCATATTGATCCACTGGCTATATAGATGGAGAAGGAACTTACCCATGTGGTTAAGGATAATTTTTTCCCAATCACATCTGTGCATTTTGTGAATGAACAGGTATACAGTTGAAGGTATACTGTAGAAGATACAAGAGGGCAACTAGATTATCTCACTTCTGATTTGAACAGCAGAGAACTCACCTATGTCTCACACCCCAACCCCAAAGTAAAATCAATAAGTTTGTCCACTTTTTCTTCATTTTCAACACTAAGTTAAAAGCAGAGTGTGATTTTGATAGCAGGAATTATTCAGATTGTAATTTATTTGACTTGAGCTGACTAGAAAACGTATAAATAGTACTAATGACAGTTGAAAATAGATGGATGATTCAATTAAGATCCAAAATAGAACAACAAAAAAATGGCAACAGCAACCTGCAATTTATATTTGATGGTGCTGTTTCCAGATATTCACAGGACAACTCAAAGCAATGAATTTGGATTGAAAATTGCAGAAGTTTTCTTTTAAGCATGACCATTAAAGACAAAGAGATCAAAAAAAAAAATAGACTGCTCACTTTGGAGAGGCTAACTTGAATGTAATTACTGCACATATGCTTGAAGCAGTAAAAAGAAATCAAGCAATAGCAACTGAAATATATGTATTCAGATAGAACAAATGATTGGAGAGAAATGATAACTGTTTTGATTACACCACAGTTTAGCTCTTAGGACACTGATGAAGCCATAGTGACTCACTTACTGAGGGAACAACCAAAGCAGGCAATGGGCTGGCTTCCATCTAAAGATCCCTTTCAGTACAATAAATTAAGCTCATTTCATGATTGGGCTAGGCAAAAGATTTCCAATATAAACACAATTCTACATGTTTTCCTTTTCTGTTAATATGCTGTTATCTTAATGGAAGAAAAAATATTTGATGACTTCTATTATAATTAATACAATTATTTCTACTTCTTTTAGAATAAGAAAAAAGTATGCTAGTAAATCCACAAGTTTATACCATGGAAATGAAGTTTATTCCTGTGAATTGATATCTTATATGGTAGTGACAACCGGTAGATTTAATAATCTTCACATTAAGTTTTGGACATATTTGTTTCATGTAATTATTGACAATTTAGAATTTATGTCTTTTTATTGTTCTTTCTTTCTGTTTCTTTTATTTATATATCTTTCTGTGGGAGAAGAGTAAGGTCACAACAGAGAACTTGATTCATTAGCTTTCTAATGGTTTGAAGGTTTATAGTAACTAGTTAAAATGAAAAGGAGTAGCGTAAGGAATGGCCTGTGCTCTTCTGAAAACAGCTTTGTTTTGGGTTTGATTAGTGTTGCATTAATTCCTATTCCTGGCATACAGTCCTGAGCGAAGCACTCTGGTGCTGCCAGAAGAGGAGGCTGACCCTCCTACCAAAATTCCAATTCCTGTTTTCCTTGAGAAGATCCTTGCTCCCTGCTGACAGATCCAGACATGTCACCTCCCAAAGGGATGCACAGTCCTCTCTCTACTGACAGTGGCATAGTCTTCCTGGAATATTTTCACATCCCTTGTGCAGTACGAGGTGCAGAGAAGTTGGGTATTTCCTCACTAGGTATTCGAGACTGGCATTAAGTACCCATTATGACACCCAGTAGAATGCCCCAAAAGAGAACTTTTCTAATTCTTATTTCATTAAGAATTCCTACCTTGAGTTCCTCTGCATTTTATTGTATTTGAGTGCTCTCAAATTTCTATTGACCTATTTTGAGTTTATGAATTACTTGCAAATCCCCTTGAAATTAATTATTAACTTCAAGGACCTTAGGTTTGTCTGTTACCTGATATTTTCCTTCAACTGGTATATTCCACAAAAAAAATTGCTTCATTTGCAATCACAGAAGCAAAGTTTTTCAGAATTCATTGCATTGTCATGGGAATGAATGAGTTCCTTCCAACTCATCATGGCCAAACTAACTCATGAAATAGGAACAAGCCCTAACATTTGCCCATTCTTCAAACATATGTCAAAACTGATTTGTTCTGAATGTTCAAAATTGAGAAGGTCCTTAAGACACATGGCTGGATTTCCAAAGCTATTTATAGTATTAAAAATGCAAAGAGGCACCTAGTGATTTATCTGTACCATTTGACACTTAAACACATAAAAATATGTGACTTCCAGGCTGCAAAGAATAATTAACAGCTGGCTGAAAAAGCAGGGAAGGAAGGTATTTCTTTTTGAAAATGGTTAATTTTTTTTTCTTTTATAATTTTCTAATACATTTTCATGATTTCAATAAAAATCTTAATTTTGATCACTTTCAAAAGTGCTTTTATTCCCCCCCTTGTCATCAGTAGATCTAATAGAATCTCTTACGCGTAGAGCTTTTTTTTGTGCTCATTTTTACCCCTTTCATTTTGGCAAATTATAGAAAATGTAGAAGAATGTTGAGAAGTTACTGTAGAAGAGAGTATAGAAAAAGAATAGGGAGGAAATTGATGAGTGATTTATTTTACATATTCCATGACCAAAAGATGAAAAATGAAATAAAAATGCTCAGATTTTAAAAATAAAAATTGAAGTTACAAGATGATATTTTAATGCTATTTTTCCTGACATTTCCTTTGAAGGCAAACAATTTTAATCTGTGGTGATTTGCAAAATGCTGCTTTGTGATCAAATATTATATTTTTCACTAGAAAGATTTTGGTATGCCTTTCTTCTGACTGATTCTTTTCCTAATTTTTGAGTTTTGATGTTCCCTCCAGCAGCCTTGAAATGATTCATTTTCCATCACTGAGTAAATTGTGTTTATAATCAAATGTATGGTAAATTATAATATAAATATCTGCCTAAATACTTTTGTCCTGTTCAAGTAGTTTCTGAGACTTTTTTCTTTCTTCAGATCATTCTGGAAAGAATCTGCTTCCATGATTAAAGCATGGGTCTTGGACAAAGAAGTTCTCAGTTCTGCCTCCACTCAGTTGCTGACTCATGGTTGTAGAAATTCAGCATTGCTCATATTTATGACTGGTTGAATCGTTGTGCTGGCACTATATTAAAATTTACCTTAAAGCAAGATGTTAGGAAATTAACCCTAATGTTTCCATGCTCCTTTTTAGCAATACACCTATATTAAAATAAAAACAATATTCATCAGAATTAACTTACACTTGCAAATGATTGGAAGGTCCTATAATTAAAATAAACATTAGAATCAGAAAAACTTTGTTAGGGGTATTTTTAACATTTTTTAAAATAACTTCTTCTTATGAAAATTCCTAGAAGTTATTAAAGAACACTTTGAAATATGTATGGATATTTTGTTTCTGATGATATATATATCAACCAAGAAGGGAGTCAGTAGGAAATACTGAGCAAGGGACTAGTTTTGAAAAAAGCTGGCAGTGCTCACAGTTTGTACATTGGTTTAGTGCTTAGAGACTAGTTAAAAGACAGAGACTTGGGTTCAGTGATTTACTTAGATTATTGATCTTCAGCCCTCTGTTGAAGGAATACATGGCTAAAGAAATGGGGTGAGATGTAATTTCAACATCCTTGGCTAGGGATACCCTAGTTTGAACTTTAAATGCCATTTTTTACAGTTTGACCAAAGTGTTTTTATCATAAAATGCATACAGAGTGGAAACCCAAGCTTCTCACTTGTAACATAAGGCACAAGGGAAATTATACAGAAGTTATGTTCTACTTCTTCTCCCCATAATTGTATTTTGTGAGAACTCCAGGCTAGGACATGCTCAGAAGTGAAATGGTTGGTGCAGAAGGAATTTTCAGGTCAAAGGAGGAGATGCCGCCCAGGATAGCTTTAGCTTTCTTTGCAGCAAGGGCACGTTGCTGGATCATGTTCAACTTTGGGACTCCCATTTTGGGACTCCCACTCTTAAGCTCCCATTTACAATCAGCCTCTTGGTTTGACATTGGCAGATTCTGAAGCCTCACTTTGCTATTATGTTGTTGTTGTTTTTTTTTCAATGGTATTTTGTATATTGCTGTGTTCTGTTTTTCCAGACTTCTCTCAACCTTGCTTCTCATTTGCATAATAAGCACGGTTAATCAACCAAACAACAGATAGCTGCACAATAGTTCAGTTAAGAACATGTGCCCAAACAAACCCAACACATACAAAACAATGGGGGCATCACGTTACATTATTTACTGCAACTATGGTATCCAGGTTATTCAGAACATTATCTACGAAATAGAACCAACACAGGTTTGCTAAAACAATGATGCATTGCAAATGTGCCAGAGGGTAACTGCCACGAACTTTCATCCATCTACCACCATTAGGCCTCAAGGAATTTTGGATGCATCCATGTCATGAATACCTTTAGGGACAAAGGGTGACCAAAACAAGAAATTTATTTTCTGCTTTTAAGTCTTTATGCAGACACTCACCAATTCAAATGTATGAGGGAACATCACTCATTTCCTATTTCATTTAATGGAACCAGACATTTCACAGGAAGTGCTTTGGGGCTGGATCCTGACTGAAATCAAATTTCCACAAAGGAAATGGTGGATATCAGTGTCAAATGGTGGATATCACACCTGGATATCAGTATTTTATTCAGAAAGGACTACTTGCCATTACTGTTTTCTCAGAGAAGTGAAGTAAACTCTAAATATTTCTCTCTCATGGCAGAAAAAAAGAAATTGTAGTTCATGGACTGTAAAAGAGAACCTTGATAACCTGCTTCCAGAAAATATTATTCCTTCATCCAGAGCAGGAATATCATAAGGATAGTCTAGTAAGGTGCAGTTAGAAAATACTTGTCATTTGGGGCTAATCAAGGATATGGCTAGGTAGAGAAGAAAAAGGTAAGCAATAGATCTAACTGTAACTGAACTTGCATCCCATGTCTAACTACTTCATTTTGATATTTTTTACCATTACATTATAGAAAGAAAATATATTTGAAGTTTCTCATGAAAAAAACAAACAAACAAACAAACAAAACCCCAAACCTGATAATTCATCCTGGGTCAGTATAAGAGAATTATTTTAATAAAATAGAAGTGGTTTGATTTATACTTTTATTATAGTTCTTTTCAAAGATAGAAAGGAAAAATAAATAAATAAGGGTTTAAATGAAATCCTTCAAATTTAATGATTCAGCCTCAGTTATTTTAAATAGTTTGCATTTTCCTGTGTGATTTTTTGCTAGAATAATAGCATTCCTTTGGATTGTTTAGGTTCCATTAAACCAATAATTTAAAATTGCCCCTTCAGAAAATTATTGCCTAGATTCTCAAATAACGTGCATTTTTTCACTTTTTATCTCTGATAACTTTCAGAAATTAGTCATCTTAAGACCCTGCCAAATGATTATAGAAACATAAATTTCTGAAAAAAAAAAGCACTCACCTTCATTAATATTTTGAAGCAAATATGCCTAGTTCTTTCCAGGTAGAAGCTGTTATCCTACTCCATTGAAAGAATAAATCATGATATAAACACACAATGAGAGCAGCTAATTTGCAAACTATTTCTGATGTCGAAAGATTTGAAAAAACTATCTTTTTGCATAAAAGGGCAGTCTTTTTCTCCATCTTACCATTTTACTACCCTTCCGTAACAAGCCTGAGTTCTCTTTTCTCTACCATATTGAGGAGAAAAGGCTAGCAGCTCAATAATAAATTTCCTCTTTTTTTTTTTTTTTTTTTCATGCATTAGACATGCTAGTTTTTCTTTCTTTCTTGTAAAATTTCCTCAGTCTTTTCCAGTTCAAAAGACCCAGGTGAGCAGACCAAAACAAACAATTACTTCTTTGTCCCTTGTTTAAAATAAGCTTTGACAGACACAGCTGCTCCCACCAATGCTGTTTTAGCTGCAGTAGAGCTGATCAAAATGTAGTAAAGTGTTTCAAGAGAATGTTCTTCTTTTATATTAGTAATATTGGAAATTAGAAATGTTGTAACTTGGTGTACAAAGAACGAACAAAGCAGGTAGCTTTATGATACACTCTATTTTTATTTATTTATTTATTTATTTTGCTTGACATTGTTAGACCCACTGCCATCCTTCAGCTTTTGCTGAAAAGTTGTTTTCTACACTGAAAATTTTCCAATAGACTATATTGATTCTCTCTAATTTAGAGAAGAAAATCCCAGAGACCTTGTCAGTTGTCAATACTGCAAAAACAATTAACTCATCTGTTTGCTAGAACAAGCTTTATTTTGACTTAAGTACTCAAACTGCACAGGTATCACCACTAAAATTACTTCCATATGAGATCCACTTAAAGGAAAAACTATATTAATAGTTATGACATAACATACTTATGTTAACTTATGATAACCAAAAGTTAAAGCATGTTTTGAAAGGCATTATCCAAGTGCCTCTTGAAAACAGACAGGCTTGGGGCATAAACCGCCTCGCTAGGAAAACTGTTCCAGCATTTGATCATCCTTGAGGTATAGAAAAATTTTCCTAATGCACCTTGTGCCATTCCCTCAGGTCCTATCATTGGTTACCAGGGAGAAGAGACTGGCATCTCTCTGCTTCCTCTCCTCAGAAAGTTGTAGACAGCAATGAGGTCACCTCTTAGCCTTCTTGTTTCTAGACTAGAAAATACAAGTGTCCTCAACCTCTGATCATAGGACATACCTTCCAGCCCTTTTACCAGCTTTGTTGCCCTCTTCTGGACAATTTCAAGTAACAGATGATTTTAAGATATAAAATTCTGTAAAATGATCACTATTGTGTGAAAGGTAGTGAATTGAAAAATATATTACTTATGATTTGACAATGTAATTATCTATCCATCTATCTATTTATTTATTTGAATTTTGACTAATATACAGCTATGTATGATTTATGAATATATGGAGATATAGCAATAAAGAAGACTTGAAAGCATATTTGGTTATCAAAATGTATGGAATTCTTTGTTATCAAAATGTGTGAAATTATTGAAAGCACTGATGTTTAACAACTATACCTAGATTAAAGGACTTGTTGTCTAGAGAAATCAAGAAAGGAGAGGTATAGATTCACCAAGAAGTGATCTCTGAAAGAAAATACTAATTTATTATGAAATATTAATTACTCAGTTTAATACAAAAAGAGCTCTTTATACATCTGTGAAAGGGTGGAGAAGAAAAAACTTCAGTTGGTAGGACATATATGAGCATATTCCACCAAAGTTATCTGTCACACTGATAATAGGCACTGATAATGGTACAAATTCCTTAAAAAATTAAATATTGTGAATGTATCTATCTCTCTCCATTGATTTCAGAGGGAAGTAAACAACAAGGTTTGTTCTAGACAGCTGCTGGTTATCTACTGGATATTTACCCAGTGGATATCTATAATGAGATAAAATAGCTCACACCCTTTGGTATACAATGTGGAAACTAATGCTTTTAGTTGATGGGGTTCTTAGGGGAAAAAAAAAATTTAATGGACTTAACTATACATCTGTGTATGTATTTGCATACAGATAACACAACAAAGGCTTAAGACAACATCAGTGTTCAAAACAAAAACAGTATATGTTATGAATTATTAAGATAATACCAGAAATATTTAGTTATGCTTTGAAAAATGGGAAAAATATGATAAAATACCCTTTTAAAAATTCTGTCCAATAGTGCATAGTTAGATGTCATACTGCAAAATTGTTTCTGAAGTACAGGGAAAGTCTGAAGACTGCAGATGGAAAAACTCTCTGAGGACATTGGGAATATCCAGGGTGCCATGTAGATAAACAGGTTATATTATATTACTTATAGAATTCTTGAGCATTGCATCCAAAACTACTACTACTAATACTAAAATACTCTTTTCCATGTGATCCAAGTTTCTAATGTGAATTTTGACTTTTTTTTTCCTAATCCAATTAACCTTCCCTAGAATCATTTAAAGCATACTTCATTTAATATTTGTTTCCTTAGTACATAAGCTACAATTCTATAAATTTTGCTAAGTGCTTTGTGTTATCTGGAGCTGTGAGTAAGGATAAATGGAGCTAGTGCAGAGATGATGTAAGCAGTTAGAAAACTGTATACAATGGGAAGTAATGGGATGTCAAGAGGAAGGAGTCACAGAAAGACAAATTTACAGAGTCACAGAATGTCTGAGGTTTGAAGGGACCTCTGGGTACATCTGGTCCAATCCACTGCTCAAGCAGGGCCACCCAGAGCAGGTTTCCCAGAATGATGTCCAGGTGGCTTTTGAAGACCTCCAAGGAAGGAGAACCGCAACCTCTCTGGGCAACCTGTGCCAGTACTCCATCACCCACACAGTAAAGAAGTGTTTTCTGATGTTCAGATGCAACCTTTTGTGTTCCAGTTTGTGGCCATTGCCTCTGTCCTATCACTGGGCACCACTGAAAAACTGGCCTGCCTCTGTCATCTTTGCACCTTCCCTACATGTATTTGTAGACTAGCCTACCACTAACAAAGAAAAGATGAGAAATCAAAAAGAAAACTTAGGAGATCTGATGGAATACTTTATGTCTGTAAATGCTTCCTGTCTGTAAATGTTTGTACTTAAATATTATGGTTGTTATTGACAATGAAGAGATGTACCAAACCTCTGCTTAACTAGAACTGCATGAGAAGTTCAAACTCTTCTGTTAAACTATGTGCCTGGATTTATCTGTAGATATTAAAATTACATAAGTCTGCTTGTGTTTTTGTAGATAAGGGAATAATTCTATCAGTCACTGTTGCTGTAATAAAAGACAATCATATAAAAGCCAGCAACACGACTCATTCGCTCATTCTGAATCTCCTGCATAACAAAATAATGGCAGAGTGCATGAATAATGACAAATGCTTCAAACCTGAAGATTCATTTATTTGGACAAATGATGTTTGTTGACGGCGCTGAAGTAGATTGCAACACGGGAATTATATCTGAGTAACAAGATTGCTGTTGCTATTACAGTTACTACTGTTACTACATCAGTTGAGCTGAGGTCAGTGACAGGCCAGCAAAGGACAGGACCTACTATGTAAAATTTAAAATCTATACAGATAAGGCAGTGAAGGTTTTTAGTTGGAAAAATATGCAGGCAGTTGACTTGCCCATTTTCACAGGGGAGGATCGCAGCTGTGCTAACAGTGAAGTCCCCACTTCTTTTCTCCAAATCTGTTAAACCACAAAACTTCTCCAGAAAGCTGAAGTTTATTTTCATTTTATTTATTTATTTATTTATTTATTTATTTATTTGTCATCTGCATTTAAGAAAGAAGCACAGAAAAGAAAACTTTTATGTAACCTGCTCTGCTCCCAGACCTGGATATTAACCAGCTCATTAGAGTCAATAATTTGAAATTATAACTATTGAATATCGATAGTTTTTTTTTTCCCTGTAAAACTGTGTGTTTCATGTTCATCTTAACCCACATCTGATATAAGAGAAACATAACCCTACTTTTGCAAAGTTATGCAATAAACTAACAAACAAACAAAAAACCAAAAACAAAGAAAACAAGAATTCTTCCAGTATGACTAAAAGGACCTGTGCATATATATATTAGAAAGAATCCAATACAAGATTGTATTTATTACAGATACACTCTGACTGGTACAGTGTGTTACCTGAATGTACATTTACCCATGTAAATATGCTTTAGCATCTAAGAGGCATATGACTCAGCTTACTTTAAAAAGAAAAATGTTTGCTCTGATTTTTTTAGTCTCCCATTCAAAAACATAGAGTATTGCACATCATTTTAGGAAAATATGGCCCTGATTTATATCTCATTTATACATATATAAAGGTGTCATAACTTCCCTGAAGTCAGCTGGGTTACACACATATAAAAATGTCTGTATGACAGGAAAATCCATCTTCAGGGATATATGAATGTTTGTGGAGGTTTAATATCGTGGAGGATGAAAATAAATATGTCTGCATATGGTCATGGATGGCTTTTAACTTCATTATTAATAATGACATGAACTAAAGAATGAACTGTAAAAGGAAAAAAGGAGAGGGAGTAGGAACCTCTGCTCTTTCTTTTCTGGTTCTCCTCTCAACCTCCTTCTTCTTTTGTAAGGCTCCCTTTGTAAAGAGCCTTTGAATTTGATGTACTGGAGTTCATTCATACCTGGTTAACATAGTTAAATGTTTATTTAGGATGATATATAGGATAAATGCCAAAGACTGTGTTCCCACAGCAGGGCTGTTGTCTATTTACAGTTTCTTAGTCTTTATAGCCTCTGAGAGTTCCATTTGTCTTATCATCTCTAAAGGTGTGTGCAAGTAGATGTAGACAGACATGAACTTCTCTGGCTATGCTGCAAGCTGGGTGAGTATAAGTCAAATATATTCTGGAAATTTGATGCAAAGTGCAGGCCATAGCATTCTGCTTTTCAGAAAACTGTACTTATTAATAATCATCTAGACACTGTCAGAGATAATTGATTTTTGAAGCAAATTGAATATTTTTAATTTAATTTTCAGATCATAGTGTTGTACAGGTGAATCTCCTTTTTATTTTATTTGATCATACAGGTGGATGGGGTACGTTCTTTTAAATTCCTTCTTAATTTTATTTTGTTATGAAATATACATCATTGACAAACACTTTAGGCTGCCTTTTATGATGACATTTAACAGACAACAAGGGTTCAAGTAAAGGAAGGGAGGCTTACCCTATATATTCACCACATATATATATTTTAGCATTTAGGTCAATATTTTCCATGTGCCTCAGTACATAAACAGGGAAAACTGACAGGTAACAAGATTGAAACAAACAAAATAATTCTAAAAATAAGACACTGTCAGACTGTAGAATTTATTCCTATAGTTCAGGAGGAGGTACACAACTTGAACGCATACTATCAAAGCTATTACTTTAAATAATCCATTGACCTTTGTTCAGACAGATTAACTGTACTTGGACCTGTTCAGAGTTTCAATCATACGAAGATCTACCATGGAAAACCTTCAAAGCCCTTTTTTCTTTTAATTATATATTTATTTTATTTATTTATTTATTTTTAACGTAGCAATGCACTTGAAAAGGATGAAAAAGTGATTAACTGGAATATGTGTACTGATGTAGCAGATTTGTCACAGTAATGTGATCACTTAAATTTTGATTTGATAACTTCTTGCTAGAGTATTTAAGTATTTAAATTCTGTATTGTAATAACTGTTGTTGCAACAACTGTTGTTGCTATAATTTTCTCTCAGTTTGTAGCTGAAAGAAATATCTCAAATTCCCGAGAGGGGTTAGTCTTTCTTCAGAATTAATAATTAGGGAACCAACATCTACATCATTGTTCATGAATGTTGAAAATAATGTTATAGCTATTTCAGACTGACAATTTGATTGCTATAACTGTAATGCGCTATAGACATCTAAATTATTAATATTATGACCATATTTTGTTATGAGTTAAATGAGTTAATTTGGTCGCTTTCAATTCTTTTTTTTTTTTTTTTTTTTTTTTTTTTAATATATGGCAATATTGAAGGATTTAATGTAGTACAATTCCTATCAAGTAGAAAGTAATTTTAAGTGAGCTTCCAGTGACATTCAAAGAACTGTGAAATAATACACAAATTTCGTCTTGTAGGTCTATAAAATAAGTTGATAGAAAGAACCTAGGTGTCTGAAGATGGATAAAGAAGATATTCTTCAGTGGTCTACTGCTAGTTAGATGCCCTAGTAATAAACAAGAGGAGTTAGAAGTACTCATTTATGAAATTATATTCAGTCATATGTGTATTATTGAAATGTGGAAGGATGTTTCACATGGCTTGAATGTTAGCATTTCTGGTGACACCTTGGAAAAGAATGATAATGTGAGCAGAAGAACTCTACATTAAAGATATTATCTACATCTGAGCTACTGAAAATTTAAAAGGACAGGATACAGTAATCTTATGGAGTAGTGCTCAGACTGATAAATCACAGAGGGGCATATTGATTAAAATTAGCTTTAGAGAATAAATTATTATTTATAATTAATAAACACATTTTAAATAATTTATCTATCACACCTGTGAGGAAAAGGCTACTTGATCACTGCAGAGCAGAATTTGATCCAGAACAATTTTATCGTAGGTTTCATTTTGCTGTTAAAAGCAATTAGAATTTCTAAGCAATAAAATCAATAAGTTTTTGATACACAAAATGTTGAAACCAACTCAGAGTAATTTTATAGTTCTGTAGTAGATTTATGAAGAGGATCCTGTACTAAAATAAGGAAGTAGATATGAACAATCAAGATCTGGAGATCTGGCTTATATATATATATATATATATATATATATATAGTTATAGAACATTCTATTCTATTTTACAGAATATCAGTTCTGGCCAGCAGTACTCATATTTTGTTCTGTAGAATCATAAGTTTTACCAATGGAAAAGAATAAGCAAAATTGGAAAAGAAAAAAAAATATTAAAAAGCACTTGTGAATGTTAACTAGGCATTGCATACAGAAGTAGTAGGTAATGAATGTTTGCCTCAGAACACAATTCAGCAATCATAACTGCTATCTTTGCCTAAAAATAATCAGGCTTAAGAAAAAAGGTGAAGGAAATAATTGAATTATTTTTAAAAAAAAGAATCTGTGAAGACAATGGAAATAAATCTGTAGGTAGGAATAGATTGGTGAGAATAAGAAAAGGTCAGCATGAAAACCTTATGATGTTTCAAATGGCTAAGGGTCTGATCTGATGAAGAAGCTGAGGCAATGGCATGCACAGGGCTCATACTAATAGATGTCATCAGCTGGCCTCAAGGCCTTTACATTTAAATATCTGAGGACTTCCTGTCCTTGCACCCTTCCCGCTGGTTTCTTCACAAATACAGTGAGAAGTAATTTTGAAATATATTAGGACATCATGAAACCTCTTATATGGTTGTCCAGGATGTTAAAATTATGGATAAAATATGTGTTAAGTTATGTGTCACAATAGAAGAAAGTCTGAAAGTCTTTTTTTTTTGAGGAAGCAGGGTGTCATACCTACTGGAAAAACTCAGAAATACTCTGATAGTCTGTATGTCTTATATTTAACAGACATATCTATCTCATGTTTATATCTGAAAATGGTAGTAATGAAATCTTTCATTTTTTAATTCTGCTAATACCTAAGAATAATATCAAGCCACAACTATCATATTTAAAGATTATATTCTCAGGACCAGACCACTTACATGTGAATTTAATTTTAAAACTCAGTGGAGTTCTCTAAGTCTTAACATTGACTTGTGACAAGCATTAGAAGACAGAATATACCAGGGCACAAATAATTACCCAGCAATAATTTAAAAAAATATAGAAAATGGGATTACCTGGGACATGTTAAAATGGTCAGAATTAATTTATCATTGGAAAAATCATACAAGAGCTTTTATTGATATGATCAATAAAGAATTGAAGGAGGCTAATATATTTAACACTAGGGAAGATTGTTTTAATGAAATTAGGTCTTTTTGAGTAAATTTGATGTTGCTTTTGATGAGATTATATGTACAGTTTATGAAAGTAGCTGTATTAACATTAAAAAATAATAATGTTGTAAAGCATTTGATTTAATTAAACATTATGAAAATTAGTATTGGGCAAAATGAGTACTCTACAAAATCAGTGTAGCCCACACTGAATAGATTAAAAACTGTTAAACTGATAGATCCGACAGAGTAACTGTAACACTGTCAGGTGATCGTTTCTGGTAAAAAGCCTGGAGGGATCTTGTTTGCAGTTGAATCATATTATATATTTTCATTGGTTATCTAGGTAAAACTATAAAATGATTGCAAGTAGAGTTTGTATAAATACACAGATTTGCTAACATACCATTTTGTTATTCACTTCAGGTTCTGTTCAGTCTCAGAGTTCAGAATGATATTCTCTTTTATTTTGTAAATGAAACCCACTGAGAACTAAAACAAATGGGAATTTCACCACTAAGGCCATTTAGAGCAGTATCCAGCCCTACTTCTGTGAATGTCCCAAAACAAATTTTAATTGTTCCTGGCTACCAGGATATCATGTGATAGTTACCAAGGTGGGACACTTCAGACTCTTGGAGTAATTGTCAAAATAAAAATTAGAAAACATGGTCACATGCTACAGCAAGTGCAAGAAGCTGTGGGAGAGAACAGGAAGAACAAAAGCAAGAAAACTCATGGGTCAAAATAAGGACAGTTCAATAGGTGAAGGAAAGAAAAATGCAGGCATCACAAAGGAAGTTCTTCAACCCCTCCTACGAGCATATAGATGTCCAGCCAATCTCCAAGCAATGGCCACCTTGGAAGGCAAAGTACCCTCTTTCTTTTTCCTCTACTTTGTTTTTTATTGCTAAGCATGACATTATATTACATTCCTCTGTCCAGTTCTGGTCAGCTGTCCCAGCTGTGCCCCTGTCAGCTCCTTTCCCCCTTCTGGCCTCCTCACTGGGGGGTAGAGTGGGGAAAAGTGTTGGCACTGTGAAAGCACTGCTCAGCAATTGCCCAAACATTGGTGTGTCATCAACACTCCTTCAGCTGCAAATCCAAAACACAACACTGTATAGAGAAGCACCTCTTAAGCACCTTATTCCCTATAGTTATTCACTAGTTCATTGAAGTGCAGTGACATACAATTGTTATGAATAAGTCTTCTAGTTCTTCCAATGCACTAAAACCTGTAAGACATGGTGGACCCAATATATCAATATCAGCTCATATAAGCTGTTACATTACTTACTATATGTTCTGCAAAATACTAAATATGTTTATACTAAAACAGAGATTCATCTGTGCTAAATCAGCAATCAGAAATTTCATTTCACTCTCTGTGCAACCACAGAAATAATAAACATTTAGTGTTGGCAATTTGGTTATTGGTCCATCTTGACAAAATGTCTTCCCCACGACAGGTCCATGACCTTCTGCTACTTTCAGATTTCCTCCTACAGGGCCCCACTTGTGCAAGGTGACATTTCAGATAACAGTGAAACTTTACTCGTGCTGGTTATGGTAGGAAGAGAAACTGTTGAATATTTTTATGGGAATATTAAAGCTCAAGAGTCAGCAAAGATTTCACCACTTCAGGAGCAAACTTTAACTTCAATGTGTAAGGCAAGTAGTGAAAGGGACTGTGGTACTGAATTGTGTCATCCTCCACTCAGACAAGACAAAACTAGAAACAGTTGAGAGCAATGAAGGGTTCCACAAGCAGCTAATAATTTATGTGGTTTACCTGAGATATGCAGTGACATATCAGAAATGCATGTTCTGATTCTTCCATACACTTCTGCAGATAAGTAAAATGCGAAAGATTATGTCTCTGTTTCTTACTGTTTTACTTCAACTCCCTCTTTAAGCATTCACTACTCCATCTGCTAAGTGCAGTGTTAAGTCTTTATAGTAATCTTCTTGACTGGCCAGGAAAGATCAAGACAAATGACATAAAAGATGGGAACTATCTTAATTTAGGCATCTACCCTGTGGGTATTACAGTTGATCTACCCCCCTTTATAGTCAAGAGAGGAAAATATGGGCACTGAAACTGCAATTCATCTGATGTATTATAGACATTTGTTTTTATGAAATTAAGCACTGAATTTATCAAACTTCAGTGACCATGATGTCTACATTTCCATCAAAAAATCTATATTTCCCATTACATAGGGAGCTTGGAGTGACTAGGTCAGACATAGTCATACCAATCTTATCTGGTATGTTATAGTCAAAATATTCTACACTGTATTGTCAAAATGTGTTTACTAGTTTCAACGAGTATCTATTAAGTGTTTTCACATATCAGGTATTTGAAAAAATGTTTTTAAAGTAACTATTCTATTTTGGGTGTATTAAGAAGATATAATAGGGCTTAATGTAAGGAAGTGGGCTCATCTTGTTTCAATCTGATACTTAGTATGCTATGTTTAATATGACAATATCCTGGATATAAACCTATACCCTATAGTATATGCGAGATTTTGCTAGCTATTCCTAATTAATATTGTTCAGCTTGTTTTTTTTCAAATCTGGCATCAGACAGTCACTAGAAATCTTTAGATACTTACAGATTTCAAATTATCCTGTTTAAAACACAGTACAGTCATATAATATTAGTGCACTGTTGGTAGACATGGTAATGCTGAGGTATTAAGCAATCTCATCAGTCTTTAATTAAGCCTGATTTAAATAGACTGCTTGCAAGTTTCTCACAGCACCTTCGCCTCAGAAGCATAGGCATATGACTTATTCTAGTACCACTTATTGTTTATATTACAAAGCTACTGCACCACCATGTGTTTTTATGGGACAGCATGTGGTTTTGGGGAAGTGCGAGAGGGAGAGAGAGAGGAAAAAAAAAAAAAGCCAACCTTGGGGTGCGACATTGCAGCTGAGGCAGATCAATGCTATATAATATGAGCATTTGAATATCCAAAGAATTTCTTTAAGTTATGAAAATAGGTTGCAATGTTGAGATGGTTAGACAGGTGGCAAACTGAGACTACAGTTTTATGCAAAAAATATATGTAGTTATACTCTTAGTTCTGTTACTATGTAGTTACTGTCATGTTTTCTGATCTTCTCTTTACCCCATCCAAGGAACTTGGATAAGTCTTGTTTATGGTCAGGGCCTGTTCTTTAGCATGTGTTTGTTCAGCATCTACCATAAAGTGATACTCATCTTTGTAGGGCTGCCCACATCATAATAGGTGCTATTGTAATACAAATAATAAGGATAAAGGATTAATATATATATATATCATAGGTTTGATTTCCATAGTTTGAAATTCAGTAGATTTTAACTCACTTTTCAAAATGAGTAGGCATATAAAGTCTCTAAAATAAAGTGCATTTATGTTCTCAAATAAAGTGCCTGTTAGGCATTTTACAGAGCTGTGAGAGTTTAGGAAAGCTTTAGAAACAAGTCAGCTTGCTCATATTTATTTTGAAAATGCACTCCACACTCACAGGCTTAGAGGGAACTTAATTACAATCAGTGGAATAATTAAGTTGAGAGAAATGTGCAATAGAGAACAAAAATGAATGGAAAACATATGTACAAATGCACCTTTGGGCAAATGCATTATAGGCACGGTATTGTCATTATGCCTCTCAAATCACATCATTATTTGTTCTGGCATATGTGTGGGAAACAGACTAGACTGTGCAAGGTTTTTACATTCATATTCTGATCCATATTTAAACATTTTACAAAATGGTACATCGTAGTAACACTACTTTGCACTTAACATATGTGTAATTTTGTGTACAGACAAACTTTCACAACATATTTATAAATCTGAAAAAGCATTGCTATTAAAAAAACTCTGTTTCTGTCCTTCCTCTCACAGCTGACATGTTTTAGGAGTACTTATGACAGTTTTTTCACCAGAGTTTGACTGACTGGTGACCAGTTCTTCACAGATGTATTATTTGCTGGTTCCAGTCCAGCTGCACTAGCCAATTGCTGCTGTCTCACTGACCACAGCTCTCTGATAAATGAAATGCAGACCCAGAAAAGGCCTCCTAGAACAGGTAGTTTCAGAGAGTGAAATGGTCTTAGAGAGTCTTATCATGCTCTTTTTAAATTCTGAATTCTTATCTCCTGGTGCACCTTGCAGTCCCAAAGCCATAAGTCCTGTAATGGGAAACCTGCTTTTTATCTCTCTCTTTCTCTCTCTCTCTCTTTTTTTTTCTTTTTTTTTTTTTTCTTTCCCCTAGCATTTGCCATGATAGACATTAAAGACGGGGGGAGGAGAAGTAAAACAAAACAAAACAATACAAACAAACAAATCCAAACCATATTTTCAGGTTAAAATTAGAGAAGTCTATATATTTTGGAGTGGTCACCATCATTCTATTTTTGAAGGTACAATGCAGTGCTTTGTGCAAATGTCTGGAAATCATAGAATCAATCATAGAATCACAGAATCATAGAATAGCTTGTTGGAAGAGACCTCAAAGATCATCTAGTTTCAACGCCCCTGCCATGGACAGGGACGCCACCCACTAGATCAGGTTGCCCAGGACCTCATCTAACCTGGTCTTGAACATCTCCAGGGATGGGGCATCTACAGCTTCTCTGGGCAACCTGTGCCAGTGTCTCACCACCCTCTGAGTGAAGAATTTCCTCCTAACATCTAATTTAAATCTCTCCTCATTTAGTTCAAAACCATTCCCCCTTGTCCAGTCATTATCTGGTTGAGCAAAGAGTTGCTCTCCATCTATTTTATAAGTCCCCTTTAAGTACTGAAAAGCTACAATGAGGTCTCCCTGGAGCCTTCTCTTCTCCAGGCTGAACAGCCCGAGCTCTCTCAGCCTTTCTTCATAGGAGAGGTGCTCCAGCCCTCTGATCATCCTTGTGGCCCTCCTCAGGACCCGCTCTAATTGATCCACATCCTTCTTGTGCTGGGGGCCCCAGACCTGGATGAAGGATTCCCAGTAGGGCCTTTTAATTTTTGAGAATTACCTTCATATTTAAGACCAAAATTGAATTGATATGGAACTTAGGAAATGCAAACCAGTTATGGCCTTTGGAGACTGGTAATAATGCATAGGTAATAACATAATTGTAACCTGTAAAGAGCTACCTTGGCTTCTTGCAGGCTATAAGAAATCTGAAAACATCTCAATTTCTCATTTTTTCTCTGATCACTGCAGAAGTTCACTTGCCTTTATTCCCTGTCTCTTATCTGTATCTACATATACAGCCACATTCTTTTCTAAAAAAAAATCTATGAAAATAGTTCTTATATGAGGATGGACACTATACATATGTCATGAACGTTATATATATATGTATAATCATGACCAGAGCATACGAGTATGATTTGTGGCTAAAGGCTGAACAATCTTTGTCAAGGAATGTTGAAACAACAGAAGAAACAATGTAGACAGAGTGACAAAAATGGGAACATTTAATTTAGAGGTAAGGAAATAAGAAACTTCATAATAAAAGTATATAATGATAAAAAGAAGTTTAGAGGAGTTAAACCGTGAGTTTGTTTTCATCCAAGCTAGTAATCCAAGGACAGAAAAGCCAACTATGATATTAGAAACTGGCAAACTCAAAGTGGTTGCCTGAAAACTTTTTTTTTTTTTTTTTTTTTTCCCCACAGAAGGAGCTATTAGTCTATTGATCTAATTTCTACACACTACTACTGACACTTCAGGTTTTAGAAGGACTCTGAAAAATAACTTACTGATAAGTTAATGACCAAGAACTATAATGACAAGAATGGTAAACTTAAATAAACTTTTGAAGTAGTTGCAATACCACATACTTCAAGACATAAACCTACTTTTTTACAGTGAGGTCTGCAATAAACTTGCTCTGTTGGCTTTAAAGACCCATTATTTTCTCACTGTTTTGTGCATGTCTTCTGAAACATCTGACAGTGGCTCCTATCAGAAGAACACAGGGTAATGGACTGTAAGAACTACTGGTCTGATCAAGAAGCTTTCTATATGTGCATGTATGAGACAGAAGAAGAGAAAGGAATGCTGAAATTAGTATTTCAAAAATTTGCACAGTGTTTCAGTACAGGTGTGATGGAAGACAATGTTTAGAAAACAGCATTATAACTCTCACTGCAATAGGTTTCTGTGAGATTTCTTCATCCATCAAATCAGTAGGTTGAAAGTGTATTCCCCCATCTGCTCCTCTGAGTCATTGTATTTTCCAGTGTCATGTGGGAGCAATCTGTCAGAGCAACCACGTCATAAAACAAACAAACAAACAAACAGACAAACAAAACACAGAGCTAGAGTCTGCCAGCTTGATAAAAGCTGCAATAGGATTGACTAACATGCTGACATAACAAACTTAATATCAGTTGAAGAGCTTAGGAAAAAAAAAAAACAACAAACAAACAGAAGGTGGGGGAAGAAGCCAAACAAATGTAAATTTACTGAGAAGAGAAACCACTGTGTATCTTACTCTTAAAAAAATACATGCTGTTTTAAGATATGCTGCTTTATTATTTCTCATATTATTCTCTCAGCTGGAGCTAGATAATTCATTGAATCATCATAGAATGGCTTGTGTTGGAAGGGACATTAAAGACTATTTAGTCCCAACATCCCTGCCACGGGCAGTGATGCCACCCACTAGAGTAGGTTGCCCAGAGACTTGTCCAACTGGCCTTGAACACCTCCAAGGACGGGGCATCCACAGCTTCTCTGGGCAATCTGTGCCAGTGTCTCACCTTCCTCTGAGTGAAGAATTTCCTCCTAACATCTAATCTAAATCTACACTCTTTTAGTATAAAACCATCCCCCCTTGTCCAGTCATTATCAGCCAGAGCAAAAAGTCACTCTCCATCTTTTTTACAAGTCCCCTTTAAATACTGAAAAGCTAAAATGAGGTCACCCTGGAGCCTTCTCTTCTCCAGGCTGAACATCCCCAGATTTCTCAGCCTTTCTTTATAGGAGAGGTGCTCCAGCCCTCTGATCATCTTTGTAGCCCTCCTCTGGACTGGCTCTAACAGGTTCACATCCTTCTTGTGCTTGGGGCCCAAACCTGGATGCAGGACTGCAAGTGGGGCCTCATGAGGGCAGAGCAGAGGGAGACAATCACCTCCCTCAAACCTGCTGATCACACCTCTTTTGATGAAGCCCAGGATGCAGTTGGCCTTCTGGGCTGCAAGCACACACTATTGGCTCATGTTGAGCCTCTCGTCCACCAGAACCCCCAACTCCTTCTCTGCAGAGCTGCTCACAATGAGTTCTTCACCCAGTCTGTACTCATGCCTGGGATTTTCCCGACCCAGGTGCAGCAACTTGCACTTGGACTTATTGAACCTCCTTAGGTTCATGTGAGCCCGCTTCTCAAGCTTGTCCAGGCCCCTTTGGATGGCATCCCTTTCTTCTGTTGTATCAACCACACCACTCAGTTTGGTGTCATCTGAAACTTGCTGAGGGTGTACTTCATCCCTCTGACTGTCATTGATAAAGATATTAAACAGTGCTGGTTCCAGGACAGACCCCTGAGGGACACCACTTGTCACTGATCTCCACCTGGACATAGATCCATTGACCACCACTCTCTGGACGCAGCCACTGAGACAATTCCTTATCCACCAGATGGTCCACCATTCAAATCTGTATCTTTCTAATTTAGATATCATGATGTCATGTGGGACCGTGTCAAAGGCCTTACAGAAGTCCAGGTAGATGACATTGGTTGGTCTTCCTTTGTCAATTGATGCAGCCACTCCATCATAGAAGGCCACCAGATTGGTCAGGCACAATTTGCCCTTGGTGAAGCCATGTTGGCTGCCTTGGATCACCTCCTGGTCTTGCATTTGCCTCGACATTGCTTCCAGGAGGACTTGTTCCTTGATCTTTCCAGGCACAGAGGTGAGGCTCAGCAGTCTGTAGTTCCCTGGGTCCTCCTTTCTACCCTTTTTAAAAATGGGAGTGTTGTTTCCCTTTTTCCAGTCACCAGGCAGTTCACCTGACTGCCAGGACTTTTCAAATATGATGGAGAGAGGCTTGGGTTAGTTGTTTAGACCCCCATCTTTTGTTCTGTCAGGTTTCTATCTGTGTCTGCATCCCAAGTGTTATTTCTGGCCACGTGATTGGAACAGCAAATAATGTAGGTAGCCTTCAGGAAAGCTTTGTTTTGTGCAGACTGTTTTGTCCAGATCCTCTTTTCCACGTGCGAATGCAGGTAAGTTTCATCAGTGATTCTGGCTCACTACATGACATCAGTCACGCACAGTTTATTCTTCTCCTGAGTCCTGCAGAAGTAATGAGCTCTGTCACCCTAGAACGGACCAAAAAGCAACAAGAATGACTTAGTGAAAAGCAAACAGATTGGGGAAAGGAAAGTGAAATGAAATAGAGCAAGTGAGTGACCTTTGAAAATTGATGTGCTGGCTTGAAATTTCTCAGGTAAAAGAGACAGTCAAATTACTAAATCTTGTTCTCACATGTAACAGGATGGTCAATTTGTTTGGTCAAATTCAATGAATGTTAACGCCTTATAAAGCTTCTGTGCAAAAGGATTGGAGGTGACATGAAGGCGGATAATAAAGTTACCCAGAGTGCAGATCAGTGGCAATTTAGCAATTAGCTCTGTCAGTAGCTCTGGAAGATCTGTAACAAATCATAAGTTTTTAGTTAGCCAATGTAATAAAAATATTTAATAGTGAAGGAAAAGTAACAGAGGCGATAAATGTACTTAAGCATAGAATATTGCCTACTTATGACAACTACATGATCTAGAGAAAAAAAAAAAAACAAGAAAAAAAAACATTTTATGATATATGACATTCTTTCCGAGTCAAACTAATGATATTTTGGCAGGTGAAGAAATATTTGTCTTTTTGACTTTTCTTGAATTTCACTGTTCATAACTGTGTTGGTTTCAGGTTGGGAATGAAGAAAAGTTATTATGAAAATTGTACAAACATCAGGCTGAGTGAAAATAGAAACAATTACTATAGGCTCAGTTCACAAGAAATAAACCAGATCTTCTCTATAAAAGTAAAATTTAGGTGAGCAAGTCTGAAAAGGAAGGAAGAGAGACTGATAATTACCATCTTGTAAGCCTAAATTTGTCAGGTAGTATGATAGATAGCACAGCCCGGGGAGATCTAAGACAGTAAAGTTACAAAGTAGGGTATTCACATCTTTGAACTTCAGGCATCTAATTGAAGTACCAAACTGAGGACCCTAAACACCCTATCTAGTTAATGAAAACAAAGTAGGCTTTTCCAGAGAGCAATCGGAAGAACCTGAGTTATATGCCTACCTTTTGCCATACAGTGAATAGGCCATCTGAAGTTAGATGGCATGAATGCATCCTGAAATGCCTTATTAGAGCATATCCAGGAATATACCCCTGTGCAAGGCAAAGACATTGCAAGGCACCAATTATGTACTTTAACAGCACATGTACCACTTCTAACAAAGTAGTATCTATGTGTAATAGTCAATGATTGCTCTAACACTACCCTGAAGCTATGTACAGTTGTAATGGAAAGGTGGATATTTTCAATAAAAGGTTAACAGTCTGACCATATTTTCTAGGCAACATCTGTTCCGTACATAGGATAACAGTATAGCGGAATTGAAGCAGGGAAGATCTGTCTCTTGAAATTCCTAAAAATGAACTGGGCTAGTCTTATATGGGGCAGGGGCTGAGACAACTCCATTGTCTAACTCCATCTCTGACTTGCACATCTATAGATCTCTTGATCTTTCCTTTCAAAAAAATGGAAACCAGAAAATGGCTCAAGTTTTCATGCTAGTAAAAGCATTACTTGTCCTTGGAAAGCGTTACAGGACAGGCAAGCACTAAAAAAAAAAAAAAAAGTAGTTATGGAAAACAGGTCAATAGGAAAAAAATAATTGAAATGGCACACACCAAGCAGCCTCATTTAACTAGTATTATGGCACTGTTTGCTCACAATGTTCCTTCTCCCTCCTTCTCCAGCCAATCTTGCTTAGTTCAGCAGCAAAACCACCGAAATTTCTGCTGTGTTTAAATCACTGAAGTGGTAAATAATAGATATACAAGAAATAAAAATGTTACAAAATAATTTGACATAGCTCTTATGAGCAATCCTGAAGTGACGGCTTTAGCAGTCTCACAAGATCTAAACACGTACAGAACCACATAAGCACTTAAGAGTGAGCAATTGCTTGCCTCTTGCAATTTGATTTGAAGCTGATCTAAAGGAGTAGGTGGCACAATTGATTTGGAGTGCATGCAGGAATCTCCATCAGACTTTTTGTTCCCTGAAGGGTTAATTCTAGATGCAGAAATGAACAAAAAATAAATAGATCTTTTTTTTTTTTTTCAGGTAACTAGCTTTAGGAAATAGAGGGGAAGGGAATAGTAGAGACCAGGGAAACAGCTGAGGCTGCTGGGAAGAGGAGGGAGCAGAAGCAGGGCCTATTAGTGGAGAGCAAGCTCTGCAGCAAACCTCTCTCCTTGATTCCCCCTCATTAATATATAGCCCACATGGCCCTTAAGCAAAAGTTTTTCAGATAACCCAAGAGTCAAAAAATGAAAACTCAGTACTTTTAGCACCTTATGTGTACATAGCAATCATTATAAAAGATTGCGTTAACAGGTGTGTATTTCAAGATATGTGTCAAAAGCATCAGCAAAGAGAGACCCTTAGCTGGTGTAAATCAGTGTCACTTGCATGTCAAACGTTATTTCCTAATTTCTGAATTGTAATAATGTTCATCTCTTCTTTTACATAGTGTTCATGTGCAGTATATCCACATCTGTGTTGCCATTAATACTCTGTAGGGAACGTGAATCAAACAGCAAATGCTCTTTGTGCGTATTTGTTTCTTATGGTTTTATTTTAGCTCATTGCTGTCAGACCAGATCCTAAGAAAGGATGTCTAGAAAGGGCAATTTCCCAACAGTGTTTACATTATAGGAAAATTTCTCTCATTGTGAGGCTTCCTGGAAAATTCTGAAGATTGTTTCTGCTTAGGAATAACAACTATATACCCCATAAATCCTTAGAGACAGCTTTATGTTCTTAGTAAATTATGAAAAATAAAAACCCACCTCACTGCATCTTACTGAAACATCAGATAGAGAGTATTGTGTGCTAAACCTTCATTATTTTTATCTTGTTGCCACCAATCATTATTTTCTGCTATCAGCATTCCCTTAAAAAAATTATGTTGCAGATTGAAAAATTAAGTCTGAAGGATGTTTTTCTATTTATTTATGATAGTTCAAACTAGAGAATTGATGTGTTTGTGTCATTTATAAGTATTAAAAAGAATTCTACCAGGGTGGAATTAGTTCTACAAGCTGTTATGTTCAGTTCCACCCTTCCTCCCTTCATATAATTTTTGGGCTTATGGTAAGCAGGTTAGTTTATTGCAGATCTTTTCAGAAGTCCTGCTTAAGGTTTATTTCTCTCCATCACTCCTCATTTATTTCCCATTCTGCTTCTGCATCTTTAATCCTACTGCTACTTCCTTCTACCACTCCCAGGCTAGTTTTAAATAACCATAGGTGCTCTGTGACATGTTTATTAGGAAATTTATAAATGTTTCTTTTAAACTGCTCTTCATGATGCCAATTTATTTATTTATTTATTCCCCCAACTAAATACCATTTTATGGTCTCATGTGGACAGTAGGTCCTTACTCTTTTCTAGGGTAGTCCTGTGTGGGCTTTACATCCCCTGGGTGTGCATTGCTGAGGGAAAGTGGGTGACTTATGCTATCCCTTTCCGTGGAATGGCAGTGGAGGGGCACCAAAGGCTCCCAGGGGGGACTTGGATGGGCGCCTGTCACTGAATTTAGGAAAGCCTAAGATTAGTAAATCACAATGAAAACCAAGGGGCCAGCCTTGATGTTCAAGCCTTGGGCTTTCATTGGCCCAGAAGAACAGTAGGATATTACAGCTCAGCTGGTAGTATGTTTTTAATCAGTCTGTTGGGTCTGATTGTAATATATATATATTTAATTATTTAAATTTATATTTTATATTTATTTATAATATTTGTTGTAAATTTATGTTAAAAATCTGGACTAAACCTGTATTCTCTACCCCAAAACCAGTATACATGGAAAATATAGTATACAGGAAATGACAGACTTGTTTAGCATTTAGAGAGTTTTTTGGAAAGATAATATATTGCTGTGATAGAAAAAATAGGAGCTGAAGGGCAACACCCAGGACCTGTTGTGCAACTCCTCTCAGCTGTGGCAGGAAGGTCCTAGTTACCCAGTGCTGTGCTCCTAGATGCCTTGCTTACCGTAAGGCAGTAAGATAACTACAGATTCACCATTTGATGCAAACATGTAGCTGCCCAAGGTCACTGGCAGTTTGCCATTGTGAACCTGAGGTGGGCAAAGCTTGGGCTTCCCTGCCGTGGTTGCAATTAAAGAGCAACACTGGGTCCAGATCTCTGCTGTAGGATGATAACACAGATGCCAGAGCTGAGCTGGCAGAACCCTATATATTTATTTCCTTGCACACCAGGTTTTCTTCGATGAGTATAAGAAACATCACAACAAAACTCTGTTTTGAGGGACTTGTAATGGTACACAAATATATTAATTGTGCTACAGACTGAAAGCTTCATATCCATGTAAACAATCCTTTAAAGCATTTGGCAGCAATAACAAGTACCTCAAGGTTATGCCCTATCTCTTTTTCTCGTTATGTCATCTGTAACAACTGTGGACTCTGACATTTAGTTAATTAAATTTGCCCACACTATCTGACTTAGTTGTGCAATTCCTCTTGAGGATGTAATTTTTGAAAGTAGTAGGCAAGAGGAATGGTTAACCTTGATGAGTCGGTTTGCCATAGTAGTATGCTGTTCAAGAAAAAGCTTAGGAACTTTCATCTAGTGTATAAATAATAAATCTCAGGACAGTGCATGGACATGGAACATATAAAGAACTGCGTTACATCTTTGAGGCCAGATATCAGAATAAAATGAAATTATCACAAAATTACAACTGCAGCTGCACTTCAACCACAAGTCTCTGCCTATTGCAATTTTGTTTTAATGAGTGTTGCTTCTCAGCTAATCGTAATTTAGATGATTCCTGTCAAAGCTGCCTGAAATGGCTTTTACTGTCTCTGGTATTTTATATTTCTATGTGGATATTTAAAGTTGCTTTTGAAATTTTATTCTCATATGTTATTTGTACAGGTGTCATTTTTAGTGTCAGCATGGCCCAGAGTTGAATCTGTGTCTTTATGCAATTGACCCTTCCGTCTGCTATTAGTGGCATAATTTGGAAGTAGCCCTGTTTATGTCTATGTAGCTTTCTGTTCCCAAAACTGCCTTGCAGCAATCCCACAGACACCTTCTCATCTGTCCATGGGCATCTTGAACACATGGACAGTGGGCTTAGCATGCTACTTAAGCAATGCATGGGAGTATGAGCCACATGAATACTGAGGGTGGGTCTTGAGATGGGCTTCCAAACACACTGTCTTTGTGGTGAGACTGATCTCTCTTTGAAACTAGAACTGGCAAAACAGACAGAAAAAGCTATTAAAATAATTTTTATGTAACGTTCAGGACCTTTTTTCCCTCATTAGACTGAGGTTGTACAGTTGCCTTGTTTCCATACAATAAATAGTAATAATAACTTGGCCCTGGTGAGGCCGCACCTCGAGTACTGTGTTCAGTTTTGGGCCCCTCGCTACAAGAAAGACATCGAGGTGCTCCAGTGAGTCCAGAGAAGGGCAATGAGGCTGATGAGGGGTCTGGAGAACAAGTCTTACGAGGAGCGGCTGAGGGAGCTGGAATTGTTCAGCCTGGAAAAGAAAAGGCTCAGGGGCTACCTTATCGCACTCCACAGGTACCTTAAAGGAGGCTGTAGCGAGGTGGGGGTTGATCTATTCTCCCACATGCCTGGTGACAGGACGAGGGGGAATGGGCTAAAGTTATGCCAGGGGAGGTTTAGGTTGGATATTAGGAAGAACTTCTTTACTGAAAGGGTTGTTAGGCATTGGAATAGGCTGCCCAGGGAAGTGGTGGAGTCACCATCCCTGGAAGTCTTTAAAAGACGTTTAGATGTAGCGCTTAGTGCTATGGTTTAGTGGAGGACTTGTTAGTGTTAGGTCAGAGGTTGGACTCGGTGATCTTGGAGGTCTTTTCCAACCTAGATGATTCTGTGATTCTGTGAATAACAACAACAACAACGACGATGATGATGATAATAATAATAGTCATGAACGGGGCTATCTATTTCATGTAATACAGTCATATTACAAATTCATTTCAGGGAATATCAAATCTGCATATGTTAAACCTCCAGAATCTCCCTCAGTAAAATTTTGGGATGTGAATTAGAATGAACTCAGTCACGGCACCAGCAATTAGTGACAGACATTTTTCACTTTTGCTTTACTCTTACTACCCTTCAAGAACCATGGTTTGATATTCAGAGCTTCACCTCAGAGGATGTCATGGCACAGACCATAATATATTGCAGTCCATACAGATAGATAGTGAAACACGGGGCCAAATTTGCTCCAGCCTAGCGTGAAGTGCAACACGTCTGAAAGCACTAGGAAGTGGTTGTAAATCAGGTAATATTTGGCCCTTGAAAGGTAGCTGTAAAATCAGATGCACTTGATAAAATGTATGTCAAACTGCATTGTAAATCTAAAGCCAACCTATAAAAATTTTCCTTTAATCAGTGTGTGCCAGCTAAATGTATGCAGGCGAGTAGTCATCCTAAGTCTGAGATTAGGCAGATTGATACCGTCTGTCTGACAAATCTTTAGCACTAGATAAAGCTGAAAGTGGAGGAGAGAGAGATATAAATTGCATGCAACTATTAATGCACTCATTTAAACATGCAATTTAAATGCTAATTGATGTTAATTCAGCCCAGTACTAGTGCTGTTATGTTCAACTGCTGGGCAAAAACCATAACCTGGCTGAAGGAAAAGTGGTAAGGGGCTTGGGAGGGTAATATATTGAAAGCAAGGGAGCAATTTAATGTACTGGACTTGTTTGTTTCAGTTCAACATGTTATTTTACTTCTGGGTAATTAGAATTAGCTGAACACGGACAAGAAAGTGAATTGTGACCATTCTGCCACTGCATGGTGACCACATGCATTGAGTGAGTGATATTTTTCATCTTTCATATTGCCTGAAATCATTCCATATCCCAAAATATCTTGACATTTGCTATTAAAATGCTTAGACTTAATGACAGAAAAAGCTAAGAAGTCTCAAGCAAAATGTTTTCTTTCAATCTAAATGGAATGTCATAGTTGATTTTTATTTTATTTTGTTTTATTATATTTTAGTCTGTCAGTGAAGAAAAAAGATCAGTTCACAAAATTTTCTCTGGAAAAAATTTGGGTTAGTCATGACACTGAAAAAGAGTTGTTTACTATTATGTCTATACTTTAATATATGTTGAATTAATTTAAAATGAAATTTTCACTCTGTGAACAAATTATTTTTTTTTCAAATAAATCTAAAAGCACATGGTAAACTTAAAAACTGCTATAAATATGTACTGAAATGCTGCCCATCCACCTGTTACTGTTCAGTTCCAATTACTCAAATATTAGATGGTAGTCAAAAAAAGGTTACAAATTGCAAATTATTTGTAACTAACAAATAGTAAATTTTGCAGGCTAAATTGTTCTTTGTGAATGTTTTGGCCTGTTTTACTGTTAATATAAAGGTCAAATGTAACGATGGAGGTGGCAGCATTTTTATTAAGCAGACAGAGTGCAGATTTGGCTCATGATGTGTGTTAATATCATCTCCATACGCCGTAAACCTGCTGGGTCAAAGTCTGGGCTTTCTGCCAGATGCTGTGCTCAGTTTGGCTGCTGCGAACCTGTGGCAGGGATGTAGTTTCAGGGGTGAGACAAGGGGCAAAATGTTGCCCAGTCTGTTGAAACCTTATAAAAACTGAAAGTGATGGAAAGCCCACTACTTCAATGTTTATTCCTAGGAGAATTAAGTGAAAAGTGCAAACATTGACTGCTATGGCTGGATCATTTGAAACAGTGATGTAACGCTGTTTTTGGAAGGATGCAGAGCCACTGCAGAGTGTAACTCTCCATGAAGGGCTTGCTTTGAGCCTGATATGTAAACGGACTTTTAACTGCTCCAGTGACTTTTGATAAGGACACAATTAATGTAGACAAAAAAAAAAAAGGTAGTCTTTTGGAGACGCTCATATTGGGATGATTCTGGGAGATAAGAGGTGCTAAATACAGGTTGACTGCAGAGAAATTATTAAAAATATTAAAGGGCTAACAAGGAAGCAGATGGAACAGACAACAACAGGCATCACCATATATTTATCCAAAATCATATCTTTAATTCATTGTTTACAGTTGAAAGATTGTGGTCAATGCAACTTGTTTTCTATGGTACAGTGATGTTATAGATCAAATAGCTCAACCAACTATTTTGCTATTGAATGGCAGTATAAATTCAAATTATTTTTAAGGCACATTGCTCAGTTCATACATTGCTCAGTTCATATATATATTTTTTTCCTCTAGGAAGGTTGACAAGAATTGCAAGTTGGGGGGATTTGTTCGAAGGTGAAGGGGATATGAGATTTTAAATTGCTTGGCTTATTGGTAGTGGTTTATCTTAAACTGTGCTGCTGCACTGTATTTTTAAATTATGTCAAGGGCACCTAGACCATATGGAATGAAAGGAAAATAATGATTTAAGAGTGTATCTATCTATTGCAAGAACATTCTCAAGATGTGTCAGCAGAACCACATGGTCTACAGTATCCAAAAGAGATGATAGGTCTATAATAACTGCTGTGAACAAGTGGTGGTTAAAGTTTTCACATGTGCCTGCAGTTGGGCACCTAAATCCATTTCCAAGAGATTGTGAAAAAATGTCTTGTTCTTGCTTATTTGTGACTACTTAGCACTTCTGGTGCCATTTTGATATTGCAAAAGAGTTTAAGTGATAGGGAAGGTTGTGTCACTCATAAGAAAATGTTGCCTGGAGTCACTGGCTGTTTTTCACAGTACTTTTGTAAACTTTTCTCAACAATGGGAGATTGCAAAAAATTGATAACTATTGAGATTACCAACATAAAAAAGAAACATTTCAGAAATGTTTTGACAACAAATTCTTTAGAAAGTGAATCTGGATCAGATGCAGTAATATGTGGAAATACGTCTTCCTTTGCTTTAATTTATGTTTAAGTCTAAACTATTCCTTTAAGAATAGTTCTGCAGCACTTACTAGCTCTTTTGGTAACAAGCTGCCACATTAAGTGGTTCCTCTGGCTTTCCTTCTTTAAACCTGTTTTGTTGTTGTTGTTGTTTGTTTGTTTGTTTTTCAGATGTATTTTTAATGCAGTTCAGAAGAAGATGTTTTCTGAAATCTGGATAAAATTGCGTGTCTTGCTTTAGCTGAGCCTACTCTTTTAGTGATATATATACTCAAGGAACTCAACTAAATGTGTCTCACAGCAGTAGTGAAATGGCTCTCTGTGTCATAGCTCCCACAGAGAGGAGCTCCATGGTAGTCATTAGTAGTACAGGAAACATCAAAGGTAGCAACTGTGACCTGAGCCTTCCCTGCAAGAAGGAATCAAAGCCCAGTGGTTCTACCACTGCTGGCTATTTCAACAAAAACTAGGCAGTTTTAAAAATATTTGGTAGGCTTCAAAATGGCAGGATAAGTCATAGTGAACCATCTATGCAGAAAATGTGATTTCTAACCCAGGATCTGGGTAATGAGTTTGACCTGTATGGAGGCATTGTTTTTGTTGTTATTGCTGTTTTTTAAGCTTAATTTTTCCTACTTTTTTTTTTTTTCTTCTTTTTTCCTTAGGGACCTCCAACTATGGGCAAATACTGAGGATAATGTGAATCAAATTAAAATCTAAGATGCACATTGGTGTGAACTTGGCCCAAAATTAGAAGTGGTGAAATTAGCTGCTGTGAACCAAAACACCTGTCTTCCCCATAAACTCATGCACCAGTAGTCTTCCTTCCTTATTATCACCCAGAGGTTGCACGTGACCTGCTGCACATCTTTTTTTCTAAGAAAGTTCTTAGGGATCACCAGTAGATGTTGGACTCAGCAAATGAAAGCTGACACCACTCTACAGAAGTAAACACACGTATACCCGTCTCATTTTCACAGCAATACTTTATTAAAATACTCCTGATTTCTTTGGAGAATCTTTGCACAATTTATTATACTTAAATCTATAGTGGAAAACCAAGCAGTGGCTGAAAAATCTTCTAAGAAGAAGCTCAGCAGAAGCAGAGACCAAAACTAAATATTTGGCCTAATCCTGCATATAGTGTTCTGAGTTAGGCTAGGCTCTTTAACAGGTCAGGAGAATGAGGGAATCAAGTCCATTTTCAATAGAAGGGCTGAGATGTTAGATAGAGGCAAGTGGATCTTTCATGTGGCTCTTGTCTGTCCTCACATGACACATTTTGCAGTGCCATATATTAAATTGTTTTAATTTCCCTACGGCAATTTCAAGTGCTCTTGTGGTAGGAAATAATATTCAGTTCTTCCCTAAGGAAAATGATCTTAACCCTCTAGGCGTATCATCGATACAGAGTTTTACTCAGATAGCTACAAAAGTGTTGTGGTTTAGCCCGGCTGGCAGCCAAACACCACACAGCCGTTCGCTCACCCTCCCCCCTCCCTCTCCGGGATGGGGGAGAGAAACGGGAAAGTGAAGCCTGTGAGTTGAGATAAGGACAGTTTATTAAGACAGGGAAAATAATAACAATAACAATAATAATAATAATAATAATAATAATAATAGTAATAATGTGTACAAAGTGATGCACAATGCAATTGCTCACCACCCGTTGACCGATGCCCAGCCTATCCCCGAGCAGCCGGCCCCCCCACCCCGGCTAGCCACCCCTATATATTGTTCAGCATGACGTCAGATGGTATGGAATACCCCTTTGGCCAGTTTGGGTCAGCTGTCCTGGGTCTGTCCCCTCCCAGCTCCTGCTGCACCCCCAGCCTGCTCGCTAGCAGGACAGAGCGAGAAGCTGAAAAGTCCTTGGCTTGGTGTAAGCATTGCTCTACAACAATTAAAACATCGGCATGTTATCAGCGCTCTTCTCATCCTAATCCAAAACATAGCACCCTGCCAGCTACTAGGAGGAAAATTAACTCTGTCCTACCTGAAACCAGGACAAAAAGCTTTCAGTTAAGCAGAAAGTACTGTACAGACAGTAAATGGAAGGAAAAATAGAAAGCTGAAATTTGAAAGCAGAAAGGAATAAGTAAGTGTCCTCACAAAAGAAGAGTGCAATAGAGAGTCAATTGTCTAGAAGAGTACTTTGGGCATCCTCACCTTCAAGTATAATGGAGAGAAGCAAAAAGCTTTTAGCACTCCAGGGAGGGATCACACCACAGTTTGCATGGTGCATTTATCGTTATTTGTGTTATGATAGTATCTAGAGCAGGAACAGGAAATCTCTGGTATTTGATGACCAAATGGGAGCTGGCAGTTCTAAGTCCTTGTGAAAGACCAGGGTGACAGAAGTTCCCCCCCAAAGGTCTGAACTTGGCAGAAGTTAGGGATTGCCTCTTTGATAGGTAGCATCTCCTGACAAGCTTATCCTAACAAGGTTAAATTCTTATTCAAGAAAGAAAAAGATAACCTCACATGCCACTTAGAAATTCTAATTATTTGCTGGTCATCTTAAAATAAAATGCAAACACTGCCATAGGGAAGGCTGGGCTGGATCCCTGTCCCAGGGTACCTGTTCTACACTGGGCAATATTAGTTGGGGCACCAGCAGTCTGCATAGAGTGATAAACTCACACTTCATTCAAAATGGAAGATGGAAAAAGGGAGACAAAAGCCCCAAACTACTAAGTATTCAGTTACTTACCTGTAAGTGATTTTGAAAGCTGTATGAGTCTCACCAAAAGTTTTACAAATGTCCCACTCTAAAGTCAAAAAGAGAACCCAGGTTTCAAGTCCTAATTTGGAGCATTAGTTCTGTCTCCATGGATTGCTAATGTCTCTGCTCCTTTATGCAATGCACATAGGTTTCTTCTCAGATGACCTTTTAAACAAATATTTTAGAGTAGCTTTCCATGAGTTCCATTTTTTTTTTTTTGGTGAAAATATTACGTAAAATAAAACAAATAGTCAACTTTCTCAGTAACTGGCATGTTTTGGGAGTTATTCAAATAGGACAATGAAAGATTTCTAAAATGTATTTTTCTCCTACCTGAAAGCCAAAGTTAATAGCAGATAATAAGAATCCAATGTGTCTCATTGTTAGCTGTCTCAGTAAAAGCTGTTCCATTTGCCCTCCAATCATTTCTTTAATCACACTTTGGAGAAAATCACACATAGCTGACTCCATTGAAACACACTGTAATGTTTTGTTAATTATGTCACATATAACACAGCAGGCCAAATTTTTGAAAAGGATAACAGGTGAATAATTTTCCTGTCTGAATTTTGCTAAATAAATGCAATACCTTACCTTCGTAGTGCTTGCACTAGGTTAAACCACTTTCTGGGCTATATTCTCATCTGTGTTGCTCACTAGCATAAATGAAAGAGAGACATACCCTTCCTTTCTTATGAGGCATTTTATCTTCAGGAAGACTGATTTTCCCACCAGTACAGAATATCACTTTATACAACAACAAACCTAATTTTTATCTTATGGATTTTTGAACATGCCCATAGACCTAGAAACACAGAAGTACTATCTGCAAATCATTCCGATGCTTGTTTTAGAACATGACTAAGGGTTACCTAAGGGGATACTCCATTCAGGATAAAACCAAGACTAGAAAGGCCTTTTTATTTTTTTTTCTTTAGTGCTGTGAGTGCAGTAAGGGCACTGCAGAATTAGGGCCATGCAGACCTGAGCTTTCTGGTTAAGGTCTCTCTGAAAGCAGAGCTCGGCTCTTTGTGGTATGGACCTGTCTTTACTCATCAATAAATCCATGATTTCCCTTAAACAAGCTAGTCAACAATCTTTCTGTCACTTTTACACGGACTTTGATGGGGCTTTCCTCAATGCTCTTGTCCTCATAAAAAGATAGTTCTACTATTTCTTTACTTATCCTTCTCTGTCTTCCAAGTCCTTGCATTGTTAAAGTGCTGGGGTGCATCCTGGCTGCAGAGAAAGGCAATGACGTTCCACATTGTGTGCTGGCCAAAACCTGCATGAGCAGCTCTTGCTGACACCAGTGTTACAGACGCACATCTGGTGGCTCACATTGCTCTGCTACCCAGCTGAGCGGACACTCTTTGGGAAATAAACAGACTGTAAAGTGCTATCAAGTTGGCATATCTGTCTCTTCTCATCTGTTCCCCCTCTCATCCTTCTTTCCTTTATGTTCCCTCCCTTCCCTCCCCTTCCCATCCTGCTCCTAGCTCTATCCACAAGCCTAAATCTAAGAAGGATCAGAGCAATATTAAAGTTTCTTAGTTTCACTTAAAATTGCATTATCAGTCTACTGAAGGCGATATGGTAAAACAGCAAGGGACTGAAGAATATGTGGTGTTGAGTGCAAGCAGGGGATCAGGGGATTAGTGGGGAATAGGAACAAAGAAGCTTGAAAGGGAGGAAAATCCTAGGAATGAGCTGCGGGGGAAAAATCATCCAAAAGAGTACTGCTTGTAAGCGAAGATGCCTTTAGCCCAAGGAGGAAAGCTCTGGAAAAAAAAGATGTAAAAAAAGAAGGAAGATCAAAGGATCTTGATAGGAAAGAAAAATATGTTCAAAGAAGACTTATAGTAATAGCAATAATCATTATATGAATAGTTCAAATACACAGTTTAAAACAAAGGCAGAGTTGAAAAGGATCACAGGTAATAAGTATTCAGGATAGCTCTACTGGGGGGCAGGCAGTTAATATGTGGGCACAACTCAGTGAACGTGAGGGAAAAAGAATGGAGTTATAAAAAGAAAAGGTAAAGAGTGTATGTTTACAGATGGCACTCTGCAAGACTTGATTTTACACACTTTATCGTGTATTTAAATAGATTTTGACACTGGACAAAAGAGGTAATAATAATTTGTGGGTGTTAGGAATCACATTCAATAAACAGTAAATGCTTAAAAACTGAATTGAAGACCAGTGTTAGAAACTAAGGTTCAAACATAAAGAGGGAATGCTGAGCAAGGTTTTCCTTCTTAAGTCAGCCTTTGCACAGAGTATTTAGAAAGAAGCACATACAGCTTTAAAATTATTTTTATGCCTATTTTGACATTTAATTGAAACAATTTCTTGCATAAATGTTTGATTTCTCTATCATACAACACTTATCAACATTTAAGCAGAGCAATTTGAAATGTCAGGATAATAAACGATGAAAAATAGAAATAAATATGCAGCATCTTGGTGTTTATTACAGAGTCACATGACTATATGCATTAGAAAATGTAGTATGAATAGCTGTTGAGAGAAGAATGTGGAGGCTGGTAATCAGATCTGGAATAGCCTGCTGATTTGGACATAAGCTAGATGTCTTAGTAACTTCTACGTGGTACTAACCAAAACCTAAATGAGTTCTGGATATTACATTTATCAGTTCAGGAAGGTCATGTGTGAACAGAGATGCTCCTGCTGGTTAGAGAACATTTCACAGAGCAGGAGGGAGTAGCAGAATATGAGGAAGCACTCAGTAGTACCCCAAATAAAGGAGCAATATTGGTTCATTACAATAACTTGGAGACAAGCACGAAGTTTTCAGTCTTTAACCACTAAGGAAACAAACAAAATAAATCTATATTCTTAATGTTGTTTAGCTAAAACCTTTATAAACTTAACCATGCCAGTGAAGCCATGTGAAAACGTAAAAGTGCTATTTCTTTTCTAGAGTTTTACCTAGAGTTATGCAACTCAGATGATGGTGGTTAATTTTAACTTGAAGTTGCTACTGAAAATGGAATAGGAAAAAGGCTGAAACAGTGTTATCTTTGAAATGACATGCCCAATTTATCCATGGTATGTTGATACCCTTCTTGCCCCAGCTCTTGTTAGTGAATCCTTTTCCACCCCTACCCTGTATTTCCCAGATGTATTCCTCCTACTTGCCCAGCTTTTGCTCTGCATCTCACATGGCAACAAGCATGATTTAAACCTATTTGGTTCCAGAACCACTTGATCTATTTCCTTTCATGCTATGCCAGAAGTTCAGAAATTGGGACCTGCAGAGGAAAACAAGTGCGTGGATTCTTGGGTTGGAGTTAATATACCATAGAAAAGGTGAAACTTCCTGCCTTGTTTTCTTCCATTAGGATGCTTACTTATACCACTGTTGCCTTGGTAAGCCCTGCAAACAGGGAAAGTACTCTCTTGAAAAGAGAGTGCAATTAAGTTTATGATCAGAAAACTGATCCGTAATTAGTGTCATTCTTGTCTATAAATTGGAGAGACATGGATTTACTGGATGGACCAATCAGTGGGTATGGAACTGTCTGGATGGTTGCACTCAAATAGTTGCGCTCAATGGCTCAATATCCAGGTGGATATCAGTAATGAGTGGTGCTCTTCAGGAGTCAGTATTGAGACCAGCACTGTTTAACATCTTTGACAGTGACATGGACAGTGATATCAAATGCACCCTCAGCAAGTTTGCTGGTGACACCAAGCTGTGTGGTACGGTCGACAATCTGGAGGGGAGGAATGCCATTCAGAGGGACCTTGGCAGGCTTGAGAGATGGGCCTGTGTGAACCTCATGAGGTTCAACAAGGCCAATTGCAAAGTCCTGCATCTGGGTTGGAACAATCTCAAGAACAAATACAAGCTGGGGTAGAGAACGGATTGGGAGCAGCCCTGAGGAGAAGGACCTGGGGGTGTTGGTGGATGAGAAGCTCAACACAAGCTGGCAATGTGCAACTGCAGACCAGATAGCCAGCTGGATCCCGGGCTGTACCAAAAGCACCATGGCCAGCAGGGTGAGGGAGGGGATTCTCCCCCTCTGCTCTGCTCTCATGAGACCCCACCTGGAGTGCTGCATTCAGCTCTGGGGCCCCCAGAACAAGAAGGACATGGACATACTCGAATGAGCTCAGAGGAGGGCCACGAGGATGATCAGAGGACTGCAGTACCTCTCCTATGAAGACAGGCTGAGGGAGTTGGGGTTGTTCAACCTGGAGAAGAGAAGGCTCCAGGAAGATCTTATGGAGGCCTTCCAGTACCTAAAGGGGGCCTACAGGAAAGCTGGGGAGGGACTCTTTGTCAGGGAGAGTAGTGACAGGAAACAGAGCGATGGCTTTAAACTAAAAGAGGGTAAGGTCAGATTAGATATAAGGAGGTAATTCTTTCCTGTGAGGGTGGTGAGGCACTGGCACAGGTTGCCCAGAGAAGCTGTGGATGCCCCGTCCCTGGAGGTGTTCAAGGCCAGGTTGGATGGGGCTTTGAGGAACCTGGTCTGGTGGGAGGTGTCCCTTCCCATGGCAGGGGGGTTGGAACTGGATGATCCCTTCCAACCCAAACCATTCTATGATTCTTTGAAATTCAGCATAGATGAGCTCTTAAGAAAATAGGACTAAGCTTAAGATTAGGCATCTGGCTGTAAATTGTATATCGGGACCAAACCGTAGAGCTTAGAAAGCAATTAGCTCATCCTAATATGTATATGTGCTTTTATCTGCTCTAATGGATAGCTCTCTAGGCTCTGTACTGACTAGAACCTTGGAACTGCCTGGTCCCATGTGAGACGCCATCCTCTATTTCATCAGCTGTCACACTGGAGAGATTTGTAATGGCACCTCCCATCTCCCTAGGGCATCTCTGATGCCAGTAAATATCTATGTCTAGTCAGCAACTGAATCAAGGAATTGAGACATTGCACAGTTAAATCTGTGTCTTAATTGCAACCTGAGTCTGCACTTTTAGTCAGTAATGGGACCTATCACAGTTTATCAGTGCATCACCACTGCAGGAGCATCTGTCCAGTATATTCAGTGATTTTCAGATATGTTTTTTGATCACAGAAATGTTTTCTGTGTATTTATAAAGGACAGTCTTTCCCTTGATTAGAAGGCATTAATGTCACAGCAAAAGAGAACAAAAAGCAAAAACAATCAGAATTCTCCCAGAAGGAAATATGAAGACTTAAAGTAACAGAGAATGTAGCCAAAATAAAAAAGGGTGTTAATTAACTGCTTTTCTTAGTCTGAAAATGAGAAGCTTTGTTGTTGTTGAGTAATGAGGGCTTGGAAAAAACTCATTGAAATGTTGGGAACAAAAGTCAGATTTAAGGTGAGGTTTCCTATATTTAAGACAGAAAATCAGAAATCAGTAATCCAGAGTCACACCAACCACCTCCAACCACAGGCTTTGCTTGCAGGCATTTCCTTACAGGTTTACTAGCAACAGATCCAGGAGCTTACTATCAGATACAGAGACATTAAAGAGTAAACCAATACACAAACCATACAAAAAATTCCCATTGTTCCCAAATAATTGTTATTTATCTCTGCTGAGTCTAGTGCTGTGATGAAGTGGGTGAACACTTGTGATATGTCAGAAAGCTGGGAAGCTAGTTAAAAATACACATTAAAACAAGAGATGTGAAAGCTACTCTGAACAGCCAAGGAAAATAGGCTTTTTGCAAGTAGTGTTTAACGTATATGACCGGTTTGGTGGTGTGTTGCAAAGCAAGGGTGTTATTATCACTCTACATTTTGTTTATCTAGTCAACAAATTAGTTTATTATGACCCAAATGGGTAAAACTATGTAGCTATACTGAAAACTGATTAATGTTTTCAGTGCAAAATAGAACAAAACAAATCTTTGTTGAATTCTAAATTATTTTATTTATTTATTTATTTTGTCAAATTGGCCGTGTCACAAACCAAAATTTATATCAGTATGAACACAAAAAACAGCAGCCATGTTTGAATCAACTGTGAAATGGTAGAGGTCAATATGACAACTACTACATTTGAACTAAATAAATCATATGGAATAGGATATGTGAAAATAAATAAAACAGCACAACAACAGTACCCTTTTCTAACCAGAGGTGGGAAGACAACAACAACAGCAACAACAACAACAAAAACACAAAAAAAATCACAAAGGTTTTAATTCTTCTAAATCTTGATTTCAGCTCCTTACATGCTAACTTTTAAACAAATCCCTCACCACAGTACAAGCTGCCCATACTCATTCACAATAATTAAACTCCTCTCATTTCTTTTTCTTCTTTTTATAGCCAGTCAACCAGGTTACCCGCAGTAATAAAGATGACCTGGAAACATACTGAAAGTACTTTTCCTATTTCCCTGCTACTCTTTTTTTTTTTTTTTAAAGTTTTGTCCACTGTGTATATATATGTATAATGTGTCTGTAAAGATATTAGAAAATATTTATTTTTGTGCCCCAAACAAATAGGCTAGGAACAAGAAACAAGAAAGCCATTGAAGGAAATTAACAAATTATTTTTAAATTATTATTTTCTATTTAAGGACAAACCTTATGAAGTAATCTTGCTGCTGAGATAGGAATGAAAAAAAAATCATATGATAATAATTAGTGATATTAGCATTGATATTGACATCCATTTAACATTTATCTTTCAGTTTCACCTCTCTTATGGCTCTTCAGTTGATATGGTATTGACTTGTTCAAGAAATTTTTTTTTTTTTTCTAGGATGACTACAACCCTTGATGAACTGATTATTATTATGCTGAAATCATTATCATGTTAATATTATCTTATTTTCCTCCTGTGTTCCTCTGCCTGAGGTAAACTGATAAACAAGATAAATTAAGTTACTTATTATAGTCTTTCATTAAACTGTGAAATTCTTTGCCACAGAGTTGTGGAAACTGTAGTATTGTCTGTATTGAGAAAGACATAACCTTATACCCATAGAAGTACTAAGTACAATGGACTTAGTATGTTACTAGATGACATCTGAGTAAATCATCCGCATACCCTTCACTATTGATGGAGAGAAACAGGCCAGTTAGGGCTCAGTTCATCCCATTCTGAAGTACATGTCTAAAATAGATCAGGGAAACTACAGACTGCAAAGAAAACCTTGGGTGGGTACATCTTCAGAGAGATGAGGTGAATCTTACCCCACAGTGTAGACACCCAAGAAATCCCCAAAGCACAAGTCAATGAAAATAGATGAACATGTTCGTGAAGTACTACCATCTGCCTGTCTCATTTTTATATTCCTCCCTAAGCATCCATTTTTGGACATTGTTAGATGCAGGATACTGGAGAACATGGACCTCTCTCTGGACAAAACCAGCAACTGTAGTGTCCCTTATATTCTGCATTGCAGAGATGGTTAACATTTGGCTCTTGAGCTGTCCAAATATAACAGTTAGACAATATGATTGGCTGCAGGAAATGTATCATCTTCTAGGTGATACACACCTCTTGCTGGGACTGACAGAGGTGCACTTTCCCAGAGCCTCCTGCTCTGGAATGATAGGCTTATTTATTTTTTTCCTAGCTCCCTCTCCAGTTTGTTTCACAGGATGAAAAATACTCTATGCTGCTGGTGGGACAAAGAAGATTAGCCAGTGCCTGATCTTCTTCTGGGATTGTGGGTGCTCTAGGGCAGGAAACATTTGCCCTGTGTATAGTACAATATGCTACAACAGCTCTGACTCATGCCTTAGCCTGTTGCAGTGGATACCATATTAGCACATCAGAAAATATGCTCTTCAAGAGCTACATTTTCCTTTCAGAAAATTCTCTGTGTGTGCTTGTTCTGCCCAAGTAGGAAAAGCAAAGTTTTATGAATCATGAGAATGGCAGCACAGTCTAGCACTTAGCTGGAAACGAAATAGACCTCTGGTGATGAGATCTCCACCTGTAGTTTGGTGGATCTAAGTGGCTTATCTGCCTCATACAAAGCCCACAAATAAATTGATGCCAGTTTGAATAAACATTCAGAATGATGTTATTACAAACTTAGATGCTTACGAATATCCAGTTTCCCCAGATAGCTTATGATTGGCTTAAAACCATAGCTAGGTATGTGTTCATACTTCAAGCGTGTGCTTATTTAAGTCAAATGCAATCAAAGTACATGAACATGTGTTCATGTCCCATGGACTTTTATAAGATTTACAGTCAGATTTAAAGCAAGGTACAATTGCAGATGTTTTGTCCAACTGAGAGCTTAAGTAATAGTATATTTCTTATTTTATTTTTAACTAAGTACCACTGATAATTTTTCAAACTTTTTTTTATTTTTTATTTTTTATTTTTTATTTTTTATTTTGTATTTTGTATTTTTTATTTTTTAATACTGACTTTTTAACATACTTATACACTGAAAACTTTTTACCTGATTCAGTCAAAATACAAAGTGGAATCAGAAGTAAATGACAAGCTGCAGAATCCATGAAAACTGTTTTATGTGAGTATGAAAGGCGACCTTTGATAGTTGGGATACATTTTTTAATTTTGGTGTTGGGAAAGGATGCATATTTTATATATGGAGGTATGAGAAATATGAGGACAGATGCAAGGAACTAGGAATTGTGTTCATGCTAGAGAAATATTTCAGAAAATAAGCGATCTGATGATTAAGTCAGAGACAAACACAACAAAAGTCTAGCACTCAGCACAGTAACTGTAACAGTAACCGAGATGAAAAAGACAAGCAAGCAGTCTATGAGTGGCAAAACTGAGGAAGCTTGAATTCCTGGGGCTTTCAAACACGTCTATTCTCCAGTGGCTAGTTCTGAGTTTGACACTTCTGTTTTATTTTGATGTAGACCTTCTGTATTGAAAAAGTTTAATTTGGTTTCGTGTAAGGTACAGTGTGTATTTATAAACCTTGAAATAATTTATTATGATAAATTCCACTTTTATGAAATTTGAATGGAATTAGCTAATAGTTTCAAAACCGTTGAGGGTAAGTGGATGTGAGTAACCCGTACAATGACATAATCCTAGTTTCTTCAAGACCTCAGACTGTTAAAAGAACTAAGATGTTGATATCCTGTTTGGCCCTAAGAAGTCACTCCACCTTGAGCAGCCCTGTGCCTCTTGCCGATTCACATACAGACAGCTTTGTTATGAAAGCTGTGAACTGATCTCAGCACTTCTTTCATGACAAATCATATTCTCTTTCCTCAGAATGACTGCCCATTCTCTGTTGCGAATTTCCATCTCAGTCACTTTTAATAACTCCATACTAACAGGATTCAGCCTGACAAACTGAAAATAAAATGCACTAAGTATTTTGGCTCACTTGCATTTTAATCTTAGCACATGAAATTAAAGTGAAGTAAATTTATCATAAATGGAGCACCATTGCTCTCTCATTTTCTTTCTTCAAACATTAAAGCCCTGCCCTTGTAATGAGATGGCATTTTGATCCAGAAGTCTCTCCTCCTCCCTTCCACAGCTCGTTAGGGGGCTGCTTCTTGTCTCTAGTGAAAAACTGAAAAAACAAAAGAAAGTAGGAACACTTCCTGTTATACTGAGAGTAGTGGGATATGAACCATTTCTGGAGAGGTTTTCAAGTTCTTTGTGATATATCATGCTTTCATCAGATTAATATGGAATCAGGAGTGAATCTTCTCATGGAGAGCAGGGGAGACACATAAGTAAATATATAGTCTAAACATTTGGTTTGTTGCAATTTTTTTATTAGTTACCCGTAACAAGACAAAGCAAGGTAATGCTAGCCAAGACCAGTACATCGTTAGGTCCATGCTTTCTTCACTGTCTTCTCACTTTCCTTGAGACTCAGACACACCCCTTAGGTCACAGGGGACTTCTTTCTCCAGGATATTGTGATCTTCATCCTTCCTGGCACGTTTTCTGGGACAACTCCCCTTGAGGGTCTACAATGCTCCTGCCCTGCACTCCTTGACGCAGTACACCGTATAAGAGCCAGACAGTGCAGATGGACAACTTGCTTGTGTACACCAAGCCCATGTCAAAATCCCTCTTGCAGCAAGCCCAGTAATAAGAAGCATATCACCACTCTTCCTAGAACTGCTGGCTCTCTCCGAACTTATTTATCCAGGTATAAAGAAGAATCCTTAATATATACTCAGAATCCTGAGTATATACTCAGCCATTATTTGAGAAAGTATCATTTATAAACTACAGTTTTTACATAAATTCTTTCCTTTAGAAATCTGCTGTAACCTCCTCCTTGTGTTGCTGTAGGATTATTTTGAAAATAAGTAGTTTTCATCTTCTCTATCCTTATAACAGCATTTTAATTACTGTGAAGCAGTCTGAAGTTATCTTGCTGCTGATTAAAATCATTCAACTACCTGAAGTTTAAAATATCAAGTCTACCTATGCCATTTATTATAGTAGATTTTATTGTCATTTTTAGAGATAAACAAAAATCAATTTGTATTATCTGATATTCAGATCTTCTGTTATTGTTCTCAAATGAGGATGCCCTTTAACTTGGCAAACTTCGAAGATGAACACGACTAAGGTATGAATAATAGTAATAAATAATAATGAGCAAGTTTAGGTTTATTCTCAAAAGTCATACCAAATCTCTAGATAATTATGTGGAGAAGATGCATTCACAGCTGCAGGTAAAACTTATTGTTCAACAATATTTGCACAAATAGTAGATAGATAGGCAGTCAGATAGATGGACAGATAACATAAAAAACCATTAAAAAGTTACCTTTTGTTCCGATATCTCTTTCTACTTGGCCAGAAAATGCAAAATGCAGGACATAAATTCCTTAGCATTTTATGACAGTTGTATAAAGTTAAACGTCTAATCTCATAGTTAAGAAAGAAAAATAGATGGATATGTATGTATGATATATATGGAATACATTACTCTGTAAGAATAGAAAAATAGATTCTGTACATAAATCTTTAGGTTCAATAAATATGCTGTTATGCATTCCAGTTACATCTTATGATGTCTTTCAGAAACTAAAACGTCTTTCACCCCTTTCTGCACAACGCTGACAGGATTTTTTGGTCCTTTCTTGACCCCCAGATGTGAGCTAAGATATGCTTGCATGGGGTGCAAGATAAGACTCCTGTTGCAGAAACTCCTACCAACTGTGGAGCAGGAGGGAACCTCCAGCTCCTTGGTGTCCTACAAAGAACTATTTAATGCAATCCTTCCCTTTTGCTTCTCTTAGAACACTATCTGTATCCTGGGCCCAAACCACTCTCCCAGAAAACAGATTTGACTTCAAGTTCTAACGTCAATTCTGCTTCTTCATCTTTACGTCTTCTTATCTAAGGAAATTTACAAGGTTAAAAAGAGCTTTAGTACTTTAGTACAAAATTTGGCACTAACTGCTTTGGGGAACAGCTGAGAGTTGCATGTAAATACATACAGTAGTTTTCTAGCAAAGTAGAATATAATGTGATTGAGGTATTGCTATACATACATTTCACTCCTGCATTCTCCACTGACTGAGGGAGGGTCGCTATGCCAAAGTCTCAAGATTTGGTCTCAATTGGGCCAGCCTGAAAATTGCATTCCTCATGCAGAGAGCTAAATCAGCACTTCTTGTCCTTTGGCACAGCCAGAAGCATACAAATATACATCCTAACTGTTATCTTTGTGCAGGATAACAGTCCTGAAAACAGACTCAAAGTCAGCAAGTTCCAAATCCTTTCTCTATTTTATTTATAGATAGCTGCTATTGTGCTTTTTTTCACTCCAGCCTCCAGCTAGAGTTCTCACCTTCACCTGGTATCTGCAGGAGCTGGCCACTATGACAGGATCTTGTGATGCTCCTTGCTGGAAAAGTAAGCAGTGACCTCAGACTCAGCAGCTAAATTTGATGTAAGCTAGACTCTTACGATTTTTAGTTCTTAGTTCTTGTGGGGATACTGGTGTTTGACTGTTACAAACTCTGTTTCTATACACTCACCAGGGGTGTTTTTTCTTTGTCAAAAAAGTTGCCCAACTCTATACCAAACACCTTTAAGGTAAGACTGCAGAGTCAAATGGAGATTTTCTTGCAGTTGTGCGTTTCCCCAGGTAAAGAGTAGAAAACATAAAAAATAGGAATATTGTTTTTCTCCTACTCTTGTTGTTGTCCTGGCTCCTGCCAAGAAGGAAAAGAAACTTTTCAATGTGTACAAGTCATTCTATGGCTTACCCCCTGCACTACTAGAAGCAAAGCAATACAATAACCAGGTGTACTCAGAGCAGTAAAGAAAGAGGGAGTAGAAGTCTCAATCTACTTTTCTCTAACTTCTCACTGAATTTCTCAATGAACATAGGTTAGCTTTCTTCTAAACTCCAGCTGTTCCTCTGAACCTTGTGGATGTATGACAGCACCAATTCGTGGTTTCATCTGTGATTTTCATGCAACCGTTGGATGGGTTTTCTTCCCGCTCAGACTAATAAATCTATTTCTATGCAAAATACACAACATCTGTCAGAAAAGAAGTATCATACTTGCCATTACAAAACATGACTCAGATTTGATTGCAAGGATACTTGTGAATGAACAAAATCACTCAACTACAAAAGTGTTAACCAAATTCTTGTCTACCAATTAAATGTTTGATTGATGGTGATGACTGATGATTGCAGTGCATTAATGTTTGAAGCTCTATCAGATGTAAAAGCAGTATTCTGTTTGTTAGATAAGAAAAAGGTTTTGCAATTCATAAGTCAGATACAATGACAGCATGTGAGGCCATTTCACTGTCTTTAATTTGTATTGGATGAGTCCTGGGACCTAAATGGAGTTTGTTTGCCTTGAAGGATCCTCTAACCTTGTGTTGGGTGTGATACCTAGCAAGCAGAACAGTGCCTCCTACTTCTCCACTTGTAGATCTTCCTTTGTTGCCTTGTACTTGTTGTACACATTGGCCATTTGGAGGAGACAACATCTATGTGGCTGTAGTAACATGCTGTTGTGAAAACAGTTATTAACAGCCTCAGAAAACAACTGCTCTGAGACAGTCTAGTAAACATCACCTTTCCCAGATATCAAAAACATCATTGACATGTAATCTAATTCTATTAAAATATTTCTTAAACTTCCCTATACTGTTAACCTGGAAATGAGAGAGATTCAGGTGATTTCTACCTTCTAAACACAGTGGATGTAACAGCAATAAAGGTCTAATACTTTTTACTTTATTCTTGGGGCATTTTGTGTCACTAGGGGGAAATCCCAAAACAGGCTGAAATAAGCTTCTGTTATTTATCACAAGTCCCATCATTCTGAGCTAGAGCCTTAGATCCTTTTTCTAAACTGCTCTGCATATGGTCATGACTAAAGTTATGAACCAGAGGAACTGATTTTTTTTTGTTGCTGTTTATTGGTTGATTATTTGGTTTGTTTTTGTCTTGAGGGATGCAAACAGTAAAATAACTGCCCTTATATGCAAAATTTATTTGGCATATTGACCTACACCATATTTTATATAAATTTTAAGCTTGTTCTAGTGCAATGGGTCTGCATTTGTGATGATGTAAAACATGAAGAGAGTCTTCTTCCTTAAGATTAATCTGCAGGCCACAGAGCTATTTTCCCAACGTATTGGAATTTAAGTTGTCCCTCTAATCATTCTAAATCTCTGTAAAGTCCCTTGGATGGATCTTTATTTCACTTCTACTGGCTTAAAAAAACATGTTCTCTAATGCAGTGGGTTCTCAGATAAAATGTGGCTTGAATTAATGAGATGTTGCAAAGCTGCTTAGTTCAAAATACATACTAGACTGAAACCTCTTATGGTAAATGTAGTAACAAACGCTTTGAGTGAAATAAATGCTTCCCTTTAGAAAACTGTGTTAAGATCTAATGACTCCTGCCTGCTGCTTTGCCAGTACGGTAGTATATTCAAATGGAAGGGGACAGTCTAGATATTTAATGATAAATTACTGAATGAACCCTGTATAAATGGTTCATTCTTTCATTCTCTTTGTCAATGATTAATTGTTTAAACTGCATTTTATTCACGTTTTTACAATGCTAGTGAAGCTTTACCTCATTAAACTAGTGGTGCCTGTTAAGAGCTAATTCACCTGACCCAGGAGAAGTTTAGAAAAAGATTTAAAAAATTGATACACAGTTAACTGTGCTGAATGGTCACCTGTTTCAGGCTTCATTCTTTCTAACACACCTTTTGCTCCTGTTGGTGTTATTTATTAAGGCTGGTTGAACAAAATCATTTGTTTAGAAGAAAAACAGAAGTGAAGAAAAAACAGAAAAAACAGAAACAAAAAAAAACAGAAGTGAAGAACTTTTCATTTTTTTTCTTCACAAAATCCATGGAAGAATGAATAAATGTAGCTTGTGAAATACCACAAACTACAGTTGGCTACCCACTACAGTGGGGTGGGAATACCTAGAATCAGGCACCCACCCTCTCTCTTTCAGTCTGCTGAAAATGTCCCCTTTCCACTGCAGCTGCAATCAGAAAGGCTGGGTATGGAGTATGGGAATTAATCTAACCTAGACATGGGAGACTCACATGCAATCCTGCTGTTTGCAGAGTGCCCCTGTTCCAGTGAGCCTTGCCCACCAAATTGCTTCAGGCTGTGTCTCTTCTTCTCTCTCTAAACTCTGTTCTAGACATGCCAACACCTTTTAAAATGTCACTTTTTAAAACAGAAATGACAAATGATGACCACCTTTTGCTCTGCTCTATCATTTGGTTGTTATCTGTGTTTTCAACACCTTTTTGTACTTTCTTGGCTTCTCGTTTTTTCCAAGCCTTGTCATTTCCCCCGCCTTGTGTTTAGCATAATTCTGCTCTGATCTAGGTCTTTTTGGAGAAGGGCTTCATCTGGTGCTCATTGATTGCTATGATGGTCAAAATAAGGAGATTGAATAGTATTCTTTATGATAAGAGCAAACTGTAGAGATTTAGTATTTTTTTTTAATTTTTTTATTTTTTAAGCTTTCTGTCAGAATGAAGACTAGGTAATCAGGTATCATTTACCATGCTTAAGTTTTTGAAGCTGTATCACAAAATTAAGCTCTAAAATATCACATACATTTGATGAGAACTGCTCATCATTTTGTAAATCACTTAGAAAGGTATAATGCACAGGATCTGGAACACTAGGCTGTCTAAATTCTGTATATAATCTAGTTCTATCAAAATTGTAAGAAAATAAACAATATTTGGTGTGTTAATATGCAAATAAGGATAGGAAATTTAAAACTGTAAGGGAAAAAAAATTATCAAAATTTAACACTGAAGGGATAGAATGATCTGAAGTTTGTTCAGACCCAGGATTTAATGTAGGCTTATACAATAATAATAATAACAAAATAATAATAATTGCACTGTAACATGTTATTAAAATGGATCATTTTAATGATGCATTGAGTTGTAGTAGATAATTAATGGCTTGCTAGTACTTTGTTATTTAGAAGATAATACTGTTATAATTCACACTTTATAATAATTTGAAAGATGAAATCAATAAGAAGCATGTATACATTTTTATCTCTTTGGATTATCACATAATTTAGAAGAAAGTGGCACATGAAAAGAATAATCAGCAGATCCAGTATATTGTTTTAACAGCAGACAGGCTGTAAGCAAATAGAGTTCAGTCTGGAGGCCTGTCTGATGAAACAAACCTGGAAGATTGAGTCTTCTTTAATGGGAAACAGATGTTTATATTCCATGAGCATTAAGACTGTTAACATCAATAGCAGCAATCTCTTGAAAGACAAGTGGCTGTCAAACCCTGCCGTGAATCCTGCTGTGACTTTTCTCAGAAAATTGTTTACTGTTTTTGGGGTCCAAAACATAGAGATTTTCATGAAGATTGACAGATGTTATCGTTTTTGGTCACTGCTAAAATGGAAAGACCAATTCATTTCAGTAAAGACTGTCAGGGGAGATGTTTCCTTAGAAAATGAGATTAATATCTTCCCCACTGAGGAGCAAGTTCACATACACAGATATAACTGGAGGCTGCTGTACAACCCATGTACTGTTGTGTTGGTATTCGTATTATGTATGGGAAAAGGAATGTAAACTTTTTATGCTTTTAACTTTTAATAGAAAGGATGAGAAGTTCTTACAAAGCAAATTATGTTAATACTCCTGCTCTTCACCCATTACTTATATTCTCATAATGACTTTGTCTGTCTTTTGAATCAATGGGAGTTTTGCCAATGACTTTAACCCAGTTTGATCAGAACTATAGTATATTACACAAAAGATGTGTTACTAAAAACCTATTGATATAGTTTCACCCAGCTATCTTTAGGAACAAATGAAGCAGCTTTTGAAATTTCTCACATCTCTCTATGCCTGAGGTTCACTAGTAGACAGAGACCCTAAAATATGTGATTTATGTTCACAGTTAGGTACTTCGTCATTTAAATAATTGGATCTGTGCATACAGCAGGATTGTAAAATATGCACACATGATTTTGGCAGCTGCAAAATGAACTGGCAAAACAAGGATGTTATCCTTCCCTTTTATGGCCTTTTCAGAATGTGATTTACTTATTTACAACGGAGTTGTAGTAGGCAGTTAATGTTGTTGTACTGGGACCTGCAACAAATCTCCTTGAAAGTGATGGGCACAATGTTTTAGTCTATTCAGACTAAAGGAAAGAGAAATGAACTGAGTCTCTCTTTTGAAGCAGCTGAAACAATACAAGACACTGTCCTAAACCACAAGGCTGCTCAGGAGCCCTGAGTATGCTGTCAGCTTCTCTTAGGTCTGACTGCAAATTCAGTCAAAGTGCTAATTTTTTGATTGCATACGTATGTGAGCATAGTGGAAGAGAAGAAATATTCATGAAGACCAAAAGTACTCCAACCACATAAGGAGAATGTTTTTTGGTATGAACCTGAGAAGAAAAGGTAATTGAGAAAGATATTTTGTTTTGGATGCTGACGAAGTTGTTTTTATAATCACGTGAAAAGAAAATTTTCTCTATTGTCTTTTTTTTTTTTTTTTGTAAGAAAAGCCTGAGGCCAAGAAAAAAAATTGACTTTAGTAGCAGTATTTCCTCTTTATGGATACATTCCTTAAAACTTACATTTCAACTTTTGGTTCTCAAATTGTAGAAGTATGTTGCTAATTATGTCATTATAATGTCTGCCACATCACCACAAAAATGAGGTTTGATCCTGGTCTTAAGATAGCTGATGAGTATATAATAATAGTCTAAATATGCAGTTTTGATTTCTTTCGGTGTCCTCAGGATTTAGTTGCCAAGAAAAGAAGATCAGTTCACTCGTAGATCTAAAAGAGTCTGGTTACTTGATCAAAAAGGATCTGCTCTGAGGCTAAAACTATGTGACTTGTTTCTGTGGCAATGTCAGCTTAAGAAAGTCTAGTCCTTTCCCTTGTAATCTCAGACAGTTGTTAGGACCCTAATCTACATCACACATTGGGATGTGCTTGTGTGGACACACGGGGACTTATAATAGGAATCTGACAGACGAAAATTTCCCCTTTTTTCGGTTTTGAACTTTTTTCTGCCAGTTGTCTTCTGCTGACACAAGGCAGATGTTGTAGTGGTAGGGGAATAAACAGCTGTGGGAGGGATGAATTTTAGGCTGATTAAGGCAGATCTTGTGCAGTAAGTGTGCATAGTCATAGTCATAGTCCATGGTGAAGCAGTGGGACCACAGGCACACCTCTTGGGACACATTATTGTTGGACCAGATGATCTTGAAGGTCTTTTCTAACCTTAATGATTCTATGATTATAATTACACCAGGAGTGGAAGGAACCCAGGACCCATGAGACAGATTTCTCTGTGCTGAGCATTATGTTTTGGAGTGCAGGTTTAACTGTTTCCAAAATCATTATAATTATTATCTTTTCCCCAAACTGAGCATTGTCTGTTTGGCAGATAGAAAACATCAGTGAGGTTCATCATGGTTCACTGTTTGCAAGGCCTCTCTGACTGTTTTAGAAAGTGAAGGTAGCTAATTTTTCCAAAATGTACAGGACTTGTATAGTAGGCTGTATAAAATTTTGTGTCTGTTTTGTGTTATTTAATATGAAGCATGTCACTGTTTCATAATGCATCCTTAAATTCAGGTAGAGTTCACCATCAATTATTCACAGAAAGGTTACCTCCATTGCAGATGAACTTTGACTTGATGCGGAGAACCTCTCTGACTTCCTCTATAGCTTTTCTGAATCCAGTATATCACCAAATCTAATTCAGAGACATACTAGCTGTTTTTGTGTGATGCTACACTTCAGTTAAGAAGCTGAGATACAGAGCCTATTAACACCGGTGTAATTTTGCTTGGATGCAGGTGTGTTACTTCTCTAACAGAGCAGGTTCTACCATACTGTGTTATTCTAGATCAAGCGGACACAGTGATCTGCATTAGTACCAGGTATGCTGTAGGAGCAACAGTTCCCCCCAACTATCTTACTTTTTTTTTTTTTCTTCAGAACAATAGTATTCTATTATTGAATTTGTACATTCTCAGTGTTTTTGCATTTGCTGTGCTTTTGCATGTCCATGCACCCTAAATCCCTGAGTGCAAGCTGTGTGAATTCTAATGAGATTTCTTTCTCATATAGAAAATATTGGAAAATGAGAATATTTCTGAGGTTTGACTTTCATTTATACAGTGGGCAATAAAACACAATCTATTAAGACTAGAGTCTTCTGAGAGCAGTTTATCTAGTTCTATTCATATCACAGAGTATAGTTTTCTGTATTCATATTTATTCAATTTCTGAATATTACTTAAAAAAAAGAGGAAGAAGAAGAACAACAAAGCCTTGTTACTGTACTATACTATAGCAATTATAATGTAAATAAATAATATTTCTACTTACACTATTAAAATTAAAAATAAAAATAAAAACCATAGAATCAAATAATGGTTTGGGTTGGAAGGGACCTTAAAGATCGTCTAGTTCCAACGCCCCTGCCATGGGAAGGGACACCTCCCACCAGACCAGGTTCCTCAAAGCCCCATCCAACCTGGCCTACAACACCTCCAGGGACGGGGCATCCACAGCTTCTCTGGGCAACCTGTGCCAGTGCCTCACCACCCTCACAGGAAAGAATTACCTCCTTATATCTAATCTGACCTTACCCTCTTTTAGTTTAAAGCCATCGCTCTGTTTCCTGTCACTACTCTCCCTGACAAAGAGTCCCTCCCCAGCTTTCCTGTAGGCCCCCTTTAGGTACTGGAAGGCCTCCATAAGATCTTCCTGGAGCCTTCTCTTCTCCAGGTTGAACAACCCCAACTCCCTCAGCCTGTCTTCATAGGAGAGGTACTGCAGTCCTCTGATCATCCTCGTGGCCCTCCTCTGAGCTCATTCGAGTATGTCCATGTCCTTCTTGTTCTGGGGGCCCCAGAGCTGAATGCAGCACTCCAGGTGGGGTCTCATGAGAGCAGAGCAGAGGGGGAGAATCCCCTCCCTCACCCTGCTGGCCATGGTGCTTTTGATGTAGTCCAGGATCCAGTTGGCTTTCCGGTCTGCAAGCATACACTGCCAGCTCTCATTGAACTTGTCATCAGCCCCACCATGTCCTTCTCCTCAGGGCTGCTTTCAATCAAAAATGACCTTTTAGGTTTTATAGAAATTTATGGTTGCTTGGCAGTTAAATTTCAAATGTGTCCTTGCAAAGAATATGTCTGATCATTTTACTTGTATAGGAAGAAGAACCAGAATCCAAATACAATTTGAACAGATAAACCAAGGAAATGGACAACTTGCTACAGAATTTCAGTTAAAGAAGAGAAAATAATCAATGAAAAAGAAAGTGCTGCCACTTCAGACTTAACCATTTTCACCCCTCTGGGTAGATAATGTTAGATAATTCATCAACATATCAGAACATACACTCTCAACAATAGAATTTAGGTTTTTATTAGTTTGCTGAAAAGTGGCTCTCAATTAGGAAAGAAGAGGAACAAAATAGATCTGGAAGAAGAATAGACTTATTAACAATAGTTTCAAAGTTTCAGAAGAGCTTAGGGTTATGTCTTATGTCATCAATCTTTCTCACATTCAGTAAGATAAAGTAGTGTCAAGGCACATTTTAGGACAGTAGATACCAAGATACTCATGATAATAACAGCACTTTTTTTTTTTTTTTTTTTTTTTTTTTTTTTAATAAGAGATCCAACCATTTTAACCTTTGAGGGAAAAAAAAAAAAGAGAAAAAAACAGCCACATAATTTTGAAGCCCAATTACCCGTCTGAGATTAGTCTAAAAGAGTAGAAATTAAGGTTTTCTTTTTGTAATTTCTTTAAAATACATTATGTTTCCAGGAGACATGGTTGGTCCTCCTATCTGCAGATCCATCCTATCAGCTTTGGGATGAGAAAGACAGTACTTACACAAAAATCCAGCAGCTCAAACAATTTTTATCTGAGCTGGGAATGTGGTTTCTCTGCCAGTCATGGTCCCTTACACTACAAGGAAGAACCATGAACTGCTTATTGCTAAAGCTTCTCCTATAAGTATGAATTGAACAAATATAATTCAACCTTTCCATCTTTAAAACCCCAGAAAATAAGGGTGTATAATGAAAATTGGAAGGGGGGAAGGGGTTAATGTAGACCCTATCTGCCAGAACAGGATGAATAATTTATTCAGTAAATTTTGTTCACCTCTCCTTTTTCAAATTGTCTGCAAACAGTTTACCCTTTTCTTTCATTTATTATTATTCAAAATTATTTGCTGAATAATTTCTGCAGTTAATTCCAGATCTGCATATCATTCATGAGCATTTGGATAGCTATTCCTGTTATACATTTGGTCTGCCTCAGCTAATTTTTGTGAGATGCGCAAGCAATACTGTACCATAAGCTGGGCTGAATGAGTGTTTCTCAACATACTTTAAGACTATTCCTTCTGTATAGCAAAGACCTCTTTGTACGTGATGTAGATTAATTTATTTAGATATTCAAATAAAATCCAGACTGGAAGCTTTAAAGAGAAAGAGTAGCAAAGAGATGAAAGGTAAGATTTTCTTGTGAGCTAAAGACTGTTTAAAAGATGGAAAGATAGAAAGTATTAGTATTCAGCTGCCATCTCCAAGCTAAGATCCACTGACCTACAACTCTCTTTCAGTCCAACTTTTTTTTTTTTTTTCTTTTAAACTGTCTTCTTTTCTCTGATCATTCATGGAAATATCTTGCCCTTAGATCATATTCAGTATAGTTAAGTACAGGCCTTACTGTCCTTACCTAAAGATTACTTTCAGTTTTCTCTCTATTGCATACTTCATCAGTCACTGTGGACAGCATCACCATCCTGATGGTCACTCACATTTACATCATGAAGCACCACTTTGCTTGTTTCATTTTTCATGTTTTGTCTCTAACTTGCCAATTCCTTCCTCATAGCACCTGAGGAAAGGTTCAAGATAAAGGATTCCCATCTAGCTTTTATCCTCTCCTATAGTGATCTGAAGCCTCTTCCTTTGGAGATTAACTGGTTTAGACTTGTCCAGTAGTACCAGTTCAGAGTTGTGCTGAGAATATTGTTCCTGTAGCCCTTTTCCTCCTTCCATTGGCTCAACTCTCTGTCTCATTAAGCATGTCACAGTATTTCATGGCCTGTTCCACCCATCATTTCTCAGTTATTTGATGAACTTTCATGCCAATTTCCTTCAACAACTGTGATTGATCTTCAAAATAATCTTCTCTAACTTTTTGTGTTGTTCATCATCATTCTCTCTTCATTCTTGGGAAAAGTTTTCCTTTACCACCTACAAAACTGAGTCTTCATTGTCCTGCAAAACCATTCATAAAACATACTTATGTCAAGATGCTACTCGGCAGCTCTCTGGGGGCTGGTATGTCATGACCACTGCCAATCCCTTGGTTATTTTTTTATCCTTACTTTTTGCTCTTACTAACACTCATTTTCTTTGTCTTATATTAAGTTTTGAAAGTCTATTAGCAAGTCATCCCTTTGTCCTTTATCCACACAGCATCCAGCGTGACAGGCCCTTTTATCAGTACTGCAGTCTTGGAGTCATACAGGTGGGAAGCAAAAGAAGCTTTACTTACATAGAAGGCAAGCTACTATTTAATTTAGTTATCAGAGATTTCCAAGAGGAGATTGTGGAATTGTAATGGATGGTACCCATCAATTAGCTAAATTTAAGAGGACTGAAAAATAAACGGAAAAAATGAGTGAGCAAGCAGATTACAATATTGAGAAATCATTTAAAAAGTGATGATTCATTTGTTTGGACTTCTCATACACACTGCTGATTTCTGAATGAAATAAAACCAGCTAAGAAAATTATTCAGGTCTCAAAGTAAAAGCTGATTAGTAGTCCGTTCTGGTATTAAAATCCCCATATTCCTGTGTGTAATTGCCGTTCAAACGTTCAAATGCTGAAGGTTGAAAAGTAACATGCTGTGTTCATAGAGATCAGTGTTTTCAATGAATATACAAATTCTCAAATTTTAATTTGGGTTAATGCCATTTTACCCACATTTAAAAAAAATGTATAAGGGCAAGACATAGGTTATTAAGTGTTACAGAAAGACGTAGATATTAATGTTAATGAAGCCATATTTGATAAGACATCACAGCTTTAGAGCATTAATTGTAGTTCTGATTCTTCAGTTTTCTTATATACATGTGTATAAGAAAGTTATATGTGGTCCTCATTTCACCATTCTTTAAAGATTTACAGTGACAATTTCTAGAACCAATTGAGAGAAATAGGAATTTCCTGGGTTGAAATTAAATATAAAACACTAATTTTAAACTTTAAGATAAAGTGACTCATATTTAGACTCCACTGAAGGTAAAGGGAAACAAAATGTTTACAGCTAAAGGAAATCCTCCCTCCACCCTCCCTCCGATTACGATTTTGTCAAGTTTACAGAGTTAAATCTCTTTCCTTTTATGAGCTTTTACATTTTTAAGTGTTCTTTATTTGTTATAGTGTCCTAAGCATACCAATATCAAATATCCTCAAAAGTGTTCATGTCTCAGAATGAACAAAATTCCTGTCTTCATGTAAAGGGACACAAGGTGAACTTCTTTCAGCCTATATAGTTCTTTTGTGCTTGAGAATCCTGCTTGCACCTTGACTTTGTGCTTTTGTGCTTCTCTAGAAAGCCCTGACTGAGACCTTCATTACTTCCTATGGAGAGATTGTTATTGCCATGATTATTTGTTTTGCCTTCTGTGGCCCAAACATCATATGCTCAGCAGTCCAAAGGCAGAATCTGCCAAGATACAGAGTCTATTCTTAAATCATACAGTTACATTAAATGTGTTTATCTGTAGGATCACCAACTTACACAAATTCACCTGATTCTTAATTGCTGCTTATAGTTTTCTAGATCATTAGATTAACTGTTGCTGTCTTTATAAATTAATGAATAGAAAACATTAATGGCTATTATTTTAAGTGTTTTTTAGAATTTATTAGTGTATTTCACAGGAAAAAAATCTAATATATGTAATATTTAATAATGAATTTTAAAAGGACTTGGGGGTAGTGGTGGTAGAAAGGCTCAACACAAGCTGGCAAGGTGTGCTTGCAGCCTAGAAAGCCAACTGTATCCTGGGCTGCATCAGAAGTGTAGCTAGCAGGTTGAGGGAGGTGATTCTCCCACTCTGTTCCACTCTTGTGAGACCCCACCTGGAGTACTGCATTCAGCTCTGGGGCCCCCAGAACAAGAAAGAACCCATGAAAAATGAACTTACCTCCTTTGTTCTTTCCTTGCTTCCTCAGTCTTGTACGAAGATCCTTCTTCCAGCTGATGCAATGCTTTATTTATTTATTTATTTATTATTTCCCTCACTTCCTGGAAGTTTGATTGGAAGGAAGAATTAATTTAAGCTAATTTTTTTGGATGACAGCTTTTGATATTTTAAGGAAATCTCCTTTTACATCCTTACCATTCTGTCCTAGAATACTTTCTACTAATGTGAAAACTCATAGAACAAATGAAGGTTGAACTATTCTGGGGCTGCAATTCTTAATTTCTAAAATTTCTGTCTGACTATGAAAAAAAATTAGGAAAATATTTCTTTCTCCATTTAGTAAGTTGGGCATAATTATTCTCAGGGGAATAATTTTTTTTTACAAATGATTGTGAGCTCTTCGCAATATTGCAGTGCTGAAAGCCATGTTATGCCTAAGCACAATGAGGTGAAATATTAATATTACTGTGGCATTTCTATTGTTGTTATTGTTTACAGTTATGTTCCTGTTTTTAACGTAATTATCACAAGAATATGATTTATATATTAGCTGTTTTCCAAAATAAGCCGAAGGTCAAAAGATAGAGAGGTTAGGTGCTGAACAGTGATATAAACATCTCAGTATTATTTTGATCCCTATACAACTACAACTCTTATGTTTTTATCAGTCCCACTGTATTGTTGCAACATTCCATAACATTTTTAGTTTAGCTACATGTTGGCTTTCTGTTTTATGCATCTAATTTATCTCTTTCATAATTTATATGAAATGTGCACATCTTGTGAAGTGTCTTGGGATGTGCAACATGAAAGGTTCTGTACAGAAATGACTTTTTTTTTTTTTTGTATTAGAGTGATCAGCAACAAAACCAATTAAACATTCAATTAAACAAGAAATTTGCCCATGTAAAAAGCTCACAGGAAGGAGCTTAATAATGTTCATTTTTATGAGTTACTAAAGTTTTTGGAATTAATTACTCTGAAAGTTTATCTATTTTGTTTACAGGTAAAATAATAACTTAGTTGTTTCAGAAAAGGGGCCATGTGTTATTTATGAAAAGTTCCACTGTAAAAATCTGGGTACTATTTCTTTCTAAGGTTTAAAACACTTTGGTGAGAGAAATGAAAATACTCATAAAAAGCAACCACAATATGTTATAAACCACCTTTATGGTTCATTATAGGTTTGGTTTAATGCTGTTGGATTAACACTAAAGGTTAATGTTTGCATAAAATATGCATGGTTAGTTTAATACTCTGGAACTGTGATCAGGTTCTGTAATGTTATGAAAAGGAGTGACATGATGCATGGTTAAGGCTGACATAAATAGAAGTATGATATAGTTTCAACAAAACTGGTCAAGGGTATTTTCAAAATCCTCACTTTTGTGGTAATACTTCAAAGCCAATCTGTGCCAATGGGAGATTTTCTTTTCAGCTCTGATAATTAAACTGTTTTCTGGCTGCAGAAAATGCATGCATTTCTAATTTGCAGTGCAGGCAAGTACTTGGAGAATGATACTTTCATATTTTCTTCTCGCAGTCTTTGAGCCCTAGATATTATGTGGACTGTTTTTGTTTAAACATTGATTATCTTTGTTATGCTTTATATTTCTAGGAAAATAATGTTTATTATTATTATTATTATTATACATGGATATCTGCATCTGACTGCCAAATTTCACTTTTTGTTCATGTACCTGTGTCTGCCTGAACTCTTAACTTACCAACAAATGTGAGTCATTTATTATTTATGATTTATTCTTTTTAAATTGTATCTTGATGATTCCTCAGAGATAATTACAGTTAGGCATCCTTTCATGTTGCATGGGAAGAACAGTGTATTTAGGATGTGTTTGGATTCTTACCAGCCATAAAACCCAGATAGGCCATGGACTTTTGATACTGTCAGTAGTCTGGATAGTAGATAATGATCCAGAGCTGAGGGAAAACTATAGGCTATCATAATACAAGCAAGTAATGCACTGTAATCATCACAACACATGGACACAACTACAAATACATGTACATATAATACATTGATTTATATGATAAAGCATTATGTAGCTATCAGGACATGTTTTGCTTGGTTCACCTGTGTGTATAAATATTTAACAGAGAAGAAGAGTTAATGACTTTTGTACAACATCAGTACAAATCAGGAAAGATTCTACACCTTGTGCTCACAATGACGATATAGCAGAGATTCAAAAAAATATCATGAAAGAATGAAATTAGGCTGGGTTATTTTAACTGATACTCTTCTTCCACCTTGCACATGTGCAAGATGATATAATACTTACTTATAGATTTGTAGGCTATTTTCCAATGCACAAATATGTTGTCTATTATTTTTCTCCTCATTTTCCATCAGGAATACTATGCTTTATCTTTCTCTCTCTCTCTTTCTCTTTCTCTCTTTTAACTTGTGTCAACTTACACAACTGGTGGAGTGGCAACAAGAAGGCATGGATGGAAAAAAGTGGCCATACACAGTGGTGGCAAGGGAGGCAAGATAAAACATCATCACTGCTAACAGTGTGCAACTGTGGTTTTAAGTAAGGTAAGTGATTGCCTTAGTGTTAAAAAGTGAATAGTTTGGTCTAGATGGGACAGCAGAGGCAGGAGCAAAACTCATTATTCAGGGAATTGTTTATTCAGACATTTATGGGCAGGCCTAATTTGGGCATGCTTGTCCAAGAGTGTCAAAAGGCTAAATATCCCTGACAAAAACACCTGCTGTGAATCAAAATCTTGTTTCGGAGGAGTGGATTACCCAGTGAACTTTAAAAAGTCACAAGATTTCCTATTAAGGACAGAAAAGCACCTTTCCCCCAGACTTGATGTTGGAAATAATTTTAACATAATGGCTGCTTCCGAGTATGACAAAAAATTCCAACAGAAATAACCTTATTTAATTTTGCATATGAAATTACAGTCTAGTAAATTGAAATTTGGCTAAGCAATAAGCAAAAGCAAACAGGCTATAACTATGGTTAGTTTTATAATGGGCAATGCTATTGGTCTTGTTTATTCATTTTGTATTGGTTATATAGCCACAGTCCCTGGAGACAAACAAATTCAGAGAATGAATATTCTTTTCTAACTAGGCTTGGTTCTGTAAAAACCAAAAAGCATAAGTGCAAACTCACTGAAAATAGATCTTCTAATGGATATTTTGTTTTAGAGGCTGCATAGCATCACTCATGAGGAGAACAAGTTCTCCAACCTAGAAGCTGCTAATCTGTTTTGTTTACCAAAGTATTGAATACTGAAATCATATATATGTGCAACATTCATTAATGCCTGAAGCCATAGGAAGCTCATGGTGTATGAGCAATCATGAATTTTTGGGAGATGAGGTAGTATTCTTCCAAGCAATATCAGTCCTAATGTAATTAGTTTTAACAGCATGCTTTTCATTATTTTTTCTATTTTTACCACAGTTATCTTCATTTCTCTTCATTCAGCAATGTCTCTTCATCTGTCAGACCGACAAGAACTTTCTCAAAGACAAACAATGTTAATGAACCAGAGACATTTCTCAATCAATGTCTTCCTTTACCCATCTTGACGGGAATTGTACATAGCTGCTAATTCTGCATTTCAGTAGTTCTTCCCCCCCCCGCTTCCAACCCCCCCCCCCCCATCCCCCCCCCCATTCCTGGCCTTAGAGGCATGGAAGGAAAATGGTTTCAGTGCTTATCAATTAGCTTTTAATCAGACTGACTGGGGGACATTCAGTGACTTGGTTGATCACTCCCAGGGGGCACAGTTTCAGTCAGAACAAGCTGACAAAGGTCACTGAAAAATAATTCGCCCAGATTATGTTGGAACACACAACAGTCATAAGGAGCTAAATAAGATGTGCATAAAAGCAGGGCTACAATTCTCTCAGTGATCTTACATTTAAATGTTGATACATTCTGAGAATAGCAGCTGTTAGGTGTCATAGGTAGGCTTGAAAATTATACTGCAAAGAGTCACTGAACTCACATAAATTGTATTTATATGGTAATCTCATGAGCTCAACTGTTGTTGCCCAACTGCAAAGTCTTAATTAACCAATGCATCACCTTACCTGAGACAGCAATGCAAAGTACTCTGCTATTATTTGCAGTATACAAAGTTTTAGATTGTTAAAAGGGAAAAACAAAATAACCTGGCCAAGATGAAATTGTACGTCCTGAATCTTCTGCTGCACTTGGAAGGAAAATGTACTTCGTACAAAATTCTATTTTTCTTTTCATTTTGTGTTAGAAATGTATAAATTATAGCACGTTAGAATATATAAAATAAGAATATTTTTATGTCAATGTAAATCATAACAGTTTGGTGCCTGTTTGACCTTAACATTCTATGATTCTATCATTCTGTGGTGACACATGGAGGTTATAAATTAGGTTTTCAAGTATGGCTACTCTTTTCCATGTAATATATCTTACAGTGTATTTTCTTCTTTTGCTGAACCAATTGATTAAGTCCATGCAGCTGAATGACCAGAAAGAGGTTTTTTTTTTTCTGCCACAGTGCCTGAGAGAGGGAACATGGTAGATTGCAGTCGCTAGAAACAAAACCTCCTGGGTCAAAGCTGGACTGAATGAAATGGAAATGAAATAATGTTTAATGAGTATCCTTCAGGAAGATAATGCACTAGCCCTTCTTTTACTAGAAGAAAACAAAGATATTCAAAACCCTAAAACCAAACCAAAACAAAAGAACCCTGTCATGGTTAAGATGTACCTTGGGAAGGATTTTAGAAGTACTTCAGGAGTTAAAGATGTCATAGAAACAATGAATATCCATTTCCAGGTGGAAATATAACATCATTAGCAACATAGAAAGATGAAAGTTTTTTTTTTTCTTTCTTATTTTCTGTTTGTGTGGAAATATTACAAAAAGATGATGAACTACTTTCTGCTCTATTAGCAACCAAAAGATGTATAAATCAACATCTGTTAAGGACATAAATATTTTTCAGCCAGCATAGTGATTTGCACTAAAAGAAACATTAAAAGAGTTAACTGAGGGGAACTCTGGTCTTCTATCATAATTGCTAATAATTCTTGAAGTGTTGAGATATTTCAGAAAAATAAAAGAATGTTAATGTTGTGGTAATATAAAAAAGAGGTTACAGAAGCTGAGCTGTGTGATGGGAAGCTGGTTTATTTAACCTTATAGTCACATAAAAAAAAAAAAAGAAAAAAAAAAGGAGACTTTATAGAAGATTCACTAAGTAATAGTAGAATGTTGATTTAATTTCTATAAATCAACATAATTTTGTGGAAAAGGTCATGTTGAAAATGTTAGTTGATAAAGCTTCTATAAGGCTTTTAATTATGTTCTACCTGATAAGCTGATAAAATAATTTGTCTGTCTGTGTTAGTTATAAAGAATAGCTAGCAAAAATATATGAAATGCAATAAATATTAATGCATAGTGGACTGGCTATCTGATAGACTTCTCATGTAATTATGTCATGGAGAAAAGTATTTTCATTTTTAAAATAGTTATTGTGAAATCTAATTAGTATCTTTATATTGTAGAAGAAATAAAATTATGGATGATAAAATCTGTGGCTGAAAAATATTTACAAGAACAACATGTATTATGAAGGATGCAGGTAGTTTCACAGATGCCCGCTTGGCAACTTGAATGCCTAGAGGATTTTATGCAAGGACATAAATTAAACTTGGCCTCCCTTTAGGAGTGGTATTTTAACTTTATCTACAGTATTAGTGTCTCCTTCTGAACACTGTGTTAGCTGCGCTCTCTTATAAATATGAGTAATATAGTATGGTCTCAGAGATGATTCCTCAGATTAACAATACAGGTGAGAATCAGTTTACTTAACACAGGCATTTTGTGCAGCTTAATATACACTAGGCTGTCTGATATGTCTGCCTTGCAGGAGCTATAATGATTTTTTAATTTGTGGGGATCTCAACAGAAAATTTTGAGGTAGACGTGGGCATGTGTGTGTGTGCATGCACATACAATACAATTGAGATTTAAGAGAGCAACAATGCACCAGATAAAAGCACAATATGTGGTTCATTGTCAAATCAACACTAAGAGGTGACAATATTTAATTGTTTTATGTCTGAAAAACTGTTATGACATAGACTCCCCTTGTCACTAAGCCATAACTGCCTACATGGCTGTTTTTCTGAGTTTGGGAATAGCCAGGAAGATCCCCTCTGGGCTACTGTGCAGGTGCATAGACACACCATAACTCCTGCACGTATTTACTAAATTTGCTGTGCCTCACAAAATGTATTCAGTGCAAAAAGTATAGTTGCATTAGAGTTATACAATGAATCCTTATCACTCACCTCCGAATGTGATCACAGACCAGCTGTGGTGCCATGGTCTTGCTTTCTCCTACATGCTGCTCTTCATGCTCAGCCCATGCTGCTATATGCCTGCCTCCATGAGTGTGGAGATAATCTTCCCCACTGAAGGTTACAGCACAGGTTCTATGTTTGGGAGCATATTCCCTGTTCCTAAGAGTTGTGGTACCAGGCTCAATACTGGAATATGTGATGTCCTTGCACTGTTCAGGGGCTAAATGGGACTCTGAAAGATTTTTCAAAGGACTTCCAAATTCTGGTGGGGCTGAAACCCACCATCTCCAAGGTGAGAGCTGGGCCCATGTATGCACAAATCAGGTAAAATGTTCTCTAAACCCTACAGAAAAACCTTGGCTTGGTTTCTACTAGTATAATGGGAGCATAAACACAGCAATCAAATGTTAGACAGCCGAAGGCTGTCTGAAATCTCTGCAGTCCCTCGGTACTTCTCTAACACAGCTGAAATAGCAGTGGAACATCTAGGCTATTTTTTGGGTCTAGATCTCAGTAATAAATTACTGATTTTATTATTATTATTAGTAGTAGTAATAGAGGTCATAAATATCTTTTCCATTTTTAAAATAAGCAAATGTATAAAAGAGCACTGAAGCTGCTTAAGGGCTTGGACAACATTTAGGACTAACCTCAGCTAGGTCATCGGTATGCTCATCTATAGCAGTGTTTTAATTTTTTCCTATATGAGTAACAAGGGAAAGAAAGATCAAAATAAAACAGGGGGGCTCAAAACTCATTTTAAGCTACTTTTCTCCAAATGCTTGAGGGTTGCTGAGAGCAAATGTTTGGAAAAGCTAGAGCTGGAAACAAAGAAATCTACTGGGCTATAGCAGTTTTAAAAAGATCACTGTCTCAAGAGCTCAGTAATGGCTATTCAGTAGCAGGAAACCAGACTGATGTAAATGATCTCCTGAGGGTGTCCGAACAAAACAGGCCTGCTGAGCAGACTGTAACATCTTCTAGAAGAGTTTATGTAAAATAGACATATGTTTACACTGTTGGTTGTTTTGAAATGCCTTTTTTTTGTTGTTGTTGTTGTTTTCCCAGCTTACTCTTTGTTCACCCTATTTAAATAAACAATGTTTCGGTTCAGAGAAGGCACTTTTGTTCCTGAATATAGACTATCAAAGGAAAGAAGACCTGCTACCATCTCTGATTACATGTGATCTACAGTTTTGTATTTGTTCTCTACAGTTACCTTAAAGGAAGCTGTAGTGAGGTGGGGGTTGGTCTGTTCTCCCACGTGCCTGGTGACAGGACGAGGGGGAATGGGCGAAAGTTGCGCCAGGGGAGTTTTAGGTTGGATGTTAGGAAGTACTTCTTTACCGAAAGGGTTATTAAGCATTGGAACGGGCTGCCCAGGGAGGTGGTGGAGTCGCCATCCCTGGAGGTCTTTAAAAGACGTTTAGATGTAGAGCTTAGTGATATGGTTTAGTGGAGTACTTAGTGTTAGGTCGGAGGTTGGACTCGATGATCTTGAGGTCTCTTCCAACCTAGAAATCTGTGTCTGTGTCTGTGTGTCTGTGATAAATAAACCAACAGAGAAGATAGCATGACCCACCAGCAGGAGACCATGCACTAGAATACAAAAGCAAAAATGAAAATCCACACACAGGGAATGAAAGTGACAAAACACAGAGTGAAGACTCTGGTAAATTTCAGATCACCCTAGAGCCAGAATAGCTCTTTTTTAAAAATTATTTTTATTACTACTGCTATTGCTGCTGCTGCTGCTGCTGCTACTACTACTACTACTACTACTGCTATGTGCTTCTAAACCCCAATGGAGAAAAGTACATGCATTATCTCTATTTATGTGTAACTGGGAATTGTAGCCACAAACAGCATTATAATTGAGTATATAAAATATCAGATAACTTATTTCCCAGCTTACATAATTTATGTTTTTAATATAAGAGACAATTTTGTAAATAGCGGATGTGTATTCATACATGGTGCAACTGGATGCAGTTTTACTTATGCAAATTAATTTTAGCTGCTTATTTTATATTTTATTTTTTATTTTTTTTAGGCTGAGTTATCTAGAAACCTTATGTACACACAAATTTAAATGAAAACAGTCCTTAAAGTACCTTGGCTTGTATTTTGTACCTTTAGATCCAGTAACAGAAGTGCTGGACCTGACACAAACAGGTTCTTCACTTACTGAAGAATTTAATTAATGCAATACAGTTGTATAATATGTTTAGATATTGTGCAATTATATTAAATAATTAGTCTCCCTGTTGAGCCCTTTTTTCTACTTTGTCCTCTTTTTTTCAGTACTAATTCTGAATAAAGACACCAGGGTCATGATTATCAGAAGTAGAGGTCAGTAGCAAGATAAAATAAAAATGAGCTTTGGGGGAAAAACAGAAAAATTAATTAGTCGGGGATGTCAAAGCCTCCTTAATGTGCAAAAAGTGTGGAAATGGTCAGTGAGAAAAAAAAATTTAATTGGTTTACATCATATGGGCTGAGGGTACATTTAATTAGAGGAAGAATGTCTCCTCTCATCTCTGGGTGATGTTAGGTCAGGTGATGCTTTCCTTTTTCACACCTTCATCAGTTTTTTACGGAAACAATTGTGAGTTAGCAAGAGTTTCAGGAGCTGATGAAAGGAATTGTCACAAGCTGCATTGAGGGAATAAGGTGTTGCTACTTAAATATATGTAAAACTACATTAACAATTCCACTCCAAATTTCAAGTGATTTATTAACTTTGGAGCATAAGATATAGGATTGAAGGATACTGCAGTAAACATTTATTCTTCAGGCAAAAACATGAGACAACTGAAAACACAAATCTATCCGGTTCATTTAGCTTAGACTTTCAGATTAGTAACACAGGAATTTAAATTCCTAAAAAAAGCATAAAACAATTGTAAGCTTCCATAATATTCCATTTGGAATGCAACAGTCTGTAAGTAAAAAAATATCTCATCCTCCCAATAAAATATATTTTCCTCTTTTGAGTGCTCCTTAGCAGGTTATTTGGTAATATTCCTTGGGATAGAATTTTGACAAGCTGCCATATTTAAAATAATTATTTTCCCATTGAAATGAAATGATTTTTTATTTGACATTATCTGAAAAAAATACTTTGAGTGGAATACCTGAGTAAAATACTTGTATAAAAGAAATATTTTAGCTGGAAATAGAATATTCTTTTGGATGCTAGACAGGATGAAAGCAGATGTTACGCAATGACAGGACAGAATCTATGAGGAAGATAACTCCCAACAGCAATGCAGGAATAGGGATTGAAGGAGATAAGGCAACAAGAGAAAACACCTGAATCACAGGACAGAGACAACAAATTAATTTCTTAAAAAATGTGATTCAAAACAATGAAGGATGGCATTGAGATGTTGATTTTCAGTTGGTTAATATCCTCAACCATAATACTTCAAGATGAAAAGTAGGAGAAAAAAACTTTTGGCAATTCATCAAAGTGGAATTAAGGTAGAAAAACTTTTTTTTTTTTCCTAAATTAATTCATGAATATCCATTTACACTTCCAACACAGTTTGTAAGCATCATTGAACAGCTTTTCAAATTAGATAGAAGTTGTTTATATTTTCCAGATGAACTGACCAAGGTACAGAAATCATTTGAGAAACAGGAAAGAGTCAGTGAACCACCAGATGAGCTGGTTGATTAGTGTGTACTCAAAATGTTATGTTACAGAGGTGATATAACATCTGGATTGACTGTCCCTTCTGGAAAGACAACCCTTCAGATAGATCACTGGATCAGTGAAAAAAAGCTATCTGAAACCAAGTCCTGTCAAGACAGTGGAATATATGTAAACAGTGTTTAGCCACAATGTTGACTAATGATTCCCACACACAACTGCTTACTTTGTTTTCCAGTTTTGGATTCTGGTTGGGTACCTACCTGTCATTATTTGATTTCTCTTCAGTTACTTTAAATTATCATTTCAATTAGTTAGGACACTATATGATCAAGACTAAATTAATAATTAACATTTCAATGTTCTCTCAACTGTCTGTGACAACATAAAATACTGGGGCATGAAGACTTTAGTATTTAGGAAACAAATACCAAATTTTTTGCACATTTTTGCAACAACTAAAGAAATTGCTAATTTAAAGGCCTGGCTCTAATTGTTTTTTCATAGGGTGTCAAAATCTAGCTGACTCTTCAAATTACTAGTCTGACTCTTCAGATTCCTCTCTGGCTCAGGCCTGTGCTCTCTACCTATGGGATCAACTGTTATGGGAGTCCTGGCCAGCTAGCATTAAGCTAACTGAACAGGACATGGAAAACTGGGTTTGACATAAGAAATAGCAAATAACACAAATGACAATGTGAAGAGCGGATAACGGTTACAGAAATTATTGAGAAGGAGATATGGATGTAACAGGAAAGGAAGGGGGATTTGGGTAAGCATTCAGACTCCACAGGCAACTAGAATGGAAAACCATGGAGACCTTGCAACTTGCTATTCCTTACAGGCATGCCTAGGTGTCATACTTTGCACACAGGAAACCATGTCAACAATATCATACGATGTCAAAATTACACTGCCAGTGATATCAGAAATACAAATTTGGTTAGAGATGGAACACAAACAATGGGGAAAAGTAATTCAGCACTGGTTGCTTTTTAGGGAAGTGATTGGAATGGTGAAAGAGGTAGATACAAGGGTGAAGATACAAAGGAAGAGCCAAGAAACACAGGAGATCGTAACTGGTCCTCATCCAGCTCAGTGGACATTGGCAGATACCTTGGGGGCAACCCTTTGCTTCACCACCAAGGTCAAGCAGGGCAATAAACTAAACACATTGCTCTGACCCTGCTGTCAGGGATGGGCTTCCTTCTGTATCAGGAGGGCCGGGGTGGGAGTGAGCTGGACACTTTCAGTGGTGATGAATTGGGCAACTTGTTCCAGATGAGATGGGATCAGGAGCCACTTGCCACTCTCTAACATTCAGGGCAAGAACCAACATGGGGTGAAAAGAATAGGGCAGAACTAGCTAGTGTCAGAGGTTATAGTCATAAACTAGTGTCATAAGCATAGGCTCGGTAGGAAAACAACAGCGACAAGAAGTAACAATAAAACCCATGTGACTCAGTATAAGAACAAAATATACAAAATTATTATTTTTTAAAGTAGGAATCTCTTCCGTAGGCTTTTTTTTCTTTTTTTTTCTTTTTTTTTTTTTTTTTTTTTTCCTGAAAACTCTTCCGCCTCTTCCATAATAGATCCTTTCTACATTTGACTTTGCTTGAGTTATCTGAAGGTGCTTATTACATGGTTCAGGTTATTTGAAGGTATGGATCCTCAGAGCAATTCTTTTCAAATAATGCATTTGAAAACTTAGGGTGTTACTGAGCTATAGTGTAGTCGTGAGAAGTTAGAATGATTTTGACTCATTTATATCATTTAGCTTAATCCTAGAAAGACAAATAAACATAGGCAATAACACAGTTTGCAAAATAATTACCATTAATGTTATGCAAATATGTTTTCTATAGTCCATATTATGTCCTTTGGACCTTCTAGTCCATTTTAACGGTGGTTTTAACCAAATTAAGCAATATTAAACAATAATAGCTTATAAAATGTGAAGTAGAGGGAAAACTTACACATACACAAACACAAATTAATGGGCAAAATGCTTGTTTTGATCAAGAATAAGACCAATTAATCATTGGTATTACTCTTCTTTTCTTTTCTTTTCTTTTCTTTTCTTTTCTTTTCTTTTCTTTTCTTTTCTTTTCTTTTCTTTTCTTTTCTTCTCTTTTCTTCTCTTCTCTTCTCTTCTCTTCTCTTCTCTTCTCTTCTCTTCTCTTCTCTTCTCTTCTCTTTTCTTCTCTTTTCTTCTCTTTTCTTCTCTTTTCTTCTCTTTTCTTCTCTTTTCTTCTCTTTTCTTTTCTTTTCTCTTTTCTTTTCTTTTCTTTTCTTTTCTTTTCTTTTCTTTTCTTTTCTTTTCTTTTCTTTTCTTTTCTTTTCTTAATTATTATTTTTTCCCCACAATAAATAGCAAGGATTCACCTTGAAACTGTTTCATATATACACCAGATGATTAAGTACACTTAGTCAGTCAGTCTCCAAAAATATCACAGTATTCCCTGAAAATCTTAATGGAATTCTGAAGGCATTTGAGCCATTGGCATTATATTCTCCATAAGTCTAGATTCTGTGTTTTTTGACTAGTCTCAGACTAAATAAAAAAAAATCATGAATCAGTATGTTAATAGGAATTGTCTTTTCTTTTTTTTTTTTTTCTTTGCTCTGAATTTCTTTTTAATTTCTTTCACTCATTTGGGAAATGAAATGTGGAAAAAACAATGCTATGGCTTTGATTTTCCATTTTACTTTTCCATTTACTTTTTTTTTTTTTTTTAAATGTCAATTAAATAGTTTTCTTGACTTTTACATATATTCTAGTATTTGAAAATATTACCATTGCTAAAATATTTCTTGACTTGTTTTAAACATGAAAGAATCACAGAGAAGAAAAAAAGAGTCATCTTCAGGAAAACTTGCTGTACTGGTTCTGAAGACATTTATGATGTATTGATTTTTCCATAACATTTTTGAGATGTTGTAATTTTATCTGCCTTTACACAAAGTACAATAATCAAAGTAGATCAAACCTTGCCATATGTAGCCTGTTTTCTTGCAACAGCCAGGTGAAGGGTCAAATAACCATAAGCAGCAGTCATGCCATACGTGCAGGTACATGGTGCAAGGTGGCAGATAAAGTAGTTGATAAGATCCATAAAATCCCAGACATAATGACATGCCTTTCATTGGCATCCATTGGTCTGAGATTTTATTTTCAACATGTTCAATGTGTCATTTCTTAGGCCAGTGTATCCCAGGCCTAATTTTACCTTTCTGACACAGTCTGTCAGACAGGGTATTAGAACCACAGATGCCAGTTGTCACAAGGTTATTAAAACTTTGGAAATATCTTTTGGTTGTGAGCTCCAGACATAAATGCTGTTCCTTTTCCATAAATAAATAAATAAATAAACAAACAAAACAAAACAAAACAAAGCAAGCAAAAACAACAACAAACCATCAACCAACCTAACAAAACAAACAAACAAACAAAAAATACACACAAAACCCAAAACCAACCAACCAACCAAACTAAAAAAAACAACAACCAACCAACAAACATAAAAGCCAGAAGTATTTTATGGTACTTTTCAGAACAGGTACTTTGCTTATGAAGACTCTCTTCTATATGAAAGAGAAACTCATTTCCTGTCTCCTTTAGAAAACCTCTGCTGTGCTGATTTAGATGCTCCCAACACAGCCTTCAGAGCATGTGTCCTTGACTATACAGTCTTTGATTTTGATAAATGCAAACTTATAGGTATTCTCCGTATTAAAATTATCAGTTAACATAGGCAAAGTAAAGTTTCAGTTATGTTGGTCCTTATCTTCTTACTCTTCCACTTTTGGTTGGTCTCTTAGTAAAAGAGAGGTAAAGCAATGCACTTTGAGTGGGCGACATTGCCTTTTATTTACTAGTCATTGGGAAGGATAAGAAATCTCTCAGTCTACTACCTCAAATAGAAATACAGTCTGTTTTGGAGCTTGTTGCTGCTTCCTATTCTGCATGTTGTTGGCATTGCCTGAAGAGGCTCCATGTCTGTGAAACCAGGGTATACTTTTATAAGGGGATGGGTTTACAGATCTGCTGGTGGTGCAGCCATAGCCTGACAGACACCTCCTGGAATGGTCTGTTAATTTTCTCTGTTACCACTTGTTCCTCCAGAGACCCTATGGTCTGCAACAAAAATTAAGGGTTCTTTATCTGCTTCCCGAAATCTGCAGGTATGAGTTTTATAGTCATAGTGTCTTCTTGCTAGTAATAAAGCTAATCATATATCAGTATCAGTACATCAGCAGACTTAATAAATATGGCCATTTTTCTCTTTGTGGCATGATATTGTCAGTATTTCACACTGAGACCTTTCCACATCCAAAAGATGCCTTTGAAAACCACGACAAAAATTCAGGATTTTTATTTATTTATTCCCCCCCACCCCCCACCCCCCCCCAGTTAGGTACTACCACTTAATGCAGTATTCAGGACCCAGTTACTCCATATCTAGTGTTCATTAGAAATTGGATCAATTCCCTTTTGAGATACTCCTCAAACCATGAAAGTTTATTGCTTGCAATTCTACACAGCAGGCATCAAGAACAGAAAGTAAGTAGAAAAGATAGAGAATAGATCTCTCTCTTATTATTAGGAATGTAATTTCTAAATATAACAAAATTCCTCTGTTGACGTGGAGTTGCTACTAACATCTTTCCACTTTCTGTCAACAAAGTAGCACAGGAAACAAAAATTTATCCTGGTCTCAGTCTCCAGGAGTAACAGATACTTTATTAGATTCCCTGGCTACTTATAGTAGATGCTGTTGTAATATTAATACCAGACACAGATCTAATAGGTTTTGATTTATATAGGGCAAATTTGTGAAAGATTACTTGCTGCTCTACATGGACTTTGAGCTGATAGAATTTGAAGGGAGGTCAAATAGCTTTCACTAAACCATACATCACATAATTACAGTGGTGATTCCTTTCCTGGGCTGAAAAGTAATTGCTAGCAGGAGAAACCAATGCCAATATGCATAATGTTGAAGAATTAGTACCTCAGTTCTCACCACTTCTTTCAGTGGTTTGAACTGTCAAATTTTTCTGGGTAAATCCAAAAGAAATTGGTGATAATAACAGGCTGTGGTAGATTTTCTTCTTGAGATAATTACTCTGTCATTTTTATATTATCTTTTCTTGCCCTCACAAATGCTTCAGTATTTGGGAAAGCACTGAAGAGTAAATAATATAAACTAAAGATTTTTAGACAGGCATAAATAAAGGCATACATAAAATATAACTTTTACTTCTAAATATATGCTACACATACAAATATACATGTTTATAAAAAGTTATATCTATTACTTTAAAAAAAAATGCTCCTCTGTAGAAGAGCATCTAACTTTGCTGACACTAACAAACTTTTTTTTTTTTTTTTTAATATTATTTCTGTATGTAAAATATACAAACACAGCAAAATGCCAAGACAATTTTATTTTTGTCTACTTGGACTTCATGCCTGCAGAGCAGAAAAAGAGACTGTCTGGTGGGAATTAGCACACACAGACATTCTGAGGTCTGGACCTTGAAGCTGATGGGATCCTCGCTTAGAAGATTCACTGACAATATTAATATTTGTCTAACACTTACATAACACTTACATAACGATTCCTAGATGAAGTGTTTATGATTTCTTTCATTCATCTGGAAAAAAAAAAATCATTCTTTAATTTCTTCGTGAACCCACAATGTATACCCATATACGGAGATGGATGTGAATGCATACATCTAAAGATATATACTGATAATGGGGTATAATTATTGCATTTATAAGTAGTAAAACTTTTGCTTGAGATCATGGATCCCAATTCTGATAATATGTATTTTTAAGGCTACCAATGCCACTGATTTCAGCTGCCTTTTCTTGGTATACAAAAATGTTAAAGCAGAATCAAAACCCACATGTCCATTTTGAGACATCCTCCTTATTTAAAAGGGACTTTTTATTTACCAGAAAATTATTTTCTTTTCATGAAAACACTTTTTTTTTTTTTTAATGTTATTTATTTTTTTCTCTATTCAAGATCAAATTTTATATCAAAATTCAAAGAACTTTTTGTCCCAGGTTGGGAATAACCTAGTTAGGAAAGAATTTGGACTTAATGAAATGATACAATATCAAAACAGAATGTGAATGCAAATAAACATCTTAGATGTCTATTCACAGCTGAGACCACTTAAATGTCAAAGTTCAGACTCAGCAATGGCTGTGTAAGTCACTGGGGATGACACCCACACTGTAAAATCCCGACAAAGCATTGTCAAAGTTAGTCAAGTTAGTCTATGGAGACTACATTAAGCAGTCAAATTAAACAGATGCCAGCACAGGTTATATCACCTCTTAAGGACAAATAATAAGAAATTAAACACAAAGACTCTGACCTTTAGTCAAAGTGTACAAGTACCTATAGTGCCACCTGGCTTGTTATTTTTCTTGAAAGACACCTCTTTAGGGTTTAGAAGAGTTAGAGGCAACGATTATTGGTTTGTTATTCTTTTAGTGCAAGAACTACTTTTTTATAAACATTTCAATGGACCATACTGGCTAAACACTATTAGTTTACTCACTGAAATTATAAGCAATTGATAAAACAGATTTATATCACCATTATATCATCATCACCGAAAGAATAATGTGTTACCTTTGGCAGTGGTATAGCTTAACAATTAGCAAAATGGCAAAAGAGTTCACCTGCTGCTAGATTTTTGTAGTAAAGCCAAGCATTCTGATAATACATCTCGTATTCAAAGATTTAGAATAAGACAGCAGAGGCTTTCATAGTAACAGACATAGTAATGCTTAAGTTGAATATTTTAGTATGTATATTATATATATATATATAATACTATAAGGATGATATGGATGTGTGAATTTTCATAGCAGAAAGCTTAGTTAAATCTTTCATAGGATTTTTTTGTCAACTTTCTTTAAAGTTCTCTAACAGCCATCCTAACTGGGCAAACAGCATTCTTCAGTGATTTTTTTTTTTTTTTTTTGCATGCTACGGTGACTTTTGTTAGCCAATTGCACTGCAAAGTTCATTCCAAATGAGTAACATGGTTACCTCAACTCTACAGCAGAAACACACAGATTTCTCAGCAGTAGTAGGTCAGTCCCTAATGTGGTTGACTCAAGATCTAAATTTCCCCAAGTCATGTAAGAATAAATGAGGCTAAGCTATTACTAACAGAAAGAACTACCCCAGTTTTTAAGGATTTGCTACCTGTTGGACACTGGGAATTCACTATCTTCCAAGAGTAAAGGCAAGGTCAAAAAAACTATTTCCCCTCTGAAAAGTATCATTCATGTTACTTCCATTTATGCCTGTTTTCCATTCTAGAATCAACTGTGATATTTATTATTTTTTATATTTTTATTTTATTTTATTTTCCATAGTTGCATCTCAGTCACAATTTTAAAGCACTACTCAATCTTTTATGCTGAACAACTTAATGGAATTGAAAGACATAATGTGACAAATGCAGTAAAGTCAATAATATTATCTATCTATCTATCTATTTATTTATGAAGTATGTAACCAGAAATTCTTCAAAAGCCGCAAAATAATACTGTATTGAAAAATTAATTTCAGCATAAAGTAGTCTAGGAGGATTCAATACATGACACTCAGTACTCAACTTCAATACATGACTCAACTTCAATATGTGACACACTTCCGTAACTATTTCATGTTCCGAACAACCTCTGCTTAGCAACTTGCACTGTTTCTGCACTTTTCTAAAGCACAGTCACCATGGACATGACAATGTCTATCTTTCAGTTGACTGTTTGCATTTTGTAAGAAAATATATTTTTCTACATATGTTACCAAAAATGTTCTGATTTTCTTTTCAGTGGCACAGCCAGCTCAGTTTGATCTCCCGAGGTTCTCTCTCTCCATTGGTTCGGCAGATTTACATGAAAATTTTGTTTCTTTTATAACTGTTCCCCCCTTCCTTCCTTCCTTCCTTCCTTCCTTCCTTCCTTCCTTCCTTCCTTCCTTCCTTCCTTCCTTCCTTCCTTCCTTCCTTCCTTCCCTCCTTTCCCCTGCAGTTCACCAAGTAATAGCTTCTTAAAAACCTCCTGCGCACTTTATAACTTTATAATAAAACCTTCTGGCCATGCTGCAGTTTTAATTTTGTGCATATGTTGATTAGTTTCACATATGTTCTCAGACATTTAAAATGTTAAATAATTTTTATCAGAAGCATCATTTAAATATAATTGATCCCAACTATACTATAACTCTTTACAAGAAAACAATTTAGTTGGCTATTTGACATCTGCAAGAAGCAGGTCTAGCCAACAGATATTTTGATTCCTCTAAATTCCTAGATCTGGTTAAGTGCCAAATCCTGCTAATGTCTGAATGATTTTCAATAGCCTCTGATTCAACTTAGGTCCTCAGTCCTAAGAAAATTCAACTGCTTCCCATTCAGTTCTTCTGTCACAAGTCAAGACAGCCCCGAAAAAATATTTTCAACTTGCCAAACTACAAGATTTTTTTCATACAGACCAAATAAACTCCCTTTTGAAAATACTTTTCTCTTTGTTCAGGTATACTTCTGGCCACTAGGCAGTGTGCAAATTTTGTTTGTATTGCAAAAATAAGTTCTCACTCATAAGAACACATAGAAAGTCTTATTCCTAGATGAAGAGAAAACCTTATGAATTTAGTCAATGTGTTAAGATCTCACTTCCTTTCACGGTTATCCAAAACAGAAATGTTGTTAAGCTGAAGCAGCTGCATAATGGAATTTATTGTTGAATGTATCAAGATTTTTTTTTTAATTTTTTTTTAATGTTAGATGATATAGATGATATAGTGATTAGAATACAAATGGCCCCTTGATGTGGCCACAACAAGACAGTAAAGTAGTCCATTGGTTGATAAACTTCATTAGTTCTAAAGGTAGAAACAAGAAAAAAAAATAGGGTGGGAAAAATGCAGGTGTGTACATAACCTACAAGATACTATAATAATATAAATGTTAACTAAAAACAACTGCATAGTTTATGATATTGAAATGAAGTTTTCAGGAGAACCCAGGGAAGGAAATCACAAAAACACTCACACACTAAATCTCCTCTTCAAAGGTTAACAGGAGATTGGAAATAGTTTTGGAAACTGTATTTTTGATGTTTATAAAACATATTTGATTCTTCTGAGAAACAATCATATTGTCTCATGTTCTCTCACTTTAGTACAAGAGAGTAGGTCCATGGATATTATCATTCCAGATAAGAGCCTTCTTGAACTTCCTTCCATCCTGCTTCCTTGTCCACTGAAGGGAGAAATGGACAGAGGGAAGGATGGGTTTCTGTTAAAATAACATTATTATTACTAACATGCTGTATCTGTGTTTCAACATGATTTCAATAAAATTATAAGTTTTAAACATTCCTATCAGTTTTTTTATGATTATTTATATCTGCAGCATGCATATTACATATTCATGTTCAAATCACTTGCTGATATAGCAAAGAACCTGCTTTTTATAGCAATTGTTTAAAAGAACAAAATGAGGGTATTTAAGTGGCTAATCATACAGTTTGTCTGGGAAGATATGAGCATTTAAATTACATGCTGATAAACTGATCAGAAATGAGTGCTGGCAGTTACTTATTGTACTAAAACTACAAAACAAAAGATGCTGTCTCTGCATCTGTGGTTTTATTTAAATAGTAATTGCATTTTCCTTTATATTCCTTTATTAAAATGAACCAATTATGTTAAGAAATGACACCAAAATTTGTATCATAGAAACACACCTTGCAATGTGAATGATAGAATGTCATTTTATATATACATGATTATTTCAAGTATTTCCCAAAAGGAAGATAAAATATCAAATATTTTTGAAAAATATGCAGAAAATATAACTTTTCAAAGTAAACTGGATTCCTATGGTTGGAATATGATCTGATATCAACTCTAAATGGATCAAATAAAATAATGCAAACTAAAACAAAGAATGACTGGCTGACTTGCTTTACTGCGTACATTTCTGATAACTGATAAATGTGACATCTTTATCTCACTGTTTCACTCCAGTAAAAAAAAACACCCCCCCCCAAAAAAAAAAAAAAAACAACAACCACCAGCTATACAGCTATACTCAAACTAAGGAATTCCAGGTGGAATTAATTGCATTTTTATGAGAAATATGCAAGTCATATCTATTAGGAAGAAGAAAAGTCTCAGGTACAGCAATTCATTTCAACACCTGGAGTATCTGAAAACAGGAGTCTCTGTTTTGGCCACTTTTCAGGAATGACCTGACTGAAACAAATCATTTTTCTATGAAAAGCATTCAAATGTTCATCAAATTATTTTTCAAAATATTAAGAAAAATGTGAAGGGCTTAAAAAGCAAAAAGTCTTCTACATGTCTGTAAGTTTTTTTTCTTGTTTGTCATCAAGTGCCTTAGCTCTTGGTAAGTAACATGGTTATGTTGTTTCTAGTCATGAACATGCTCAGTGCAAAGGAACCACTTCAGAACTTGACTGTACTACCCACTCAACAGCTTGTGAGTAACAGCTACAGAAGAACTGGATCAGATTTACAACTATGGCTAGACCTTAAGGTGTGCAGAAAAAGGAGTGTGTCAGAAACCGTGCAAGATCTTCTGAGATATTTGTAGTATTTGATTTCCCTGGTTCAAAATATGAAAAGTTACTGGTAAGTGAAGATGACAGATCACAAGAATAAATTTTCATACATTAAAAGTAGTTTTATTCTCTTCTAGTTCACAACACTAGTAGTGATTTGACTACCCAATGTCTTTGGTTCAATAAGTCTATGTTTTGACAAATAGTTGATGCCTTTCTCTCTTGAGGTCTTCAGAGAAGCCTTCCTGTTGGAGTCCAAGATTAGTCAAGCCATGGAACTTCCTACAGAGAAGCTGCTCCATGAAGCTCTAAGGCTTGTGCTGCATAGGATCCAACTAAGTGATCAAAGAGGATCATTCCAATCCTCAAATCTGCTCTACACCTCATGCTTTAGCTTCTTCATGCTGAGTTAATCCCCACTTGAGAAAGAATTTTAGGATGCAAAAAATGTCTTTGTTTAAGATGGGTTTTCAATACACTTCCATTATTCTTTGGTGGTTACCATGATTATGTTTTTAAAATGTGTTTTTAAGGATTGGGCTCTTTCTTTCACATATTTTACAGTTTATTTTTTTTCCCTGTTTGAAATGGATAGTGCACCTTTATCATTAACATGCTGTATGCGTCTCCTTACTTGACTTTTACATTATTGCTCCAGTTATTACTATGCATGCATTATTTATATGGTTGGCTATCAAGGAAAAAAGGCAAGCAATTTACTTGTCAAAACATATTAGAATGCATGACTTTAAATCAAAGTTGCACGGGTTGGTAAAAAGCTATAATAAATGTTCTTTGGCTAATATGTTAGTGTCATGCAGTGGGCATGGTCAATGTATTGACTAAGAAACCTGTAATCACTTTAAAGACTCATTGAATAACAGAACATTTTAGATTATTATGCCTTGCTTTAATTGTATGATATTAAGACTTAATTTGTAAAGACTACATTATTTCAGTATAAGGAAATTCTAACCTGTGCTTTAATGTTAATGCCAGATTAAAATAGGTATTTGCTTTGTACAGAAATTATAAACATCATGGAGCTTAATTATCTAAAGCAAATCTATAGGTACAGATCTCTGGACTTAAAAATACATCTTCTCTACAGAGTGCATTCCTCTGAGTTTCAGTGAGTTTATGTAATGCAGATAATTCAGTCCTGCAGGACATGGAATTTGTAGCTCCCATAGCCTTACACTTCTGCTGTAGGACACAAACAACAACTGGAATCACTGTACCTGATCCTTCCACAAGAAGTTCCACTGTTTAGGAGCCACCTGTTTCATGCAGAAAGTGAATTAGCTGCCTGTGAACTATATCAAGTAAGTATTTTGACAAAATATTTTCCAGTACTCAAACACTCTTGCCATATATAGAAAGCCATACTCCCTGTTTCTAAATATAAACAACTGTTACCTATCACTATGAAAATTACTGAATTTTAAATTCACTGACCAATCTGAAAAACAAGTTGACCCAGAATAACAGTTTTGACCTATCTCAAAAAATAAAACCTGAATGTCAGACATATAGAATATATATATATTACTGAATATGTTCTTTAATATTAAATCTAGGTAAATTTTGCAACAAAATATTTAAAATAAGAAAACAAATTTTATAATTCTGAATATGTTTAAATGAAATACTTAATTCATTACACTTTTTTCTTTGCTTTTGGACAATAGCCATTTGATGGATTCAGCATATAGTCAGTAACAGGTTTCTTCAACTTGAAATAGCATTTGGGTCAAATAAACCTTTCTGTTGCATTCAAACTTTGTCAAAATTACTATCAGGAATGTGTAACAAATGTTTTGCACATTTACAGACAGGATTATACACACAGCTCTATCTTTAAATCATAGTTCATCTCACTAAAGAGATTCCCTTCCCTTCCCTTCCCTTCCCTTCCCTTCCCTTCCCTTCCCTTCCCTTCCCTTCCCTTCCCTTCCCTTCCCTTCCCTTCCCTTCCCTTCCCACCCCTTCCCACCCCTTCCCACCCCTTCCCACCCCTTCCCTTCCCTTCCCTTCCCTTCCCTTCCCTTCCCTTCCCTTCCCTTCCCTTCCCTTCCCTTCCCTTCCCTTCCCTTCCCTTCCCTTCCCTTCCCTTCCCTTCCCTTCCCTTCCCTTCCCTTCCCTTCCCTTCCCTTCCCTTCCCTTCCTTTCCCCTTTTCCCACTCCCCCTTTTTTATTTCTTTCTGTGAGTAAAAATCATATATCTTTATGACATTTTACCTGGCATTTATTTTTCAGGTGAAGATTAAAACAGGCTTTTTTTTATTATTATTATTATTATTATTATTTTTTACATATTAAAAGAAAGTGGATTGGGATTGTAAAATTTCATGACATTTACAAAACACTCACTCTCTCTAAGAGATTTTATGTCACTGTTTGGGAGTTGTGTGCCAAACAGAACCTGTTTGCTTTAGACAGCGATCCTAGGGGATCTATGTACATATGTTATCCAGTAGTAGGCTCAGTTTCTTCCCAAATCAGGTTGAAGCTACTGAAAATGTAAGGCAGCTTAGGTGAATTTTGAAGTAATTATAAAAGTTCTCTAGCAGTAATATCCCAGACACTTGGAAAAATCACAGATGATGGCGTTCTTTGTAAGGGGAAATCAGAAATGCACTATAACATTGTCCAATTTTATCAAGATACTGTGTTTCTTCCAAAATGGCTGGAGAACAGTATGGCTTAGGACAATCAATGATGTAGTATTTTCCCTGATTCCTGTCATGGAAGATTACAGTAAGTGTTAGCAAACCAAAGGTGGTTTTTGGTTCTCAGTGTGGAGACTGATCCATCCTGGATATGCACCTTCTGTAAATTCTGAATAAGAAGCTGGAGTTGAAAAACCTGTCAGACAACATACATTTATTTTTACCTAGGCAAAAACAATAGTTGTAGAAATAGTCTGATGTTTTTGGAAAAGGTGACACTATTCATTGTAGTTTGTGAAATTTATTGTCATGGAAGAAAAGAAAATGCTAAACATAATACTTCTCAAATCTATTTGTGCATGTATTCGGCACTAAAAAATACCTGGTTCAAAAAGCAAACAGACAGACCAGACAGAAAAAGATGCTGGAACCTGATATTATAAAAATTCAAATGGAAAATAGGATTCTTTTTTTTTTTTTTTTTTTTGGTGCTTAAGTCAATAAAGTTTTGATAAGAAAAGAAAGAATTCCATAAATTCTCTGATAACTGAAATCTAAAAAACTAGATATGACATGCTGGTCCTAAAGAATTATACAAGTTCAACCACAAGTTTGTGGAGCCAGAAACAATTTTTTTTTATGAAATTCTATACCTACATTCACATATTTATTTATTTATTTTTCTAGAAAATACAGATTTTATCATCTAGTACTTTTCTTGGGAGGGGGTGGTGGGGTGGTGGTGGGAGTAGATGTTTCGAATCAAGCCCTGGAATTTCTCTTAACCCCTGGAATTTCTCTATCTGCTGCCTGCATCAATACTGATGAATTGCAGTGATTTATTCCATGCCAACAAATGCTCAGTTCTCAGTAGGCTGTCTTCTGGTGTCTTTTCACAAGCAATGATTTTTTAAAAGAATATCTTCCATTCTGTAAAAAAGTTGTATTGGAAAACAAAGGAGGCACTGGATATCATTACAAATGTCAGGCGCAATTTTCAAAACTAATTAAAATTTTATTCTCTACTTAAAGATGTAGAGATAGACACATTTTTGAAATATAAAAAGTTATGTAGCTCTAATTTTTTGTATATGAATATCTTGTGTATTTTATATGGTGTTCAGCAAGGAAAAGATGCCATAATAAGACCCTTTGGCCTTTGCACAGACAATGTGTTCCTCAGCACGGATCCAGTGTCTGTAAATCAAAGATAATCAAAATCAGAATGGAGACATGAGGTAAATATTTTGACAGTGAGGGAGCCTGGCACAACATTAGGGATTTTATGTGAATATTTGTATGTCATAACATCTAGGAAAGCATGGCATTAGTCAAGATTTGCTTTAACTAATTCCTGTCCAAACAATGGGAGGTCTCTGCCTTAAAGAGCTTGCAGTTGGATTATTATGCAATGGGTAATAGTGTATATGAGAAATGTTACGTTCTAGCTCGAGCAAGATTAATCAACTTGATACCTGAGGTGTTACCTGAAATTATTAGACTTGTTTTATACCTGACAGCAAACCAGATTACCCTAATTTATGTAAAGTCTGTGGCCATATTATCTATTTTTTTTTTCATATGGTGAAATATTCTCCTTTTATTTTTTCTACTCTCAACTTTATAATATTTCAACATATGAACAAAATGACCTTCATAGTTGTTAGAAAAAAATCATTTTAAATTAGTTTTTTTTCACATTTTTATTTATGATCTCAGAGGAAGGAAAAACATATTTTTACCTGGGGGAAACATCCCATTTTTAGAAGGTCTATTTGTCAGGTTGCAGAAGGTGTTAAAAGAGGAAACAGTTATTAAGGTTCTGCAGGGGGAAGTAAAGAAATTTATTTAAATAATATTATTTGTCTAAGGCTACTTAAAAAAAACAAACAAAAAACAACAGAAAAACAAGCACACACATGCGGAAAAAAAAAAAAAAAAGTTTGTTAAAGCCAATATATTAGTTATGTTCCCCATGTAAGAAGAGCAAGAAAATTCTAGGTTAGCCATTTAAATAGGCTATAACAAGATGATGTTTGATATATTAAAATTATATTTGAAAAAGGAAAAAATGCTTACAAAGGAGAAAATTACAGGGTTTAACAGGGTTTTATTGTAAAGAGATTGATGGACATTTGTGGGTATATGTAAATAGGTTTAATCCATGCTTCAATGAAAACAGCATTGGAGATAAAAATGCCATCTTCCTGCTGTAGTACAGTGCATGAATCTAGTTGGATTTTCTGTCTCTTCATAAACCTGATAAAGGCAAAAAATTATTCCAAACAGACAATAAACAAACGCGAACAATTTGTTATACATGGAACAATATGCTTTAAACTAGTTGGGGAGTTTGAAAGGAAAATAAATAAATAAAATAAAATAAAATACAGTGCATAGAATCTATGGCTTGCTGTAGATGAGAGTGCTTTGGAGGTATATGACTTGACTGATTACTGGAACAACATCTTGAAGATTGGATAGTGGATTACACAGCCTCATTTGGAAGCTGTAGAAGTGATGGTTATTTTCCCCTTGTCTGTGGATTTGTGATCACATATTATGACTAATTAAATGTATATCCTAAATGTACAGTGAACTGAATAGTTCACCAGACTGCATTGACTAGATTTCTAGGGACTGATACAGGAACACAGACATCTAGCTCAAATATAAGTCTCTAGCTGTAAATATCTGTATATAGAGGTACTTAGCTGAAGCACACAAGTCCGAAAAGCCCAAATGATAAATTTCTAGGTAACCCTGTTTAGAGCCCATGCAGACCACCTACATGGCCTGAGAATTGCCAGAAGCTCAAAGAGACACAGAAACATTAATACAGGGATGCTGTAGGACGAGTCAACCTCGTATTTCACTACTGAGATCTGTCCTGGTGAATGGTAGTGCTTCCATAGCAGTACATTTCATATTCTGCTTAGCAGAGAGTGACCCAGCAGGTGGGTGATGTGCTGCTGAGATCTGTGCTGAGAAGAGGAAGGAGCCAGCTGAGGTTTCCAATGCACATATCTGATCAGCAATAGAGACAGAAATAGACCTGAAATCTCCTGCCTCCAAGCCAGAGACTTCTTTACAAAAAGTCCTTGGTTTCTTTTCCTCCTGAAGCTGTCCTTTCATTTTGCTCTTTGCTTTATTCTTTTAATTATTGCTATTTATCAAGAAGTTTTATCACAGTCTTTGTCTGAAGCTATTTATAAAATAAAAATTCTCCTTCGTACATTGTTAATGCTAAAAAGACAGCATGATTATTTTTAAGGACAAAGTACATCATGTGTGACCTCCCAGTCTTCCACTGCAAAAGAAATAGAAGACCATGTTTAATGAGTCTGTTGACAATACAAGAAAGTATCTAGTCTGCCTCAAGCTTTATAAATATACTTTAGCTGGAAGGCTTAGTTATGTAGGATATGACAAACTTAAGCTCTATGATCTTAGCTAAGAAGAAATCTCTGTGGAAGCTGGTTATCTGTCATGGGGCTGATACCAAAAGGATTCAGAGATTATAGGAAAGCTCTGTGAAAACAATATGCATATGAGAGGGGGGAGTTCACCCACAGGATTTTTAATTTTTAATAGTTGAATATGAGGTGATAAGACTAAGCTAGAGAGACAATAGGATATATTATGGAATCAGGACTCTTCTAAATATTGCATCATGTGTTTCATCCTTTTAATGAGGCTTGGGAAAGCTGTAGAAGGATACATATTGACCTGGAGGAATTAAGAATCCTGTGTATTTTCAGTAATTTTGTCCTTAGCCTTTTTGTGCTTTCCTGAAGGTTAATTATCCATGGGTCCTTTTGTCTTATTTGTATCTTGGAAGATCAAATAAGCTAAATGATAAACAGCTTATGTACAACTTTTTTATTTAAGCTATTTTAGATTGCCTGGCTTTTTCATAGTATGAAAAAGTATTCTGAGGAAGTGTTTGCTTATGGATATGTGTCCCTCTTTCAATGACTGGTAATAAGAGGTGGGAGGGAACAGCACCCTGGAATGCCATATAGTCCATTCTTTGCCCAAAGCCGAGTCATTTATATCAAAACTATTTTTGACATACACTTGTCTAATATGTTTTAAAATCTCATATGACAGAAGCTCTACAAATGCCTCGGTAATTTATTCTAGTGCCTGTCTACCCTTACCACTAGTGAAGTTATAAATATTTTCATTTTTGTAAAAGAGAGATACATACTGAGTTTAACATTGACAGTAGGTAGTAAATGTCCTCAGCTGAGCAGTTCTCAAATTCAAGACATGTTTTAAAAGCTTACTTTAGGTATTGAATGGCTAACATACTGCTTTCTTCCAGAAGACTCATATATGCTTATGTGATACTTTAAAAGATGACAAAGTTTTGTCTAGGTCTTTTCTTTATAGTGACTCACCAGAGAAAATACAGACAGGCTACTATCCCTTTAAAATATAAATTTATTAGTCTATAAAGTAGAATATTTAAATTTGTCCCTGAATGGAAAAGACAGAATAGGAAAAAAAATAAAAATAAATAAAGGGTTATAAATCAATCTTCCCCTTCCCAGTGTGTCCAAGGCGATTTCCTTTCACCGGGAGTGGTTTTCCCTCAAAACAGTGGCTTGTGTGTTGCAGCCAACTCTAAGTGATGCCTTCTGATACCTAAGACCTTTTTTCCCCGTCATCTCGGAGACCTGTCTACGTATGTCCCTGAGTGTTCTAGAAAACTACAAACTTACAAGTTCCAGAGGAAACTTTCTGCTTTTCTTTGCTGCCCTGTCATAGCTTTGTATCTGGAAGTTTCTCTCCGGAAAGGATTCAGTTCCTCACCTCCAACCCATCCCAGGAAAGAGCAAACTCCTTCAGACAAGAAATTCCACATCAATTCTGTTTCAAGGTTATAAAACAAATATATGAACTCTGATGAAAAGCAATAAATGGTGGGCTAAACACTTTTACTGTTTATCACAGACCTCATCTTGAAATGGCTATGACTCCTATAAGTATGGTCATTCAACAGCAGTTACCAACGTTTTACAAATAATGAGTTAGAATATGCAATAGTCCTGCTATTGCTGTTTCAGATAGGAATGGTCTGAGAATACATTACTGTACCAGTCTATATTTCAAAATAATGAACAATATGAAACTTTCAGAAGAAATCTAAGTTTGAATTGGAAAAGGTGAAGATAAGTCTGACTTAATGAGATTCACAATCATGAATGTTTCTTCCAGTAAACTGCTAGACCACCTCTGTATTTGCAAAACAATTGTTTTTAGTCAATCATTTTAAATATTATTAAAATTAACAATAAAACTTTCAGTAAAAAGAAGGGATTTTTTTTTTGCCTTCTTCCTTCCAAAAATAATAACCTAAAAAGGCAATGATCACACTAGAAATCACTGAAATTTGTTTCATACATCCTTTGCGTATTCCCTAGTGAAATCCTGTTATGTCAGATATCTTTAAGAGTATTTTCTGGATTTATGCTTTCAAATGTTTGTTTCAAATAAAAATAAATAAATTTATTACTTTCAGTAGAAGAAATGAATTTGTTTGGCTCTTATTTCTCTATGTGATTTTGTAGACCTCAGAAACAATCTTGATATCAAATGTGGAATAAAGAAAAATAATTTTTGAATGAATTTAACTCATTTGTCAAAGTTTTGTTCTACCATTGACTTTCCTGGTGACTTCCAGAAGTTTAGTGTCATTCAGTTCCATGAGACTTAAGCTTATCATAGAATCATTCAGGTTGGAAAAGATCTCTAAGACCATCTAGTCCAGCCTTTAACCCAGTATTAAAGTCCACCACTAAACCATGCTACTAAGTTCCAAATCTACACATTTCTTGAAAACCTCCAGGGATGGTGACTCAGCCACTTCCTTGGCAACCTATTTGAATTCCACACAACTCTTTCAGTAAAGAAATTTCTCCTAATGTCCAACCTAAACCTCTCCTGGCACAACTTGAGGCAATTTCCCCTCATCTTATCACTTGGTGCTTGGGAGAAGAGTCCAATTCCCACCTCGTTGTAGCCTCCTTTAAGGAAATTGTAGAGTGTGATAAGGTCTTCCCTGAGCCTCCTTTTCTCTAGGCTAAACAACCCCAGTTCCCTCAGCCACTCCTCATATGACTTGTTTTCTAGATCCTTCACCAGCTTCATTACTCTTCTTTGGACATGCTCCAGCACCTCAATGCCCTTCTTGTAGTGGACATGGGTTAGATACTTAAACACTTCTGTGGAATTTGGTCATTCTTCTTCTTCTTCTCTTGGTATCACTTTGAATTACACATTCTGTGACAGAATTAACTTTTCACCTACTTAGACTTCCATTTATGACAAGAGAAAGCAAGCGTTAACTTTAATAGAAATCCATTCGTTGGTGTCTCTACTATACATAGTCATTCCTCCCCTCAGATCAAAGTAGATGTACAGTTTGAGCACATATGCAATAGGCTCTTTGTACAGTTGGTTAGTTCACATACACAGTAACATCCAGAGGACCTGATGTGCAACTGCAGACCAGATAGCCAGCTGGATCCCGGGCTGTATCAAAAGCACCATGGCCAGCAGGGTGAGGGAGGGGATTCTCCCCCTCTGCTCTGCTCTCATGAGACCCCACCTGGAGTGCTGCATTCGGCTCTGGGGCCCCCAGCACAAGAAGGACATGGACCCATAAATCCAGAGGAGGGCCACAAGGATGCTCAGAGGGCTGGAGCACCTCTTCTGTGATGACAGGCTGAGGGAATTGGCGTTGTTAAGCCTGGAGAACAGAAGGCTACAGGGACACTTGCCTTTCCAGTACTTAAAGAGGCCCTACAGGAAAGCTGGGGAGGGACACTGTTAGTGAGTGTGGTGATAGGACAAGGGGTGATGGCTTTAAGCTTGAAAGAGGCAGATTTAGATTAGATATAGGGAAGAAATTCTTTCCTATCAGGGTGGTTAGGCACTGGAACAGGTTACTCAGAGAAGCTGTGGATGCCTATTCCCTGGAAGTGTTCAAGGCCAGGTTGGATGTGGCTTTGAGCAACCTGGTCTGGTGGGAGGTATCCCTGCCCATAGAGTTAGAACACCTTTAAGGTCCCTTCCAACACAAACTATTCTATGATTCTATGAAATAAGCTTTATTTTAAAAGTTATTTTAAAAATGCATTTTCAGGCAGCCTGTAGAGTGTGGAGATGATTTTAGGCACAGTCTCATTGCAGAAGTCAAATTACAATTCAGCAATGAGTTTGTGGTAACAGACACAACAAAAAATAAACAACATTATTTGGAATATAGCTATATGACTGCAGGTATATAGATTATTGACTGAAAAGTACATTTTTTGAAATACTTTATCAGGCATATGATATTAGTGCTATGACTTTTTTTATATGTTGGGAAGGTTGGTTCTAGGTCAGGACTCTTCTGCATTAGGGAGTATACATGCATAAAACAAGCCAAAAAGATAGTGGATTGTAATCTTATACTGGATAGTAGAAAATGAAGTCATGTACTCAATAATTTAAAGATACCTGCATAAAAGAAAATTTCAATACAAAAAATAAATTCAAAATAAATTCAATAATTTAAAGATATCTGCATTTTTTTTCCAGTTCATTGTTCCTTGGGGAAGGATTTTGTTTATACCATGCTACTTAGCTTTTTGTCTCTTGCCACTTACCAACTAGGTCATTCTGCAAAGTTCTGTGCCAAGAACTTAGAGAAAATGTATTTTCCTCTGAGGATTTATAACATAATTCTGTCTCATTATGCCTAGTGTTTTTCTCCTCATGTTGCGATATCCTCAAAGAGGAAAAAAAATAAAACAGCTCATCTTCTTGACAAGAAGGCACAAACAGACTGGAAAAGTTAGTTGCAGCAATTAGATAATATGATAAAATACCATGCCATGTGCACTTCTGAAATTATATTAGAAAAAAAAAAGGGAACCACTTAAAGGGTGTGTGAAGTTTCCTGTGAGGTAAAAATTAAAAGCATAATCATTATAAGTTCTAAGATATTTCATCAATAATCAAACAATGAACTTTCATCAGAAAAAAAAAAGGCATTCTCCTTTATGTCCTATATAAACGTAAGCTTAGTTAGCAATGTAACCTATAAAACAGAAGCAGATGTTTTCTGACCTAATCTGTGTTTGAAACTGAGATAGATATGTATTTCTGAGTGGAAATAAATAATGGAATAATAGAAAGAAATAATAGAAAGAAATAATGGAAATAAATAACTGAAAGAAAGAAAGAAAGAAAGAATAGAAAGATATAATGGATTTTTCATTTAATTCTGTCTGTGGATTCCTTCAACAGATGCACTAACTTTACCTTAAAATGGACAGAGCCTTTTCCTATCCTGTGAACATTAAGCCATCTGTAAAACAGACTTGAATGCCATGCATATAGAAACTCACATCTTAATGAAGAAAGGCAGATGAATGCAAGAAAAAGAAAATTTTAAAACAAACATTGGATTAATTTGATTTGATTAATTACTAATTAACAGAAGTACACAGAGAATTGTACAAAAGATGTTCACAAAAAACTCTGACACATTGTCTAAAAAATTTGCATTTGGCTTTCTGAGGTACAAATTTTTCAGATCCATGGACTACAAGTTTTTTCACATGCAGGAAGGGGGAAAAGAGAAAACAGAAAGATATAGGAACTCAAAATGTCCTTTCACCCTTTTCTCCACGGACTGACTTTCTTTTGCTCCTTCCTGTTCATCGCTGTGTATGCTGTCTTAATCTCAACTATCTTCTCATATGCATAATTCCTTGGATTGTAGACCCCTGCCCTGGAAAGAGAATAGTGTAACATTCACAGGGGCAGATTTCCTACATTCAGTATGAAAGTATGGGACCGCAGAGGACTGTAGGAGGTATGTGCACTAAAAGGAATCCTTTTACATAGATAAGCATATTCTCATCTCATTTGAATCTTTTAGTAAAAGTTCCTTTAGTAGGCTAAAATGACTTTGCTATAAGTGTGTGACAGTCATCAGTCTTCCAAATAGCTTTTTTTTTCTTGGCAGGGAGGACTTAGCAACAAGGGCAGAGGTCTCTAAACAGATTATATCTTTTTGTGCATTTGACTCATGGAATGACAATATTGCATGTCAGTATTTGCCTTCATATAGAAAAATTAACAGAAAAAAAAAACATGCAATAGCTGCCTTTTATTTTCAGCAAATTCTAGGTATTTTTAAAATTATTCCTGTATATTGTTTACTTGATAATTCCAGAATTTTGTACATTCCCCATGACCTTCAATTATCCCTAACATTGGACTGTAAAGATGGGAAGGAGTGATGATGACCTTCAGAGGATTCAGCAGATCAAATACTACACTCCAGCTGCTAGAGAACGTCTGCTCTCATTATAAGAAAAAGGCAGTTTCAAGTCCTTCTTCACAGAAGTTGCCTTGAAAATTCATTCTGCTGTCAAACTATCACCAGTTCAAAGAGAGAAGGACTTTTTAAATTTCGTCTCTCCTTCTCTCCCTTTCCTCCATCAGGTATCTTGCCTGCAGTAGATTCACTGTGCTTTAAGTTAAAATGAATCTAGTAAGCCATTTAAAGTTCATGAGTTTGTATCATCCCTCTTTCCTATGAGTCATTCCTTAAACTAATACTGAAAGGATCTCAAAGTTTTGGTTTTTTTTTTGAGTCTTTCCTCTGGCATTGCTAGTGGAAATTTTCTCTTTCTGCTGATATTTTTCTCTGCTCTTCTCACACACCTGGTGCACCAAATTTTGGGCAAAGCTGTTACCTCAGCTGACTGACAGGCTACAGAACACACATATTCCAGTGTTTCCTATGTGGGAGAGCTCAGATGATTATCCAGGTACAGTTCAGACATCTCACCAGCCATTCATTAGGAACACGAGAGAACAACAGGCCCATAACAAATCTCTGTTCCACTAAGTTAGGACATGATTGGAAAAGCTGCAGTCACTTATGGATGAGGATGGCTGGAAAGAAAAGCAGACATAAACAGGTCAGCCGGGGTGAAGAAGAAAGTCTGTGACTAGGTTCAGATATGCAAAGACAAGTTCTAACCTCTTTCCTGCAGTGAGATCTGATGAGATGAGCAGAGGCTTTAGATAAAGACATAAAGTAGATTACGAAGTGTGCATGATGCACATTTACAGAGCAGACTCTGAGGGCAAAGGACACAAAGAACACACCTTGTTCTGTACATGTTACTGAAGAAAAAGATCTGAATGAATCATCCAAGGCAAAATCTCAAGGGTGAATTGTCATTACGCATCTGAGCAACTCAGAAAGCTATAAAGCCACAGCACTCCCACAGATGCACACTGTATCATGACATACACACATGGATAAGATATCCTGGGTTTGAAGTGGATCCCTCCATTTACATATTGATATTTCCACTGAAATCCCAATGAGGTGCCACAGGCACATATTCCCATTTTTTTCTCAGATCTTTTTCATTATCTGCTTCAAAATTTGTAGACCCCACCACCCTTGTGTTTGTCTTTTAGACAAACTATCCCCTTATGTCTATCTCTATTAAATAATAATTCCAAGCAGGACAAACTAGGCTAGCTGAGGGGCAACACAGTGTTCACTTTATACAAACAACCTCAGGCATACAAGAAGAAAGGTAATAAACACCTGTTGTAATCTCTTCTCTTCCCTGAAATATCCCTGCTTTTATTTCTCTCTATTCTAAATTTTAAACATTATCTTACCAGTGATTCTTATTTAAACAGAATGATTGAGAACCAAGGTTAACAGCTTTTGTTGTTCTGTTAAGATATGTTTACATTTTTAAAAACTGAACTAATTCATAGTGCTTATTTTCAAAATCCCTATATATTCATCACAAACATCACAGACAGCTTTAAGTTCTCATATTGTCTATGGAGAAAAACAATTGCAGTTCATTAAAGGATTTTGTTGAGTGGATAATATTGAGGGTATTTCTGTCACTTAAAGTTGTCTGGAATCCCTGAACTAAGCCTGTGTCATCTCTATCAATCAGCCCAAGGATCACCTTCAGTATCCCAGCCAATGCCTTATCTCCTAACTGAGATGTTGTTGTGTGCAGTGTTTCTTGGTGAATTGGCATAAATTGACATGATAGAGGTGACTTGAAGGTTCTTTTTGATATTCCTAAACATTTTGCTGATGTCCTTTCAAGACTTTTTTGTAAAAGAGTCAGTGCAGGTTTTCAGGTGAATTTTGTCTCAAGCTGAGAAAACATAGCTTGGGTTTAGAAGAGGGGATAAAGGAAGAAAGGAAGAAAGGAAGGAAGGAAGGAAGGAAGGAAGGAAGGAAGAAAAGAGAAAGAAAGAGAGAGAGAAAGAGAGAGAGAGAGAAAGAGAGAAAGAAAGAGAGAGAGAAAGAGAGAGAAAGAGAGCGAGAAAGAGAGTGAGGAAGAGGGAGAGAGAAAGGGAAGGGAAGGGAAGGGAAGGGAAGGGAAGGGAAGGGAAGGGAAGGGAAGGGAAGGGAAGGGAAGGGAAGGGAAGGAAGGGAAGGGAAGGGAAGGGAAGGGAAGGGAAGGGAAGGGAAGGGAAGGGAAGGGAAGGGAAGGGAAGGGAAGGGAAGGGAAGGGAAGGGAAGGGAAGGGAAGGGAAGGGAAGAGGAGAGGAGAGGAGAGGAGAGGAGAGGAGAGGAGAGGAGAGGAGAGGAGAGGAGAGGAGAGGAGAGGAGAGGAGAGGAGAGAAGAGAAGAGAAGAGAAGAGAAGAGAAGAGAGAAGAGAAGAGAAGAGAAGAGAAGAGAAGAGAAGAGAAGAGAAGAGAAGAGAAGAGAAGAGAAGAGAAGAGAAGAGCATTTGCATTTTGAGGGCATGGTCTTAGTGTCTCAATTTCATTAGGAGGCACAAAAACATCATGTAAACAAGAAACAGGGCAAATTTTCAACAATTTGCCTTTTATCCAAGAGAAGAGGAAAGAAAAGAAAAAAGAAAAGAAAAGAAAAGAAAAGAAAAGAAAAGAAAAGAAAAGAAAAGAAAAGAAAAGAAAAGAAAAGAAAAGAAAAGAAAAAAGAAAGAAAAGAAAACTGTCCTAAGTCCTGGGTATGACACTTGGAAGTCATTGATACTTAACCAACGGGTGACAATATTTTGAGCACTGTCATTGAGAAGACCTTATTTTCTGGACAGAGATGGTATTTAATGGGGAGTTGAACAATTCTAGTCGTTTTGATCTTGTTTGTTCCCCTATGGATATGACATTTGAACTGTGTCTTTTGCTAGGACTTCTGTATCAGCCCTGACTTAATCATCCCTTTACAGGCAGTGAATCATTTTGTAAAAGTTTCTAAGACATTTAAGTAATATTTCCTAATAACTACAATTTCACTTTCAAAGAAAAGAGAATTTAAATTTTAACAGATTGCAGACTTTTAAATGGGCATAGAACCTTTGTTTTAGATGGGCTTCTCCTGGAATAAACCTTCTGGGTGAAATGTGGGTTACCATAGCTTATGCGAGGTTTGTGACTTTCTCAATTTTCTTCTTGAGTGCTGTGAATGCATAAAATCTTTCCTTTCAATAGATGACAAAGATGAAGGTCAGACATGTTTCTAATCTATAAAATTAAAAGTACTTAGACGGAGTCAATAAAGCTGGAGTTGTGAAGGAGGAAGTTGGGAAGACCCCATTCTGTAAGAAAGAAAACTGATTTTCTCCTTCTCTTGTTAATGTTTCTCTTATGCATTTTTATATTAACTGTTGCATTTATATAGAATAAAAAGAGCTTACTCAAGAAAGGAATGAAGGGAAAAAATGCCTAGAATATTAGCCCAAGCAGACTCATCCACATCTGACTGTGAAATAAAGGAAATGTTCATTTCTAAGGAAATATATTTAGCTTAATTTTCCTCCAAAAACTTCTAAGGTTTAATTAATGTTTTGCTGCATTTTGAGATCACCAGATGGGCAGCACTATAGAAATGCAAGGCGTTTTATTATTATTATTATTATTATTATTATTATTATTATTATTATTATTACTATTATTAACACCTTTCATTTACAGATGAGAATCAGCCCAAAGAGTTGAAACAGAAATATGGTCAGGTGTTTGGACAAAGGAGTAAGGCAGGTGCAGACTAGGCTTTTTGGTAGCACAGAGGATTTTGGAAGTGTTCTTGTCCCACTTCAAGAGCAGGATAGTGCAGATATATTCAGAATTCGATATACTTCACTTAAAGTGTTTCAGTGTCAAAATCAGGAGATTGCTTAAAATAACACATTTGTTTAAAATAAATAAATATGTTTTGCTTTGGATTTTACAGACCTAAAGATTTATTCTGGTGCCCGTTTTTAAGTTTTCATGCTCAGTGGTTACATAAAGTATACAAACACATAAACATAATACATGTATATTGGTATGTATACATATTCACAAATATCAAGACAGAAGTTGAATCTTAATCATAGGAAAAAATGTTCATGGAGGATCCTCATGATTAGTGAGAGTTGGGTGTGTGGATCAACGAGATATGATAAACTGTTTTTTTTCACTGGGATACTACATAGGAAAATTTATAATGATCAGGTCAAGACTATGCCATCTGATATTTAGAAGGAAGAATATGACAGTTTTCCATTAAATGTACAAATCCTAGTTGATAAGAGCTACCCTGTAGACTACAGTACTCATTTCTTCCCAATTTTTCCAAAAGAAAGTGGTATAAAACAGAGGAGTTGAGTAATACTAAGGGATGGATAGTGAGAGATGGAACAGATTACTAAGGTTACTTTTGTGACTATTCAAAAATTAACATCAGGAGATCTTTCCATCTTGTGGTTAGGTCAACTACTTCATGCTGTAGGGATACTGTAAATTTCAAAGGAATGCAAAATACTATGTTAATTAGATCTATTAGGAAATGTAGATGTTGACATATTAGATATTCTTCTTAATTATGGTAATGAATTGTTATGGTTATTAGATTAATGGTCTTTGTCGTTCACAAAGATAGGTCATGACCATTGGATAAATACAGAGAGAATTACAGTGCGTGTTAGAAGGCAATTTAGCAAATGCACTTATTCCCAAACTCTTTTTTTTTTTTTTCCCCACTAAATATTGTTAAGAGGAAAAGATAATCATTACATTACTCTCCTCCACAATACAGAAAATCCTGGTCCAATGGTCCGATTGACCCAACACAACATTCCCCAAACCACCAGTTATCAGTATTTTCTTCTAGGTTAACCTGCTTCTCTGCCCCATCATTTTCAATAAGTGTAGGTTATAGTACGATATATTAAAACAAAACATTTATTTCAAAAAAGAAAAACAAAACATTTATTTCAAATACCTTTCCCTAATAATTTTCTTGCCTCTGCTCCCCTAAGTTTTAGATCTATTTTTTTTCCAAACCATTTTTATTTGGAGCTATTTAGCCACAATTTCACAGAAGTTGTCAGAGCACGATAAGCTGATATTGCAGTACTTTTTGGACTTTTTGGGGGGTACCAATACTTTTGAGGGAAGATAGTTATTGAGGCATAGATTACACAGTATGGTAATTCTACTGTTTACACAAGGGAAAACAAAAGAAAAAAAAAACCACCACCACCAAAATAAATACCCCCCCCCCAACCTGATTGCATAATATCAGATGATAGGTACCTGTTAAATTGAGGATGACTACAAGAATGCCCTTTCTTTTTTCTTTGTCCTTATACTGCTTCTAATTACTTTAGAAGTAAGGGATATACAATTCCTTATTTACCTCCTCTGCTCCAGGTGTGATCCACATCCATGGAACTGATTTTAGTTGGTAAGGTGTTCCATAGTGTGTTGACATTGTGCATAAGATGGAGCTTCAACTTGAGCAGACTGGTTCTCCAGGCACCGTTGGCTGTGTAGAGAGAGAGAATGAATTACAGCGCAAGACTTCCAGACTTAAACAAGGTAAACATGCAGTATAGATACTTCGGAATTTACTTGATATCAGTACTTTTTTTGTTGTTTCTTAAGGAAATGGGAAAAGCCCTATTGCTAAATTCAGTTGAAATGGCACAGACATTGAATCGAACACTGTGAGCAATGATGCAGAGACTAGAGGGGAATGCTTATTATTATTAAATTAAATATAAAATCTCTCCCTGACTTCAGGGAACCAGGATTTGACCTTGGGAATTTTATTCATTATGGTAAACAATAAATCACTATGTCAACCAGTGATGTATATTATCTTAAAGTTCTTGCTAACCATACACACGTATGGTTATGACAATGATAAAAACTTTTTTGTTGGTCAAATTGGAAGCCGTATTCAGTTTTTCTTAGTTCTTGTTTTTCAGCTTTAGAAAATACTTCAATGCAAATCCACAAGTTCCTAGAAGCTTTAGATAATTAAGTTAATCTGCAACAGATTTGTTTTGAGAGTATTTCTGATTCACCATTTGCTAGGAACAGAAGTTTTCCAAGGGCACTGCTGAATGGAGTTTAGGTCATTAATAGATTGAGGCACTGCATGATGCGTGGTAAGACACCATCCATGTACCAGTTGCCAAGAATATCCTGTATTGTATAAACATACTAGTTTATTTTCCAAGAACAGTTGGAGAGAGATGAATTCACGTTTTTGTATCTATTGCAGATTCTTTCCCTTAAGCAATTAAAATACAGAAACAAAACATGCACTGCTCATACTTTTCTTGCTCAGAAGAGAGGAGTATGAACATATGACAAATGTGAAGGTGACTAATGCACTACTGGGTGGTGACTTTGAATGATGTTGGATAGCAGTGTATGAGAATCTAGCTAGAAAGAATAGCCGTGTACTTAATAGCTAGTCCTACTATAGCCGTGTACTTAATAGCTAGTCCTACTATAAGCTATTTCTACTTTCTTTCATGTGTAGGCAATTTGTAACATCATGCATGCTATAAATTTCTTTCCTGTGTTTTGTTGTGCTGATAACAGAGTATTGCAATCTCTAACCATGAGTTTAGCTTTGGTATATAATTATGAAACAATGAACACAGACAATGATTTTGGCATCTTGTTTGGTGATTATCTATAGTACTTATAAATGATCTATGAAGAGAAAAGGAGAAACAAAAGAAGATACTTCCGTAAAAGCATCTTATTAAAATCAAGGCCCAGATAAACCTTTCACAACTTGGTATTATAACAGCATAAACTGCTGTCAGTACCCACTGCTTCACAATACCCCAGGACAGCCTGAACTGTTTGCTCTTCCTCTTCAACCTGCCTACTCTAGTACTAAGTACCAAGCATAAGTAAATGTCTATCAACCTCAAAACCAGGAAGAGCACAAACAAAGCCGAGCCAAGTTTCAAACTTTTCCTTTTAAAGACTTGTTTCATTTTGGAAACTTAGATATCAACCTTTCCTTCTGGTACTGAGGAATTGTAAAATGACTTTACAGAACAATCTATCATGTCCTGAAATGGTCATAGAACTTTACTTATTTATTTATTTTTCCATACATGGGAAGCCATGCCCAAATTACATAAGGCATTTGAAAATGTAAGCCAGAGTTTCTGAACACTCAGAGCACTGTGGCATTAATCCTAGATTTTTCTGCAGATTTCTAAAGTGAGGATGGCATACTGGTGAGGTTTTTAGATAAGCAATAGGAAATTAAGATTTCTTCTCAGTCTGAATTAATTTGCAGTATCAGTAAGATCTATATGAGCATGTGCATGTTATCTTTTATACCCCATTTTTTTGTCTGTGAAATCAAAAGTGGATTCCCTCCTTACAGATCTACTTTAAATATACAGTGGTGTTCAATATATGGAGGTACTCAAATACTGGACTGACTATGTCAATAATGAAGACTTTGTTGACTTCATTGTGCAGTATGAAGTAAAAATTATTTAAACAGACCTAGCAGTAATCTACAACACTACTGTGGATTACAATGGAAAGATGGAGAAAAGGTATAATTTGCAGAGAAAATTAGAAAAACAACTTTTTCACTTAAATTTTAATTTGTTGAAATATCCTTTTTTTTTTTTTTTTTTTTAATAGACAGCTGAATTTCAAATGTAATTCAAAACAAACCCTATGAAAATGATGGGTTATTGTAGAGAATCTTGGCTATGGCCTTTAAATGCTGAGATGCACATGACAAAGGGTTCTATGTACGGGGATGTGAGTAGGGACATCCCAGGGTCACACTGATCACCAGCAGAAGTAGTGTCAAAGCTTTTAGCTTGCCTACAGCATTTAAGGAAGGACAATGCTCCTCTTCCCCAGATAGATGTTGATGTCCCACCAAAGTCCTAATCTAAAGGCAGATGTTGGTAAGACCCTTCTTGGACGCTGATCAATGAACCAATTATCCTATTGTATCTCTTCTCAAACAGATTTTGTTCTTTTCTTCCCTGAATTTCCATGGTTTATTATTCTGGGATATTTTTCCAGGGAACTAACAAACAAACAGACAAATCCCCAAACAAATAAAATAAAATAAAACCAGCTTAACTGGGCATCCCAAGACTTCTAACCTCTACCTCTTGGAGAAGTCTGCTTAAGCTAAAAATAGTGCATGCTAAAATGTTCTGAGGATAAAAGCTAGTAAACTTTTCAGATCAGGGTCTCTGTCTCTATTTCAACATATCAGAAAGAACTTTTTAGCAAAAAGATTGAAATGGAGTAAGTTAAAAATATTTTTAATATCAGATTTCCTTTTCACAAAGAAGAATAAAAAATAATATTTCTTTTTCAAGATGGGGAAAAAAATCAAAACTTCTGAATCCTTTGTAGTGGAAAAAATACTGTTCTCTGTCCAGCCTCAGGAAAACAACACCCTTTAAGAGACCTAAATTAGTACAAAATTAATTCAAAAGCTAAGTTTCTAAAAGTTAATTTTGGCTATTCTTCAGTCTTATTTCACAATTTTCTAACATGTGCCAGTGACAGAAAATGCACAGTAGCTTAATTATTATCTTCAGCTGTGTGAGCATGCTGTGAAAAAAAGATTATGTGGAGCAGGAGAAGGAGGAGATAAAATATCCTGACACAAATTAGTATTTAACATACATTTTGAAATCAGTCTACTGCTGCTGTCCCTATTTCTTCAACTCTTTAGATACAGACTGCCAGAGAGCCCATCAATTTTATTTCCTCAGCAGAATATAAAACTGCTTTTTTCCTTTTTTTTTCTTTTTCCATTTAACAACATCCTTCCCAAAAAAGAACAGACATCTGAGGATGATTACAAACATTCACTTCATCAGCACTGGGCTCTGTAACAATCTGACTTTAAATGATTTGGGAAGAAACACTATTTGTCCACTTATGATGAGCATATTTTTCAAGTTAGGATACTAGGATTTTCTGTCTAGTAGACAAATGACAGATGCAGTTTAATCAAACTGACAATGTAAATAAGAATGTGTTCAATATTTAACGCACAGTATGTAAATAGCTCCTCTGTGTTCATATTTCTATTCAGTTTCTCAAGAAAATGACTGAGTGTATATACTGTAGGAAGATATTAAAACACGAATGCCATTTAATAAACCAAAAGGATTATAGAGTTTAGTTTTAATTAAAGAACTGATGGAAACTGTTTTGGAAACATAGTTGTTCATTTCTACCTTAGTAAAATTTGTGAACGACATTTTTCACTAAAGAAGTCTATAAGACTGTGGCAGAAATTACTGTTGGAAATAGCCAACAGTAATTTCCCATGAGTACTTTGGAAAAGACACTGTAATCTGCCATGTGTGCCTTACACAGAAGTGTAATAAGGGAAACTTGGATGGAGATATACAAAATAATAACATATAATGCAGAATTGGAAATCGTATGGTCTTTACTTACAGCAGTAATGGAGAAGAACATATATATGAATAGAAATATGAAAAAAAATAATGTAACATAAATTCTCTTTTCCTTTATGTGATTTTTTTCCTGTGGAATTTTTAGCTATGAGAGATTCTCATAAGTAAAAAAAAAAAAAAAAAAAAAAGTGCTACAAAAATCCCAAACTAAACCAACTAACCAAAACAAGCAAACCAAAACAAAAAAGCAACAGGAAAAGAACCACTACTCAGGCATCATATAAGTTGTAAAGTTGTTGAGTTGTAAATTCATCTATAAAGCTGTTGTAATCTAGTTTTCTTCTGAATAATCACTCACATCTTCCTTGGGGTGTAGGATTGTACATGAAACATTGTAGTGCAGAAACACAGTTTTCAATAAAATTGTCTCACTGTAAAAGCAGGATCACCTTTCTATACAACTCTAGTGTTGACAATGGTATGATAACAAAGAATAAGTTGTTACAACCTATCTCAAACAAAAGTTAAAAAGAAAAAAAAAGTAATTCATCTGCCAGTACAAATAGATCTTCTGACAAGCTTGTTGTAATGAAGATCAAATGAGAAATCCAAGCTTGCCTGTGGGAAAGGGACTTTTAAAGGTTAGATTTTTGAGATTTTTGATGTAGAATTTCCTTTCTCTTTGTCAGAAGAGCGTATTGCCAATAAAATAAAGCAATGAAAGAATAAATATTTTATTCAAATTACTCATCAGTATAGGAAGAAATTCAGTGTTTTTGTTATTTTTTCATGTTTTATTTTCCCAAAGAGTTTTTTGGTCATGTTTATCCTGTCCCAGCAGTTACCAAAGAAGTAAGTACTTCCAGCTATGACAAGTCTTAATAATAAAGAGCATATAACTTCCCACTAAATCAATACTTGAGTGCTGCTTTAGGCCATTTTCAGTCATCATTGGGTTTGATTGCTCTCATTTTAATATTATTAACAAATGGTTTCATTATATTGTTATAAGAAAAGTGATGTAATATTAACAGTACCTTTCCTTGGAATATGTGTTTTTCCCTTATTAATATTTAAAGAGAAAATCTCACTCCTAGTAAGACATTGAAGACTTGTCTTTGAATACAAATGCAGAAGAGTTATGAAAGAGGAAGACAAAATGCAAGCAATTTAGGCTGTTTACAAATTACATGCTAAACATTGAAGAATGACTTTTCTTTTTCTCCCTGAGCATCACCAAAAAACAAGAAATATGTCTAACAGAAACAGCAATGGAAGGCTTGCAAACAGGTGTTGCCTGCAGGTGAGTCTTATCTATTTTTAAAAACATCTCTAAGCTAAATTATCATTACTATTATTAGGCCGAGTTTGAGCTCTTAACCTCTTTTGAATAAAGTGATTGTCAAAAAGGAGAGTTGAAGAGAGATGGTCTTTAGTCTTTACAAACAAAAGTCAGGATGAAATAAAGGGTCACTCAAACTACGTGCATGTTTCAGTTGATATCCACTGGTCTGAGTTTCATATAAAAAATCAGGTCTTTGCTCACATCTAGAAGATTATCTCAGGAAAACGAAATAAGAGCCTTGTGATAGTGACGCAGTGCAGACAATATGCAAGTGAAGTTAGCAAGGAGGGAAGATTATTTCAGAATGTCCCTCTCTCATGTCTTCTTTTCCCTAGCCCATCAACTGATTCTTTGGAGTGTACCCCTCTCTTTACTATACTGACCCTCTGCCCTTTGCCTCACACTTTTTTTTTTTTTCTTTTTTTTGTGGAGAGTATTAAATGGTGCTAGCTGTCTGCCTTTTTTTTTTTTTTTTTTTTTTTCCCAGTATTTCCTTTAAAAGGGCAGTGAGTTCCCTGGAATTTAGGTTATATGCACAAAAACGTTATGCTTTGTTATAATTCTTTCATGAATTCTCCTATTTATAAGAATTCACATTGATTTTCAACATCTACTTATTTGTTTTACAACTTTCCCCATACATTCCCTGCAGCATATTTGCTTGTTTTGCCATTACTTTTGTTGTCTTACATTTTCTTGCAAATATTTTGGGATTGATTGTTTCAACAATATTCACATAGAGAAATAATTCCCTATGCAATGTTTCCAGTCAGATCTTTTGTTGTTTTGTCTTTGAGCTCTTGCTCTAATGCCTAAAATCCCACAAGAACTAGAAGTGCAGATGGAAGCAAGGAATGAAAAAGCACATGCTTCCCTCGCCTGTTTTATGAGGCTTCTGTAAACAATAAATAAAGATTTCCTGACAAAGAAATGTTTTATTTTCAGTCTTTTAGGGACTTGATCCTTCTCCATTGAATTCCATTGAAAACCAGTGTACAAACTCCTGGATATTTGATGGAAGTAGAATGCCATTCTCTAATCAGTGAAACAATATTTTCTGCTTTTACTAATGCAACAATATAAAAAGTGAAATGCCCCTTTCCCTGTACTTCTATCATAAACTGAAACCTAACCTAAAACTGCTAGGGTTTAAAGCAAGACAAAGCATAGAAGATCAAAAGTCTTTTCTAGTTCTAAAAGACAATCTACATCAAATTACATTATTTTGAAATGTTTCTATCTTTGATCAAGAAGATGCAGATCTGTTGGGGATACTGTAGAATGTGTCTAATGAGACTCCATCACCTTGCGTAACTTATTTCAAGAAAATGTTTCACTCCTCATTTTCATAGACAATAGTTCTATCTCCTTCTTGTGTTTCCTTTTACTACAATATAGAAACCTTCTATTCATGCAAGATCTACCTGGAAAATAGTCATCCTGGAAAGATCATCCTGGAAAACAGTTAGGCAAGGTGAGTTGGTACAATCCAATAGTTCTTCACCACCAGAAAAAGAATGTCTGCTAACCCTCTTACTTTGTCTCTCCTTTCCCAGGTGGCACTGAAGCCTATGTTAGGACAGAGTAGAAAAATAGTGCTCTTATGGTTTCAGAAGTGTTTTTTGTTTGTTTGTTTGTTTGTTTGCTTGTGTTTAGTCTTCACCCTCCCCCCCCAAAAAAAAACAAACAAACAATAACAAAAAACCTAACCTTTTTTTACATGTCTTCCTGCAATAAAATTGACTTATGAGACATGCTTGCAATAATTCCTTGCACATGAGAAACAGACTTTATTTCATTAAGAGCAAGAATAGTATCTGGGTTAATACATGACATTACTTCTAGGTATGTTACTTAATGACTATGTAGACATCACTTTTGTGTAAAGACAATACATCCAGTGTTGGAAAGCAGGTTATGCTGCTTGCTAAAAATATAATGTATATTTAATGTGACCTGTGATCACTAAAGTGGGAAAAAAATTAAACTACTGAAAAAAGGAAACATCAATATATATATATATTTTTTTTTTCAAAATGAAAGGGAAGTTATACTTGAAGGGGTCAAAACTAAATTATAAATAGATGTAAAATTACAGTGCAGACAAAAGAAATTCATATTTTGAGAGAGCAACACTGTAAAATGGATATGTTGTACCTATCTGCATTCATCATATTGTACATTGTACAAAATAATATTGAGGACCAAATATAAACCTATCCCAAAATATATACCTTCAAAAACAGCTTGAAGTAAAACAGCGTTATCTGAAATACTTTTTTTTTATGCTTATAAAATGTTTATTTTTTTATCGTTAAAGACAATTAAAATTACTTTAAAAATACTTTAATAATACCGTATTACTCATTGTAAGAGAAAGAATTTCACAGAAAGTGTTCAATCTGCTTTCATCTAGATTGTCTATTTTCTTTGCTATAACAAGCCTCAGTGAAACGAAAAAGAAAAAAGAAAAGAAAAAGGAAAAAAAGCAAAAGAAAAAAGGAAAAAGAAAGAGAAAAAGAAAAGGAAAAAGGAAAAAGAAAGAGAAAAAGAAAGAGAAAAAGGAAATGGAAAAGAAAAAGAATAAAAGAAAGAAAGAAAGAAAAAGGAAAAGAAAAAGAAAAAAAGGAAAAGAAAAAAAAGAAAAAGAAAAAGAAAAAGAAAGAAAAAGAAAAGAAAAAGAAAAAGAAAAAGAAAAAGAAAAAGAAAAAGAAAAAGAAAAAGAAAAAGAAAAAGAAAAAGAAAAAGAAAAAGAAAAAGAAAAAGAAAAAGAAAAAGAAGAAGAAAGAAAGAGAAAGAGAAAGAGGAAAAGAAAGAGAAAAAGAAAGAGAAAAAGGAAAAGGAAAAGAAAAAAGGAAAAAGATCCCAATTTTCATTTACATCTGATATTTACATTCAGTGGATGGTTTTGTGGTTATATGTGTACACATGAGTTTATGTGCTTGCATGTATATGTATTTACAAGTGTGTGAAGTTAGTTCTGCAGATAGAATTTTCCTGTAAGTGCCTTACCACAGTTTCCTACAATATCATTATTCATTCTCAGTCTCTACAGAGAACAACTTTTCTCATATATCCAGTTGCCTTTTTCATTGATACATAATACTAGTTCTCAAAATTGTTTACAATTCACTCATATATATTTCTCCATGTCCCTCAGTTTCAGTAAGTGTGCTCCCAGCTAAGAGAAGAAACTTTTCTGTCAGTCTTTAATGTACAACATTGTGAAATTATAAAACAAAATGTTTTACTTTGTGGTTTAACAGAAGTACCAAACAGTCCCTCAGTGTCTCTGAAAGAGTCCATTCTCTGTTAATGAACCTGACCAAGCTTACAATATAATCTTTGTGCTATCTTTGGAAAAACTAGCAGACTGCATTCAGCCTTTCACATCTTTTTAAAGTCTAAGAGGGTGCTAGCATGTTTCTGAGATCACCTGTTAAAAGGGTGAATGTTCTTACTTATTTGCTTCTTGTTTTATTTAAACAATCTGATCGCTGTATTATCAATTTATATGGTTTATCATGACTGTAAAAAGCTAATTTCTTGTCATTTTTAAAAGACAAGGCCTTGTAATGTTTGCAATTTAAGCACAGATGTCTGAAAGCAACAGTGATGGGTTTGTTAAAGGTGGTATAACAGTATGATGATATTAATGTAATGGTCTAATAATTGAGTCTTGATTCAGCAAAACATTTATGCATGACCTCGAATTCTCATTTATTTTATGTGCCCTACAGGCTTGACTTTCATATCAGAATGGTGTAAAATAGCTTTAGGCAAATGCAGATAAAAACAGGTTAAATTGGAATTGATTTTTAAACATATATTGGGATCTTGAAAACACATTGTTTCTGTCTGAAAGCGTTCATATTTATTTAAGATACAGTAGGAGTTTTGAAAATGCATTTCATAAGACTTTCAGATGTGTTAATAGTTATAAGGAAGATGAAACAAAATTAGGAAAACTAAACCGATCAGGAAGAAAAAAGCTATTTGAATAAATATAGTTCATTTTTTAACAGATTTAAATGATTCTGTGAAATGTAAAACCTATCTTGTCTTGCTGTAAGGAAGGTTAGCATTTGCATTGAGTCATGTATACTGCCTATTTTATGGATTAAAAATCCTCTACTACATCAGTTAAACCATAAATGTATAAGAGAGGACAATTCTTTTACAGATGGAGGATGAGATTCTAAATGGTTCCTGTCTTTGGCATAATAGAAAGTGTAGTTAAAAACTCCTCCCAAAATCAGCACATACTGAGTGAGGCAGACAATTTGATAAAACTCTATGTATGCAGTAATTCAAAAGAGCTCTTTTTTTTTTCTTTTTTTTTCTTTTTTTTTTTTTTTTCTCAGTAATGGAACAAATGTTAAAGAGCAAACATGTTTGATCTGAACAAGTTGTTCTGAACTTTTAACAATCTTTCTAATTCACTTAAATCAGGGTTTAAAATAGGAATACCATAACTTGTGTCTGAATCAGACTAAGATCTCTCTCTCTCTACATATATATATATATTTTTTTTTTCTGAAACAGAATTGTAGCAACAGCATAGAACAACATTCTCAGTGGTATATAATGTGAAGACTTTGTTGCATTTGAAAGTCATCCTCCCAGCTTGATTTACCTCTGGTAAAATACCTGAGTATTTTACTTCAGGTTGGCCTCTTAACATTTAAGTTGAAAGTTGAATCCAGAAGTGATTGAGAGCTGCTTTTATCTGATATCCATTTATACGAATATATATACAAAATCAGTAATGGCATGATTTTTTTTTTTTTTAGTTATAAAAGAGCTTATTTATCTTTAACCTCTGTTCTTTTTTTTTTTTTCTTTTCTCTCCCCATTTATTATGTTTATTGCATTCATCGTACTTATTGTGTGTTGTTATAGGCTACTGAGTTTTTTTCAACAGCAGGATTATTGTCTATAACAGTGATCCTGCATCAACTTTACTATAAAGAGCCTAATAATGTATATCCAGAGGTGAGGAAGTGGCTGATTTTGACAGGTAGAATGGTAGAAAGCATTTTTCTGTGAGAGAGGCTGTAATTATTTACGTCTGCCTAACCTCTACTCTCAAGTACATAAGGGGAAGTAGCACTTCCTATTGGAGAAGCAACTTGAGAAAGTGGGTCCCATTACTACATAGTGAGAGTACTCTACTAAGTGAGAGTACTTCAACAACTTCCTGCAATGGTCCAGGGAAAATCATCCATTACAACTTATTATCACTAATGGTGACTAAAGGATGAGGCCCTGGGGAATGTGATCTAGTGGGCAGCATCCGTGCCCATGGCAGGGGGGTTGGACCTAGATGATCTTCAAGGTCCCTTCCAACCCAAGCCATTCTATGATTCTATTCTGTGCTTCTAAAGAGGATGATTAGCAGCATCTGGCACATAAAGCTGAGAGCATGATGAGAGGGGAGATGTTTCTTTAGCTGTGGGTTGTGAAGTAAACTTCTACTCTCAGAAACATCCTGACAAAGACAGAGGTGGTAGAAGCCTAAGTAGCCGTGAAGAGGTTAGTAGGCAGAGCTAGGCTGTAATGAGCAGGGAGTCCAAGGCAGAAACCCGATGGTGGTGGCCCTGAGCTCCTTGATGGCTAGCTGGCATGGTATGGGCATGCAGGGCATGCAGGCTGCTGAGGGAGTAGCCAGGAGCAGCCTGAGGGTTGCTTGGGAACTCCACTGACTGGTTGTGACTGAACGGGGTGTATGTGCTGACAGAGAGCACTAGGCACCAAAGATGAGAGAAAAAGAAGTTTTTTCTATGCCATAGCTCTTGAGAAGACACTAAAATATCTATTGCTCTTTCAGCCTTGCTAAAGGCGTGGAGGAACTATGCTGCCTACAGTCACATAAGGGGATTAAATTCTACACAAGGGGATTAAAGTCTAGCAAGGAATAGTTGATAAAATTCTGTTTTCAACAGTGCTGGCAATACCTGCATAGGTAAGGACAGGTTACAATGTATTTAGCCAGGAAGTTAGAAGAAAATTCACAGGAACAACTTCCCAAAAGGAACAGAGAAGCCCAAAGTAGGGTAACTGCCTTTAAACAGAATTATTTATATTTATGAATTAAAAATAGCAAGTGAGCTGAACTGAATGATGAGAGATATGCTTCCTCTGCCCACATTCTGCTTTTGGCTAGATCTCAATTGCTGACTAAATTTCAGTGAATGGAGCCATGTTACAGGGCTGCAATGTGTGGTAGGTGGTTAGGAGAAAATGGGGAACATTGCGAACTTCTGTCATTCTCTTTCTCCACATATATTTAAGGAACATATATAACTGAGGAATGTTTCAAAATATCTATATAATATATATATGTATATATATCATCATCATCAGGGAATCAAACTGTTCCATCTGCTAAGCTACTAATGAAAAACAGGCAGATGATAAAACATCTTGGGGAAAGCATGTCTTTCCTCAGGACTAGTTACATGCAAGCAGTCCTGCTACAGGGTGAAGAAGCAGCACATGGTATCTTTTTCAGAAAAAGAGGGAAACAGCACACCGCTGATACAGCCTCAGTGTTGAGAAACTTTGTGGAATTCACCCAATATGTAGAACTTACTCATTTTCTGCAGCTCAAGAAAAAAAAAAAAAAGTTACTTTTCCTTTGGTCTCTAGAATCTCTCTTTAGTATTAACCAGGGAATGGGCAAGTTTATATTCTCTGGCTTGCTATTACACTGTGTGTAATACACAAGTGATATGCCGTCTGTACCTGTTAATCTATGACTCAGTGACAAAATGCATTCTTGGGCTGCTCTTTTGAAACAGTTATGATGCTTTGAATTCTCTAAAGCTTATTAAGAATAGCAGGAAATCAATGAGCTTTTATATTATTCCTCAGAGCTCTGCTAGTATATAATGTCATTGTGCTCTAGCTAAGACTATGCAGTGGATTGTAGCACATACAGGAGTTGTTGAACTGATGCTACATAAATCCTATGAAACCTGACCTTACATTTTATTTCTTCAGGGAGTTGCTATAATTAGAGCAAGGGCTAGATATCAAATAATTACTTAGGTCCAGAATTTATTTAAATAAAGTTAGTAGCTGGATAAATGTGATTTAAAAAAAGACTAATTAGACCACTGAATAGTGCCCTACTAATAAATAAACAAATAAATAATATGAAATCAGAATCAAACAGTACTTCCTCAATTCAGAAAATTTCTTTAAGGACACAAGACTCTATCAGATTGTGTAGCTGATATTATTCATGTTACAAATCATACAGCTTCCTCTATTTCTTCATTTGTAATAAACCCAAAACACACCTTGAAATAAAGGAGTTCCTTATATCCCACCCTAAAATCTCTGTAAACCTTTACTGCAGTTATGCTTAGCCTGGATCCACAGCCATTAAAAAGGAATTAAATTTAACATCTGAACGTAAGCTGCCAAACAATTTTTCAAGACCAATAAGATTTCAATATTTTTCGAAGTAAAGTTTGAAAAGGACAGGCAATTTTCTTAAGAGATACTTTTACAGCTGTATTTGTCCCATGCTGAGTGTTGTACAAATTTGCTGCATGGTAATTATTTAATCTTTTTTTTATATATTTTTTTTAATATTTTTTTTTTCCAGAAACAGACTTGCACCACTGTAAAAAAAAAAAAAAAAGAAGTGGGAACAGCTAAATGATCATTCTGTGCTGAAGATAACCACTTTCAATCTTCTTTCTGTGACTGAACACTTCCCTGCTCCTCCTGTCATCTCTGGAGCAAAAGGTAATAGGAAGAAGACCTCTGCATCCTTTGCAATATTTGCAGTATGCTCAGGAAAAGGCCTACATTTTGATGATGGCCTAGATTTAAAAAATAGATTCTGAAAGAATGAATGAACAAACAGTGGGAAAAATTAAGTATGATTAAAAATGTAGGAAGTACATCTGAAAAGGAATATGTACTTGTCTGCAATGAATACTGTTCAACTGTTGTGAATAGTCTAGGCCACAGAAGTTCTAGCTTCTGCAGACTGTTAGTAATAGAAACTGAATTTTTCAAATTTTAACTTTCATCATCATAAAAAATGGCACCAATGGCATTATTATTATTTTGTTTTTTCAATGAATTGTGGCGAATATAGGTCATATACTTTTAAAGGCTGAAACAGAAAATGTGAAGAGAGATTTTAAAATAAGTGAGTTGACTAGTTAGTTCCACTTACTCCCTTTTGTAAGTAGAAATGTTTCCAAGATTAAGACATGCGTTTTTCTATACCAAAAAAAAAAATAATAATAAAAAAATCCTGACCACTGTGAGCCAGTTTATCCCTGGAAAAATGATTGACTAAGACTGGGTTACAGGCGGAATGGCTTTGACTCATGCTGTCTGTCTTGTTTAACAAATGTAAAAATCCAAGCTAAACAGGGCAAACATAAAAGCAGCCTAGACCCTCAGTATTAAAATTGTCTGCAGAGACAGATTGTGTAGTGTAGGGTTTATTGAATCCCTTCTGCTTTCCAGCAAAGCTCACTGTGTGAGATGCATGTAGAATATCCTGACGTAATTTAAGTGAAAATGTTGACTAGTCCTAAAAGGTCCATTAGGTGGCCTAAACTGAATAGGCAGCCATTTGCCATGTCCTCTACACCTGCTACTTAAAGCAAGGGAAACTGTTACCATGGGTTACAAAAAGGTATTGTGTATCAATAGTGAAATGATAAAATTAGAAGAATTCGTGTTTCTTGGGGCTGAATGTTGTAAAACACATAAAACTAATTTTAATAGAGAGCCAAAGTGCAAAAGTCCTGCAGCACAATGCATCTTTGTTCAGTATAAGTTTGTGAAATAAACACAAATAAATGTCAACTCAAATGAACACTTTTTCCTGAGTTATGATTTCCACATTTCTCATTACAGTGCAGAAAACCATCCCATACCTGTGAGCTGTATACACCCCAGGTTGGGAAAGATGTGGAAATTAGGCAAGGCTGTCAAACATACCTGTCTTTCTGAGAGAAATATACCTTCATGGACATGAACTGCCAATGTGCTGAGTATCCTGAACAACCACTGAAATGTGGAGGTGTTCATCACCTCACCAGAGCTCACTTCCATATGGGTTTTAAAGGTTTTTTGTACTGGGCAGTTGTCACCCAATCTACAACAGTTCATCCATATTCAGCAAGGTATTTTTCTGGCATATGCTGACATCCCCTTGACACCATAACATATGCTTCTGTGCTTGTTGAACATGGGTGGACTTAAGCATTTTCCTTAATGTTCCACTGAAAAGGTTGCAGTTGTTGAAAGCTGATTTCTTTGCTGGGTTGAAGTTTGGGAAGTGGGAGATGAATGCTTTAAATTTTCAGCACTGAGGCAAGAAGTCTGTCTATGTGGTCAGCAGAGGGTTTCCCAGGCACACTACAATAATTGTCCCATCTGTGGTTTAAATTTGGCAGAGGTTCTTTTTTAATTACGTTATTCTCAGTTCAGCACGTCAAAATCCGTGTTGTTCTTATCTTCCAGTCTAAAGCACTAGATGCAAAATTCACTTTTGCCTTTTACCTTGCTTCTGCTTCTCAGTGACTTTCCCTAGAAATGTGTTAATGTTACGTAAATTAATCTAGAAATCAGAAATGGGGATTGAAGGTATTCTGGAAGCTGCATGAGAACCCTGTTGCTTTTCACAGAGATAGTTCTGCAGGTCTTTTGGGAAAACACTAGAAACACATCTTTCAAACATCCTCTGAATTCAAACTAAAATATTTTTATTCAATCTTAATTCTTTTCACAACAATCCAATCACATAATTTATTTGGGGGTGATTGTAGTTGGAACTTACTTAATGCTAAATTTATATACTTTATATATCAGATCATAAATCAGTGTAAACACTAGGACAATAACAGCTTACCCCGTATCATTCTCTTAAATTGCAACTTGAAATATCAAGGAAACAGCCTTCCTAACAGTGTCAAACGGTAATCATTGAAACGGTAGATTTGGAAATACAAGGTAATGACTTTGATTTGAAATATAGCACTGACTCTTGGGGTGGGGGAGGCGTGTGTGTGTGTGTGTTATTTTCCAAAGAGATAGACTAGTTCTCTTGACTCTTTGCAAAGAGGTTTTGGAGATCCATAAAAGTCACAGGTCCCTGCAATTTATAGAAGGATCTTCTGACAGCTCAAAGAGCATTGCTATGTAGTATCCCTGCATACTCTGTAACTTCTGCTCAACTAAATGCTAGTAAAAAAATAACATGCACAAAAAGGCCATATGTGGCCTGAGTGTTGTGGTTAAATTAAGAATTAAGCAAAGGCCAGATTACACCCTCTTTCTGTCACTGATACCTTGTAAAAATTAACTCTCACTGGGTCACAAACTCATGAGTACTGTTGAAAACCTCTTTGAAGTTATATCTTGATCTTTCCGTTGTAGAACAACCATCTACAGATATATTATATGTCCTTCCCAAATGCTTTGCAATGGGAATTCACTTGAGATCAGATCAGATTCAGCAGCAAGAATTCATTTTCATGCCAAAGCCAAGCAGAAGTCAAGAGGGCTCTTTGTAGAAGTGGTACTTCCCATTATAAGGATGCTATGGCAAGACACAGTGAGTGTCATACCAAACTCTCTGCTCTTTTCTGTGTAGAATCAGAACATCACTAAAAAACTGCTGCTAACAGCAGCTAACACAGTGCTAAACACTAACAAACACACTACTGCTGCAAAAGAGTAAAACCCTATAGTACACCACCTACAGTATTGCCACGTCTAGTAACAGACACAGGCTTTGTAGTGAATTTGCAACACATTAGTCTCCAGATTGTCAGGTTTTGTCTGCACTTTTCTTGATATCATGATATGCCAGTAGTCTTATTTGCTTAATTTTCACTTGTTTTATCTGTAACAGTTTTATTTATTTATTTATTTATTTAACTGTCCAGCTGGCTCTATCTATTTCTTTTACATTTGCTTTTGCTTATATTTGTATGGGACCATACAACCATAGAAATACAGGCCTGGTAAAATAGCAGAGGTCTTGAGATGCGGGCACTTTCCGTACTGCATAACTGCATAGAGGAGTGCAGGCGTGAGGTAAAATGGGATGAGCCACAGGCTGGTGCAGGGCTGCCAAACTCACCTATGGGCTCTTAACAAAGGACCTGGAGCTGAGGAAGAACTGTTTTAGGAGCAACACAGAAAACCAGAACCAGAGTCTATGAAACATAAAATGCAAATATGCAGTAAATTCTGTTGTAACATCATGTTGTACAGACCAAGGAAGAAAGAACAAGGTGCAAAAACACACTGGCAAACACACAAAAATATGTTCCAGGTGGACCCTGAACTAAAGAAGTAGAAACCATCAACATGGACATCTTGCTTCTCCTGGTGAAAGACTCCAGATACAGATGACTTGGGCACCTTGTCCCCCCAATATATTGAGGCCATCAGCATTAGAGCCCAGGAGCAGTAGGAGGATAAGTATAATAAAAAGACACAATAACACAGGGCAGAAACTGGGAAGTATAATAACTTTAACTGTATTATTATTATTATTATTATTATTAAATACTATTTGTTTTTAGCATTATTATTATTATTATTATTATTCTATTATGGTTAGATCTGGGCTATAACAATTATTTCATGTGGATGTTAACATTTCAATTATACAAACAGGAATACATATGAAGGGTGCTTCCTTCTTTCCCATAACAGGATCTTGAGTGAATAGTAAATTTTGAAGGAATGCTGGAGGTCAAGGCAGTGTTCAGTGAGCTCTGTCAGTCCAGATGCCAAATCTAATACATTTCTAAAGGCTGGATTTTAAGATGAGTATTTCTTTTTTAGCAGCACTCTGGGGGCCTTTTCATTCCTTTTGCATGTGACTTTTTATTATATTAGAAGAGTAAACTAATTTTGGTTCAAATTATCAAACATCTCCTAAAAGCCTCAGAAAGATCCTGTGTATACAGAGAATGATGTATGAACAGAGAAGATGTATGAATGATGAAAATAGCTAGTTAGGTTTCAGGGAAAATAATTTCTTATGACCAAAATTCTCACATAGCTCACATTCTCTAGCTAAGTGGAGGCACTGTACTTCTTAGTCCACTGAGCTAACATTGAAATATATTAAAATATCCTTTCTGAAAATTATATAAAAGGGATAAAAAAAAGGGGGGGGGGAAGGATATATATCTTTATATATGAAGGGCTTTCACTTCCAGTCTGTATCTGTAACTGTAATTGTAACTATTACTTAGTGAAAACAAACTTCAGAGTTCATCATTACAGCTTTGATGCTGCTGTGGCAATGCAGTGAAGCTGATTAAATATTAAACTTACTGTATAAATATTTACTTAGTCTTTAAATTCACCTCTTTATTTCAGTATAATTCAATCATGGGTGTGGATGAGATTTTCCTCTAAATTCAAAGTTTTTTTTTTTTTTTTTTTTTTAAATAATGTTATTATTATTCCCTCTATTTTATTTAGTTGGACTTTGAATTCAGACCTCCAGTTCTGTGAATCTAAAAGAGTTTTCGCAGGCTTAGAAAGTATTGCAGGCCAAGCAGAACTAAACCATTTGACTGTAAAATTTTAAAAAACAAATGTCTTTTGTGGCATATGTCAAGTATGATGATAAACAAGGTAATAGTTAAGAATAATAAACTTTTTTTTTTTTTTCCTTACTAATACAATTTCCTCTGTTGATCTCAGATGGAGGAAATTATTGGTTTTCATTGAGTCTGAGTGAGTCAAATGGCTGTCATTAGGACTGGCATGGGAGGGACACAGACACATGAGGTATTCATTGTCACTATCAAAGCCCAAAGCATTCTGACTGACTGATGCAAAAGTGATATTTCACTGTCTGTTTGGCCTTAGATATTATGCAAAACTTTGTGTTCCCTTATTTTTATTTAATGTAGCCAAACATATTGAACTTCTCATCAAATTATGTTTCCAAAACAGGAAAATGACCCCACATGCTTCCTGAGAAGATGTTGAGTGCATAAGATACTTGCACAGGATCAGGAATAATCAAATTCCATTACATTATTTTATTTTTTCTATTTATTTTTATTTCTCTGCTGGATAGACTACAAGGGTGGATACAGTGAATAACTGTGATTGGAATTTGTGGTGATAGCATAGCAGCTTATGACTGTGTCCATATTCTTATATAATAACCTTATGTTCATGTTCTTCATACGTGTTACGGAAAGAGAAAAAACTGATTATTTTGCTAAAGAAGCAAAACTTGAGGGAAAATTTCTAACTGCTAAGCTAATAAAACAATGGAGGAAAATAAATAATTAAATAAATAGCTTTGGTACAGCATTTTCCATGTTAGACAAATATCCATCATGGATGACCATAAGATCATATTAAGGCCATAATAAGGCATTGCAATAGATTATCTCCTGAAATATCTTCCAAAGTCCAAAACTGTGTTGGCTTGGCCATCTACACCTAAGAACACTATATCTGAAATGCAGAAAAGTTAAATTAGTATTTCCATTTTTTTTTTAATAAAACTTGAACATGCCACCCTGCACAGAAAATGACTTGAAGAGTTTTACTTATTACAGAAAGAAAGAAAGATGTTTCCAGTTACTTCGCATCAACTTCCCATAGACAAGCGGAAAGACAGTAAAATTTATTTGACAGGTGACTTCAATGCAGCCTATCATAAAAATTTTATTTAATTTAAGCCTTATAATAACTTGGTGCCCACTGAAACAATGAAGCCATAGTACTGAATAGGAACTATCAAAACGGAATGGGAAACTTGCATTTAAAGATGCAGTGAAAGATATCCAGATAACAAAGCAAAAAATAAAATTAATTTTTGAGTGTTCACTAGGAGAGATTTTCCACATGACTAGCTAGCTATTATTGAACTAATAAAAATAGCATTGTTATTAAGAAATAATGTAATGGTTTTATCTCTGTGTAAAAATTTAAATCTGAAAATGACTTTATACTTATGCATAGGAAAATCATCATCATATTTCTCTTGTACTATGTTCACTAATGCGTGAAGAATGTGCACATGCACACAGGCTGAATGACTCAAATGGGTTCTCCTTTTTTTCTCTTGAAAAGGGAAATTTCTCCATTAAAACAATACAAACAAAACAAAACAAAACAAACCTTCCCCTTACACAAAGGTTTTTAATCACATACACAGTCCACATCATTGTTCCTAATCTGAAAATCTGAGGTAAAAGTCAGGGTTCTGGCTATTGGGGGGGAAAAATGAAAAAAAAAAAAAAAAAAAAAGGGTGTGTGTGTGTCTTAATTCTCGAAGAAGCTTCTCTGTATTTCATATTTCTTTGTATTTATTTCCTGGGAAAGTACTGTGGTTTAGCCCCATCAGGCAGCCAAGTACCACGTAGCCACTTGCTCACTCTCCCCAGTTTGGATGAGGGAGAGACTCAGAAAGGTAAAAGTGCCATGGGTGGTTTACTAGGTTAAGCAAAAGTGGCTCATGCAAGCAAAGCAAAACAAGTAATTCATTTGCTACTGCCCATCGGCAGGTGTTCAGTCACCTCTAGAAAAGCAGGGCTTATCACATGCAATGGTTTCTTGGGGAGATAAATGCCATTACTTTGAACATCCTTCCCTTCCTCCTTCTTTACGCAAACTTTTATTACTGAGCGTGACATCCTATGGTATGGGACATCCTTTTGGTCAGTCTGGGTCAACTGTCATGGTTCTGTCACCTCCCAGCTCCTGGTGCATCCCCAGCCTCCTTGCTGGCAGGGCAGCATGAGAAGCTGAAAAGTCCTTGGCTATGTGTGAGCACTGCTCTGCAACAACTAAAACACTGGTGAGTTATCAGCATTATTTTAATGAAAAATCCAAAACATGGCTTTGTACAAGCCTTTACAAAGAAAATTAACTTTATCCCAGCCAAAAACATGACAGAGATTTTCTATTAAACATACAAGCTTGTGTGAATAGTGGTTAGTTTATACGCAGATTTTTTTTTCCTGCATGTTATAAAATAAATAGTCATAATATCGTATAATCACAGACAATTCCAAGGTGGAAGTGACCTACAAAGACCACCGAGTCCAAATCCTGGATCCACACAAGACCACCCAAAAATTGGATCCTATGTCTGAGCATTGTCCAAAAGCTGCTTGAACTCTGGCAGGCTTGGTGCTGTGACCACTGCCCTGGGGAGCCTGTCCAAGTGCCCAACCACCCAGCCTGACCCTCCCCTGTCCCAGCTCCATACCGTTCCCTCAGGTCCTGTCGCTGTCCCCAGAGAGCAGAGAGTGCCTGCCCCTTCACTCCCCTCGTGAGGAAGCTGCAGGCTGCCATGAAGCCTTCCCTTCAGCCTCCTCTGCTCTGGGCTCAACAAACCAAGGGACCTCAGCCACTCCTCATACATCTTGTCTTCCAGACCCTTCACTGTCTTTGTAGCCCTCCTTTGGACACTCTCTAATAATTTTATGTCTTTTTTATAGTGTGGTGCCCAAAACTGCACACAGTTTTCAAGGTGAGGCCACAACAGCGCAGAGCAGAGTGGAACAATTACCTCCCTCAACTGTCTAGCAATGCTGTGCTTGTACAGGATACAACTGGCCCTCCTGACTACCAAGGCACACTTGACTCATATTCATCTTTCCATCATCCAGAACTCTCAGCTCCCTTTCCACAGGGTTCATTCCCCAGCCAATATATGTATATACACGGTTATCCCACCCATGGCTATTAATAAGCACACTTTAAGGTGTGAGGTGCTAAAGCTGTTGAAAAGGCTAATTGTTGTTTTCTGTGCAGGTGGCAGCAACTACTATAGGGACTTTGTCATTTCTGTGTTTTTCTAGTAAGACTATACTACCTTATAACTACTCTCAAAGAAGTTGGATCCAATTTACTAAAGGTTTTGACATCACACCCGGAAAACTATGAACAAATCAATGTGGAGAATATTAACCTGTCACAATGCAGAAATGTGTTTTCTTGCACTGTCTTTAAAGAGAGTTTTTATCAGGGGTCTCTCTCCATCTGTGAACTATAAGTCAAATTCAACTGAAAAATGGCATACTCAGAGGTGTGAAATTTTCGTGTGAAATGTAGAAAAAAAGGCCAACTGGTAGCCATTAGGATGTCAGAACTCATAGAGAACTATTGTTCCTTTATGAGAGAGCAAGGCAACTCTGCAGAGATAAATCTGTGCTGGGGACATTGGCAAATCAGGTGGGTGGCAGAGAGTTTTCATGGGAAAAAGAAGGTATTTTGAGCTCTAGTAGCTTTGATTAAAACAGCCATGCTCTGATAAAGTAGGTTGTCCCACAGAACAGATAAAATACTTGAGAAGGAATGTGGAAAGTGTTATATGACAGATAGGAAGACTAGAGATGGACTGGTACAGCTTCCATTAAACAAATTTGGTCTGCTTACCTCCACCATGCTGCTTTGTTCCTGCTTCTAACAGGAGAAATCATTATGTCCCTTGTGATAAATCAAGGAAAGGAAAGAGTCTGGGGAAAAAAAATAATAATAAATTGTAATACTTTCTCAATACTTCTTAAGCTTGACACATTGAAGATCCAGAGAACAAAAAAATAAACAAACAATGAGAGCAAGGGAGGCAGTGTTCTCTAAAAATCCAGGGAACTTTACATTAAGGAGACATTTTAAGTGTATCCCAATTCTTCCAAAACACATGTATGTTCGATGGTGACAGATATTGAATAGGTGCAAGAAACTTCTTCAGTCTCAACATGATTTCCCTTGAAGTACAATGAAGCAATGACAAAATCATGCTTTGTCCAGTATTCTAATACATGATATCAGTAAATGTAGTTACTGTGTGCATGGTTACTGAAATCATAATTCTAGAATATCAGTGATTAGTTTCCTGCTTGGACTGCATTTATATAAGTCAGAAGCTAGAGAAGGTTTCATAAAATGGTAAAAAATGTTATGGAGACTGTAATTGCGAGTTTCCCATAGCATAGTGTTCCCTTGCATTTTAAAGTATTTTTGGCAGAATCTCGGACCTGGAAGCATCTTAAATTTTTTCCAGCTATGCTCATTTGTGGAATACATACACATTCCTATACTGCTGTGACCTAAATGATAGGTGTAGGAAGTAGCTGTGGAAAACTCTTGAGACAAAAGTGGTAAATCAAGATCTGACTTATGTTTTCCTTGCAGAGCTATGCAACGGAGTTACCAAATATTCTACTATACGCAGCACTGTGTGCCTTTAAGGGACACTCTGACAAGGTGGGTAAAATACACGCATTGCTTGTTTCATGAACTGTGAAAATGCTCCTTCAACTCACTAGATGGTTTAATTTTGAATTCAGCAACAGACACTTTCCAATGACCCTTGTTTGCTTTAAGTGTGTAGGAATTGTGTGGAACTTGTGAAGCTATATTGTACATACAGACTTGTGTTAAAAATCAATCTATTTATTTTATTGGTCCCCTTTTCAGGAATACTTACATATGTGCCCAGTAAGAAAGTAAATCCATAGCTACAAAAGCTAGTAAAAGATTTTAATTTGAAAATTTCATTATATTATTTTGGGATATAATCAAAAAGTCTTATATTTACCAGTAAATTAAACTGTCCCTATAGTAAATACAAGCATACAGTCAGACTACCTTGTTATGCCTTACCAATAACTTACAGTCTCATCTAATTAGAAGAGGTGAAAATTATCACTTCTGGTTGAAAATATTGTTACAACACTGATTTTAATAAATGTCTTTCCACTTACTTCAGTGGGATGAATTGCACCATCTATTTGGCTGTGACAATATAGTAAAGTGGGATATCAGGATTTTATTCTTAACCTTGTCCGTTCACTTTGATAAACATAGAGTAGCTGTAACATTCTTTTACTTTGATGTCTGACATCTGCTTTTCACTAGTGAAAACAAATTCTTGCAACAAGTTTCAGGGAAGTTTCAAATAATTATATTGATAATTTTTAGGATAAAACTGATTAATTGGCCAAAGAATCCTTTCCCTTATATCTGGAAATGGTGCCTACAACTTATCCTATAGAAATAAAGTGCAATATACACCATCTAACCAGTTTGGCTGAATTTAAATATAATAAGCAGGAAATGTTAGAAATAGCACATAAAAATCTGTGGACTGTGTAACTATTCTGTCAAGGCAACAAAGTCTTCTGAAATCTAAGGTGACAGAAGTTTGAAACAACGAAGATTTATATTCACAAAGGATTCTTAGGGAAAATGGACAACTGGAATGGATCAGTATATTCTGTCAAGGTAAGGCAGAAAAAGCAGATGTTGTTTTGACTTTTCCAGTGATTCTTTGAATTAGCAAGATAGTTTCTTTCCTTTTGCTGTCATTTTAGATAATGACTCAGAAACAGTCATGTACAATGCAACATTAAATAACCGTCACAGATCATTTGCACCATCTACTTGTTCCCTAGCAAGAGAAAATGCATTTGAAAATATATGAACAAAAAGAAAAGTGAAACAGTGGGAGTAGACTTCTGTTGAAATACTATAACATATGGTTAATATAAAACATTTTGCATTTGCATTTGAGGTAGATTGAGCAACTGTTTTGGATGGAAATACATATATAGATATCTATATAAAAATAAATTTAGGGAAGTACTTCAATGTAAGCTGTGTTTTGCATTGTTTTGTTTTGTTTTACTGCTCTCATTTAGGTACTTAGTTATTTCATTTACACAATTAAATTTATTGTATGTTACTCTATTTATCAATATATTGATTAAATATGTTGATCAGTATATTCAAATGTATTTAAATGTCTTTTTTTTTTTCTTTTTCATCACTTTATGAAACATTCTACGTTCATAATTGAACTCTTTAATGCACAGGTTTACCAGTTCAAATATTTATCAGCTATTGTCAAGCTGTTCAATTCTGTCTTGAGAAGGAAATTACCTGCGACTTTTTGGTATGAGGTAGTAGTGGAGAAAACCAGAATTTGAAAAAAAAAAAAAAAGTCAGAACTCCTGACACATATATAAATTTACGGTTGAATCTCATGGTACAGTATTCTTCATTTTAAAAACTATACAGTGGGTACAGTCATGGAAAATTTCAGCCTTCAGTTTTTTCCTTTCCAAATCTTCTCTTTCAGAGAAAGCAGTTGAACTGAATTAAAATAGATCTATTCACTGAAACTTTTTTCTTATTTGGATATTGATGAATATCCAAATCATATATGTCAATGAATAAAATGCTTTTCTCCTTTTCTGCTTTGTCATTCTATTTAGATAAGTTACACTGATGAACAAAGACTGTTAACTGGTTTTGTTCCATACCTTTCTGTGCAGTGAATGCATTAGGACATAAGTGCTTCACATACAACACCAGATCTGTCTATTTTTAAGACTCTACCACAAAAATCATTTGTATATATAGAACACATGCAAGCAGAGTTACGTCAACAAAAGTATGTCTCTATAATTCCCATGTTCACCTGTAAACTCACAGTTGTGTTAGGTGGCATTTTATAACTGGAAAATTTTATACATTATAATGGAAATGGTCATGAAATTTAAATATGTGAGAAGACCAGCATCTACACTTCCGTATATTTAAAGTCATAAAACTGAGATCTCTGCAAACTTGAGAATTATGCTGGCAGATGCAGAAAAGAGGTTGAGAATGAGTCTTATCCAAACTTCAAGATCAAATTATGACTTATAAAAAATGCATTGTACTAGTTTATGTGCTAGACAGCTTGAAGAAATAGGGAGCAATTTGTGTCAAAAATGTCAAGGTCTGTTAATTATGACACATCAAAGTTCAGTTCATTCATTTGTGATACACTTGCTACATTTCAGCTATCTCAAAAACAGTTCCAATGTTGTCTTGAAAACAATCAAAAAGCCAAAAGGTTATTACCTTTAGTGGATAAGGGAAAGGTTATTCCCTAAGTATGTCATAACGAATAACTGCTGGAAGATTTTTAATATTTCCTTAGAAGAAAGAAGAAACATCTGTAGAGAAAAATATGGCCTGTCATATTCCTGGCAATACATAGGGTTTGCCCAACCAAGATATATATTATTTTACCTGTGAGTAAATCTTGTAAAACTATAGCATTTAATCTATTGTCACACAAGGGCAGTTTAGAAATACTATGGTACAGATGCAACTTTTATTTTTTATTTTTTTCTGCATTTTCATACTCAAAAAGTGAATATCCGTTTAATCTTAGATATATTAGAATTGTTATGACCAGATCCATTTCAGTAATGTCTTCCCGATAATCAGCATGAGCAGCTGTTGAGATGTTATTTTATAAAGTTTATGGCAAAAGTTTCTCTTTACTGTCTATATCATTTATCCATTAAATCCAGAAAACATAATTGCCATACTTTTTTTAGGCTGTATTTTCAACTGATGGAAGTTTAGCTTTCTACTGATAATTGAAGTCAGTGTATGTAAGAAAGTAATTTCAGTATTTAAAAGTATTTAAGACAAGACTATGCCTCAGTTTGCTGTCAGAGCTACCTTTACATCTCCTATACACACAAACACTAGTACTCCTCATATAAACATGAAAATAAGAATATGTTAGGGAGTTCCAGTTGCAATGTAGGTATAGTGGAATTATTCTGTTTGTATTTCAAAATAAAATATATTCATATAAAAAAATTCTAAAGGGAATTTAAGACCTTCTACTCATGCAGCTATGAAAAAGACACGTCCTATATTTGTGTTCAGTTACAGGACTACATCTCTACTGGTGGTTAGAGAAAAGAAATATCTTTCAGAAAAGACAGTTTATTCAGTTGTAAAAAATATACTTTGGGGGAAGGATCTAATCACAGTCCTGATCTTTGCCTTGGTCTGGTAATGTCTTCCAGCGTTCAAGCAACAGTTTCAGTGCCCTGAAGACCCTTCCTTTTCTGTGAGCACTAAGCTAAAAAGAAACCTCTTTCTCCAGTTCCATCACCAAAAGGCTCCTGCTGCAATTTCTTCAACAGAGAAACGAAGTAAAAAATTTCCTCACTCTGCTGTGCAGTCCTGTCACAGCATGTTGAATTAGGAGGAACATGTCCACAGAGCTCCAATGAGACCAGAGTGTAGACCAGAGATGTCTCCAGACAGACCTCAGTGCCTGTGACATCTTAAAATCTATCTTGCACAGAACCAGTGCCAAACCTCTACCTTCAAATGAAGTACTGGAAACCATTTATTTGCACATACATGAGTGCCCTTTTCTATAAGGGTTCTTGCTCACATGGCATGTCCTATGTTTCAATGATGTATTTCCATAGACAGTGTCAAATATGAGCTTTCAGCCTGCAATTGACATTTACTTTTTCTCTTTTTCTGAGCTTCACGTCTTTTTACTAAAAATTTTTACAGATTCGTATTTTTAGTATGAGTTGTGAGGATTCAACATTTTACAGCTTTGGACATGAAATTAGAGATCTTAATTATCTTCACTGTTTCACACATAGAGTGATTTACACTCCACCTCCTACCCATCAACTTGGGATTCTTTTCACTTAATTAAATTTGCAGAAACACAACACATCATATATTCTGTTTTTCGATATCTTCACGAACAGGGTTCTTTATATATCATACCTTATTTTACGCATAAAAATATCATAAATGAAAAAATGAAATTAGTATATCTCATTTTTTATTTTTTAGATTTTTTTAGCATTTTTTAATTTTATTTTTTTTAATTTTTAGAGAATATCATCATGTCTTTATTTTACTTCATTTTTTTTCAAAAGGTTTGTAATTATACTACAGTTTCTATGTTAATTTAAAAAGGAACATTAGTGTTTTTTTTTTTGGGGGGGGAGGGGGGTGAAGATAGCACCAAATATTTTTAGAAAAGTTTTTGTAATTCCTCAAGGGAAGAGAATGTGAGACTTCTCCTTAGGTTTGAAAGATTTGGCTTCAGAGAAATAGGAAAAATAATATTAAATTCCTAGGGACTATCATAGCAATGGTTCTGAACACATAATACCTCCAGTGAAAATTAAAACCTTTTCCACTGGAAGCAAACACTCTTTTTTACTTATGATTCTTTCTCCTCAAAACATCAAAATACAGACACACATTTTCTCTCAGAGCTCAACACTGAAAAAGACTTCTGATGGAAAATTTTTAAATGTCATAGTACAATTGAAAATTTTACAACCACTAGTGAAAGATTATGGAATTGATAGGTCTTGAGTAGTATCCCATATTTTCACTTTTAGGACATTTCAACAGGCCCTAAGGTGTTCAAAACATTCTGAAAGGGATTTTTACACATAGCCCTGCAGGGCTGGCTAATGCTGCTCAGTCCAGAATGATTATATAATTATACTGGATTTTTGTAAATTGCCAGTCATGGGGAGAACTTAAAAGATCAGGCGGCTTGCTCTCTTGGCTTCTTGGAAAACAGAAGGTTAGTGATTGTTAGATGTTTTTTAAAGGTGAAGCTTGTACTTCTGTCTATAGCCTCACAAATGCTAGCTAACATGGAAATACAGTAAATAAAAGATAGTGTTTTCATAGTAGTTTCATAATATCAAATGTATTAGCCCTCTGTAAAAGGCTCTCTTACTAAATAAGTGTAATATCTAGAATTTTGAAAATAACAAGAATCAGCTGAAGAGATGCTTTGGTTTTACCTGTATGATCTAAATTATACTTGGTTATAACCAGACTCTGAATAAAAATATTGTGCACAATCTGTCATGTTCCCAAGACAAAAGTTAGCTCCTGCTTATAAAATGCACTAGTTGTGCTTTCTGCCTAAAAACGTCAAGGTTATGAGTTAACAGCTGCTCCCACTGATCTCATTTACTCTCTCTTTTTATAAAAATACAGACATTATAAATAATTATTGATAGTCAGACTGTAATAACTAGTTACATCTACACAACTCAGAAAGCACAGTTTCCTGGTAACCCTTCCATGAGACCTTCTAGCAACACAAAATCACATGAGACATGACAATTGATTCTGGTTCTGTGGCAATTCAGTGAGTACTTTTACCAGCAGAACTGACATCATCAGGAAATCCCTTTGAAAATTAGTTTGTTTTGCTTCCAAACTCTGCTCAAGACTATGTTTGGCTGGCTGATATTTTATACTGAGGTTTAAAAACTGTTCATAATATGAAACAATTAGAAATAGAAAAGATTGCATTACTTATTCACCACTTATTCACATTACTTTATTCACCATTACTTTCTTCTGATACAAAAATTGTTGACAGAAAATTATACAAAGAATTTTTATAAAGTTGTTGGAAGCTGAAAGCATTTATCAAGAAATTCCTGTATACAAAGACTAGGGAATTATAAAACAATGGTTATTTGATTATTTTTACCTTATAAGCAGGTGACCAACAAGATATTCTGATGTTTATCATATTCTTACTGTATCTGTTTCCTCAGATTTTTTGATGTAGATCTTGATCCTATACCTCCCCCTAATTCAGGGAGACAAGAAGACATCCAAGACAAGACCGGCACTTCAGCACCTGGATCCTCAGACATGGACAGTGTACATGGAGACGGTACCCTAACACCACCTGGGTTGTCAAAGAGATAATGTTCAGCATGTTTTCCTTGATTATTTCTTTTAAATATGAAATCTTTAGCTGGCTTTTCTATGGCAATTGGAAAATACAGCAATTTACACTCTGGTTAGAGATTGATATGAATTGTAGACAAACAGACCTGCCTACAAAGTACCTGCTATATCTTTAGATGACCAGCAGCAATTTGGGAAATATATTGCATCTTATTTTAGCATATTTTGATGGTGTATTCTGATCTTCCTTAAACTTCCCAAAAGTTACTGAAGCAAGCAAGAAAAGCTGAAATTCTGATGAACTCCAAATTTTGCTTTTGTGACATTGGAGTCTACCTATGGGCAAATTGGCATCTTTCAGTCCAGAATTCCCCTCAGTGTATTTGAAGAGCTGAGATCTTTGATGTGCTGTACAAGACAAATGTTTTAAGCAGGGTTTTCCTCAGAAATGTTATGCAGAATTTAGTATTTAGTAATACTTCCCTTATGCAAAAATAAAATTGATTATACTCAGGCTGTGGCTGGCAAGAGAATTTAACAAACACCAATGGTTTGCACTATGGAAAGATGGAGGAAAAATAAATAAAAATAAAAAGGATCTCAGCTTCCTATATCTATATATCTATCTATATATCTATCTATATCTATATCTATATCTATATCTATATCTATATCATCTATATCTATATCTATATCATCTATCTATCTATCTATCTATCTATCTCTTCCTATATCTAAAAATCATATTTATCTGATTCATACATAACAGGAAGAGGTGAGCAACATCCTAGTTCTATTTTCTGTACAGATTTTATTTTGAAAACAAATAATTATATCTTTGGCAGAGTTCACTCTTGCCACTATCATGGGTCAATATCCTTATATATCCTATCTATAAAAGTATTAAATGTTCATCTTGCGCGCTCATCTTCAGCATCTTAATCTACATCTAAGCTTGTCAATGAGGCCCTTTTGTAGCTAAAGGACAAAAATAAACATTTGGAGAGCTGAAAGGATTTCACTAATTTTGATATACATTAGGATGAGAGAAATTATAGTCTAGAAATGACTGTTCTTTTATACTGACTGATTCAGTTGAAATATACACTGCAGATGACACCAGAACTGAAGAATCCCAGTTGTCAAATCTAATTTTTAAGAAAACAACAGCTTTGGGATTTCAGTGTTTTCCCTATTTTACAAGATTAAGTACTAAAAGAATTGGATTCACTGTTTGTTTGTTTGTTTGCTTACTTTTAACTTTAAACTTCAAGTTATCTTTTACATGCTATATCCAGACCAGCCCAGTATTTTAGTTAAACTATTCTTCCTTTGAACTCTGGAAAATAATCACTCAGGCATCTAGTATAATACAATTCTAGCAGACAAAATTAAAAATGCAAAGTAAAAAAGTGATAGAAATTTTCTGGATAGGTTTATCTTGGCTAGGGGAGAAGAAACTTAGATGAAAGTTCCATGTTAAGGTGACATCAAAAAAAAAAATTCTCTTTTGACAGGTGAAACTGTCATCAACTCCCTTTATTGATAATATTCGGATTGCTTTAGTTCCAGACTTCAGTGTTATCAGATAATTTCACTGCTTTCACTACATTCCCTGTACTGTTTTTAAGGATTACTTTTTGTACCTTTCATCTCTCCAACTCACATCTCATCCTAACTCATTTTGCTATCTAAATATAACAGAAAGAAACTTTTGAAGAAATACTGTTTGGTGCTGACGTAATGAAGAAACTGAGATTTTCCTATAACCCCATTGATTTGATACACTAACAATGCAGTTTGCTATCCAATAAATTAAAAGAAAAAGAGTAACATACAAATATACTTTTTTTTTTTTTTTTTTTCCCAAACTGTGATCTTTCTGAAGAATGCAACTATATAGCTGATTTTCTAAATTTCTACTTGGATGCTTAATCTGTGAAACAGACTTTGGAAAAATGTGGTGTTTCTGTTCATTACTTGAGCTTGTGGTGAAGCAAGCCAAACCATCCGCTAGAAAATGTAAGCCTTGCATAAAAATATTACTCGTGGATGCACACTTATGCTTGAAATGGTCTCTGCTATCTGACTAATCAGAAGATAAAACCCCCTTTTTCAATAATCTGAATGGAATTTTATAGCTAACATGAATGTATACATTTTAATGTAGCATTATAAGCGATATGCTTTGATACTAAACAATGTAGTGCAGATAAAACAGAAATGACTTGGTTCCTATCAAGCTTTGGAAAGGACTGTAAAAGAGGATTTCTGGAGACAATGTTAAGAGTTTGCAATAGACAGTCAGTATTGGATTTGGTTATGAATATGACATAATTAGAGTGATAAATAATGCTAGAAATTATATCATTATGAAAGACTTTCACTTCCTATAGATAGAGTAGTAATATCATTACTGATACTGATGAGACCTCATAATTTTGGATTGTAAAGTCCTTGAGATTTCCCTACCAATCAACCAATACAGAATTTAAACTTTGTTCTCATGAGAAATGAAGAGGTAAGAGAAAAACCTACATTAAAATAATAATAATAATAATCTTGGAACAGAAAATAACAGAGAGATGTCATTTCAGTTTAATAAAAAGCTAAACAAAGGATATGAGCAGTTGTTTATTTTAAAAAAGTAGAATCTGAGAAACTTAGGGAAAACATCAAGGAAGTAGACAGGACAAAATATCTCCTGCAATGACGTTTTGAAGAAGCTTTAAAAGAAACTAACTAAAGTTTTTCTTGTGAAAAAGAAGAAAAACTTGCGAGGACCACCTTTCAGGTCAGACTTGTTCAATAGTCATATCCGCATGGCAGTAGAATTTGGCAGAGATCTTCTCATTGCATAATGTTAGGAGTATGCAGAGAATCTATGAAGTAGATAAGAGAGAGAACAGATCAGTAGAGAATATAAACCCTGTACATATATATATATATACATATAAATAGAGAAATGATGGTAGAAAAGCCAAATTGTAATGATGATTAAAGACATTAAAAAATTGAAGTGTATAAATATAGAAAAAAAATTAAAGAATTTGGAGTTAATCTAAGTATCCCCACCACCACCAAAGGAAGAGGAAGAGGAAGGGGAAGGGGAAGGGGAAGGGGAAGGGGAAGGGGAAGGGGAAGGGGAAGGGGAAGGGGAAGGGGAAGGGGAAGGGGAAGGGGAAGGGGAAGGGGAAGGGGAAGGGGAAGGGGAAGGGGAAGGGGAAGGGGAAGGGGTGGGAAGGGGTGGGAAGGGGTGGGAAGGGAAGGGAAGGGGTGGGAAGGGGTGGGAAGGGGTGGGAAGGGGTGGGAAGGGAAGGGAAGGGAAGGGAAGGGAAGGGAAGGGAAGGGAAGGGAAGGGAAGGGAAGGGAAGGGAAGGGAAGGGGTGGGAAGGGAAGGGAAGGGAAGGGAAGGGAAGGGAAGGGAAGGGAAGGGAAGGGAAGGGAAGGGAAGGGAAGGGGTGGGAAGGGAAGGGAAGGGAAGGGAAGGGAAGGGAAGGGAAGGGAAGGGAAGGGAAGGGAAGGGAAGGGAAGGGAAGGGAAGGGAAGGGAAGGGAAGGGAAGGGAAGGGAAGGGAAGGGAAGGGAAGGGAAGGGGTGGGAAGGGGTGGGAAGGGAAGGGGTGGGAAGGGGTGGGAAGGGGTGGGAAGGGGTGGGAAGGGAAGGGGTGGGAAGGGGTGGGAAGGGGTGGGAAGGGGTGGGAAGGGGTGGGAAGGGGTGGGAAGGGGTGGGAAGGGAAGGGAAGGGAAGGGAAGGGAAGGGAAGGGAAGGGAAGGGAAGGGAAGGGAAGGGAAGGGAAGGGAAGGGAAGGGAAGGGAAGGGAAGGGAAGGGAAGGGAAGGGAAGGGAAGGGAAGGGAAGGGAAGGGAAGGGAAGGGAAGGGAAGGGAGGGGAAGGGAGGGGAAGGGAGGGGAAGGCAAAGCAAGGCAAGGCAAGGCAAGGCAAGTATGGTTTCCTTTGCACAAGTTGTTCAGAGCAGTTAAGATGAGCCTATTGTTTCTATCAGTTTCACAGTTCAGTCTCAAAACTTACATGAGTGTTCAGTACATTGTTGGCTTTCCTAGCTTTTATGACAACCTGTTTAAAAGCAAAATGCCTGTGGAACTGAAGCAGTAACTTGTTTCTCGGTGTAATTCTTCAAGTTGTAGGAGTATCACTCTTTATACTTTTTCCCTACTCTTTTCTTCTTTTCTCTTAACTCTAGTGTGTTTCTCATTAGGATTTCTATTTAATGCCAGAGGAAAAGTTTATGCATTTATAAGGAGATGATAATAGATGCATGCACTTCAGTGTTTGCCATCTTGGCTTCCCTTTAATGTAATTCATTATTCTGCAAATATATGGTACATAGTGCTGCCACGTTAATTTGTATAATAATAATGAGCTATTAATTAACATCCAAGAACACATGTTTTTTCCAACAATTTGTGGTAATAAAATAATTAATGATTTTTTTTTTTTCCTAAACAGGAAGTCTGACTCTGATATTTGGGGCATTGCAACCATTTTGTCTGGCAATAAGATTGATAAACTCCAAAATCAGTCTACAAAAAAAGGGGAAAAAACAACATATGCATAAAGACAACCTCACAGAACTGTTGTGTGAGGAAGTTTTTCTCACAACTGCTATATTACTTTCTGGTGTATACCAGAAAACTTATTCAGATGTTTCCAGCAATCAAAAAGAAACTAACATAGATTTCCCATGTATTGGATTAGTTTTTTTCATCTAAACAAGAAAATACTATTTCCGACTCCTTGTAATAGTATACTGTGATCTTTAAGGTCTTTGAAATCCCTGAGATACAAGTTGCAAGGGAATCATTTATAGCTGTCTGCTGCTTCTTGGGACTCTATGGAAAAGCTGTGGGTCATGATGGTGTATTATTCAAAGGGTAACGTAAAACTTGCTATCTTCATTGCTTAACTTGATCTGAACCTCACCTCTCTCAGTGACACCATGTACTTTTCCAGCAATGTCAGTATGAAAGGGGAAGAGATATAAATGGCCTAAAGAGAATATAATAAAATCTGCACAAAACCTGTGCCAAGTCCACAAAGCTTGTACAAAACTTGTCTAATTTCACAGTAAATTTCATTAAGTTTGGTGGAGATAGACACTGAACTTTGTGATGGAAACCTCTTCCTGGCCTTTATTATATTTGGACTTTGCAGAATGTTTAGCATGGTTTTTAAAAGCCAAATAAATTCACATTCTTGTAGTCAACAATATACCACAACAGAGAGTTACATACCTATTACGTACTTGTCAATTAACCTTTCCAAATGAGTCAGAATATGTGACATAAATATATATAGATCCCCACTGAAATTTTTATTAAAATAAATCAGTTTTTAATCAGTCACAAAGAATTTATTAAACTTGAAATTCTCTGAAGAAAATGACATCCAGATGACACTTGTATCAATTTTTCTTTTGGTAAGGTAGATTCTCAGCACTGTAGAACACTTCAGGATACACAGAGTATTTGCCACCTTTTCTTTAACTGAGCTCCTCAGTTGTGCTTTTAGGCTCATCAGAATAATCTCCTCTATGCAGATGAATTCCATCAGAATAATCTCCTTTAGATATTCAGAGAAGTGATTTTTTCTTTATAATAATATTTGTTTAAAATATATGCCTTAAAAAAGCTTGAGTGAAGGTATGCAGAAAATTATAGATGCAGATTCCTTTGTGATTCGTCTTAAGATATTTTTATAAATCTCATATCTTTCTGAAAAATCAAAAAGCACATCATATGATTTCTGACAAGAAGTGATAAGAAGCAGCCCACAAACAAACAAACAAAAAAAGGTAGTTTTAATACTTTTAATACAGACTGGAGGTACAGCAAACATACATCTATCTTTGTATATCATTCACAGCTTCAAGAAAAGTATGGATGATTTTTTTTTTTCTGAGAAGCATTCAACTATTTCTGCTAAATATTGGCTTCAACTGAAAAGAGAGGGAGTTTTTCCATCCCAGAATTTCGAGATGATCAGAAGAACATTATATATTATGTAATGTTTACAACATATATCTTTTTAATATATTTTTTAGTCTTTGCCTTGTAGGTAGACATACTTGTGAAACCCTTTCTTACAACTACTTTATAGGCAGAGAAGAACCAGGACTTATATATGGAGTGGCAGGAACAGACAGAGTATAGCGGTGACACCCAGCCTCCTCTGTGCATTTGTAGTGCTGGGAGACTGGGGTAGTTCATCACACTGATGTGAATACACAGACTATTTTATTTCACAGTAATATCTAGGAGTGCTCTCTGTGTATAAAATACTGTAAAACATGAAACAAAACCTCAGAGCAGCTTTCAGTTGAAAGAAGGGGGATATTGACAGACAGCTGGTGAAACACAATATGTCAGTGTTCAAGAGTACGTCAGACAGAGGAAGAGCAGCTTTGTGTATGTTTTCTGTAAAACCAGATGCCGCACAACTTGAACATGCAAAACTCTTGGCACAAATACTGCTTTGAAGCATTGCACTGAAAAAAATGTGAAAAATCACCATTGACATGATTGCAGTGAAGGCAGACAAAACTTCTACATCTGCCTTTAGCCATCCAAAGCCAACAAGGACTAAAAACCATTGCTAATCCTCACCTTTCTACCACCAGTTTAATCTAGTGTAGCATTTATTTAAAGACCCCATGCGAACTGTGTTTAAATGACGATTTAGTATGTTATCATCTTTGATATGTTAATCCTGTCTTTATTTTTAATTTAACTAATGACAGTTGATTGTTATTAAAAAGAGGAATGTTAGTGTGTGGATGGTATTATTTATTACCTTTTGTTTCCACATCATTTTTTTTTTTCCCCTACTTCTGGCCTTCTTCTTCTTTGTGCTTGAAATGTTTGAAATATCACATATTGTGAACTGCTCTTCTCAGTCAACTTCTGTGAACCTATTAGAAGTACATTGGTAACCTCTAAGAATGTACAGGCTGCAGACTGGATTTTTCTGGTCAGATTTTACTTCTTGTAATCATGCAGTGTGGAAGAATATATATTTTTTTCAGAAACAAACAAGCAAACAATAAAAAAAAACTCTGTTTTGTTTATTTTTTAAATCTCAGCTCCAAGGCTTTTAGAGACAGTTTATGTGTTCCTACAGATTTTTTTTTTTTTTCTCGTGTTTCCAGAAACTGACATTCTTAAACATATGCTTGGTTTAGAATATTTGCTTTGCAGAAAGGCAACACCTGGTGTTGGATTTCAGAAATCAGACGTCTTAACAGTCATTGACTTTTGAAGTCTTGATGTTTATTTAGAAAAATGCTTCTATTTTCTTTTCAGTATTACAAAAATGTGACCATTACCCCCTGCCAATAATGCTACCTGTTACCTGCCATCTGTTACATACTAATATTTACCTGCTTTTCCAACCACATTGTCTATAAATGTAGCAAACAACACAAGGTAATCTTGGATCAGCTTGATTTTTGGATACTAGTTTTTCTTTTTTTTGTATTTAGTCATCTGATGGGTTTCATCAGCTCTTGGTTAGATCTCTAAAAGTTGGGTATAGTCTTTATTTACAGATGAGTATCAGTACTGTGTATCCAGAAAAACAGTTATCTAGTTTTTATTTTATTTTATTTTATTTTATTTTATTTTATATTATATTTATTTTATTTTATTTATTTTATTTTATTTATTTTTACTTTTATTTATTTTTATTTATGAAGGAAATATAGGATGATTAATTTAGGTCCAGGTATCACATCTAGATATGAGAGATTTTCCTCTGAGGTAATTTTATTTTCCAAAAACTGGGGTTCAATAACAACAACAAAATGTTTCTGAAAAGTTCAAAATCTGAAGTTGGGCATTAACTGAGATGTGAAATGGGTTACAAATAAACCATCATAAACTCTCATCTTTTGTGCTTTTGACATAGTTTGGGAAATTTAAGACTTTCCCTTGGGGAAAAAAAAACTGTCTTCTCAAAGTTTTCCATAATTAATAACAGCAACTTTTAATAGAGAATTTAATTGCCAGTTTTTTAAAAGAAGCTGTGTTTCCTGTCTTAAAACAAATACTTTGAAAGATGACAAGCTCCTAAACCTAGATTTTAGTAAAATGTGAAATGCTAAACTAGAACATAATGACATAAATTCAGAAAGCAAGAAAGGTAAAAGGGTGGAGATACTTCCCCCCCCCCCCCATAAATATGCCTCCGGGTCTTTCTGGATTGCACAATTCCCACCCTTCTCCTTGATGTTTCCCATCACCTTTGAAGGGGAGCCTCATGCTGGGTCACCCCCTTGCTGCCAACAAGCTCACACTCCTCTCAGGTACCTCCCACTTCCTGCTAGGCTGCAGGCCAGCAGACTTGGGCAGTAGTTTTCTGGAGAGGATTGTTCTGACTAACTGTTGATATATGTAAAGAAGACAGGAAAATTTGAAGTAGCTATCACTGTGTAGTCTTTTATCTATCCATCTAGGCAATGGTGTTGAGGTTTCTTGGAAATAAACTATGTAGAAAAAATAGATTACTTGGGACACCCTAAACCCTCATCTAACCACAAGTTAGAAAGGGAACCTAAGGAAATCTCAGCTTTGTATGAGTACATTACAAACACCCTTAAAGGTGATGTGATGATTCTCATTTGCAGTGTTTTATTTGTTAAAAAGCTGATTCTTGAAGCTCTTCTGAGCATTCCAGTTGCCTGTTGGACAGGCACACCTACTCCTGTTAGAGAAGGATTTGCATCTGACCATTATGATCTCTCCAGAACAGCAGGAACATTCACACTTTTTCTTTACCAATCAGCTAAATCTGCTTACACAGTAGTATATATTGAACCTGTATATATATTTATAATTGCACAAAACAATTTTTAAAAAGATTAAAACACAAGTATAGATAAGACAAAGCATTATGAATGTAGCCTTTGATCTTAGAGGAAGTCCTTTAGAATAGAATAGAATAGAATAGAATAGAATAGAATAGAATAGAATAGAATAGAAGGTTCAGTGGAGTTCTGTACATCCAGTCCAACTGCCTGACCTCTTCAGTGCTAATAAAAGTTTTTCTATGATGTATATGAATGATATAGGTTGTCTATATTGATATGTTTCAAAGATTCCAATTTTTCAAAGATATTTTAATATGATTTTTTCATAAAGAAAACTGATCTTATCCCTCACAGAATGGTGTGATCTCATTCTAATCATAGTGTTGATAACTCTTGCAATTCCAGCCCTATGAAAATAACTTTATCTGTGCTATAACCTGCAAAAATATATATATATATATATATATTTTAAATAACTGTTTGATATATTGCATATATTTAAAAACATTTAATATGGACAAAAATAATATGCTGGTAAATAAACATGCTGAAGAATCAAAAGCTGCTGAGATAATATTGTGCTGAATATGATATATACACACAATGTAGCCAGATGCAAAACTTTAGCCAAATGTTTATTACGGCACAAAACAATTGTTTTCTACACAAAATCAAATGAGTACTGCTTTAAAATTAGCTCTAAGCAGTTTTGCTGAAAAGACGATAAGGATATGAACATATGATAGATTTCCAACTTCCTTGAAAGTTTCCAGTTTTCCACTACTTTCCTTAGAGCCAAAGGAATTCCCACTATTTTGCTGGAATCACCTTGCTCATCAAAAAAATGGCTTGTATAACATTCTTTTTTACTTTTAGAAAATTCTGTGATATCTAGCAAATCAAATTGCTTTTCAGCATGTGATAACATGCTGATTTTTTAGCATGTGATAGCATGTGATTTTTTTTTTTTTCTTTTCTGTTTGTTTTTCTGCTCTGCTGTTCTGAGGAGAGAGGAAGTAGGGGACTGAAAGAGTTCATGAAGGTAACTCCTGATATGAACCACAAATATGCCATCATTCAAAAAGGAAAACAGCTGAGAAAGAATAAATCTTTTTTTAATGTGCTTGAGCTTGTATTAAAAAGTACAGATGTACTGTATGCATATGAATTTTTTGATTAAAATGTCTCTCACCAGTCTGTCTTTTTAATTAAATAAAACCTGCTTGGTATTAATCAAGGCATAAAGAATTTATGCCTCAAATCCAGATTAATTAAAAGCCCAGAAGCTTGAAGAACAGACTGTGTATAAATTCTAAAATAAATCAATCTAAACATAATATTTATGGATTGGGGCTGTGTGTTCCAAAAAATATAAATAATTATAGGAAGTGATTTGTGATAAATTCACTGTGGAAAAACTTTGCTTATTAGTGTGTATTTAAACATAAAGTTAAGCAAAGTGTTTGATTTACAGATTTCCTTCTTTAAACACCTAGATTTTTAATTATAGCTCTATCTGTAACATATTCTATTGCTTTATTTCATAATAAATCGTGAGAAATTTACTCTTTAGTCTGGTACATTATTAAAAAAAAATGCTGAAAAGCATCCTCTGTGGTCTTGTAGATTTGAGAGAGCAATACTGAAAAATAAAAATAAAAATGTCTCTCTAAGAACAATGGAGCAGAAGCACCTTCAATACTTTTGCTGTTATTAGCAACTATTGCTTTGGTGGTGGAAGCTAAATCCTTTGATTTCGGCCTGGCAGAAAATGTACATGAAAATGTGAGAGCTCTTAGAATGAAGGTAGCTGATGTTGTAGTCCCCAAAGTAGACTTTTGCACCACACAGTAAACAGGTAATGAAAAAATGAATCAGGAAGCAGAAGAAGGTGTTCAAGGGATTTCCCAGTCCTTGCTCCCAGTGGTATATCTGTGCCCACGTAAGAAAAGCTTGCTTTTTCCCCTTATGTTTGGTTATGGATCTGAACTTCAGTGTCTGTCTAAATCTCTGGATGTAGATTTGTAGTTTCAAGTGAAAATTCAGCTTTGGGGTTTATACTAAAGAATAGTAATCAGATAACCAGTTTCTTTCAAGGTTGGACAGAAAGGTCATAGTGGATGGTCCTGTCTCATTCCACCTTTAACTACAATAGCCCAAAGATCTCATAACTCACGAGACTGCGGAGATTATGTTCACACATTTGCCTAATCTACTAAGTAACAAATTGATGCTAAGTGCCAGTTTACTAGATAAATGGTCTACTGTCTCCACTGATACAAAAGATATCGAATACTCTGCCCAGAGAGCTGACTGATGGCTGCAGTGGCTGCACAATAGTTATTTCTATGCAATTGCAAAATAATGCAAATTATTCTTTCAATTGCCAGCATTTCTTATGGTAACAATGGCTGCCAGTTACCACAGCTGTGAAGACAATGCCTGTCATTGCAATAGCTGTCAAATACCAGCTTTAACACCTGTTTGCTAATTTTGAAAGTGCACAGCACAGGTCACAAGATAATGGCTTTATATGGGACGGGATAGGAGTGGAAATGTTTGAAAAAGGAAGTTCATATATATCATAAAGACATATATTTTCCTGCTGAAGCCAACTTTTTTTTTTTCTTATTTTTTCTTTCTCTTTTTTTCCTCCCTATGCCTCTTTTCTCCCTTTGTTTCTGGTAGTGATATTACTTGTTGATAAAATCATTTTTTGTTCCAGTCAGGTCTTCTCTTCAATGAGTTTAAGATGAGGAGATACAAAACCTGACCCAGGCTTTTTCAGGTTGTTTGTGGTTCAAGTAACCCACCTGAAAGTCTTAATTTTTGACATCTGCACATAACAGCTGGTAATGAGCATTTGGATTCTGAAAGTCTCTAGTTTTTAATCTCTTGCATTAGACTTGTTAATAAGGATAGATTGAAAACAGGTGTGGCAGTGGTTGAGGGGGTTACTGGAAGACATAATTGCTTCAACTATTATTTTAAACATTACTTTTTTTCTTCTTCCTGCACATTTTGTCTTCATTGCAGCTATCTGTTGCAGCTAAACTGGGAATATATAGCTTTTACTTTTTCTTCTGTTTCCAAATCTAAATGAGTACATGGAGAAACTCTTGACATTTTAAAATCTGTATGATTAGGAAACATCTTTCCTGAGATTTTATACTTGCCCTCAGTTCTTTATCTTGTATTAACAGAAGAAAAACAAAACAAAACAAAACAAAACAAAACAAAAAAAAACTCCTAAAAGCTTGATATTAAACTCTGTGTAAGTTTATCTTGTTATTTTGTAATAATTGTTAAATTTTTCATATGACTGTTTAGAAACAAGTCCTCCACATTTCTTAGGTTCAAACATGGTGTTTGTGTGTGGGAAGGATAGATATGTTGTAATTAAAACTTTGGGAGCCTACCAAGTCACTTCTCATATCACCAGACATATAAAACCAGATGCTCATATTCTTTATCTAGTTCTATGTCAAATAAATTCTTTCATCTGTAAATTTGTTGTCCGAGAAACTCTGTCTTGGAACTATCTCTTTCTTTTGCTAAACCTAAATTGGTAGTCTCCGGAAGCATATTCTTAAAACATGAACAGCACAATATCTCCCTCTGTTTATAACTTAACCAGTGCACGTCTTCAACATGTACACAGACATATTCACTCCAACACCTGGACTGAGCAGAACCCAACCTTGAAAGATAATAGTATTTTTCATGACATCTTTCTCTGAAACATGGAGACTGTCCATGACCAGACTGACATTTTTGTTTAAATAATTTATATTTATTCTGCAACTGGGATTATATTTTTTAACTTTCATCTGTTTGAAGCATCTCACATTATTTGCATATTCAAGAACTTGTATCATCCAGATTAAAGCAATGTTTGTCCAGTTGTCTCTCTGGGTTGCACTTCTGATGCCTGTTATGTCTCAGTAAATATATTGGAAAATATGATTATTTCATAAAGGAATCCACAGATACCCAGTTCTTCTCCAAGAGAATTTCCACAGGATTCAGCTCACTAAATAAACACGTCTATTCTGACTTGGTCACTCCAGGCTCCTTCTATAACTAAAAAATATAAAGTCAGTGAGGTCACCGAGAAATAAACTGCTGGTTCAGATTACTAAAGTTGATCTCTCAAACATCTAGCAAGAACTGTGCTTTAATAAGTGCCTACCTAGCTATAAATTGAAGAGGGGAAAAAAGTAAGAAATAAAGACTTTCTGAAGTTAGTAGAAATGAATCAAGCCTCTCTGTCCCTACTGTCATGGCTTTCACAGCATCATAAAAACATGGAAACCCCATTTATTACTAAATTGTTTACTGTGAAAATGTCAGCGCATAGATTAGAGAGTAAAGAAGAATTGTCATTCTTCAAACACATTTTTGATGGCATTTTGTATTCCTTATCTTAAAATTGTTCTTTGATGTGATGTGATCCACACAACAGTTGTTCAAGTTGTTAAGATTCCTCGTTGAGAAATTTTCATCATGTTTTTTTTTTTTTATTATATTTTTTCCTGAATTGTATAAGCCAAAGAGTTTTTTTTTTTCTTTTTCTTTCTTTTTTTATTTTTTCAATTTGTTCCACTATCTTCAAAGAGGTTTGCATTTTTTTTTCCCTTTTCTCCTTCATTCCCTGCCTTGCCACACCTCACTCCACCTCCTCCTTTTTTCACTTAATGGCTTTATTCTTCAGCACATGAATAGCTGTTCTGAATTCTCCACAGATAATTTACTCAGAATTAAGAGTCTTTGCACCATGATATAAATTTTTTTTTTGAAGTTAAATTTCATATATGACAGACTCCTGATTAATATAAGCTGCTACCAGAATGCCATATATGCTGAAATCTGCCATGACAGGGGCGTGGATAGCACTTCAAATACTGTCTCACTGTCACAAATGATGTTGTAATTTCATCACTGTCTCTCTCTGTGATATTCATAGTAAGGCTATTACTACTGCAGGCAACACTAGATGTTTCTATTTGTTCCTATTGAATGACTCACTGCCAGGGGCCAAATTATGAAGCCCTCTTTTGTAGCTACACTCTGGAATAAAGAAGAAAGGTTTTCAAAGTGAAATTAATGGCCATAATTTGTCTTTTCATTATATATTTTTATAACTGGTTTTACAGTGGGAGAATATGTATCCATTGGGGAAGGTAGAAAAATCACAAAAATAATAGCAGCCATATTCATAGTGTTCTGAGTTATTAATTTACCTGAAAAACAACTTTTATCATTATTTTATTCTATTACTTTATTCATTTGCTTCGCTGTTATCAATACCAACAGCAAAGACTGCTATTCCCTGTCCATTAACAAAATTATCAAGCAATTATTTCATTTTTTTGAACCTGTCCTTTCTTAATATTCATTCTGTGATACTTTCCTACATTATAGTCAATATTATCTGTACATATTTTTATGTCTCAGTCATCACTATGGTATCATAATCCTATAGGTTTGACAATGTGCTCATAGAATCATAGAATGGGTTGGAAGGGACTTTAAAGATATCTAGTTCCAGCCCCCTGCCATGGGCAGGGACACCTTCCACTAGACCAGGTTGCTCAAAGCCCCATCCAACCTGGCCTTAAACACTTCTAGGGATGGGGAATCCACAGCTTCTCTGGGCAACCTGTTCCAGTGCCTCACCACCCTCATACGAAAGAATTTATTCCCTGTATCTAATATAAATCTACCCTCTGTTAGCTATTCAAATCATCTTTTATGTTATTCAAACATCACTCCAGCATCATAATTTGAGCTTTATCTGTGGGAATGCAAAGAAGATGTAACATCTTCTGCAAGTTATTGCAGTCCTCTGAAAATGTCCATCATATTGATGGGAGCCAATAACTGAGTCTTCGAATGGAAGACTTAAATGAATTTTCTTGGCAGGTTGCTTTCATGGTAACTAATTCATTGTACACTTCTGCTGTCTAGAAAACTATGTTTTTTTCCCCCAGTCTGGAATATAAGAACCACAATTATGGTACCATTCTGATTACAACAATTTACAAGCACTTTAAGACATCTGTGTCTGATTGTCAGAGGTATAAAGCACCAGGAGCTCCAGTGGGGACTGGTCACAAAATCAAGGATACTTCTGAAGAAGTCCCAACGGCCGATGACACCACTTTCTCACTCCTTCCCTTTCTTATACGCCTACTTGCTGTCTGTTTCCAGGAGCCCTTCCAGGAAAATTAAGTTGCTGTGAGTTCCAGCACTCAATTTGGACAGGACACAACAGACTCCAAGCCAGTCCAGAACTGCTAAAAAGTCTATGATTCATGCTCCCGGCTTGTCCAGTTCAAGTGTACAGTATAGGTGTTGATCCTGTCATGGGCAGAGTCAAAGCAGGGTCCAACTAAGTTTACCACCTGAGCCTCCATGTTATGGACAAAGTGGTGATAACAGTCCCAGGCTGGAGCTATTCCAGCAGCTAGCACAGCAAGGTCCCTGAATGCCTGGGTGGGGACGTGGGGACAGAGAAGAAGCATATCTTTACAGTTAAGAGCGGACCTGGGTAGCATTCTTATGGTAGGTATGTTCAGTTATATTTAAAAGAAATATTTTATACAACATAACATTTATATAGATATCATTTCAACTGTTTAATTGAAATTCCTGATTGCTCCTAGGAAGAAAAAAAAAAAGTAAAAAAAAAAAGTGAGAGACTGAATATTTCAGTACTTTGAAGATATGCTACTGATACAAACAACATGTTACTGTTAAAATGGCCTTGCTAATCAGTGCTCCAGAACATGCTGCTGTATCTGGGTGGTTGCCTGATATTCCAGAAATGTCTCCTATAGCATAATATGTGGAATTCCAATGAGTTTATACTTCCTGATTAATGTGATATTTTGTCAAGCTGTTGACTCCGTAACATTAACTTTTTAACCTTAATTGGAAAAAGTATTTCTGTGTAGCAAGGATAATCAAAGGCAAAATCAATCTTGCTTCTTATGAAGAGAACTACTCACCGTGCATTTAGTATTTTGCATTATTTAGAGGATACTTGTTTTTCCACAGCTAATTGATTCAATAAATGGTCTTTTAGAAGCCTGAGAAGGATATGGAACTTGAAAGCAAGGACTTAAATGGTGCACATCTAAACTGTTATGGGTGGATTCAAAATGTTCATTTTGTACAACTGTTTACTTGCATTGCCTCGCTGAAAGTAATTTCTTTAATTTGATGGCATGATATGAGTATCACAGTGCCAGTCGTTGTTTAAGTGTAATATATACATATATTTTTCTATGTTTCCATAATAGGAGTTATAACGCCCCACATGAGGATGGGAAATATCTTAAAGTCCTTGTTGTAAGTGGCTGCATTAGTTGAATGGAGACAGTCTCACCAAGCTTCAAGTGCATACTGGAAGTATGAGAATGTGGTCCTGCTAGCGTTTCTATGGTCCTTATTTAAGCCACTGTTTCAGCTTTGAGCCTAATAATTTGGAGAAGTATGGCTTTGTGTGGAACCTCCTATGGCTAATGTTTACTTGAAAATTCATCAATTTTTAATTTATTTTTAGTACAAAAGTTATCTCAAATAATTTCTAATTTTGTACTGAAATACTTAATTTTAGAACAGCAACTATTTTTTTTCCCTGAATTTTTCATCAAAAAAAAAAAATAGAAATTGACTGTGAACTTGTGTATTTCAATGCCAAAAATATTTTCGGACAGTTACAGCTAGGTACATTGCACAATGATTTCTCTTAACATGCAAAATGATGCATATTTATTATTTTTTATTAATATTTATACAAAACATATATATGCTAAAGCACTATTTGGTATGGATCGATCATACTTATCGAGTTGATTAGAAATGAAACTTAGTAGTCTAATAAAATATATTTTGAAATTAGCACATTCCCTTGTGCCAGTATTATGACACATTTGGTGATACAGTCTACATAAGCATAGTGTATTATCATACCCCTTAGCCTTTATTTGTCAGTTCTTAATTGCAAATTGATGAAGAAAAAGCGCAAAGTGGCTATTTCTATTTGATGCAACATAAGTGATGGATGGAAGTGACAGAGAAAATGAGGATGTTTGTCATATGGCGGTTGGCTTTTGCTTAACAGGGTTACATTGTTGCTTAAGGGAACCTGCAACAGAACGTAAGCTTTTCTATTGCATTGACTAAATATCCACATAAATTTTAGAGGAGACCTATATGTTAGCTTTTGACTAATATCAGGCTATTTCTTTACAAAATGCTTTGCTTTATCTAAAGTTGATATGTGTAACAGAAGTGACCGGATCTGTAAAGTACTTGAAAATGGACTTTATAGAAAGCACCAGATTTCTATGGTGTAATCTTTTTAATTAATTAATTAATTAATTAATTTATTAGTCAAATTCTACCTGTATTTTTTATCAAATGTATTTTTCCACACATTTTTTTTTTTAAATTTAGGTGATCGGCCACTGATAAAAAGTAAGCTGAACAAATATAATTTAATTTTCTTCTCTCATTAAAGTGTGGTGGTTACTTCCAAGGGAAATTGCAATGCATAAATCTTAACATAACTTATAAAGAATCAACTGTTTACATCAATATTCACACATAGCTATAAAGGGGACAATATGCTTTGACTTCAATGGGAAAGAAGATATATCGATTGCTGTAGAGTTCATATAACTTCTGTAAAAGCAGCACTGGAAGTACTAAGGGCAGGATATTGTTTTATGTTTTACAAATCTCTTTAAAAGATTGTCTTCCTGCGCTATCCTGGTTTGGTCTGGGATAAAGTTAATTTTCTTCATAGATGTTTGAATGTTTTAGTGTTTTGGATTTTTGATGAAAATAATACTGATAACATACCAATGTTTTAGCTGTTGCAGAGCAGTGCTTACAAAGAGCCAAGGATTTTTCTGCTTCTCATGCTGTCCTGCCAGCAAGGAGGCTTGAGGTGCACCAGAAGCTGGGAAGGAACAGAAGCAGGACTGACCCGGACTGACCAATGGGATATTCCATACCATGTGGCATCATGTTCAATAAAAAAAAAGCTGAGGGAGGGAAAGAAGAAGCAGAGAATTCTTGCTATGAGAACATCTGCCTTCCCAAGCAACCAATATGAGTACTGAGGTCCTGCTTCCCAAGTTGTGTCTGAATATCACTTGCTAATGGGAATTACAGAATAATTGTTTTCTCCTTGTGATTCTGTGTAGACTTTTTTTTTTTCCTTTAATTAAACTGATCCTTACCTTGACTCCTGAATCTTTTTTTCCACCATACTTTCTCCCCAAATTCTTTTGAGCAGAGAGATTGAGAAAGTGACGTGCTGGAGTTTAGCTATCTATGAATGTGAAACCACTGTGCCCAGAAGTTCTCACACTTTTACATTTCTGGTTCTCTCCCAAATCTCCCTAGTGGGGAGTGAGTAAGTGGCTGTGTGGTGCTCAGCTGCCTGTCAGGGTTAAACCACAACAGTCCCTTTCTGGTATTCAAAGTGGGGTTTGCAGGGTTTAAGATAATGACGGATTTGATTGGAGTGTGGAGTGTGCTAGGCCAAATTTATAGATGATGTAGCTGCTTAGTTAGCTCCCGGTCTTGCGTGGGCTTTGCTTGCTAAACTGTATATTAGAGTCTAGTGTTTGCCACAACGTGCCCCCTCATTTCTCTTTAGAATTATTATCTCGGTTTGTTATCATTATGTTCATCAGTGTCTTTTATCGTAATATTGAACTGATGCATCACACAATGTAGAAGTGTTGATCTTATGGCTGAAACATATTCTTAATTTATTTCTAATTGTGTAAAAAGCCCTAGAATGAGTTTAATAAACATAGGTGACATACTAATCCTTTTGTTCAGATACTTTACATGGAAAGTCCAGATATTTAAAAGAAGTTTTAAAGAAAAGCTGAAATGCTTCTTGAAAAAGTTAATAGAAGAATGGGTCCAGAACACAAAGCTGCAGGAAAACACTGAAAACTTTATACTTGGCATTTTTAAAACTGCAAAATACTACCTTTTGAAAACTGTATAATTGATCTGGGCTGCACTGAAATGCAGTCCAATCTCTGATTTAACTTGATGAATTTCTTATTCTGCTTACTATAATAATATTTCATATTTCCAATATAGATTCCATACCCTGCAACACAAGACTTCAAACTGATAAAATTGATTCTAACTAGTACATTTTTCTACGAAAGTGGAGTTCAGGAGGCCTTTTTGAACAGGTATGTAGAGGAACTGATGCTTTCAATTTCTGTTTATTTTCATTTCTACTGATCTTACACGAATAAAAGTGGTTTACACGGAAGATCAACTCCAGGGTGTTCAAAAGGTAACAAAGCAAAAGTAACGTATAAATAAGGATTTACTGTATGCCAAAGTAAACTTTGTCATTCAGTTTAGGAGAAAACAGAAAGACCCCTAGGAATACATATTAATTTGTATTTAGATAGCAGCATTAGCTAGCTTGGTTTAGTTCTTCACGTAGACAAATTCATAGTTAAGTCAAAAAGCTCAAGTCCAGAGAGACAATGTGGATGACTTTAATATATGCAAAATATTATGAAGTTTGTATTATTATATTTATTATATTAATGATTCTACCTTATTATTAGACTTCTCAGACTTTGTTTCCAAACATTTTTGCACCAAGTTGCACATATAAACAAAAGTTAGAAAAATATATTGGAAATGTTAGTTTGTACTTCAAGAATAGTCTCCTAAAATATTTAAACCAGAAGATTTTCTAGATTGTGTTAGGGAAAAAAAAAGTTAAAAAAATTAAAAAAAAAAAAAGTTCAGTTTCTCAAGAAAATTATGCTTCCTGTAATAGGAAAAACAGTATTTTTCACCTGGTATTTTTAACAGATTTTAGTTGCCTAATAAAATATTTCGACTTCTCAATTTTATTAAAGCTGAAAATAAATTCTCAAAATAGAAGTTCTTACAGTCTACTCTGATTTTAAACTAATTTGTTGTGCAATCTTAACTTCATGCTCTAGAAATCATCTCCATCTGCGAGAAGCTTCACCTACTGACATCATGGCTCTGATGTTGAAGGAATGAGACCTCAGGAGGAATGACAAGACACTCTTTTGCGATGAAGCAGGACTCATGTCATTCACTTTGTGAATACTAGGACCTTGAGTTTCTGGCTCCTTGGAGCCTGGTGTATGGCCTCACCTACTCTATATTCAATAGGAATCAGTGGGAATCTATCCAGTTGGTTTAAACACCCACATCTGTCTCTGAGGGAAGGCCTGATTTTGTATGCACACTTCCCCCCTTACAACGCCATTGCTACCACAGTTTCTCAATATTTCTTTTCTCTTTGACTTTGTATAAAATTGCTATAGTGACAGTAACAAAAACAGGAACATCTTCTAAAAATACATTCGGTATTTCTTTATGTAATGTACTTCTGGACAGCATTTAGATCCTTGCAGCGGCTGAGAACATACATCTCCAGGGCCTCTGTAACTTTCTGCAAAGGATCTGTACATAGTGATAAATAGCTTTATGCAAATTAGACTTGCTGTGCTTGACTCCTGTAAAATATGCCATTCCTATAAAAAGCACTTTTGAAAGGAGACAGAAAGCAAAGCTCAAGGGATGATATTGTACCTCCTTGGTGTTTTTCAGACTATGATATATATGTATCTGTATTCTTAATGCAGAAGACTTATGCTAAGCTCCCTTTATTGGCTCTCTTAGAGTCTGGCTTCTGTGAGATGTGTGGGCAGGCAGGTGGCTGCCAGCCTGTACTGTGCATGGGGTGGCCCCTGTTGGCTCTAGGGATGTAGCTGTGTTTCTGCATGGAGACTGGGCAAAGGGTTGAGCTGTTGCTGCAGTTTGGGGCAATAGATGCTCCCCCTAAATATCTTCCTCAGGATCAGATTGAAAACATTTGGAGATCAGAAGATCAGAAAAAGTGTTTTTTTTTTTTTTTTTTTTTCCTTCCCATGCTATAATGACAAGTCTGTTCATTCTTTGTCAGTTAAATGATAACTAGATCTATAGATGTGGACCTGGAGAAACAATCCAAGATACATCCTTTTTAATTCAGATGCATTACACAGTCTTTTCAATCTCTGCTGAGGTAATCCTTTTTTTTTTTTTTTTTTCTTTTTTTTTTCTGTCCCTCAACAGAAGAGTTCAGAGCTCTTCTAATTGCAAATGACCTTGAAAGGTTCTCCCTAGACAATGAAGGGACAAATTAAAATGCAGCTTTCATGGCATTTTCTGCTGACTTCTCTTGTGCCCAGAATTCAAATATTTTCATTTATTTATGTAATTTATAGTTTTTGTTATAGTCAAGAATAATAATAGTATCTCATTGTTTTCTTTGTTGGTTTGTTTGAAAGTTAGCAGTGAATGAAAACTTCTACTTTGAGGAAGTAGCTGATAAAGAATGGGGAACTGCCATTAAAATTTATTTTAATAGAAATGTAAAAATGTTCTGCTTTTTTTCTATCTCCCCTTCTTGTTAAGCTCATTTAAGAGCTCATCAGTTTTCTTTTTTTTTTTTCTGTCTTTCTATCTGGAACTATTATAGACTAAAGATGTCAATTAGGGAGGCCCAAAATTGCTATTATTAGGCTCTGTGTTAGTTGCTTACGATGATTAAACTTAAAGGTTTTTCCTGAATACTTCATTGTTAGATGTCTGTTTCTGGTTTTGCTTGAAAAAATCATTTTTAATTTTATCAAAAATAGTACTCACAACAGCAAGTGAGTGGCAGAAGTGCTCATTGTTTTGTCATTTAACATTGGTAAAACCTTTTTCCCAAGAAACACCACCCATTGTGGTTGCAAAACTGCACACGCAATCATGAGATTTTTCATGAGAATCCTCTATTTGGATGAATCACGAGCTTCAGAAAATAACCATTTACAAATATTCAACAGAGAAAATGTTGCTACATTTTCCAGTCATTCTTTGTGTGATAAATGTACACCACCTTAGGGATGATACAGGGAGCTGCAGAGTATCACACTTCTCAGATCTGCTATCTAATCGCAGGATAAGTACTAAACTTGAAAACATTATCCTGTGCACTTCTTTTACCATGGTATTATGGAGAGTGGTGGGAAAGAAGCAACAAGAAGTAACTGAGGTATTCCCAGTAACCAAGAGGGTTAATCCTAGCTAGATAAAACAGTTTTTCCCAATGTTTCTTCTTCTGTTTTGCTAATGCAATAAATATCCAAAAATGACTTTCTTACTGGACACTTGACATGGTAGTCACAGGAAGGTCTTCAGCAACAAGAGATTTCATGTTATAAAAGTCTATTTATGCAGTGCAAGTGTTTTGTCTAATATTTTCACTCTTTGTGTGGGGCTTGGGGAATTACTGGCTGCCTCCCTAAGGCTGGGTTTGACTTAGTTTTGAAATATCAGAGATTTTGGAACCAGATTGGTGGTATTGGCAGTGTAAATTATTCTATTATGTCTTTTCTTCACTTTTGCCATGTGTGATCCACTTTAACAATCAGTTGGGCTTCTCCATCATCATATCTTTTTTTTGTTCAGTTATTAGGAACCAATATTTTTATTTTCATTTTATTTTATTTTGCCCTCATGAATGTTCTCAGCTAGCACATACTGTTCACCTCAAAGTGTAAGCCTGCGTTTCAAAGATGTGGATAAGTATTGGCTGAAACATATCTAAAAAAGCCTAATAATACTTTCAGCTGGTTCCCAATAGGGACTGTCCGTATGTATAGATGCTCAGTTGGAATGTTATAGAACATATTCTTTAAAACTGTATTTATGTACTAGTCATACAAGTCTTGTTTGCTCTGTTGAACAGGAGAACTGAAATGGGAGTGTGGAGAAATTCATTGCAGTTCTAGTTGTGCAAGGACTTCACAGAATCACAGAATCACAGAATCGTCTAGGTTGGAAGAGACCTCCAAGATCATCTAGTCCAACCTCTGTCCTAACACTAACAAGTCCTCCACTAAACCATATCACTAAGCTCTACATCTAAACGTCTTTTAAAGACCTCCAGGGATGGCGACTCAACCACTTCCCTGGGCAGCCTATTCCAATGCCTAACAACCCTTTCAGTAAAGAAGTTCTTCCTAATATCCAACCTAAACCTCTCCTGGCGCAACTTTAGCCCATTCCCCCTCGTCCTGTCACCAGGCACGTGGGAGAATAGACCAACCCCCACCTCTCTACAACCTCCTTTAAGGTACCTATAGAGAGCGATGAGGTCTCCCCTGAGCCTCCTCTTTTCCAGGCTAAACAACCCCAGCTCCCTCAGCCGCTCCTCATAATACTTGTTCTCCAGACCCCTCACCAGCTTCGTTGCCCTTCTCTGGACTCGCTCGAGCACCTCCATGTCCTTCTTGTAGCGAGGGGCCCAAAACTGAACACAGTACTCGAGGTGCGGCCTCACCAGAGCCGAGTACAGGGGGACAATCACCTCCCTAGACCTGATGGCCACGCTACTTCTTATACAAGCCGGGATGCTGTTGGCCTTCTTGGCCACCTGAGCACACTGCTGGCTCATATTCAGCTGCCTATCAACCAGTACTCCCAGGTCCTTCTCGGCCAGGCAGCTTTCCAACCACTCATCTCCCAGCCTGTAGCGCTGCTTGGGGTTGTTGCGCCCCAGGTGCAGGACCCGGCACTTGGCCTTGTTGAACTTCATACAGTTGGCCTCAGCCCATCGCTCCAGCCTATCCAGATCCTCCTGCAGAGCCTTCCTGCCCTCGAGCAGATCGACACACTCACCTAACTTGGTGTCATCTGCAAACTTACTGAGGGTGCACTCAATCCCCTCATCCAGGTCATCAATAAAGATATTAAAGAGGACCGGCCCCAGCACTGAGCCCTGGGGGACTCCATTAGTAACTGGCCTCCAAATGGATTTGACTCCATTCACCACAACTCTTTGGGCCCGGCCATCCAGCCAGTTTTTAACCCAATGAAGCGTACGCCTTCTCTTCTGCTCTTCTCTTCTCTTTGTACGCCTTCTCTTCTTCTCTTCTCTTCTGCCTGTCCCTTCTGAAGAGCCTATAGCCAGGCATTGCAGCACTCCAGTCATGACAGTGGTCCCACCACGTTTCCGTGATGGCAACCAAGTCATAGCCTTCCTGCTGCATGATGGCTTCCAGCGCCTCTTGTTTGTTACCCATGCTGTGTGCATTAGTGTAGATGCACTTCAGTCGAGCCATTGCCTTCTCCCCCGGCCTTGCCATTGTTCCCCCTGGTACAGCTCCAACAAGCCTTATTTCAGCCCCGTCCCCCTTCTTTCCTAGTTTAAAGAGGTACTTCAGAGGTACCTTACCCAATAAACATCGTTTTTGTATTTTGCTTGTACTGTTCATGCAGAATGTAAGCTCATGTATTCATAAGTGACAGCATCACAAAGTGCTTGAGCTTGAGAGGGACCTGTGGAGGTCACGTTGTCTAACCTGCCTGCTCAAGCTGTTTTCCTGGATCTGGTTACCCTGAACCATGTCCAGACTGCTTTTGAATATCTCCAAAGAGGGAGACTTTACTGCTAGTTATTTTTTACTACCTTGACTATTTTGAAGAACAAATTGAAGATGTTTTATGATCATAATTAGATGTATCAAATAAATTATTTACTGTAAATTATCTCATTTTATTCATGTCTCTGAAGCTGTCTGGAAAAAAAAAATGTTTTGAATTTACAGTTCAGAACTCAGCTATCTAATGGAACAAAAAGCTGGCTGTTTTCAATAATAAACAATGTCCTGCAGCATGAGGCCACATGCAACAGGAAAGAAACAGAACAACTACTATTTAAAAATCTATTTTGGCTGAAGGTCTGTTGTCTGTAAATTTCTTTAACAATTTCCAGAAAGTGATATTGCAAATGAGATTCTCAGGTGGCAGAACATGCCTGAACCTCACAGCATGGTATAGAAAAAGCATTTGGATTTGTTGTGGTTAAAACACTAGTCAACAGAAGGAGAGCTAATGTACTGTACACCTTTCAGAACATAAAATAAAATGCACTCACTGTAGAATTATCAATTCCTCCCAGGCCTAACCCCAGCTCAGCTCTGCTCCTCTCTGTGAAATTAATAGCTATTCTCATTTGCTGTTTATCCCACTAAATGCAGAAAGTGTTTGCTAGGGATTTTGTATTCTGAATTTTGATATTAGAGCAGGTCAGAAGTGATTCCTGTTGTTAATTTAAGGAACAGGTAGAAATGTCTAAAGTAAAGATGGTCTAATTGATTGTTACTGGTTTCCAATTGTTTTCCAAGCTGAAAGTCTGGACTGAATTTTTTTGACTGTGTACTTGCTTTAGGGTAAAATTGCTTGGAGACCCATATTAGGAGATTCAGAGAATGATTTAGAATTTCTTCTGAATAAGCTGCTGAAAAATTTTTCTGTATACATTTCCTTAAATTGTTTGCTAAAATAAAGTATCATAAACCACTATAAACATTGGATATACTTATACTAATTATATACTCTGAAGCTGTATCTTATTGTCTGGTCAATTCACAGAGTTTCAAGCAACACTTGTTAGACTGGCAGCTAAATTCTTGGCTGGGTAGACCCTAAGCCAAGACTGCAGTTGAATTGAAGGATTCCCTCCTGTTCCACCTCCTCAGAGAGAAATTATTTCAGTTGTAGGTCTTCTGGAAGCATTGAAGCATATATAGCAGACCCCAATATATGTCTCTGAGCTTAAGGTCATTTTGAATGGCACTGGATACTATATTTAGGCAAGTGCATTTTACTCTAAGTTCAGACAACTTAGTGACATTTTCAGCCTATGTAAATAAATTTAAATATCATAGAATCATAAAATGATTTGGGTTGGAAGGGACTGTAAAGGTCACCTAATCCCAACCCCCCTGCCATGGGCAGGGACACCTTCCACTAGACCAGGTTGCTCAAAGCCCCATCAGCATGGCCTTGAACACCTCCAAGGATGGGGCATCCACAACCTCTTTGGGCAACCTGTTCCAGTGCCTCACCATCCTCTGAGTGAAGAATTTCCTCCTAACATCTAATCTAAATCTACACTCTTTTAGTTTAAAGCCGTTACTCCTTGTCCTATCACCAGACTCCCTGACAAAGAGTCCCCCTCCAGCTTTCCTATAGCCCCCCTTCAGGTACCAGAAGGCTGCTACAAGGTCTTCCCGGAGCCTTCTTTTCTCCAGACTGAATAGCTCCAACTTCCTCAGCCTGTCTTCATAGGGGAGGTGTTCCAGCCCCTTGATCATCTTTGTGGCTCTCCACTGGGCTTGTTCAAATATGTCTATGCCCTTCTCGTGCTGGAGGCCCCGGAGCTGAATGCAGCACTCCAGGTGGGGTCTCATGTGAGCAGAGCAGAGGTGGAGATCACCTCCCTTGCTCTGCTGGCCATGCTAATTTTAATGCAGCCCAGGATACAGTTGGCTTTCTGAGCTGCAAACACACATTGCCAGCTCATGTTGAACTTCCCATCCACCAACGCTCCCAAGTCCCCCTCCACAGGGACTTGGATCTCTCAATCTATTTTCTGCCCACCCTATATTCGTGCTTAGGGTTGCCCTGGTCCAGGTGCAGGACATTGTGCCTGGCCTTGTTGAACCTCATGAGGTTCACACAGGCTCACCTCTCAAACCCATCCAGGTCCCTCTGGATGGCATCCCTTCCCTCCAGTGTGTTGACTGCACCACACAGCTAGGTGTCATCAGCAAACTTGCTGAGGGTGCATTTGATCCCACTGTCCATGTCACTGACAAAAATGTTAAACAGTGCTGGTCTCATCCCTGACACCTGAGGAACACCACTCATTACTGATCTCCACCTGGACGTTGAGCCCTTGACAGCAACTATTTAAGTGTGACCATCTACTTTCTGCACATAGGGGATGCAATTATCCCCTATGTGTTCTGATTCCGAGAGTTTTTGAGACCTTTTTATGACATTCAGTTATAATTAGGCCATTGTCCATTGAAACTCCCAGACCCTTTGTTACTTTGATGGTGCTGGATCAAGCACCGTCTGAGTAGGGCAAGATAACAAGGTCTCTGTCATCTTGGATATTTCTGCACTGAGCAGCCAGTGAACATAAATTTATGTAGCTATCATGGCCAGATCATTAGCTTTGCAAGGACCTCCTCTAACCAGAACCTCCAAATCAATCTGATTTTTCTTGCAGCACCACTAGCAACAAGATATCTCCCAGACTCCTATTATCAGGTCTCTCCCATATAGATATTTATGAGGCATACAAGTTTCTCTAAAAGGCCAGTTTCTTAGGCTGGCAGAATACATTTCTGAACCAGGCTCTGGGGTGCTGTCTTGCTCATCTCACTCAGGTGTTGTGGGATGGGGCTGTGGTCCACGGATCCCTTGCCCAGCTCTGTTTCCTTGGGGACCTAATCTTCCAAATCCCTGAAGCCCACAGTCACCTATGCTTTGCTCCAGTATTATGGTGATATAGTCACCCAACCTAATCCCACATCCGGGAATTTTGGATGCTTATCTGAAATGGCATTTGCAGTTCATCATTTGGCTTTCTGCAGGAGTGCTCAGCGTGCTCTGCTGCACGGGCAGTGACACAGGGTGACACTTTGCTCTGGGGGAGAGAGGCTGCCAGCAACTGCCACTGCACTAATTTGCTAGTGGAAATGTCCAGAAAGCCTGATAACAGATTTCAGCATAATTTTTTTTCAAACCATGTAAGTTTAATGCATGAACTTTATGTATGTGTATATGTATGTTTCTACAGGAGGTAGTACTGCTCACTCAGTTTGCAATATTCATATCCTTGTTTCAGGAGTGGGATTTAAGACACATAAAAATAAACAGAGTTTGGATCAGCATTCTACACAAAGGCACACACGGCTTCACTGGAGATAGGGTAGTTTACATCAAAGATCTGACTGAAGCATCAGGGAAAGCAGAAAATAGGAGTCTGTAAATAAATACCTCTAAAATATATTTTGGATTCCACAGGTTTGGGAGATAGGGGGTATGTACAATATTACTGAACAAATGTCATTAATGTCAACTAAAAAGAAATAAGCATACCTCATCAGAATGAAATACATAAGAAATCTCAAACAATGAATTATTTTCTATATTGCAGTGATTCAAACTGCCTCCTAGCATCAATAACAAAACAACTTGTAACTTTTAAAAAAGGGCTCTTGATTATTCATATAAATGCATAACATTTTGTTATCTTAGCTTTTTGTTTCTTCTTGATTTTTTTTTCTTTTATGTTTAAGGCCAAAATCCATTTGTCAATAAATGTTACAAAAACCCTTCACATAATGGTAAGGTTGGAAGGGATCTCTGGAGCTCATCTGGTCTAACACCCCTGTTCAAGCAGGGATACCTGCAGCAGGTTGTCCAGGACTATGTCTAGATGACTTTTGAAGACCTCCAGGGAGAGAGACTCCAGAACCTCTCTGGGCAACCTGTGCCACCTATGTCTGCAGGGGGTTTAGTTATGGGATGAAGAATCACATGATGTGAAAATCTAGAATCTACTCCATTATTTCTCTCAGTCTAAGAATTTAGTATTCTGCAAGTCTTTGCATTCAGATATCCTCCAGATCATATGTTAATTAAGATTTGAGGTCATTTTTCAATGGTCCTAAATGAATGCAAAAGCAAGGAGCTGTCAGTATGCCCACTGTTAACCAAATTTTAATTCATTTTTACGTTTTTGTCCTAGTTGTTCAGAAAAGATAACAACATGATCTTGAAACTAGAGATGTAAATGCATGGCATGTTTGGAAGAGGGTGAGAAATGTCTTTGTAATTTACTGCTACTCATCGAAGATATTGCCTTACTAGCAGCTAAGAACCAGATACAAAGTACCCAGAAGTCAGGGCAAATGAATATAATAGACTTTGATGATCTTTTTATCCTGTCATTTTATTTCATGTGCTCTGGAAGTATTTACACTCTTTATGAAAAATTTTGAAATGAATAGACTGTGTCCCCCAGTTTTTATTTGAATCCATTATAAGGATTCATAAAGAAGTGATGTTAACAGCTTTATCAATCCTTCTGATAGATTCAAAATTGTTTTCAGTTCATCTCAAAGTCTCATTTTTTCCAAGGGGAAAAAACAAGCCAAATACCTTAACCTATATGATTTACAGTAAATCTGTTGCATTGAATCTATTGTTCAGACTGAGTTTCATTTGTCTTGGCCTACACTGCACTTTCTGTAAGGAAATAACACAGTTTTCTTTGGCTGATTTATGCTAGGAATGTAATTATTAAATTCCAAGTCTGTGTCCTGAACTCCCTTCTCAGTCTGTGACACACACACACACACACACACACACACAAAACAAAACAAAAAGGCCCCTTTGAAACTGAAAGAAAGGAAGAAAAGACAACATCAGGGCCAATTTCTTGTAAACATATATAGGAAAGTCTTTTACACTAGTTCATACCATGAAGCCCTGCAAATATGTTTTAGTGGCCAACCAAGAGTCAAGGGGAAAAAGGATAAGAAGACAATACAGCTGCTGTGGGAAGTGCTGTCGCCTCCAAGCTATGTAAAGAGCCAGAGTCAGCATGTTCTCCAGGTATGCAGGAGACCTTTTGTTATGGGTTGCTGAAAGACTTGTGAATTTTTCCAAGAAAACTCGCCTCACTTAGCTCTGATGTCCTAAGGGTACTTTTTGTTTCAAAGGTTCAACAGTTGCCAGAGACCCTAAATCCCATTATATCCCTTGCTTTCTCCTTGGAAATTAAGACTACTTTGCTACTCAAAGAAATCAGACAGACTCGGCTAGTAACCAATTTTAATTGGTCTCGCCATGATCCATGTTAATGAAAGCTAAAAATATAACAAGGAGTTGAATAATGAAATGTAAGCAATAAACACCAATAAAATAGCAAAAAAAAAAAAATAGAAACACAATAGGCATTTTGCTTGTGATAAGGTAGAAGAGAAAACAAAAGAAACAAATAACCTGGCTTATAACGGAAACAAACAAACAAACAAAAAACCTGTTATATAAAAGAAAGTCTTAGAAAAAAAGTGACATATGTGAAGCAGATCATAGCTTTCAGACACAGCTCTCATAAACTGAATGAGATTGCATTATAATCTTCTATACATTGGGGCAAAGCACAGATCAGTGTAGGAGAGGTTTATTTCCATTGCTAATATCTTCATAGGAAAAAATTGACATGGATGAAGAGAGGTTAGATGATCCTAGATCCTAGCCAGGGATGACTAGAAGAGAGTTCTGGAGACTTGCTGCTAGAGGACACCCATGCAAAAAAAGGATGGAGAATAAATGGAGATCTGTTTAGATTGTTACAAAAGAATATTGTAGACCTATTAATTGTTAAGTGGACTTATTTCCTCAAGTTTTCTGATATAAAATAGAGAAAATAGATCTCTGGAAAGAATTATTTTAAGGGATAATATTCATTCATTTTCAAAAACTAGTATTGGGAATAGTAAATGCTGTTGTAAGAAACCTTTCACATCTCAGCATGGAGCGCATTTTAAGCATAATACTCATTTGTAAACTTAAAGAAACAAGGTTATAGCCTTGGATTATTCTCAAAAGTAATCATTGTGGTTATGAATGTGCTTTAAAAAATATATGAAATGCTAATGTTACAATGCTAGAAAGATTACAGAGGGTGATCCAAATGGTCATTTTCATTCCGAGATGGTCTACTTTATGTAGACCATCCTTGTTAATGTGAAAAACTTGGTTAAAGTTTGGTCAAAGTTTTTCCTTACAGAGAGTATAAGAGACACAGTGAAGTGACCTAACCTTCAGAACATCAGCTCTTGTAATTGAACCACACATTTTTATTCACAGAGAAACAAGACTATGGGCAGCTTATTGAAAATGACAGAAAAAAGAGGACAGGGTTTTGTTAAGTTCAGGAAAAGAGAATACCATATTTCACTATAAACTTATGAAGCCACCAAGCAGCTGCTGAATCTATCTATAAGAACAAATACACAATTGTTGCTTTTTCAAGTGCAGTTTACTATTATCAAAGCAGAAATAGTCAGGTGCAGGAGGACATCCCTTTATTGATTTTACATCATGATATTCAAAGTATTAGGGAACTGTAAACAGATGCTAGTACAATGAAAAACACATGCTGTATGATAATACTACCAGAAGACAAGCTGTTTATTTTCATTTGGATTCAGTGTGTGTTAGGAGAAAGACTTATTTGAAAGGAAAATTCTAATTGAATAAAATTCTGCAATTACCTGCTCATGCAACTGTGGACAGTACTCATTGCAAAGAGCATGAGAGATAGAAAAGATCAAGAAGGGACTTAAGGAAAATTCAGAGATCTTAAAACTGAAAAAAAAAAAAATAATGAAACAAACATTGTTAATCACCTTCAAAAATGAAAGGGGAAATAACAAGATGGTAGAAAAAAAATAAGGAAAAGGTAAGCACTGGAGAATTCTAAGCAAAACTCCTTACTTATCAAGAAACTGAGTTTTTCTCTGGCATGAGGCTAAAAGATACAACAAGAAATAACAGGGAAAAATAAAGCAAGCATAACATGTATATGGATATCAAGGAAAAATTCCCAACGAGAATTTGCTGGGGAATAGCTGCAGCATATTTTCCTAAGTGGGATAGTACTAATATTGGTACTTGGGCCATTTAAAACTGTTTCATGTGTTTTAAAGTTTACAGATCCTGAATTCCTGGTTTCACACCTTGAATGTATCTTTTTTTTTTTTTCCCCCCTGTGAGTTACTTAGAATACAGGGAGGGAAGGTGATGGCACTGCAGCACAGTAGAGCATGTGCACATTCTTTAAAAGGAATAGAAGAGATCTGAATGAAGAAATTACCCAGCCTTGCTTCAATACATGGGCTTCAGGCACAGTGCCAAGCTCAACAGAACTCGCCTCACCTGGGCTGCCAGAATTTGTACTGAGAGGTGCTCACCTAGAGTCCCCATTCCGCTGCGATCAGCCACTGGAGGGAAGTGAACTCTCCTGGACTCCACTGCATGTCCTGCGGTGGAAGTCTCTGTGTGGCTGGGTGGATGCAGATTCTCAAGATGAACACATTCAACACCCATGTCCATGGACACATAGGAATTTTTTATTGCCTAACTGCATTTCAGTAAGGCTTTTGACACAGTCTCCCATGAGATCCTCATAGACAAACTGTTGATGTATGGGTTGGATGGAAAGACAATGAGGTGGATTAAAAACTGTCTGAATGGCCAAGCCCAGATGGTGGTGATCAGTGGTGCAAAGTCTAGTTGGAGAACAATAACTTGCGCTGTACCCCAGGGATCAATTCTGGGTCCAGTCCTTTTTAACATCTTCTCTAATGATCTGGATGATGAGACAGAATGTACCTTCAGCAGATTTGTTGATGACAGAAAACTGGGAGGAGAGGCTGATATGTCAGTGTTGTTCTGCCATCCCAAGGGACCTGGGCAGGCTGAAGAAACGGGCTGAGAAGGACCTTGTGAAGTTCAATAACAGGAAGTGAGAAGTACATGCTGGCTGCCACCCAGATGCAAAGAAACTTGGTGGAAAAACACCTGGGGTTTCAGGTGGACAACAAGTTGAACATGAGACAGCAATGTGCAGTTATAGCAAAGAAAGCTAATGAGTCATGAGGCAAAGCTGCCAGGGCACACCATTTACTCTCATTGAACTTGCCATTGACCAAACACTCCAGCTGCCTTTCTGCAGGGCTACTCTCCAGCTTCTCCTCCCGCAGTCACTACATATATACCCAGGGTTGCCTCATCCCAGCTGCAGAATCCATCCAAAATTACTTAGTGTGCATTCAAGTCCTTGTATTGGGTTTGCCTTGTAAGGGTTTGATAGCAGGGTGGCTGCAGGAGTAGCCTCTGTGAGCAGAGCCCAGCAGCTGCCCCATGTTAGATCAGAGCCAGCTCCACATGGCTCCAAAAGGGACCTGCTGCTGGTCAGAGACGAGCCATGAGCAAGGCCGGTTGTGCCTCCAGGGGAGCAGATTTAAGAAAGGGAACGAAACCTGCTGTGTTACAGCAGAAGGAGAAAGGAGTGAGAGCCAGCCCTGCAGCCCCCAAAGTCAGTGCAGAAGGAGGGCAGGAGGTGCTCCAGGCACACAGCAGCAGTTCCCTGTGGAGAGGCCCCTGGTGGAGCAGGCTGTCCCCTGCAGCCCATGGGTCCCACATGGAGCAGATCTCCACGCTGCAGCCCGTGGAGGAGCCCCCGGTGGAGCAGGTAGAGGTGGCCTGGAGGAGGCTGCAGCCCATGGAGAGCCCCCGCAGGAGCAGGCCCCCGGGCCGGAGCTGCAGCCCGTGGAGAGGAGCCTATGCAGGAGCAGGGGGCCTGGGGGTAGCTGCCGCCCGTGGGGGACCCGTGCTGGAGCAGTTTGCTCCTGGGGGATGGATCCCGTGGTACGGAGCCGTGTGGGAGCAGTTCTTGAAGAGCTGCTGCCTGTGGGCAGCCCCCACAGGCTCAGTTCAGGAAGGACGGCATCCCGTGGGAGGGACCCCACGTGGAGCAGGGGCAGAGAGGGACCGTGAAGGAGTGGCAGAGACACAGCCTCAAGGACTGATGGCAGACTTTATTCCTTCTTCCCCGTGCTGCTTGGGGGGAGGATGTAGAAGGAGGGGGGGCGGGGGGGGGGGGGGGGGGGGAGGGAGGCTGGGGAGAGACATTTTTAGACTGTTTTTAGTTTCTCTGTGTTCTAGTCTGCTAGTGATAAGCATAATTATACTAATCTCCCTATGTTGGGTCTTTTCTTTCCTCTGACAATAGTTGTTGAGTGATCTCCCTGTCCTTATCTCAAACCTTGAGCCCTTTCCATCTTATTTTCTTCCCCTTGTCCTTTGAAGAGGGGAAGTGAGGAAGTGGTTGTTGTGGCATTCAGCTGCCCAGCAGGGTAAAACCACCACAGTCCTATAGCCAGGGGAGATTTAGGTTGGAAATTAGGAGACATTTATTCTCAAAAAGAGTAGTCAGGCGTTGGGACGGGTTGCCCAGGGAAGTGGTGGAGTCACCATTCCTGGGGGTGTTTAATGAAAGGTTGGACTTGGAGCTTAGGGACACAGTTTAGTGGGTGACATTGGTCATAGGGTGATGGTTGGACCAGATGATCTTGGAGGTCTTTTCCAACCTTAATGATCCTATGATTCTATGATCCTTACTGTCTATAGAAATATTAGAGGGAGCTAGCCCCAAAATTGAGCCCTGTAGAATCCCACTAATGACTTGCCACCAGCCTGATGTAATCCTATTTATTATAACCCTTTGAGCCCAATCCATTAGCCACTTGTTTGCCCATCATATTATATATTTATTTAGGTATGTGCTGGATGTTTTGTCCAGAAGGATACTGTGAGAAACAGTAACAAAGCTTTGCTGAAATCCAAAATGATTACATCAACTGGCTTGCTTTGGTCAACTATGTGGGTAACATTGCCATAAATGGAAATTGTCTTTCCCCTCATGAACCCATGTTGTCTACGACCAACGACTATGGTGTCTTTCAAATGTTTTTTAATCTTCTCTGTAATTTTACCAGGCAAAGAATTGAAACTGACAGGCCTGTAATTAGCAGGGTCTTCTTTCTTGCCTCTCTTGAAAACTGGAAATATTTGCCAGCTTCCAGTCAGCTGGAACCACTCCAGATTTCCAGGACCATTGAAAAATAATTGAGAGGCCTTATGATTACATCAGCTAGCTCTTTGAGTACCCTGGATTGAATTCCATTGGGACCCATAGACTCCATGCATCCACTTGCCGAGGCGACCGGCTCCGGGGCAGACGCGTGCTGCAGTGGAGCGCGGGATCGGGACAGGCAGGGCTATTTTTCGGGCATTGAGCCTACGTGAGGGAGCCGCCAGGCACCGGCAGCCCTCGTGAGGGAGGCTGACGAGGCGTAGGCGGAGCCAGCAGCGTCAGCGACAGCTCCTCCCCCCGGCCGTTCAAAGGCAGCCCTTAGGGAGCGTGAGCGACCAGGAGCGCGGCGACCAGGGCCGGCAAACAGGGAGTGACGCGGCAGTTAGCGAGGCAGTTAGGGCAGGCAGGAAGGGCGGAGCGCTCACACCCGCCCATAGGGACACCTCCTCTAAGGGCACTCTCCCGTCAGCTGGGCTGCAATGGTCTCCACCAGGCACGGTGCTTTCTCTAGGAAGTCAGTACACACCCAGACTGACTGCCCGTCCAAACATGCGGCAGTTCAGGTCTCCGGATGCGGGGAGTGTCTGAGCCTCTTGCTGCCATCGGCGGGAGGCAGAGGGACTGCTTGCGTGAGGTGCGAGCAGGTGGACGACCTGGTCCGCATGGTGGCGGAACTCAAGGAGGAGGTGCAGAGGTTGAGGGATATCAGGGAGTGTGAGCGGGAGATAGACTGGTGGAGCAACTCCCTGCAGGACCGGAGGGAGAGGGACCAGGGTGAGACGCCCCAAAGGGGGGTAGACCCCCTGCCCTGTCGCCATCAGGCAGAGGGAGGGGACCTGCGAGTTGAGGAGGAATGGAGACGGGTCCCTTCTCGACCTCGCAGGAGATGCCCTCCCCTTCCGGCGCTGCCTTCCCAGCTGCCTTCCCAGGTGCCCTTGAACAATAGGTTTGAGGCCCTGGAGCTTGAGAGACCGGTGGGTGAGGACGAGGTAGGAAGCCTACCCAGGAGGATGCCTGAGGTGAGGAAGTTGACTCCACGCCTCAGGACTGCCTCCACCAAGAAAGAAAGAAGGGTGATTGTTGTGGGCGACTCCCTCCTCAGGGGAACGGAGGGCCCTATTTGTCGGCCTGACCCCACGCATAGGGAAGTCTGCTGCCTCCCTGGGGCCAGGGTCAGAGACGTTACCAGGAAGCTTCCAAACCTGGTTCGCCCCTCTGACTATTACCCGCTTTTGATAGTCCAGGCTGGCAGTGATGATCTTGAAAAGAGAAGCCTCAAGGCTATCAAACAGGACTATAGGGGGCTGGGACGATTGGTGGAGGGAGCGGGAGTGCAGGTGGTGTTTTCGTCTATCCCTACGGGGGAAGGGAGAGGCACGGAGAGGATGTGGAAAGCTCACGTGGTTAATAGGTGGCTCAGAGGCTGGTGCCAGCACAGAAATTTTGTTTTTTTTCACCATGGGGAGCTTTACTCGGCACCCAGCCTGATGGCCCCAGACGGGTCCCTATCTCCAAGGGGAAAACGGATCCTAGGCCAGGAGCTGGCGGGGCTCATAGAGAGAGCTTTAAACTAGGCAAGAAGGGGGACGGGGCTCAAACAAGGCTTGTTGGAGCTGTGCCGGGGGAAACAATGGCTAGGCTGGGGAAGAAGGCGATGGCCCAGCTGAAGTGCATCTACACTAATGCACGCAGCATGGGTAACAAACAGGAGGAGCTGGAAGCCATCGTGCAGCAGGCAGGCTACGACTTGGTTGCCATCACGGAGACGTGGTGGGACCGCTCCCACGACTGGAGTGCTGCAATGCCTGGCTATCGGCTCTTCAGGAGGGACAGGCAGCACAGAGGGGGTGGTGGCGTGGCTCTCTACATTAGAGAATCTTTTGATGTTGTGGAACTCCAGGCTGGGAATGATAAGGTTGAATCCCTGTGGGTTAGGATCCGCGGGAAGGCCGGCAAGGCTAGCGTCCTGGTCGGGGTCTGTTATAGACCGCCGAACCAGGATGAGGAGACGGATGAGGAGTTTTATAGGCAACTGACAGAAGTTGCAAAATCGTCGGCGCTTGCCCTCGTGGGGGACTTCAACTTCCCGGATATATCCTGGAAACACAACACGGCACAGAGAAAGCAGTCTAGGAGGTTTCTGGAGAGCGTGGGAGATAGCTTCCTGACGCAGCTGGTCAGTGAACCTACCAGGGGTGGTGCCCCGCTAGACCCTCTCTTCACAAACAGAGAAGGACTGGTGGGAGATGTGGTGGTCGGAAACTGTCTTGGACAGAGTGACCACGAAATGGTAGAGTTCTCTATTCTTGGCGAGGCCAGGAAGGGGACCAGTAAAACTGCTGTATTGGACTTCCGGAGGGCTGACTTTGAGCTGCTCAGGACACTGGTTGGCCGAGTCCCTTGGGAGGCGGTTCTGAAGGGCAGAGGAGTCCAGGAAGGCTGGGCGCTCCTCACGAAGGAAATCTTAACGGCACAGGAGCGGTCCGTCCCCATGTGCCCAAAGATGAGCCGGCGTGGAAGAAGACCGGCCTGGCTCAACAGAGAGTAGCGGCTTGTGCTTAGCAGAAAAAAGAGGGTTTATAATCTTTGGAAAAAAGGGTGGGCCACTGAGGAGGACTACAAGGATGTAGCGAGGCTGTGCAGGGAGAAAATTAGAAAGGCCAAAGCTCATCTGGAGCTCAACCTGGCTACTGCCTTTAAAGACAACAAAAAATCCTTTTACAAATATATCAACGCGAAACGGAGGACTAAGGAGAATCTCCATCCTTTACTGGATGCGAGGGGAAACCTAGTTACTAAGGATGAGGAAAAGGCTGAGGTGCTTAATGCCGCCTTTGCCTCAGTCTTTAGCGGCAATACCGGTTGTTCTCTGGATACCCAGTGCCCTGAGCTGGTGGAAGGGGATGGGGAGCAGGATGTGGCCTTCGCTATTCATGAGGAAATGGTTGGCGACCTGCTAAGGAGCTTGGATGTGCGCAAGTCGATGGGGCCGGATGGGATGCGCCCGAGGGTACTGAAAGAACTGGCGGAGGAGCTGGCCGAGCCGCTTTCCATCATTTATCGGCAGTCCTGGCTATCGGGGGAGGTCCCAGTTGACTGGCGGCTAGCCAATGTGACGCCCATCTATAAGAAGGGCCGGAGGGCAGACCCGGGGAACTATAGGCCTGTCAGTTTGACCTCAGTGCCAGGAAAGCTCATGGAGCAGATTATCTTGAGGGTCATCACGCGGCACTTGCAGGGCAAGCAGGCGATCAGGCCCAGTCAGCATGGGTTTATGAAAGGCAGGTCCTGCTTGACGAACCTGATCTCCTTCTATGACAAAGTGACGCGCTTGGTGGATGAGGGAAGGGCTGTGGATGTGGTTTACCTTGACCTCAGTAAGGCTTTTGACACCGTTCCCCACAACATTCTCCTCAAGAAACTGGCTGCTCGGGGCTTGGACTGGCGTACGCTTCGCTGGGTTAGAAACTGGCTGGATAGCCGGACCCAGAGAGTTGTGGTGAATGGAGTCAAATCTGGTTGGAGGCTGGTCACAAGTGGTGTCCCCCAGGGCTCGGTACTGGGGCCGGTCCTCTTTAATATCTTTATCGATGATCTGGATGAGGGCGTCCAGTGCACCCTCAGTAAGTTTGCAGATGACACCAAGCTAAGTGCGTGTGTCGATCTGCTCGAGGGCAGGAAGGCTCTGCAGGAGGATCTGGATAGGCTGGAGCGATGGGCTGAGGTCAACTGTATGAAGTTCAACAAGGCCAAGTGCCGGGTCCTGCACCTGGGGAGCAACAACCCCAAGCAGAGCTACAGGCTGGGAGATGAGTGGCTGGAAAGCTGCCTGGCCGAGAAGGACCTGGGAGTACTGGTTGATAGTCGGCTGAATATGAGCTAGCAGTGTGCTCAGGTGGCCAAGAAGGCCAACAGCATCCTGGCCTGTATAAGAAGCAGTGTGGCCAGCAGGTCTAGGGAGGTGATTGTCCCCCTGTACTCGGCTCTGGTGAGGCCGCACCTTGAGTACTGTGTTCAGTTTTGGGCCCCTCGCTACAGGAAGGACATGGACGTGCTCGAGCGAGTCCAGAGAAGGGCAACGAAGCTGGTGAGGGGTCTGGAGAACAAGTCTTACGAGGAGCGGCTGAGGGAGCTGGGCTTGTTCAGCCTGGAGAAGAGGAGGCTCAGGGGCGACCTTATCGCTCTCTACAGTTACCTTAAAGAAGGCTGTAGAGAGGTGGGGGTTGGTCTGTTCTCCCACGTGCCTGGTGACAGGACGAGAGGGAATGGGTGAAAGTTGCGACAGGGGAGTTTTAGGTTGGATGTTAGGAAGTACTTCTTTACCGAAAGGGTTATTAAGCATTGGAACGGGCTGCCCAGGGAGGTGGTGGAGTCACCATCCCTGGAGGTCTTTAAAAGACGTTTAGATGTAGAGCTTAGCAATATGGTTTAGTGGAGTACTTAGTGTTCGGTCGGAGGTTGGACTAGGTGATCTTGAGGTCTCTTCCAACCTAGAAATCTGTGTCTGTGTCTATCTGGAGTAGCAAATCCTGCACAAGTATAGAGTTGGCTGAGAGTTTAGTATTTCTGCAGTCATGGTCCTCTAACTCAGGGCTCTGGGGTGTCCCAGGGTCCCTCATTGGTGTTGAGGACGGGGATGAAGGAGACATTAAATGTCTCTGCTATGTCTATGTCCCTGTTTGTAAGGTGACCAATCTCAAGAAGTGTGCCAGTTTTACCTTGCTATGCAGCTGAACTCCACCACAACCACTCTCTCACTCCCCCTCCTCAGTAGAGGAGGGGAAGAAGTAAAGGAAGGAAACAACTCACAGGTTGAGATAAGGATAATTTAATTAAACGAAAAATAATTATTAAGGGAAAATTATTAATAACTAAATAATAATACTAAAGGAAAAGGGGAAAAGGGGAAAATAAAGAACCAACCAAACAAGCAAAGGCCATGTGGAAGTGCAGAGGAAAGAAATTACTCTCTACTTACCACCAACGAGTGAGGCTTGACAACACCCTTGAAGCAGGTCCTCAACGCACGTAGCCGTTTTTCGGGAGGACAGACGTTTTCACTACAAGAGCCTACCTTTGTGAGTGACCAATATGATATAAATGCATTGATCACTTGCATTTGCTGTTTTACGTAGTGCTTATCTAACCACCTGTATTTTTATAACTGTTCAAAACATATGACATCTAGTGTGGTATCACCTGCTGTTAAGTAACAGATGTATTCTCTTTGCAGTTTTAAGTGAGGGCTGAGAGAGATCAAAATCAATCTGGGTCAGGAAGGAAGCCCCTCTGTCCTAATGCATAATAATTATGCATTGGAAACAAATGAGCTTTCATGCTTTCACAATGCTGGAAGATTGTGAGACTGAAGAGGTGAACAGATAAAAATGCAACACACCTTTTAGTTCTCACCCTGAAACCAAATCACAGAGCCAAAACATCACATTATAAAGTTATGAATAAATCTGTTCAGGTACCCTTTCCCCTCACCTTCCCCCTTCCCCTCCCTTTCCCTTTCCCAAAAAACAAAAACCATCACCATCACCACCAACAACAACAAAAAGAGAACAATGAGTATCAGAAGCCTTGATAAAAGACTTTTCTCAGATGATTTGTACTCTGAATTTGTTAACACAAGAAATGTGGGTAGCACTGATAAGCTTATTGCATTTTAGGTACTGAGCCATATTGCTTGGCCTAACTTTTTTTGAAGCATCTGATAGCTCCTGTAGCTATGAGTATAGCTTTAATATAAAATTTATAGGGTAGAGCTATTAAGAAGTTGTTCAAACACTTATATTTTTAATCAAAAAATGCTGTTTTGGCAAAATGTAAAACTGATTTCAAATAAAGTTTTAGCTCCAAATATTTCTCTGAGCAAAAGCATTTCTTTATGAAAAGAAAAATCAGGTCAAACCTTTCATGTTAGAATAGCCAATATTTTTTTCATTATGATATCAATCTCTCAGGGATTTTTTTTTTCCTAATTCCTACAGTGATTGACAAAGGGTAAAACCTGTCACTGAGACCTGAGTATGTGCCCTTTGCTGTCCTGGCATTCTTCTTCTACCCTCAGTGCTACTTCAGTCATTTTTCTTTATGTATATACAGTGCCAACTAGAACACATAAAGGTAAAAAAGACCATAATTTGCTTTAACAGGAAAAATTATGAGGCCTATTTCTAAGGATGAATTCTACACAGTATGGAAATGCTTCTTTTCCCCAGTCATGCTCCAGGTTTCTAAGCTGTCAAAACAGGCTGTGTGGCACTCACATCTGGGATCACAATGGTTGATATTGCTCAGCTCTGGATTTTTCTCTCATTATTGTTTAGTTTATTTTTGATTGGACACTGAAATAAGTAAGTCTTCCCATACCCAGGACTCTAGAGCTCTTGCTAATTAGGGGCTGTAATGCTCAAAGCTGTGATCCCTATATTTCTTTTTTGATCTTTAACTACCAGATGGGACTCGGTTGTTGATTTTAGGGCGGTATTCAACTTACTTACAACCATCAGATGGTTTGATGGTTGTATAGTCTAGGTTAGTCACTGATGTCCTACTTATAGTCAGTGAAGAAATTTAGACTCCACCAGGGTGTGATTCAACTCAATAGCTATCTGTGGTAATAGGAATTGTCCTCTGAAGGCAACTAATCTCTTTCCATTGGCTATATAGAGGGTTTATCCACATCTCTAAAACCATGCTTCTGTGTTATAGTTGGAGACGAATCACACCTTTTATGCTTCAGTTTTCAAAACAAAAGATGGGAATAGTAACACATTCCTACACCAACAGTGTCTGTTCAAGATAAATACCTTACAAAGACATGAAAAGCCATATGGTAATTAGTGCCATCAAATAAATGTCATAGAAAGAGAGGAGTTATGTTCTAAAAAAGGTTCATTTAAGAGCTTTGGAAAACACTGACCCTAGTACAACACTACAACTTCAGATCTGTCAAGATGTTTTATGTTTTCCATAAAAATTCTATGAGTAATCATATAGTTTTCAGATGCAAATAGATGTAGAATTAGTTACTGAAATATTTCTCCTCACTTCAGTTTTATGACTAAAAAGTATTGTATTTACACCTGTCTTATATGTTATTCATGGTTATTTATTTCTTCTTTAAGGAAAAAAAATAATTATTGTATACTTCAGCATTGTCATGCTTCAAGTCTCAAAATATGAAAAAGGCAATAGAGGAATATTTTTTGTTGATCAGTAGTACGCTAAAAAGTTCACCAGCTGCAAAAGTGGTGACTGCATCCAAGGCCAGCAGAAATATCTGATCCAGTTCAACTGACATTTTAAAAATTGGATTGCTTCAGATTACTTGTTTAAGCTTGTTGTATGACAACAGGAACCTAGGTACAGAACAAATTTCTACATTTTCAGAGGTGACCTATAATGTTATGCAATATTTTTCATTTCTCACTTTTAGATATCCTAAGAATGACTAAGCACATTCTTTTCTAGGTCAGAGTTGTGCAGACTATATTCATTTAAATGATAAACCGCTCACATTTCACTGAACTTTTTTTTGCTCACATTAAATTGTCCCCCACGTCCCAGTTTATTCAAGATTCCATTCACTCACAAGATAGCCCCAAGCCACTAGAGCTGGTCAGCACATTGCTTGGAAAATATATCCTTTGCTACATTCTCAAACACATTTGTCTCCTTAGCCCTGAAACTCTTCTTACCAAAATCAATACTGGTATCAGGATAATTAAAATCTGCCATGTTTAAAGTTTTGGCATTCTTGCAGGCCCCTCTTATCTGCGAAACCATTTCCCAGCAGAATTTGCTTACTGCCCTTGAAAACCATGGTTACATTTGAAAATCACCTCAACACCATGTGTTGTTCTACTCAAAACTTTCCTAAGTTAGCTGCAATATTTTAATATTTGATCTTTTTTTTTTCTCCCTTGCCTACACCAACAATCATCTCTCTCTCTTTTTTTTTTTTTTTTTCCTATACTTGTCCCATCATTTTAATTTTCTATTAATTTTCCCAACTTAACAATGTTTGTATTAGTACATTATTGAAGTTTCATGGAAATGTATTTCTGGCTCAGAAATGTTGACATGCCATCTTGATACATTTGCACAGACAGAAGTTTAACTCTTTTACTGAGATCTTCATTTGCTCAGTACAACAGATGAAAGAGAATCGTGCAACAAGACAGCAAGTTTGGGTTACCCAAAAAGTACTTTAGTACTTTAGAACTTGCTAGCTTAAAACATGTCAACCATGTTGTGGACTTGAGATTATTTATTTGCCAAGGCCTGATTAAATATCTTGCTGACTTGGCATCTCAGTTCTTGTGCAGAGGTATTTAACTTGAACTAGTATAATGTTTTCTGTCAACAACTGACATGTCAAGAACTCCAGCTTTAAGAAGTGAAACAGTCTACATGTTGGGATCTAGACAGGTTTCCTATAAAATTGTCTTTTCTCCCTTTGCTAATCTAAAACTTGCCCAGGTAATTTTCCATATTAGCAGGAAAAAAGAAAAATCAATACATGATTATAAAATTGTATTTCTTATCTTCTAGTGTTTGCGCTATCAGTAAAAAATCTAGTTATCACAAGCCATCCAACCTTCACAAGGTTAGTGTGAATTTGCAGTACAGTAGTTGTATCTGTGCTGTTTTTTATTATAGAGCTGCAGCATGTACCTTTTAATTTGGTTGTCAGGGGAGACAGGAAGCAATAATTAAGGCTAAAAGATGGGGTATGGAAGCTTTATTAAAGGATATATTGAAGATGGGAATTTGATCTGAGAATTAGATTATGATTAGAGTAGTTAATGCAGCTGTGCCACTCTTGAGTGACAGAGCAGCAGATGAACTGAACAGGCAATTATAACTACAGGAGTCTCCCTAATCTTTACAATCCCAACCTCACAGTCACATCCATTTAAATTAATTTTCATGAAGGCTGCAAATTTACGGCTTCACCAGATTGGAAATTTGTTTGTTTATTATCCACAGGAAATATTTTTAGGGAAGTAAATAGCACTGAAAGCCATCTTGTCCTTCTGCTTGTCTTTTTAACTTGCAGAATTAATAATATGAGATTAATCTGAAGGCTGCTGCCTTTATGAAAATTGATTGATTCTCAGCAGCCCAGCGTTATTACGATTATCTGTGCGAAGGTCAAAGGGAAGGCATGTAAAAGTCACAGCTGATTCATGAGTTCCCTATATTAAGCAGAAGATAAAAAAGGAGGTTTGTGTTGATCAGCGTTATAAGTGAGGAATCAGTCTTCCTTGCATTACTGAAATTCTAGGAAAAGGATTTTAAACAACTTTGGACATAGTTATTTAAAGATGTCTGTTGAAGAGAGATAGCAATAGTTCATTACTATGCATGCTGAAAACCTATTTTAAGGAGTTCTTTGCTGCACAAAGATTAATTTACCACTACGTTTTTCCTCCTTCACCACTAATATAAATAATGGTTGTGGCTTAAATTGGCATTATATTTTGATAGGCTAGTTTTGAACATGAAAAGAAATATGCTGCAGAACTGCTCAGAAACTTGGAAATGTAAACCATGAAACATTACTGTTCTGTTCCAGAATTCTATTTTGGAATGTCAGTAACGAATGGAATAAAATCTGAATATTTAAAAACTAGGCATTGTTTTCACAAAATACTGAGCAGATAGATGTGGCATAGAAAAATAAACCCTTGACTTGAAAAATTTAGAGACAGAAAAAAATGTTCCTTTTCTCTGGTTGCTATTCAAAAGACCTGGAAAATATTTCCAGAAAATGATTGTCTGCAGTTGCCAGATCAGCAAAATATTTAAACACTTAGCTTGAAGCATGCAAAAACATCCATTGATGAATAGTCAGTACGTAAGCTTAATCTTCTCAAATCCTGAAGTATGTGCTGCAGCCCCTTCTTAACTCCCTGGCAGGATGACTCAGTCATGGTCCATCTTCATAGCTGACTTGGTTTCCTTTGGAGAGAAAAGGAGGTCAGCACACCAGCAGGAACCTCTGGTACATCCTTGCTAGATCTCTGATGTGTACATCTAGATGACCAGTTCATGGAAAACATTAGAATTTAGCTATAACCAAGGTGATTTCACAAATGTAAAAACTCAGACACTGTCCAGTCAACCCAATTCTCACAGAACATACTTACAAGCTCAAAGTTAAACATATTCACAATTTTCTGGAGTGGGAATCTCAAGTTTGGTCTAATGTGGTTTTAGTTATATTATTAATTAAAAGTATATCTTAAACTTGTTATTCTGCCATTGAATCGAAATTAGTTTGTTTTACAATGAACTTCGAAAAGATGATCAGAGGTATCATTTGATATTCAGATACACTATTTACATTTTTAAAGGACAATTACTGAAATCTGCTGTAGGAACAATGTCAACAACATATCCCAATATTTTTGTTCAATGGTAATATTTTAGTAGTATAGAAGTATAGAATATGAAAGATGGTGCTGGAATTAGGCAAGCAAAATATATTAACAGTTGTAAATATAGGAATTCCTTTTATTATGAAATAATTCATTTTTTTTTCAGAAGATTTATATATTTAATACATTTTCTAGATTCAGATTTATTTTAAAAATCTTAAGTAAGTGCTGTCATATTTGGAGCATTTACTCTGCAAGGTATCCTATCTTCCTTGATATGAGATTGTCTGGGTCAAGGCTTTAAGGACAATATCTAGCATATTTCCTCAAATGCTCTCCTTTAGGAGGTTCCAAAGATCAACTCCTCTTGACTCAGGATGCATGTGAGAATACAAAAGTATATCAAAATTAACAACAAAAAAAGGATTTTATATATATATATATATATATATTACCTAAAAGCTTTGCCAACTGTTAAACACATAAATAGATTTGTTCTTACAGAAACAGAAAGATTAACATATTCATTGATATAGAATACGACAGCAAAAATCTGACAGATAATTCATATAACCTGAGGTAAGAGAGATCATAAGAGTCCAGTTTTTCTGTGGAAAACTTACTCTAAATAAGCATTGGCAGTTTACTTTAAGCTATTGTTTAATTTATTCATGTTGCTCTTGTTGACTCATTATAAATTGAAAACATTCATCACATGTTTAGTTAGGTCACATAGGCAAATGAAACTTGGTCTGCATAAATGTTTGAAAAAAAAATCTGAAAAACCTCTCCTCCCTTTATTCAATTTTCTCATCAGTCTTCCTGCCGTTGATTAACATTGTGCAATTATGACTCCTTAGTATTTCCTCATATCCGAATATTGGTTGATTAATCTTGATGATAATGGATCAAGAACTGGGTTTAAAAACTAAGGATATGAAGTATTTTATTCAAGAGGTTGTGACTGATCTTTTTAAACATCCTTGACTTACTTGGGAATTGTACTATTTATAGGAGGTGAGTACTTATCAGCTGCAGCTATTAAAGACTGGGAAGTAGATGAATGAGATTTTTGCTCCAAAATGTATTCAAAATTTTAAGTTTCTAGGTAATATATTTTGTGTTGAAACATATTTTTCCGATAAGAATCAATCCTATTTAGTTGGCTGGAATTTATGCTGCTCCAGAGCTCTGTGCCAAATGAGAGAGAGAGATGCACCACCATTTCCCCAATTGAGAGGACTTCTCCTGGAGGAATTATCAATACAGTTATTTCATGTATTTTTGAGTGTCTCAGTGGATCTGGTACCACTGAGGGATAAATAATTTCTTCTGCTTTTCGCCCTGAACTTCTGTGAGCAAGGAGCAGGTGAAGTATGATTCATGCCCCCTCTATGAAAATGAGCTCTCCACTGAGCATTTGCATCTGAATTATGGCTCCTTTGTAATAAGGGAGAAAAGGACCTTAAAGTGGCTGAAAAATATGATCCACAATTCAGATTCAATTATTTTTTTTATTTAAAATACTGTTAAATCACAGTTATATATTTGGATTGTTCAGCTTCTTCTCATTGTTATTTTAAATAAATTGTAGTTTTTCAGATGTAGAATCACAGAATCATAGAATACGCTGAGTTGGAAGAACCCACAAGGATCATTGATTCCAGCTCTTGGCTCCACACAGGACTATCCAAAAATCAGGCCATATGCCTGAGAGTGTTGTCCAACTACTTCTTGAACTCCAGCAAGCTCGGTACAGTGACTGCGTAGCTTATTCCAGTGCCCAGCTACCTTTTCCTAACACCTAGCCTGACCCTCCCCTGTCCCAGCTCTATGCTATTTCCTCGGGTCCTGTCGCTCTACCCAGAAAGCAGAGCTCAGCACCTGCCCCTCCACTCCCCTTGTGAGGGAGCTGCAGGCTGCTATGAGGCCTCCCCTCAGCTCCTCTGGCTGAACAAACCAAGGGATCTCAGCTGCTCCTCATACGTCTTTCCCTTTAGCCCTCCTTTGGACTCTGTCTAATAGTTTAATGTCTTTCTTATATTGTGGGGCCTAAAACTGTACACAGTACTTGAGGTGAGGCTACAGCAGCAATCCCATTCTGTGACTGGCTAGTAATGCTGTGCTTGATGCACTACAGGATGCAACTGTCCCTCCTGGCTGCCAAGGCCATTGACTTCTATTCAAGTTGCCATGATATATGAAGTCTGAGATATGAAGTATTCAAGATCTGATTCAAAGCTCACTAATAACAGCAGAATATCCACATTGGTAGGTCAATTCATGGAATGTTAAAATGTATATCTGACAAGATCATCATCAATTGTCACCATGCATTTTATTTTTTTTTATTTTTATTTATTTTAATTCATAATAATAAATGCAGAAATGAAGAATTACATAAGTGTCTTATTATAAGTTAATACCACAGTCATCTCAATAGTTTTATTCTGTGCCATTGCCACCTTATCTCTTCATTTACCATGATAAAAATCCATTAACCATCTGCTTCCAATATACAAGATTTCTGAACATCAGACACAAGATGTAATAGAAAGGTCAAAGCACTGTTGGATATACAAATCTATGCTGATTTCATTATAATAATACTTTGACTTAATACTGACATCACCAATAAAATAAAATAAAATTTAGCCATCTTTTGAGTTTATAATCCATAAAGTACAAAGAGACGGTCTCATTCCAAAAAGATTGAAGCTCTTTGATGGGCATTTAGATCTGTGGACAGAGCTACATCCTTTATCAAAGGGACAACATCTCTGAATAAAGGAAGGCAAAACCATCCTTGGTGTTATGTAAAAGTATTTCTTTGTGAGGATACATGTAGATTACTGCTCAGTTTAGACACCTCTATGTGTTAATGTGTGTCACCACCTATTCAATGGAAAGTACATATTTCTTCAAAGTAACCTAGGGATTTTAGTCCATTTTTAAATGGACTAGGCATATAGGTGCTTTGAAAGTGATAGTAAATAAATGTCCTATTTATTTATTTATTTATTTATCTATTTATTTATTTATTTATCTCTTTCTGACAACAAACTATGTAGATTGGCAATGCCCACAAAACTTTCTCAAAGTTTGGGGACAGACATATTGATTCATACAGCTCAAAAAGTAAGAATAAAATACTACTGATCACATCACCAGGTATTTTTAAGTTTCTTTTAGCCCCTTGATCCTTCAGCAAGTTGCTTAATTCAACATACTTCTAATCACACAGTGACCAAGTCCAAAACTTGTCCCAAAGTATTTTCTGCATCTAAGTTGAGGAAGAGTAACTCTAACAAAAACCTCTGGTATATTAAGCGCAAGAATCGCCAGAACAGACGTCTAAAATGAACTTCAAGCTCAGAAAATCCTGTCCAATCACAAAATTCTTCCAGATAGCATGATTAATTTATTATTAATTTATTGATCATGATAGATCTTCCAGAAAAAAAAGAAAAAAATCTTTTTTGTTGTTTTTGTTTTTGTTTTTACAACCTCAGCAGGAAGGAGGGAACCTGATCTGAACCAGGGGCTTTCAGATAATACTGAAACAAGGATACAAGCAGAAATGAAGTAGCAATGGTAACTTTGAAAATCTGACACATTTAAGAGGAAGAAAAATTAGTGTATCATACCTTAAGGAGCAATGTGAGCTTATGATGCTTAGTGTGTTCTGTATTCAAAAGCAAACAGAAACTGGGTGGCACCTGAGTTTTATAGCTACATGTATATTGCTATATTTACAGTAAAACATAGCTTATGGGAACCCAGTTGTGCCATGTATTTTTCTGTTGAGCTAAGACAGTACTTTTGGTTTAGTTTTCTATGGTAATCAAATTGTATTACCTCACAGGAAAAGACGCAGTACATCATAAATCTGTTCTCATTTTTGTATAAGTGTAGAGGGATTCTTCACCACAAGTTAGAACTGCAATAATGTCCTCACACTCAGCATTGCTCAAGTGTTATATGCATTTCTAGAAAGTAAATACCACTTAACTTTTTCCATAACATGAGGAGGTTTAGTCTGTTTGAGAGATGTACACCAGAGCATACATATTTAAAAAATCACAGAATAAAAATGAGTATAATAATTATTTATAATTAAATGAATAATTTATTCTGTAGAAAGGAGTGAACTATACAGTTCAGTAACTCCAGAGTTAAAGTGTTCATTTCTCACATATTATGAAATATCTCCAATAAATTCAAGTAATTATGCTATTAAGCAGTTCCTCATCTATCGAATTAATTAAACTTTATGTTCATTTCATAACCTCTTTAGACACCCTCAGTTACTGCAGATTTAATCCTCTGAACCTTTCTATACTTAGTTTTCTGAAGACTGACTAAGACCAATCACTCAGTGCCATAAGAATTAGATTGTTTTCTCACTTCATTATACTATTCATTTCCTACACATGCCACCTCTTTTTTTTTTTTTTGTATCCTGGGCTGTGAAATCAGGCAACTTGTGTTAAAAACTCCAAAAGTTCTATAAATGGAAAGAAGTATTCCACATGTATAGGAGATTTTGTCAGATTACAATATATTGTTGTTGATTTGTTTTTTTTCACTTTCTTTTAAGGGCTGTGTAATTTTCTTGCTTAACACCTTCTAAGATTAATATCAGTAATACAGTTAATTAGAATAAAAAATAAAAAGTAAAAAAGAAGAAAAAGAAAAGATGAGCTCTGTCTTTTCACATATAAGGCAACAAATGTATATTTTCCCAATATTTTCCTGTCTGTCACTACTGCTTGCTAAGACTGTTCAGTATCTAAGGAAAAGATGCATATGTGTTTATACCAGATGGCATAAAGCTTATTTAAGTGTCTGACTTTCAGCATCTATCTCATCAGTAAGAGAAGTAAACATGTAATTGTGTATAACATTGAAAAAAGAGATTATTACATGTTATCTGAAGACAAACAAAGAAACCAGAAAGCAACTGACCTCTATCATTTTGCTGTCTTGACTTGTTATCACATTATTCATTTCCATTACTTGTTGCTCTGCCTGGGGAGGAGAATTAGTGACCCTTACTTTGGGATAAAAGGGATGGTGACAGGGAAACTGCAAAATCTATGTCTCTTTCTGAAAGAGAAGGTAATCCACTTTGCACCATTTTCAATGGGACGACAACTCCTACTTATCTGCAATTCATATGTTTATTGTGTTGGCAGCAAGGCTAGACATTCAGCTCAACTTCACACATGTAATTATTTTCTTTTGGGGGAAAGATCAGAGCTACATATATATATATAAAGCTACAGTACTAGAAATGAATAAGTGAGAAACCGAATCTGATATGAATTTCTTAATGCAAATAGTAACTGCAGTTATACTATATTGTTCCTAGCAAAGAAATTTAACAAAATCTTTAGTTGAACAAAATTTCAGTTCAGCAAAATTTTCAGTTTGTTAGTTGAACAAGTTATTTTCCTTTGTCCTCAGGTCTATCTTTATTCAATAACATGTTAAAATCATATACATACATTAAGTATTGCTAGATAAGAATAGAAAGACAACATCCTTATGTGCTCTATTTTTAACAATTCAGTGTTTTCTGAGTTATATGGGAGCAAAAAAGAAGCCTTAACTGAAATGGGAAGGATATTTTATTTGCCTCTCTGTAATACAGAAATGACTGAATAAGTACTGGAGAAAAATTCAAGGCTTTCAAAAAGTTATGGCTAATTGAAAAAACAAGGGATATATAAGTAAAGACTTGGAAAAATTAGCCATTTCTGTCAGTGCAATTAATGTTCTTATTATTCTGCATAAAACAAAAACAACCAAAGAACTATTTAGATGCCAAGACAGGTTATGAAATTTTAGGTTCTTCGTATCAAACTGTAAATAAATGACTAGAAATACTTATTAAGTGTATTTTCCTTTCAGTTTCTGGAGACCCTATATTTTCTTAACAATTCAGATATTTTATCTATATTTTTATCAGGAAAGATTTAAGAGATGTGAGATAAAATTTTCAATTTCATTAAACTTGAGAAATATATCATACAATCAATTTTTCCTTCAGAGATTGACTGGAATTTATTTTTGTAAATACTTTTTTTCTAGTCCACAGGCAAAGGAGGAGAATTTTATATTTTGTGGAAAACTACTTCCTGACAATTTTTAAATCATGTATTTATCATGTTTTGTCTTATTTGCATGGGAACTTGATTTATTTGTTTTTTCTCTGATGGCAAGTTCCTGTAGGTTTACAATAACTTTGCATGCTGTCTGTTGGTTTATTAGATTCTAATTCTTACCATATTTACTGCTAAACATGCTGTAATTCTAAAAAAGAGCAAAGCTGGCAGCAGACACAGACCATCAAGAAGGAAGTTTTTCTCTTTCTAAACTGTATGATCTGGAAAGGAAGAAACACAATGCTGGTCCTATCATGCTATGATTTATTGTGTTTATCACAGCTTTTTTCCAAGCATAATATCAAAAGTGGAACTTGTGACAACCATGAGAAAACAGTGTTGCAGTGTACATATTGGCATGTGATGTTCTCACTCTGGGAAAGGTTTGTGCCTAATTCTGGAAGCAGCTATTAAACAAGACCTAGACATATAACAAGAATATTATGTGCTGCTTTGCACAGTAATACAAATGGTGAGTTAAAATCACTAAACTTCATTTCCCATTTAGTATATTTATCGATATAAGGGAAGAATTTGTAAATCCACGTGTTTTCTTCTAGATAACTGTCTCTACATAACTCTGCTAAAGAAGGCATATAAAAATATTTATATTATTTTTTATTTTATTTTATTTTATTTTATTTTATTTTATTTTATTTTATTTTATTGTTTTGTTTTATTATTTTTTACTGAGTATTTCTGTCTAGGTGACAGAACAGGGTCTTCAAATCACCAGATTGCAACCACGCTTTAATCAGCAAGATTCTCAAGGAGACTGAGTATCCAGGCAACCATGCAGAAAAGAAGCAGCAAAGGAAATTGTTCAGCTCTGTTGTTGGATAGAGGAGACCTTTGGAAAGTTGGAATTAATGTAGATTAAAAGTAAAACAGGGGTCTTTCAAGTCTGTCTGGCTGCAGTAGGGCTGTGTGCAGGAACCCAGGGTCAGCTTTCTGCCCAGGAAGCATAGACCTTCTCCAGAAGAAGCAACATCATGCATTTCTGCTGATGCCATCTTCAAAACATGTCAAGTCCACTTCCCCCTGTTCCTTCTCAGCTCCTCTGAACTCCTTACATAGAATGAAAGCTGGAACTGAGACCTGTGGCATACCACCAAGTCTGTATTTTCAATGGTACTTAGGTAATCTTCACAGCTTAATGTGTGTTAGGAAATTCACAGCCACATGTGTCTTTTGTAGTTTTTCTAGATCACTGCAATATGTATTTCACGCATACTTACCCACTGAGCATGTAGAAGTATCTAAATACACAGTTACCATAACTTTTCCTCATATTTACTACAGGGAAAAGAAGAAATGATTTGTGCTTGTTGCTACTGTTACATTTCCAACAGTGATGAGAGTGGAACTATTTCATATTTACTTAAATGTTATTTAGAGCAAGATTTCTTCTATAGAACCTAAAAAATGTCTCAGAATCTCCAGCAATAGATTAAGCCGTGCCTGAGAGCAGAATATAACTCCAGTATATCACAAGAAAACATTCTTTTCAGCTTTGCTGGAAAGTATCACATTTGGTCAAAATATTTGCTGTTGATCTAGGCCCCTTGAGAGTAGTATTGTAAAATAAAACTGTTTTTTTTTTTTTTTTTTTCCCCAGCTGATTTTCTGATCCAGTGAATTACCTTATGAAAGCTTCAGTAATACAAGATACTAGAACTAGTCTTAGTAATTTGATTAAGTTTACTGTTAAAATAGCTGAAGATTTAATGCATTTGTTCACAAGAAAAAATACTGATTCAACATAGCACAAGCTGTAGGTCTGTAAAGTCCGGTAAGGGGTGACGGTAATAATATGCACTACAGCAGGCCAATTCCTCAGGCCTACCAACAACTGCAGTTTTTTGGAAAGTAAGATACTCAGCTTGGCTTTCCAGTTGACTAGAAATTGTTCCAAAGGCAGATGCCTTCACATGACCTGTTTATCCACAACCTCATCCAGGACCCATCTATGCTGTTATATACCTAAGCTTGGAGTATTTGTATATGTAAATCATCCCCAAATGTATCACCCAGCTCTTTGTTGGCTCTTGAAATGAGCAAAAAAGAGCAGAAGCAGCTGAACAGAAGTCAAATATGCAGCATGGTAGGAATCTGTTTCTCAAGGAGGATCAGCCTTGCAGTGTGTCAGGACTGCTTAGATGAGTCTGGGACTTTAACATGGTAAGAAATCAAGACAGAGAGCCTGCTGTGCTGTGAAGAATAAAGTTGAAGGATCTGGTTTGCAAGACCTGGAGCAAGGAGAGGAATGAAAGCTCACAGGCATCGGTTGGAAAATGTGCACATTGTGGAAACAGGTAGGAAGCTTTATGGAGAGAAACCAAGAGGGAAGGTGCAAGACAGTCATAATGTGTCAGTCACATTCTGAGAGACCTACCTGTAGTAGCATTTGAAAGGCATGCATTGTCCTCCTGGCCTTGTTGAATTCTCCATGCTTCAGCTTTCCATTTATCAAATTCAGGTGAGCCCGTGGGTTCATGTGGTTCAGTCATATATCCAAGTCTGACAGCTGTATTGACCAGCAATGTGTCCAGTACCTTTTACTTTCAGCTGAAATAGCCAACTACACACACAGCTGCCTCATCTATAAACAGAAAGTCTATAAATAATATGATTATAGCAATGAACACAACAGAGCTTCCATCTCTATGCCAAGTGGGAGGGGATGCTCTCAAGATTTTGGAGGATAATTCTCCTCTCTACAGAAAGACATGAGCTCTTTGCTATTAATTTCACCATCAAAGATGTTTCATCATGAAAGAGTTTTTGTTTCACCGATGTATTATTTTTATATCCTAAATGGTTCTTAATGACTGTCTATGGCCTAAGATGCTAAGGATATGGAAACTCAATTTATGCCTCAGGGGTCTGATAGTGGCAAATTGTACTATCATGTGAAAAGACATCTGGGCTTTTGCTTTGTTATGTATTGGGAAGAGACTTTGTAGGGGTGTACAGCTATAATTTTCTGAATTCCTTTGAAGGAAGTATATCCACTGGACAAATGTTTTTTTCTACAACTAGAAAAGTTTTCCCTGTAAAGTACACTATCTTATATTACTCTAAAACTTACAAGAACTATCATAGCTGGAGGTAAGATGCCATGGCAGCTACTATTCTGAGTCTCAGCAAAAGAAGAGATTAACAGAATGTTTGAATGAATAGTAGTGCTTCTATAAGAAGACAGAATAAATGATAGCAATTGAAATGAATTCTGAGACTGCAGTCTACAATCTGGTCCTATAAACATCTTGATACAGCAATTAATACAATTCTCATCTGACTCTTTGTATGAAAATGTCCAGAAGCACCAACATTAATGAGAAGATAAAGTCTTTCTTAAAAGATTTGGTGTGAATTACTTCTATGCAATGAGGAAGTCAAGTGTCATCAGATTTCTTTACACATTTGCAAAAATTATAAAGGAGATACATTTACAAAATCTGACAAATATTATTTTTTTTTGCTAATTTGTTTGCATCAGAAAGATTTAGAGATGTAATTGTCATTCTTCATCTTGTAAAATGAAATAAATAAAAATGGCTTGCATTTACTTTTAGCAAAGTACTCTTTTAATGTTTACAATAAGAAATAGCTGTGCACAATGGCTGAAGAATGTATTTTGCTAATGTTGTTGGTGGTCACTTTCTGATTTTCCTTCATAGTTTACTGTACCTAGAGCTCACCCCAAGAGGCATCTATTTTCTCTTTTCTGTTCTCCAACAGACATATCAAATCTTTTTTTTTTTTTTTTTTTTTAATAACTGAGTCATTAGCCCATCATTCCTATGTATTATTTAGCGAGTTCCCCCTCTCCCCACATAGTTTCATATTGAAATACATATATATGCACTTTATGCACTGAAGTCCTTTTCATTCTTAAAGCAGTGGTGTCATTCTGCCTAGGGCTGGTTAGCGACTGATCTGTGGTAAATCAGATCAGTCAACCACGAGGCTCTTCAGGAGTGAATGGTGTCTTCTTGTGTAAGAGGTGTGAGTGTTAAATCACTAGCACTTTGCATCAGTATTAAAGAAGAAAAAAGCTGATTCTGTCATTCTTATCTTATAGAGCTTCAGCAGTATTTAATGGCAGAAATCTGCAATGTTATTTATTAGCTCCACTAGCCCAGGGGTTCTTTTTCATTTTAGTCAGCAAGCTGTGAATCACCTACCGGGCATCTGACATGTACTGCAGGACTTCAGGGATTTAAGACAAATTAGACTCAGTTATTAGAGTCTCATCCTAGAACCTGTGTTTGTTTATAGGCTACTTAGCTGCTATGAGTAGAGATTTACAAACTAAAAATTATTTTACATGTACATAAAACACAAATTTACTAAAACAGATTGACTAATGAAGTTAACTCCTGGAATTACTCTAACTACTGAAACACAAAGCCTCCTTAATTGTGGTAATGAGATACTTGATGAGAGCCAGGGCACTTCTGGAGGCACAAGCATGTCTTTTAATATCATAAGTATGCCTGCTGGAACACCATGATGTTGAAGCACAAGTAGTCTCTCAAGATATTTTCCATTTGCCTATGCTTTGCATCACACAGATTTTCTTCCTCATGACAGGAATACTTACGACACGGGCCGTGGGCTCTGTGAGGAAGCTTATAGATGAGCTTGTAGATGATAACAAATCAACGTTTTTTTTTTTCTCCTTTCAGCATTTTATACCTAAGGACAAAAAAAAATATTTTTGAAAGTTTTTAATATTTTTAAAGTATTATTGATTATTAAAATGATAATGTCTTAAATGAACAAATAAAACTTAATCTGAACATTATGTTTGACTCTGTCAGCCTCTCTCCACCTTATCATGTAATTATTGTAGATCACAAGATTCAGAGAGGCATCTTCTTGGGATCTACAAGTTGCCTAAACCGATCACTCTGTGATGTCTGATAATGTTTGAATGGCAGTGTTTGAAACTTGCAGATTAGGTGCTGGTAGACATAGCAATAATATGTCTGTGGCAACTGTAATTCTTACCAACATACAAACCAAAGTATGAGATGAAAATCATTAATTCTTTACCACTTTGAAATGTCAAATTGTCTAATTACAGTCTTTCTTATAGAGATATGCAAAATAAAATAAACACCACATATTTTAATTATACTAAGCACACAAAAACCTGGTAAAGAACATGATCTTCCAAATATAATTGCTGTTATGTATATTAAAACTGTGCCAATGAACCCTAATCAAAGATAGCTTTCTCCTGATAATAACATGTAACATGGGAGGGGCACTTGCTGCCCCAGATAGCTTCAGAGGAAAGTGTCAAGAAACAAACAACAAACAAACAACAACAATAACAACAACAAACATAACAGATGAGCCACAGGTAGAAGTTATAGAAACAAATCTAGAAACAGCATCACACTGGTGTAAGCAAGAGCAAGACTGCAGGTTTCTGTAGCATATAATTACTATGTCTTTTTCTAAACAGTATTCTCTATGTCAGAAATAATAAAGTCCTGGTCTTCTGAGATACGTGACTGCACAGAGGCATAAGAGGCCTCAATGTACTCATACTCACATTTTAGACTGATAACCATGATTGGGAAACAGTGCTAGAAGCTATGCAGAAACAGCCGATAAACAGCAGAAACAGACATAAATGTCAAGCTTTGCATTTTCATTTTGATACACAAAGAACGGTAATCCTTCACTCAGTGTCCTAGTGACAAGATTTATTGCATATATTGCAGGCGACCTAAAATGGTTTGGGGTTGCAGTATTCTGAGAAATAGAAAATGAGAGATCTCAAGTGTATGAGTAAAGTAGAAGAGAAATTAGATTTAGGTTAGACATTGGGAAATAATTTCTAGCTGTAAGGACAGATGAGTGCTAGGATTCATTGTGTGGGTACACTGCGCAAGGTCTCTCAATGGTAATCTTTGAGTACAGGTTAGAGAAATGTCTGTCAGCAACTGTTCTGGGAAAGCTGAGGATCTTGCTAGAGGGAAGTTAGATGGCTTAGATTATACTCCCAGCCTTATTCCATGAATGATTTTGTGATGTGACCTGCAAAAAAATGACAAAGGGAAGATTTTTTGTGTGTGTGTGTGTGTTAAATTCTAATTATGGACATAGTAAACAATTGCCTTTTTAAATATGCTTTGAAAATATTACTGGTCATTAATGGACCATTGTAAAATCCTGGTCTATTAGCACAACAACAAAACTTTTATAGCAGTGGTAGTAGGATGCGAGCCACATGATGGTATGTGCCTATCATATTGCCAAGCAAACATGTTCCTATTCAATGGATTCCACGGCTTTGTCATTAAATGTGCCGTCCTGTGCTCATTTTATGGACAACTTGGAAGATTCTCACTTATTAAAAAAAACACACAAGTCATGTATCAAAAAAGAGATAATTTTTTGGTCATAAAATCTTTTTTTCTCATCCTGAACTTTCACAGATTTATGCTACATGAATTTCACTTCATCTTTCAACATCCCAAAGCAGAATGTAGTCCAAGTGCCAAACATCACCAGCCTTCATAACATATTCTTTTGTTTTTGATCCACAAATTGGCCAATTCACTCAAAAGGTTCTATATCAAATTCATATTATATTTTTTTGAAAAACTGGTCTTAGATTTGAGTTTGACATGAAAATATAAAGTAGAAATTTCACACCAAGGTTATTTTGCACATCTCTCTTGAAACAAACTATTTATACTACCTGATAGGATCACCAAAAATTCCTAGGGATTATTTGACTGTGTTCTTTGGGAGAATGATGTCAAACATTCAAGCAGGCCCACTGAAAGTTATACCAACTTTGCATCTACTTCAGTGAAACCAAAACCATATTGTTCAGCTGGGTCACACATTAGAAAATATTAAAAACCAAAGAAAAACAACCGATTATGTATACAACTACCATGGGCAGTGTACAACACTATCCCAGTGTATTCGTTATGTCTTTTCTCTCAGATGTTTCAGCGTGGGAGAGGAGGGCAGATAAGAGCTTACCACAGCTGTAGTGTTCCTGCATAGATTTTCAGGCTAATTTAAATACACAACAAGGCAGTGGTCTTTGCATGGTGAGTGTTTCTGACCTGAACTTTCTCTCTGTGGGTGTGTATTTAAACCCTGCCAAACCAAACCTTGTGATGTGTCAGCACAATATATGGCAGAATTCCAGTTAAAACAAATATAGAAGTGTGGTACTTACTTATAGCCATTCGATGAACCTACAACAAAAGAAGCTGATACGTATGACTCATATAGAATGCTTATAAAGAGCAGAACAGCTCCAGATGATAATCTGAAAGCTCACTAATGTACAACTAATTACATACTTTTCAGAAATGCCACCCAGTCTTTTCTTTTAGTCTCGGTGAAAGCTCTGTCGGTGGCAATATGTTTAAAAGACAAAATAAGAGAGAAGGTGATCAGAATCCTTTAAAGAAACCTCCTTAAAGAAAGGATGTAACTTGACAGTCAAAACTGAGATGGTTAAAGCACATTAACCTGAGTTTTTCCCCTTTGGCCTCTGCATTATTTATATCAACTTTATTTCTTCGTGCACTGGTTTTTGCTTAGTTATAAAGTACATAATCAGAAGACATAATGCTAATTTATTATCTTGCTTTGAATTATCTGTACTGGCCTCAGAAACAGCCATTTACCTGCTCTGGACCATTTGTTTGGTACTTAATAAATGACAAAGCAGGTTCATGAAAGGTGCTGTGATTGATTGCAGGAAATGGTCTTCTACAACAGCAGTATTTGTCTGAAGACATCTTGAGAATTAGTAATAAGTATGGATAAGGGAGATGGGTATTTTAGCTCTATAGGGCAAATTAGAAGCTGGTGTTTTTAAGAATAGAATCAGAACACTAGTACCCATTTTCAATTAAAATGAACATCCTTATCTCGTCAATAGAAGTTGTATTCCATAAAATGTGCAGACTTATTACTCAAAAGCAATTTTAAAAATGAGGAATAGCTGAAGATAAAGATTAAAGACATATGATCTTAAATGTTGCTGACACATGGATTGCTTACTGCTGTATAAATATATAGTAAACTTAGGGTGAGTATTACAAAAGAGTATGAGAACACCAAAAATGGGCTTTACACATCATATTCCCCTAACTGACTTTTCAATTTCCCAGTTAGTGAAAACTGATCTTTCCTACCTGAATTCCTCACACAGAATGCTGGGCAGACCAGCTGCTTCACCAGGATTTTGAGGTGATGCCACGCAGGTGGGATTTGTTGTCTCTGTTGTGCTTCAATTGTCATTAACATGACAGAAAATATTGTGCTGTGAAACACTGCCCTGTGATGTTATTCAGCGGAAGAAAGGTGTGATTCAATCACTTATTGCACAACGTATACAACAGTGCAAGTTGTAAGACAGTTGAAAATCCAGCTCTGCTTTTGTTAGACCAGGCAATCAAAATTCCTCTTGATGTGTTCATTACAGCAGTCTTTACAACCAGTGTTTGCTTTTCTTATTGCTAAGAAAAAAGGATTTGCTCTCTAGTGATTAAATATATATGGCTGCATGGTACCGAGTACTCCTTCTGGACAGCATTTAAACTTGGTGCTATAAGCAAAGTTTCAGTCAATTCCAGTCGCTCAACAGCAGTTCTTTACATAATGCAAAAAAAAAAAAAAAAAAAAGTGATCTACATACAAAAAGAATGGGGACAAGAGAAACCGGGATATTTCAATAGAAAGCATTATTTTCTAAAGGGTTTCTACATATCAGCTGCATATTGGTAATAGATTTGTGAACATAGCGAGAAAACCTACATGAGAGAAAATAAAGGTCAAAAGGACCAGCATATGGTCCTAAGGAACAGAGAGAGGATGGCGAGATGTGTATTCTTATTAGAAATATTAGGATAATTACTACTTCAAAACTTAAATAAAAGTGCCATAATGTCATTTCCATTCTCTGTTTTCATAAGCCTACTGTGATTCTCAACCTACAGTAAGCATATTAATAATTATAAATGGCAAAAAAAAAGACATTTTTCTCTTCATAGAAAAACGTGGGTGGCAGCTTACCTCTTACTGAGGCAATCTATGTCTTAATTTTTAGCTAATAATGTCCCGGAGAAATACAGGACACATGAGAAGCAGACTGTTTATATTTTCATGTATGTCACTTCAATGCAAATGTTACAAACCTAGCTGTAAAATAAATGAGGGGAAGCTGATGATACTCAGTCTTTCACAGTTGTCACAAGTTCTGCTGTCTTATTGCAGCTGATGTGCTTCTTTAGGCCGACTGGTGCCTAGTTCATCTTCCAGACTACTCTAAAACCGGTCTATCTCTACAGACTCCTACAGATCTGCTAGTTTATATTAGTTTAACTGAATTAGGTATTAGAAACAAAAAAAGAGGATCTTTTCTTTTTCTCTTCTTTTTTCTTTTCTTTTCTTTTCTTTTCTTTTCTTTTCTTTTCTTTTCTTTTCTTTTCTTTTCTTTTCTTCTCTTCTCTTCTCTTCTCTTCTCTTCTCTTCTCTTCTCTTCTCTTCTCTTCTCTTTCCTTTTCTTCTCTTCTCTTCTCTTCTCTTCTCTTCTCTTCTCTTCTCTTCTCTTCTCTTCTCTTCTCTTCTTCTCTTCTCTTCTCTTCTCTTCTTTTTTCTCTTCTTCTCTTCTCTTCTCTTCTCTTCTCTTCTCTTCTCTTCTCTTCTCTTCTCTTCTCTTCTCTTCTCTTCTCTTCTCTTCTTTTCTCTTCTCTTCTCTTCTCTTCTCTTTTCTCTTCTCTTCTCTTTTCTCTTGGATAAAAGGCAAATTGTTGAAAATTTGCCCTGTTTCTTGTTTACATGATGTTTTTGTGCCTCCTAATGAAATTGAGACACTAAGACCATGCCCTCAAAATGCAAATAACTTAACTAGAAGCGTATTTCTCCCAGCCTAACTTCTGATAGCTTTTGGGTCTTGATGCTATTCAAAGTTCAGAACTATAAGATGCAAAGTCTTATTCTAACTCCATTTAGCAGTCAGTGCTCATGTTGCATTACAAAAGCATGTACTGAGAAAAGACAGCAACATAGCTTCTGTTTCAGAAGATATCACTTCCTATTTTGGTTAATACTGAGAGACTGTGATCTTTTTCTTTTTCCCCTGGGAAACATTCATTTTAAAGAAGGATTTTGAAGGAGAGTCAAAGCCACTGAAGTGTTAAAGTCAACAATGACAAAATGGCAGCTCTTGCATCTGTAGAATTATAAGAAGGTGATGGTTAGATTTAAAGAAAACAAGAAAGAAAAAATTCAACTCACAAAACAGATTTAAAGTAGAAAGAATAGAATAGAATAGAATAGAATAGAATAGAACAGAACAGAACAGAACAGAACAGTTGGAAGGGACCTTCAAAAATCATCAAGTTCAACTTCCTGACCTTTAGCCTCAAGGTTAGCCAAAAGTTAAAGTATATTAATGAGGGCATTGTCCAAGAGTTTCTTGAACATTGACAGACTTTGGATGTGGGGCATCAACCACTTCTATCCTCACATCAAAGATTTTTTTCCTAAAGGCAGCCCGAACTTCCCCTGGTGCAGCTTTGTGCTGTTCTTACGCGTCCTGTCATCAGTTACAAGGCAGAAGAGACCGACACTGCCCTCTCTACTTCCCCTCCTTGGGAAGTTGTAGAGAGCAGTGAGGTTGCCTCTTAGCCTCCTTTTCAGCAAACTAGACAAACCCAAGTGTCCTTAGCCTCTCCTCATAGGACATGCTTTACAGCCCTTTTAGCAGCTTTCTTGCACTCCTCTGGACACTTTCAAACTTAGTTGCACTTTCTGCCACTTTTTGTATTGTGGAGATCTGAACTGTCCACAATACTGAAGGGGAGGCCGCACCAATGTGAAATATAGTGGGAGAATCCTGTCTTTTGACCGGCTGGTGATGCTGTGTTTAATGCACCCTCAAATGCAGTTTGCTCTCTTGGCTTCCAGGGCACGTTGCTGGCTCAAGGTGAGCCTGCTCTCAGCCAGCACCCCCAGGTCCCTTTCTGCTGAGACACTCTCCAGACACTCCTCTTCCCATCTGTACCTGTGCCCAGTATTTCTCTGTCCCAGGTGCAGCACCTGGCATTTGCCCTTGTTGAATTTCATGTCATTGCTGATCTTCCAGTGCTCTGGTCTACCTAGATCCCTCTGTAAGGCCTAACGTTCCTCCAGAGAATCAATGGCACCTCCTAGTTTAGCGTCATTAGCAAATTTGCTGAGGATGCATTCCACTCCTGCATCCAGATCATTGATAAAAATGATGATCAGGGGATAGCCCTAGAATTGAGCCCTGGGGAACTCCGCTGATGACCATCTGCCAGACAGATGTAGCCCCTTTTATTATAACTCTTTGAGCTCTACACTTCAACCAGTTCATCACCCAGAATAGCCTGAACCTGTTCATCTCACAGTTGGACAGTATCTACAGGAGGACACCATAAGGGACAGTATCAAAGGCCTTACTAAAGTCCAGAAAGATTACATCTGCCATCATCCACCAAGCGGGTGACCTTATCGTCGAAAGAGATCAAATTACTAAGGCGAGACTTTCCCTTGATGAACATATGTTGACTATACCTGACAACAGCATTGTTCTTTAAATGTCTTTCAATATCTCCCAGGATAAATTTATCCATAGCTTTTTCAGGGACTGACATCAGACTAACAGGTCTGTAGTTTCCTGTATCATCTCTCATACTCTTTTTGTAGATGGGTATAACATTGGCTAGCTTCCAGTCAGCAGATACCTCCCCAGACACCCATGATCTCCGGTAAATTGGTGCAAGAATTCATGTGTTTAGATTAGACAGTTTTTACTAGATAAAACAAAAACTGCACGTGCAAGCAAAGCAACACAAAGAATTCATTTGTTATCTCCCATCAGCGGGTAGGTGTTCAGCCACCTCTAGGAAAGCAGGGTTCATCACACACGTAAGGGTTTCTTGGGAAGACAAACGCCATCACTCTAACATCTTCCCTTTTCCTCCTTCTTTACCCAAGATTTTATTGCTGAACTTGACATCCTATGGTATGGGACGTCCCTTTGGTCAGTCTGGGTCAGCTGTAATGGTTCTGTCACCTCCAGCTCCTGGTGCATCCCCAGCCTCTTTGCTGGCGGGGCAGCATGAGAGGCTGAAAAGTCCTTGGCTCTGTGTAAGCACTGTACTGCAACAACCAGAAACATTGGTGAGTTATCACCACTGTTTTCATCAAAAATAAAAAATACAGAATTGCGTGAACCTCTACAGAGAAAATTAATTCTATTGCAGCCAAAATCATGATACTGGTTTTCAGTGGCTACAATGGCAAATGATATGCATATAGCTTCCTTCCATGTGAGGAACAGAGGTGAACTTCAGCTCAGGAGCACAGGCTGACCACATCTGGCAGAGCAGTGAGAAGGCTGCTGGAAGTGCTTGCAGAAACACTGAGAGGATAAATGCTCTAGAAACAATTTAAACATCCTGTATGGCTTGAAAGCAACAGCCTGAGAGGAAGCAGAGGAAGGAGCAGTGCTGCTTATAAATGAGATAATAACCAAGCTGGAAGCTCTGGATGAAAGCAGCCATTACATGGCATTTTATTCTATGCTTGGATGCACTAAGTCTCTGATCAGTCTCTCTGTTGGCTGGTGAGGTCCAGCTCCTCATCACTCCTTTAAGAGATCCAACATTCCTCTTAGATCTAAATAGTCAGAAATATCAGGGAGTTTACTGGAGCTCCACACCCCTATTTATGCTTACAACTTGTGTCATTTTATACAATTCCTATTCATACTTTGTGGTGGTTTTACCCAGCCAGACAGCTGAGCTCCATGACATCTGCTGTCTTACTCGCCCTCCTCAAAGGGAAAGGGGGAGAAAATACGATGAAGAGGACTCAAGGGTTGAGATAAGGACAGGGGGATCACTCACTAATCATCATGACAGGCAAAACTGACTCAGTGTAGAGAGATTAGAGAAATATATTGCCTATTATTAATACAAGCTAGAGAAGTGAGAAACTAAGAAAACAAACTAAAAACACCTCCCTCCCATCCACCCTCTCCCAGCAAGCGGCACAGGGGAATGGGGAATGGGGGCTGCAGTCAGTCCATGACACCGTGTTTCTGATGCTCCTTCACAGGCACTCTCTGCTCCCGCTCCAACTTGGGGTCCCTCCCATGGGATGCCGTCCTTCCCGAACTGAGCCTGCGGGGGCTGCCCACAGGCAGCAGCTCTTCAAGAACTGCTCCCACATGGCTCTGTACCACAGGGTCCATCCCCCAGGAGCAAACTGCTCCAGCACGGGTCCCCCACGGGCGGCAGCTCCCCCCAGACCCCCTGCTCCTGCGTAGGCTCCTCTCCACAGGCTGCAGCAACGGCCCGGGGCCTGCTCCTGTGGGGGATCTCCATGGGCCACAGCCTCCTCCAGGCCACATCCACCTGCTCCACCGGGGGCTCCTCCACGGGCTGCAGCGTGGAGATCTGCTCCATGTGGGTCGCATGGGCTGCAGGGGGACAGCCTGCTCCACCAGGGGCCTCTCCACAGGCCGCAGGGGAACTTGTGCTGCGTGCCTGGAGCACCTCCTGCCCTCCTTCTGCACTGAATTTGGGGGCTGCAGGGCTGGTTCTCACTCCTCGCTCTTCCAGCTGCTGTTGCACAGCAGCTTTTTCCCTTTCTTAAATCAGCTCTCACAGAGGCGCAAACAAAATCACCTATTGGCTTGGCTGTGGCCAGTGGTGCGTCCGTTTGGAGCCAGCTGAAATTAGCTCTGATCTAGCATGGGGCAGCTGCTGGGCTCTTCTCACAGAAGCCACCCCTACATCCCCCCCGCTACCAAAACTTTGCCACATAAACCCACTACACGCTTCCTAGATGCTAGCTGTCATGGATCTAGGTAGTGAAAATATATCGATCAATGCAGAAGATTTCTCCTTCATACCATTTCATACAGTATAACATAGCCAGAGTAGGTATAGCACAACAGGCTAATTGGAAATATTATGACCTGAACTACACTGAACTTGGAATATGAGATGGTCCATGCAAGAAATTCCTAGGGGATAGCTGTAACTGGAAGTAGATACAGTTGGTGCTTTTCCTCAGTGCAGGTTAGGATGATTCCAAAATAAAGGAAGCTAGAGGAAATTACACAGGCAGAGAGAATTTAAAGGAAGTAAATTATGACACTTGGTAGCAAATTCAAAAAAACATTATGATTTGTATAAAAGAAGTGGGCATAGTTCTGATTTAGACTTTTCCTTTCACCTAATGTGAGTATATTGTTCCTTTTATTTTCTTTCTGAAAGTCAAAACTGACCCTGCTTTGATGGAGAGATTGGAGCATAGACCTCATGAGGTCCCTTTCAGCCTGAATTATTCAAAGATAATTCTGTGTTTGTTCTAAATATTTTGAATTGTGAATTACACCAGATGTTGAAAGACTGCACTGACTGCCACCCAGACAGGACAAGTGTTTAATCTTTTTCACTGGTCCCACTCCCATCGCCAAGGACATCACCATTAGTCCAGCAAATTACTGATGTTCCCAGTACAACTGACCCTCACTCTTTCTCACATGAGGCAGAGTCCAGTTGTGTTTAACCATCTCTCTCAGTCCAGATACACTTGTTTTCAACAACATTTTATTGTATCACTCACATCACTGCTCAGTAAAAAAAAAAAAAAAAAAAAAGAATTTGCTAATACATGAACAGAAATAATTTCTGAACCTCATGAGCAGGGAGACAGCATCACTAATAATGACCAGAATGTGGGAACAAGGTGAGTGAACTGCTTAGCCAGACATTGCAGCCTGACAAAACATGCCTGAAATGTGTAACTGATGTGGAAAAGGGGGAAAAAAAAAAAAAAAAAGAAAAAAAAAATGGTTGCACACTGCAACCAGGAAAGGAGTTCTCAAGATTTAATCTATTCTGCAGCACACTTGAGTGTTCAGAGAGTTTCCGTATCACCTTTCACATTCTTAAGCTTTTTTTCCAGGGCTGTAAACTCTGTTTCAGTTGGCTACATAAACAGGCAATCAGATCTTGGCAACCAACACACCAGAAGGGTCTGGAAATGACTTGTGCAGCCCACAAAGTAGTTATGGATGCACAAGGAAGACTAAGTTATACAGTGTACCCAAGTCCCATTACAGACCAATGGTAAGTTGATCTGTTACTATACTAACAGCCCTATCAGAAAAACTCCAACCAATTTTGCTGAAATGAAATAAGGCCCTATAGATTCCTATCCCAACTTTAAGCCTAAGGCTACATTTTTTTTTCCAGCTTTTCATACCAGTAGGAACCATTCATTCTACCCTTCTCAACTAAAACAACAAATGAAAGAGCTGAAAATCAACTGCCCTTCAGATATATTTCCATTGAAAGAAATTTCCCTGTATTATAACGTAATGGAAGAAGAATATGCAGTATTAACTTTTGTACAAATATGTTTTGTATATCCGCTAAAGTGTCCATGAAAAGAAAAAAAGTTAAAGTTCACACAATTTTGAGCAGTGATTCATTTCTGTTGTGTTCAAAATGTCTTCCATCTGTGCCATTACAAAAGCTGAGGAAAAAAAAGCCATGCCACAGCAGTTGCATAGACCATGGATTAGTATTCAAAGTATTCCTTCTTGCACAGCACTGACACTAAGGAATAGGTTGTCTTTTCAATGAGGCTCCAATGTGTTATTTGAATGGAAACAAATTCATTCAGAATTTTCTTCCATTCAAGATAGTAATTGATTGACTTTAAGAAAAAAACAGTTATTCAACCCATCTAGCAAAGTTCTTCCATGCAGTATTCTTTCTAAAAAGATACATTCTTTATTACAATTCACACAGTAACATGAATAAAATAAAATCAGCTTGCATGAACATATATAAAAACATATATATTTTTTGCAAATAGGGAAACAGAGGAAAGATGAACTGAGGCTTGCCTCATATATCAGGACATCTCTGAGTAACATTAAAACTCATTGTTTTAAGAGTTGTGTTCTGTGGCCTTCTAACAGTACTTAATGGCCCAGACAACAGACCTAATTTAGTCAAATGCTTACAGGTCTACTGTTGAAGCGATATGGCATTCTCTCTCTCTTTTCTTAAATAAGGGAGACTTTTTGCTTGAAAACAAGCAAACAAACAAACAAACAAACAAAAAGTGTGCTTTTTCAAATCAAGTTTTTACAAAAGAGAGTTGACCTTTCCTTAAAAATAAAAGTTATTTTTAATATTTTATGTAGAAAGCTTATTACAACGTATGATTATTTTTTCTCATAGCAAAAAATCCACTCTTGAAATTGATATCAAAAAATTGAGAACAATTTCAATATGTGCCAGTAATTTTTGTTAAAGCTTAAAGTGTGGAAATTGAGTTCAGTTTTAAAAGCTCTAAACAATACATCTGTAAAATGTACTTGGTTCTATTTCTGAATCCCTGTCCATGCAGTAATAAATTGCCTTAGCCAAAGACTTTTTTATTTATTTATTTATTTTTCTAAAAAGAACATTGGGTTATTATCTTTGTTAAACCCTTATGTTATTTCCATCATTTCCCTGTGCTTGTATAGTTGTTCATTCATAAATGCCCTCACATGTATAAGTATTTTATTCTCTTTGGTGTCAGTGGAGATTATATGTGTTTTTGTGAAGGAGGTGTTTAAAAACATCTGTGAAAAAGCCTCCTTTGGAGAATTTTGAAAGATTTTTCAGAAGGTTACTTTATGGATTTTGCAGCCATATTACTGCCTGTGCAGATATCAGAAATATTGCAGAAATCATCTGATAGTTCAGCTTATTATTATTATTATTATTATTATTATTATTATTATTATTATTATTTCTTTTTTGTTATTTTTTTATTTTTATTGTGAAGTTAAATTTCTGTTTGGGAAGTGTGTGGGAAATGAGGTTCCATGGTACTTCAAATAGTCCCTTCCTCCTATACATTCCTGTGAATTTCTTTCTGAGTGCTATGTGTGAGGAAATGTGTCAGAACACAAATGGTTTACCCGAAATAACGTGGGACATTTAGGAGTCTGCAGAATGCATGTCGCTAAGTAAAAGGGTTGTCTCATACATCTGTCTATAGCTGAGTTTCACAGCGTACTTCACATGTCACTGCTCAAAGCATGCTTGCACATTCTTCACTTGACTCAGACACATGCCAGAAAATACCAGTACCAACTGTTTTCTTTAGATCCTACTTTTTTTTTTTTTTTTTTCTTGATGGGAGAAAACTCCACTGACAGATCCACTTGATAGAACTAAAAATCTTCCCAGCAGTTACATCCATCTAGTGTCATCTCTGCCATCAGCCACGGGGTACTGGTATGCTTTCTGTACATGTGTAGGGGATCAGCAAACACATTTCCCTGTCTTTCAGTACCCAAAAAAGCACACAGCAGAAAGGCAGAAACATGAAACAATTAAAGAAGAAAAGTCTGAAAAACAGATTCTCTATTTGTGTTGAAAAGGAAAAAAAAGAAAAAGAACAAATCAAGAAGCTGGATGGCAGTCCTTCTTCCGTGTTGTAAGTTTACAGGCATTTTCAGATGTCAAGCTGTTCTGTAAGTTGACAGACAATAGCTTAGGGTTACCTAGGAAACTCCAACAACAATGATATTCTGGGCAGTCTTAATAAATGTTATTTAAATTAAAAAAGATTTCCACTCTTTTATGTGTGCAATTATGCTAATTAAATTGAAAGAGAACTCTGACATTTCCAATTAGCATTTACCACAAAAGGTATATATGCAAATATAACAGAAGGTAAATACTGATTTGAAAAACCAAAATACATAGTGTGGTATCATACTTCAGCAGCACAATTAGACAGAACAAACTTTTCTTAACCAAAATAAAAGTTGTTTTCAATGTATAGCAGTTGCTGAGAGTCTATGTAAAACATCTGAAAATAAAAGCAAACCTTCCAGAGATGATATAAGCAAATGTATTAAAACGTATTCAAGATTGTGTTGTAGTGCACTGTGTTTCAAAAATGGTATATATATATGTATTTATTGCTGTAGTTCTTGGTCTGAAATTATTTTTCAAAGTACTTAAATTAATAAATCACATATACTATTTGGGAAAAGGGAGGGGGGAGTTAGCCTTTTATGGAAATGTTCTGGAACTTCTTTTTAAAATTCTGACAGTATATTGAGGCTTCTCAGCCACTGGAATGATAAAAAATACACAGTGAAATCCTGTCAATCCTACTGTAAAAAAGCCTGCAGAGGAAGACCATCTGGTTCACTCTGGTCACTGATTTGTGACGCTGCACTGCAAGACTAGCAGTGAAAGCATGGCCAGATCAACAGTGATGGATCTAGTGGAATAATTTAAGAAGTTAGCTAGATGCCTTTGCTGGTCTTTAGAGGATGGCATGTTCCCTGTGTGCAAACTCCACCATTTCAGCTTGAACAGTGCAGTGAGGTGATTTGAGCTAACTTCATTGCCCTGACATGGCTCAGGAAGCATTTACAAAATATCTTCTAGTGATACCCATAATGATGGATAACCACTAGAGCACTATAATAGGATAATATAAACACTCCACCCTAAGTTGTCAATAGAACATTTGACATAAAGACATTTTTGCTGACAAATTGTTGGGCCAAAAGGAACCTCTCTTGCTCTTCCTTTGATTTTGCCCAGTGTAACATGTACTTTTTCATTCTGGGCCTGTCCTGCACTGCCTACCCTGCCACCCTGCTACACTACCCACATCACCTACCCTGCTGTGGCCACTGTTAAGAGTATAATTTAGAATATGCTATAATTTGTCCCAACTAATACATCTGGGAGGATAAGGAAATAGTGACCACTTTTTGATTTACATCCTCTAATGTTTTTGTTTGTCCTTTAGAAGGGCTTTGCAGGATCACTCGGATAGATTATTAGGTTTATCATGGTCCATGTTGCATGATGTTGTTAACATTTTTCACTAGTACATAACATAACACTGCTACCAAACAGACTGACACTTAACAGCGTAGTATTTGTTAAGTGGAACACTGAGACAGGTGGAAGAATGTTTGAGAAACTGGTATTAATTCTTTCTATCTGATATGTTTTTTAATACATAGAATTATTTTGCCATTGAACCCACAGGGGTCTTATTTTATGAGTCACCACTAGTCAGGAAATCTCATTTCTAAAGGACTAGAACCAAAACTGCTGCAGAAACCGAAGAACATGTACTCAAATGTTTTCCTATTGGAAAGCAAATGCTCTCACAATTAAAGGACAGAGAAATTGTAAGGACAGCATGGTGCAAAGGGAGAAGTCAAACCTCTGCTTTCCACTTAGGTAGTATATGAGAGATTTTGTGTACTAGATTTTGTTCATTTTTTATGATATGTTGGTGGCTCGACAGAGTGCAATCACCTTTTTATTTTTATTTATTTATTTATTTATCTTTAAGTATGAGCTTTTATTGCAGTTAAAGCATCTCCTTGGTGATGCTGAAGAGATTTCCCACACACACACACTCTACACATCAACAGCGCTGTGGTCTGACCATGGTCCAGGCTGAAACCTCTGTGCCTGAATGCTTTGGGAAGGGAATTGCTCCGGTACTCAGCTGAATATTGCAACCCTTTGAGTGACTCATCTGATCTGAGAATTTCTATTGACTACTGCTTTTATAAAGGAGTGTGAAAGAAACACATAGGTATGTTACTTTCTTTTTCTTTAGATTTAATTGTTCATTTGTACAACACCCTTCATAAAATGTGATGTTTTGCTGCAGAAGTGGACCTGAAACATCATGACACAAAACCTCCTTTTTGAGATCAATTCCGTTTCAAATTCCTCCTTTGTGGAGGAAGAAGGTATCCCCTCAAGGGAAGAAAGATATTTTCTCTTTACAGAGAAACTGTATAAATTGTTTAGATTCACCTTAAATCTCCAGTTACGACAGTTGTGCACAAAATGTGGGTGTCTGACCCACGTAAACATACTTAGTGGGTGATTTGGATCCAAGAGGCTAGCAACCATCCTCATTGCTCTTTCTTCTGGCTTAAAAAAAATAAAATGCAGCAATCGTATGTCACAGAACTGCCAAACAGATGATGAGCTGGTGATTGTTGTCAGCAGACTTGGTGGGATTGGATTACTTGATCAATTTCTTGCATGAGTAAACATGGACCTGAGCAACCTGCTCTAGTCATCCCTGCTTGAACAAGGGTTTGGCCTGGGTAACCTCCAGGGTCCATTCTAACCTCAACCAGTCTGTGATTCAGTAATGGCCAGGAATCTAACATCTTTTTGGTAATTTGTTATATTTGTTCTGACTGGGATAGAATCCATTTTCTTTATAGTTGCTTGTATGGTACTGTGTTTTGGATTTTTGATGAAAACAGTGCTGATAACACACCAATGTTTTAGCTGTTGCAGAATAGTGCTCACACAAAGTCAAAGACTTTTCTGTTTCTCATGCTGCTGTGCTAGTGAGGAGGCTGGGGAGGGGACAGAACCAGGACAAAGGAATATTCCATACCACACGACTTTATGATGAACAATAAAAGCTGGGCAGAAAGAAGGAGGAGAGAAGGAGGTTCAAAGTAACAGCTTTTGTCTTCCCAGTTAACTCAACATGTGATGGCCCTCGTTTTCCTGGAAATGGCTGAACATCTGCCTGTTGATGGGAAATAGTGGGTGAATTTCTTATTTTCTTTTGCTTGTGAGTGCAGCTCTTGCTTTACTTATTTAATTGCCTTTATCACAGCCCAGGATCTTTTTCACTTTTACCTTTCCACTTCTATTACCTATTACACTGGTGGGAAGTGAGCAAGTATAAATTCTGGGCACCACAGTACAAAAAGGACATTAAACTGTTGGAGAGTGTCCAGAGGAGGGCGACAAAGATGGTGAAGGGCCTAGAGGGGAAGACATATGAGGAGCGGCTGAGGTCACTTGGCCTGTTCAGCCTGGAGAAAAGGAGGCTGAGGGGGACCTCATCGCAGTCTACAACTTCCTCGTGAGGAGGAGTGGAGAGGCAGGTGACCTATTCTCTGTAATCACCAGTGATAGGACCCGCAGGAACGGTGTTAAGCTGAGGCAAGGGAAGTTTAGGCTGGACATCAGGAAGAGGTTCTTCGCTGAGAGGGTGGTCACACACTAGAACAGGCTCCCCAGGGAAGTAGCCACTGTACCAAGCCTGTCTGAATTTAAGAAGCATTTGGACTGTGCACTTAGTCACATGATCTAAAATTTTGGGTAGACCTGTGTGGTACCAGGTGTTGGACTTGATGATCCTTATGGGTCCGTTCCAACTCGGGATATTCTATGATTCTATGATTCTAAGTAGTTGTGTGGGACTCAGCTGCCTGCTGGAGTTAAACCACAGCACTGGCAATTATGGAACGTTGATCAGGAAACTAATTAACCTACCCATCTACAAAGCAAAGCAAAACAAAACATGTTTTCACATGGTTTTAAGTGAAGGAGAGTCATGGTGCACTACAAATTATCAAACTTCATTTAAAAAAAAATGAATTTTTTTGTTAATGAACAATAAAACCCTAGATTTTTTGTTTGTTTGTTTGAGAAGCCAGAAGAGCCTGTTCTCTCTTTAACCCTGTCATACCATAAGCCTGAGGGGTTTTCCAGCATGAAGGATACACATTTCTGTGTGGCAAGGATATCACCTCACCACATGTAAATTGGCTTAAACTGCAGCAAAGCAGATTTAGGTTAGACATCAGAACAAACTCATGCAAGGAAGGAGCCTGTTCAGGGAGGCTGTGGATTCTATGAAGTGAGAGCTTTCTAAAATAAAGTAGGAGTATCTGTCAGAAATGACATAGGAACAGCTGATCCCTCTTTCAGCAGGGAAAAAGAAATACATTTTCCAGCTCCTTTACAGATCAATATTCTAAGATTCTCTAAAATAAATAAATAATAAAAACAATGATATTTTGCTATATTACTTGCAATGTAGACCTCAGTCAACAGTAATAATTTAATTTAAAAGCATTGAAATAATTCCTTTTACTGGAAAAGAAAATAAGGTAAGTTCTGGAAACAAAATTCTTAGCCTCTAAAATTTGTGGCTGAACTGTGAACAATAACAATAAACTTGGGAAAAGGGAGGTAAGTACTTACTCATGGTATGGTTTCTTGTCTTCAGCCCACAATGTGGGAGCATCTGGAGGAAGAAACAGTTGATTACCTTTGTGAAGACTTTTTTTTTGCCTTTTTTTTTTTTTGTTCCTACCTTTGTACTGGACTATGAAAAAATATATATATATATATATGCTTTATCAGTGTTGATCTGATGAGGGGTTGTTTCGTTTTCCTAGCAAAATTAGAAATAGTTGAGAAAAGGTGGAGAGAAATTATAAGCATCTTTAAATACATGTTACAGAAGTTATACATTGTAAGAAAGGAGTCTGAGGTTACATATTAGAGGAAAGCTTATCTAATTTCTAATCTTTCTGATACAGGATTTTGGACATTTCCCTAACATGAGGTCTTTTAAGACTGGATTAGGCAAACATCTGTTGACAGTATTAGAGACCCTGCCTGAAGGCAAAAAGGTAGACAAATAGCCTTTTGAAGTCTCTTCCAGCAACATTTCTGTTAGTATTTTGGATTTACTGACTAACTAGTTATTGTTTCCTGTGGAGAAAAGAAAAAAAAAAATTACACTTCAAATTGCACTTTAATCCTAGATTATAAATCAGTCTAAAGTAAATTAAAAGGTGTTTGCTGAAAAAATTTGGACACTATTGCAGGTTTTTCTTTCATTAGTAATAAAAGAAATATATTGGTATACAGCCATTGCTGTAGGCTAAAGAAATTAGCTACTAAAATTTGATAACATAATTAAGCAATAGTCCCTGGTGTTGATGTCTCTGTTATGAGATAATAGATGGCAAGGAGATTTATATATATTGAATCTATACTTAACAGCACATGAAGATGCAATATCCAAAAACTTTGTGGTAGCACCTTCAGAGGAAGGGGGTTTATTTTTCTGCAACAGCAAGGAATGTCCTGTGTTTTTTGTTTTAATTCAAGTTTCAATAATTACTCTGATGTTTCTGTTGCTTGAAGATCTATGATGTTTTAAGTCTAGGTGCCATCAGGACATGAAATCATACCAGGACAATATGCAACTCTTCCCAAGTTATTCATGACAGCCCATAGTGCAGAGATCTCAGAGGAGCTCTCAGCAGTGAGTCTCATCTACATCTGAAAATTCAGGCAAATTGATGGTACCTCATGTATTTTATACAATTTCAGTAATTTTTTAGCAGCAACCATGCCTTAAAAGCATAATTTGAAAAAAAGCTTCTGTCTCAAAAGAGGAGACAGTAGGATACCTAGGGATTTTTTTTTAAATTATTTTTTGGATCATCCTAAGGAGGATCAAGTTCTTGAAAGTCCTGATGTGCTGCTTTATTTTATTTTTAATAATAATAATAATAATAATAATAATAATAATATAGTGTCATAAAATCTGCCTCCTTGGAAATATTGTTATTTTAAAATCTTCACTATATTTGGATTAGCAGAAAGGCCATAAATATCCTTAATAATTGATGGGGTGAAACATGAGTATACAAATGAGTATACGTAACCTATCCTAGAGGTAGGCTAGTTGGATTAAAATCATAGAATCATAGACTCATTTAGGTTGGAAAAGACCCTTAAGATCATCAAGTCCAACCATCCACATAACTACCAGGAATACCATGAAATCATGTCCCCTAGGACCACATCTGCATTTCTTAAATACCTCCAGGGATAACAAATCTACCGGTTCCCTGGGCAGCCTGTTCCACTGCTTGACCACCCTCCCACTCAAGAAATTCCTCCTAAAGTCCAATCTAAATCTCCCTTGATGCAACTTGAGACCATTTCCTCATGTCCTATCACTTATCAACTGAGATAAGAGACTGATACCCTCCTCATTGCAACCATCTTTCAGGGAGTTGTAGAGAGCAATGACATCTCCCTTCAGCCTTCTTTTCTCCAGACAAAACAACCCCAAATCCCTCAGCCATTCCTCATATCTTGTTTTCTAGTCCCTGCACCAGCTTCCTTGCTGTTCTCCGAAAGCATTCCAGTAGCTCAATGTCCTTCTTGTAGTGAGGGGCACAAAAGTAAACATAGTGCTCAAGTTGAGGTCTCACCAGAGCTGAATACAGAGGGACAATTACTTCCCTGGTCCTCCTGGCCACACTATTTCTGATGCAAACCAGGATGACATCAGTCTTCTTGTTCACCTGGGCACACCGATGGTTTTTGTTCAGCTACTTGCCACCCAGCACCCCAGGTCCTTTTCTGCTGGTCAGCTCTTCAGCATGCCTGTGCTACGGCATGGGGTTGTTATGACCCAAGTCCCAAGAACACTTATAATGTACAGGACCTGGCATTTAGCCTTGTTGAACACCATATAATTGGATGCAGTCCATCAATTCAGCCTCTGCAGGGATTAGTCTGCTCATATTTAAACAGCTATGAAAGGTTTTGTTAAAAAGGGAACAGTCCAGAAGCCAAGGCAAAGTCCCCTTGATTTTGTTCTTCTTGCAGCAGCCTGGCTGTGAGATCTCTGGCAGGTGTGGGATGTCCTTCCTCCTTTAAGAAAGACTGTGTGTGTTTGACAGCTGGAGTCAAGGTTGGGGAAAGACAGAGTTGAGGCAGCTGGCAGCATTACTGCAGGCAGACAGACTTCTGGAAGAAGAAAGGTTCTACCTACAACAATTTCATTAACAAAATGATGTATTCCAGCTAAAGAACATTTCCACAGAATCACTTCAGCCATCTTATTTTCTTGAATCCATTCACTGGGCTCCTTTTCAATCACATGCCACTTGAAGTCCCAAGAAGGTTTATAATCAAACATATACGCTGCTCAGGTAAAATGCAGCACATATAAAAATCAGAAGACAGCTATGCAAAGCTTTATTTTTATCCTTTTAATTAATATCTATGAAAGTTGTTTAGCTCCATGCCTAAATACATTTATAGATAGTTTATATCCTTTATTATTATTATTACTATTTCAAAATAATTAAAAGGAGGATTTAGTGGTATAAGTTTCTGGAATAGTCTTCCAATACACATTCAGGAGGCAAAGCTCTAATTTCTTGTCCAGCAACATGGTAAGAGTTTGTACAGAGCTTTATGATGTGATCATATCTGATAAATAGATGTGGGATTCTTAAACTCTTCATAAATTGGTTAATTCCATCTGGACCTGTGATAAATGAGTGGGTGTAATGATCTTATTATTAAGGTAAGGTAATTATTTTCTAAGGGATTTTATTTTTTGTTTGATTGTGTATGTTCTTCACCATTATCTCAGGATACCATGGTGACAGAAGCTGTGACATGGAAAGGCAACAGTGCCGATATCAGGCAGAAGATACAAGTAATGAAGTTTTTCTGTCTAGGAAAAGCCATTTTTCAAGGCGTATATATGAATAATCCAATGGCAATAACAATTACCCTCTCAATATTTGCAGCAGCATATGTAAATTGCATCTAAATAATTGATAAAAGTACATTATAAAATCAATTGGAATTACAGATCCTTAGTGTAGGGAAAAGGCCTCAAAGGAAAACAAACTTCGTTCAATCCCATAAAATAAAAAATAATTTGGTATTTTCAGATGCATTTTTTTTTTAACATTTCTTTGTTTCCTCAATAGACAGACAAAAATAATTACAGATATGTATTCCAAATCCTCTCATGTTACTCATTTTAATAACAGGAGATACAGTGGCATATCTTCCAATTATTAACTGCCTTAACTTTATCACTTCGTTTTCATGCTGAGCAATATTTTGCTGCATGATTGCTAAAGGCAAAATAGAGCAATATTTTTAACAGCATGTACCAACTTAACTGTAATATTCAGCAGCCAAAGGGTCATTCAGAAGAGATGCCTTTGTAAAAATATAAATTAGCAAGAATTGGTTTATTATGATAATGTCCTTTCTAGGGGAAAAAAAAATATTTTGCTTTACATTTGTTAGACACATGGGCAGAGGAAGATATCACTTACTTCAACTGAATAAGAAATAACTTCTGTAAAAATATTTCTCTGTAAAAATATTTCCCCATATTATCAGTTTCTTCAGTTCCAGAAGGATGGCCAGCACTGGGCCCTAGCTCAGACAAAGGATGTGGAAGAAAATAGCAGAAAATCTGTGAACAGAGAAAGTCCAAGAACATTCTGGTAATCTAGACATTAAAAAATCCCTTTTATCTTAATCTGATACCTGAAAATTGTGTGTGCCTGATAGGCCTAACAAACTGAACGTAGGAAATATACCTATGTCACTCAATCATTTTGTCAAAATAGCAAAAACTGTTTGTTCAGAGCAATTTGAGGTCTCTGCTATGTATATCAAGAGTTAGTAAAAATATTTTTGTCCATGCAGGTAGCCTGTTAATCACCAAAGGATGCTTTCTCACTGTGCTGTAAAAATCCTTCATCTAATAGATGAGTATATAGTTCAGTTTTTCTCTAGGAATACTGGACCCCTCAGCTTCTGTTCCATTAAAGCCAGTCATGGAAGTCAAATGTATACAAGGAAATTCCATCAATATCTCGTGTCTTTCCCAACCTTATAAAGGGTCTGTTCCCAACTGTGTTTACAGACTTTTTCAGAAATTTCTTATAAATTTAATATATCTGGTGTCAGTTTTCTCCCTATCTACTAGAAAGTGGAACCTAAAAATGCAGAGGTATTTACTTCCAAAACCTGAGAGATGATTCCATTCCACTCACTCTCATCACATCGGCAAGCCAAACTGCTCAGGGTCTCTCTGAGAAATCAGAAGTTGGATTTCCCACACCTTCTGAAAACATAGCATACTCACCACCATTTACACATTGCCTATGATTTCCAAGAAGGTAAAATAATCTAATACATGTAATACTATTGCTACTAGGGAACAGTAGATAAGGCTGCATTTTAAGTTAGGTAGACCTAGTTGCATGAGGTGGTTAGGAAAAGCGGCTGCCTTAGCAATATTTACTCTACACAAAAGTTTCATTGGCTGAGTTCTGTGTAACACTGCACATTTTAATGTCACAGAAATCAAGTTATTCCTAGGAACACTTACATTGTGCTTTAACTGAGGATAAGCTAGAATGAATGCCTGAAAATCAAAAGTAAGCTTACAAATTGTATAGTCTGTCAGGGTAGTCAGAATAATTTAATTATGGCTTAAAATTGCCTCTATAATAGAGAATTACAGGATTGTAAAATTTCTGAAGAGATTAAGAATTCTTTCTTGTTTGTTTTCTTGTCTGTCCTTTTCATTATTTGGACCACGTTTTCCGTGATAGTTACACACATGGCTTTTCTCCAGGTGAGCTGAACACAAAAGAGGAGAATTTCTTTTTCCTGATTGCATTATGCAGACCCAGAGAATACTCATAATACACAAACGAAATCCCTGGCATGCTGATATCGATTGGGTATTAACCGCTGATTTCAGAGTAAGGGTCCTCCTTAGCCATGTGAACCTAGCAGAGTTTATGAACCTAGACTTGAACCTGGACTTGAGTTTATGGCTCAGAGCCTGGAGACTGGGAAGAGACAAAATGTTCTTCTGCTCTTGACCTTGTACCCTTCAGTTGTTTTCTTAATTAGAAACATTGTACTGTACTGTACAGAAACTACACAGGCTGCCAGTCTCACTGTGTTCCTGTAACCTGGGGCTATTATTTTGCAGATTACACACTCTTGAAGCATTCTGTATCATTATTTTTAATTATAAGAACTTTTCTCAGTCTTTCAGAACTGCCAAAATAGGCCATGGGTATGAAATGCAGATAACTGAGATCCATCAGTTAAACAATTCCTAATGATTCCAGAAAAAAAAAAAAAAAAAAAGACACTTGAAAGAATAAAATTGGATCATTCCTGATATAATCAAGCTCCAAGTGAAGGTATTATTATTTAAGTGAATGCAGCTTCAGATCTTAATTATAGAAGGGTTGAGCCCTTGAACATCTTAATAACAACTGCTGTTTTCTAAACTTTTTAAGGAGAACAAGATTGCCGACTGATCAGAAATAAACATTTGGAAGACTTGGAGAAAGTATAAAAGAAATAAAAATCTATGTTACCCTAAAATATTCCATTCTGGATACCCCAAATTGAGGAAATCCTAAATGTTTTTATTATTATTATTATTATTTTATTATTCTAGAAATTGACAGCTGGGGTTTTTATACTTTACGTATAGCAAGAAGCTAATCTTTTCCAGATTGCATTCATAAAACACCAGGAGATCGTTAGGTAAAAATTCAACAAAGATGAAAAACTCTATTCATTTTTATAATTGCAAACTACAAGTTTTATTTTTGCAGATTTTCAATTTGCAAGGCATATGTTACATGTATATGTTATCACACGTTATTATACATATGATATTGTATACGTTGTTTAGACCCTTCAAATGTCTTAATGAGGGCTTTTTAAACCTAATGTTTTTCAATCCTTTTGAAACCTAAAGTAAAAGTATAGATTTGAAATATATTCTCTGCTAGTGCTGATCTCACTGTATTCCATTATGTCAGAAAAATGATTTTTTGGGGTTCCCTTCCTTTGGCTCCTCTTCAATGACAAGATAAGGTGTAATTTCCATTGAATTACAGGTCTATGGGGGCAGACAAATTGCCTCTAATCTAACAGTTCTGCACATATAGAGAAGCCTTCTGCACCACAAACAATAATAGAATATTTAATATTTGTTCTAAGAATTCTGGTTGGGAAGTTTTAGATTTTAGAGGTCATCTCCAGAGAGGGAATCATATATTTTCATGAGCCAATGGACCAACACTGCATGTGTCATGCAATGTGTCTTCTCTTGATGCAAGGTCTGAAAGAGATCCCGCAATGTTAGTAAAAGAAATACAAATAGCACACTTAACATCATTTTCATAATATTACTTGTGAAAAAGATTTGCTTTATAGCCTATATTGCTTGATATAGCCTACCATATATGTTCACGCTTTTTCCCTGTTTGCTTGTTCAATAACAGCTACAACACTCAGCTTAATAAATTTGGAACAGATCTGACCTCGGCCACATTGGATTGTCTCAGCTCATTTCAACATGAACACAGGGATTCACCATCAAGGATCATCCAGGGGCACCTAATACATTATTTTATATGTTTCTTTCCTAAAAGGAAAAATAAATAAATAAATAAATCAAAAAGGAAAACAGCTAGCAGATATTTATTGACTTGATACTAAACATATTTTTGATGTGTTCCAATAAAAAAGTTACATAAAGTAACACAAAGACAGCTAAGAAATAGTAAGGTAATGCCCTTTTTTGTAGTTCAAATTTGAAAGATGACAGGCAAAAGAAACATTTTCAACAGTCAGGACCCACACTGTCATAGCAAGTAAATGTTTCTATGTGAACCTCAGAAACAGAGATCAAAAAGTAAAAATCACATTCCTAAATGCAGCCTGCGTTTAGGCGTCATTATTACTTCAACCTTTCTTGTCCTGCTATTTTGTTTAACAGAAGAGGAATCTAAAAGCAACCTAAGTCTGCAAAGCTAATCCTCAAGTTGAATTTTAATAGTTAGATTTAATTGTAGGTAAAATAAATGCTATCTTACTCCACAGTTTTATTAATTTTTCTTCCTTGCTTAAAGACTTGATACAGTTATTCCTATAGATTCCTGTAGAATTCATCAGGAAAACACAAGTTTTGGAATAATTTTCCATGAAAAGAAAAAGCTTTATTATTTTCCTTCAACAACAACAACAAAACAAACAAAAAAAAACACTTTGTTTTGAATCAGCATTCATTTTTGAAACTGCAGGAATGATTAGTGGGAATTGCGGACCTCTGCATACTATACTGCTATATATACGTGCGGGCTCTGTTCTGAAGACAGATCAGGTTCATAGGCCATTCAGCCATACACAATAAAATCAGGAGAAGAAATTTTTTTTTTTTCTTGTAAGGCAGAATTTGCACTCTCCCTTTAAAAAAATGAATATTTCAGAATTCCCCAGTCTGGTAGTTGAATGAAATGAAAAATTCCACAGTAACAGAAACTGAAAAATAATAAAGAGTAATGAACTTATCAGATGAACTTAATATTAAACTTAATATTCATAATATATAAAACATAGGATGCCCAATCCTTCAGTGAATGAATTCACGTTCATGTCTCTACTGTCAAATTTCCATTTACAACTCTGACCAATCTGACGTATTTGTAAATACCCACATAATACCTGAGCATCATGCATATAACCCTAGTAATTATGAATACTACAACTGCTACAATACCATGATTCTATGATTATCAAATTGATTCTTATGGGAGACATACCTATTCCCCTATGTCAGTTAGTTTTTTCCATCTAGGATTAACACTGTTTTTAGTGCTTTTTGTTTGTTTGTTTTTTTGTAAGTAACAGATATCTTTAATCTATTGTCTAACTGATCTAACATAGTTTGATGCCTACATCTTTTCACTTTAAACAGTTACGGTCATGCAATCCTGCAATAGTTTTAAAACTTCTCTCTTAATTTTCATTTATGGTGTTCCCAGGCACTTGTGGATGTGGAGCATTAACTTTTTTTTTTTTTTTTTTTTTTTTCCCCACGGTTTTTGTTTTGTTTTGTTTTTCCACATAGTAATATATATTCTCCTGTATTCCAATTAGGCCATTTGTTATTAAAACATTTATATTTGCATTAGGAAGTGTAAAGATTAGGAGGTCTTGTGTGACGTAAGAAACCTATTGCACGATGCATTATTAACAGAGATTTATTTTATATTTTTAAATGCACAGTGAAGTTGCAAAGTTGTTTGAACTCCTGTGAATCTGTTTGTCTTTTAGTATGGACTTTGACATTTACTCAGAGCCTTTACCTTCATTTTTCTTTGACAGACTCAAATAAAAAGCATCTGAGCTAAAAATCTGTTCCTGAGCTCCCTGTAAAAGTAACAAATACCAAAAAGTATATGTGATGGATACTATTTCAATCTTATCTGGTCATTTTTGTAATTTCAGGAGGAAAACAAAAATGTATGTTATACAATGGTGATATTTAAGAGATATGAATACGGTGCTTATTAACACAATTTGAAAATATTAGTGGACTTGTATAACTTCAATGAAAATGTACTGATGCTTACTGATCGTGGGTAGGCTTAATCAGTTGGTTTTACTCATTTGGGCTGGAGGGAAGATATCTCAGTTAATGCTGAGTACAAACATTTATCAAAATGCAAATAATCAATCAAAAGTTGAAAAATTGTGCTCCATGTAAAGGTCTAGGCATTGTTTTCATGTTAAAATACTAGCTTACCTCAACTAATGCACATTCAAAAAAATATATATTTAGTTGAGTTTTATGGGTTAAAATTATGAAATTTGTCCAGTGTGTATTTGAGTGTGTAATAAAGAACACTGATTCACACTGTTTTGAAAAGAAAATCACAGGAAAGACTTTCTCTGAATGCCCATTGGAAATGTCTGTCCTATACCGTCGATTTCATTATAGTGTTAGAAACACTTTTGCCCTGAGTGTTTCTTCCAGTCCTGGTTCTTAATTGTTGTTATTTGGCAGCGTGAAATATTGATGACATTGGTCAAAAAGATTGACAGCTGCATGAATTGTTATTAACCAGCCTGTTGGTTGTAGCTTAAAGTTCAATAAATACCAAGATGAAGCATAAGCCTCAGGGATCCTCTTTTCTGAACGACTGGAAATTAACTACTTGATGTCTTTATAAGCCATCTATCTTTTCCTCATCATCCCCCAAATAATTTTATGGTGCTAAAAATGCTTGAGCTGGTAATGATTACTTCTTCTTCCAAGTATTTTCTCATAACCAGGGCTCATGATCCCTTACCAACCCTGAAAGAGGTGAAGACCAGATGCTACATGAGATGTGACTATCAGGTCTATTGTTCTTATCAGCATTCATCACCACAGCAAATACAAGGAAAATCATTCAGAAATATCAGGAGTTACAAAAGAACCTGGGTCAGAAGTATTTCTGAAGCAAGTCGGGAAGAATTTGTGTTACACTGATACATGAGAATGTTTTTCATCCCCCACATACAAGGATTGAAATACTATATGTAATGTGCAATCAAATATACCTACACACATCCACATAAGTTGCAGAGTCCATTTAATCATCTATCACATTACAGAACAAATCTTTAACAAAACACAAATTCTTATCAATACAGTCTTAAGATTTTTCTTAATGTTTCTGTGTGCATTCCATTTTTGAAATGCACACATCTATTTTCTCCCTCTTAAACAGTGGTTGAATTAGTCTTTTCAGAGCAAATACACTTTTTTTTTTTTTCTGCCTAGAAGCAAACTTAGATTTTTACCATGTTTTTTATCTGTTTCCGAGATATCTGATATGAGCTAGATAACATCTAGCTGGATATACATCTATACTGATCTAGATGGGTTCTCTGAATGTGTTAGCTATTCTGTATTCTTTATTATTATCACATTAATGGAACGTCTTCTTTTGGTCTTTGGTCAAAATAAGGTAGTTGTATTAACAAGAAGAATTTATTAAGGTTTCTCAGTCTTTGATTTCTTCAGTATAGAAAAATGGAATAAAGACCTTGCTGAATAAATACATGCTGAGTTGTCCCAGTTAAAACAGAAACAAAAATATTAGAAAATATATGTTCTAAAGCTGCATCCTTTCAGATATACTTGAAGCAATCATCATTTTGAATTTACGCAAATGATTCAGATGGACATGGTACTGTCCCAGCATTGTTAATTGTTATCACTTGTCCAAGCAGGGTTTATCTAACTGTAATAATATGGACTTTCTTAATCTCTATTTATCAAATCACATGTGGATAATATGACAGATGACACATTGTGCATAAGTTGGGGATGAAATCTTGAGGTTGCACCATACTGGAGCATGCAGTTGTTGTTTTGATATTTTGGGCCACTGATGCGTATTTATTTATTGTGAAGGGAATTTTGTCACTTATAGGTTATTTAGTCTCCTGGGAGGTTCCACTGTTAGATGCTTTTTCAGGGTGATTAGCATGAATATTTAATGTATATTGATAATGACAGAAAATTAACTTTTTCATTGAGAGTTAATTTAATAATTTCTCTCCATGACAATCATATTTTTCGAATATTTTAGAGAGCTAAAAATCTAATCCACTTTTACATTTGCTCTATTAAGTTGTACAGAAACAAGCTTTTCATTTTATTTCCTTTGAAATCAACCACTTACTATCCTTTGACCATTTTGATTTCTTTCTTGTATTGCAAAAGTTAGTCTTCCCCAACTTTACTCTACTGAACATATGAACATAACATAAAAGGACTAATAATATGTCTTAACTGCAGTTTATGTACAACTTTTGAAATGTTTTATTATTTGAATATCCTTTGGGTAAAACAAGAAAATGTAATTAAATGTTAAAAAGAATTGATAAGTAACTTGTTTAACCAATGGTTATAGTCTCCCTGCCTTTGTTCTCAGCGTCTGTAGTAATTGAACCTACTGCACTTCAATGGTGACATTTAATCAATGCATGTAAATCACCTTGGAGACCTATTATTCTTGTATTCATTAATCCGGTCATGCATAATACAAGCATGTAGGAGAATTATATAAAAAGTTTTTGCAACTGAGGTCAAAAACTGGCACATGTAGGGTTCTGCTCTTAAAATTCCAAACAACTTCTGCAATGTGATATACCACAAAGAGTCTGAAAAAGATTATAAGATCACTGAATTCAAGCTACATCAGAATTCTATTTAAATGAAATTTTGAGTTAGGAAATTCTCTGCAGATCATCTGATTGGATACTTCTCTTATTAACGGTGTAGTACACATCTCCTTTTTACTATCTTCTGGGGGGTAGATAAAGATGAAAATAAATATGCTGCTCACCTGCTTCTCAGGTAACTTCCTCCGTTGAATGGTAACTATCATAACCTATGGAAGAAATCTGGAAAAAGCAAATATGAGAGCTGCAGAAGAGATGGATTTTCTGTCCTTGATCAGTATGCAGTTTGCCATTCTACTTTTTGTTCCCTTCAGCTCTTATGAAACATCCATTCAACACAAAATTTCAGAATATATGGTGAATATTTCACAGGAAGTTTGAATTTAATGCAGTAAAATTACTGATTTTCCAATTTAAAATGTCAGCTTGTCATCTACCATGGAACATCATGGCATGTCTGATGCTTATTGGAAGAGCCTCACATCTTGTTTTATTTTATGGTACAACAGTGAAAAAATGTAGGCTTAAAGTCAGAAATAGTCCTACAGAATGATAGAATCATAAAATCATAGAATCGTAGAATGGCTTGGGTTGGGAGGGACCTTAAAGATCATATACTTCCAAATCCCATGGGCAGGGACACCTTCCACTAGACCAGGCTGTCCAAAGTTCCATTCAATTTGGCCTTGAATACTTCCAGGGAAGTGGCATCCACAGCTCCTCTGGGCAACCTGTTCCAAGTGCCTCACCACCCTCATAGTAAAGAATTTCTTCCTAATATCTAATCTAAAAATACCTTCTTTTAGTTTAAAGCTATTACACCTATCAAGGAGTCATGGGTCCAAGGTATATATACTCGTTTGTCACCCCACTATCTTCAGACATACAACTTAACTGTATGGAGGAGAGAGAAATGTCCCGAGTTTGACTGTGTTCTTTTCTTCTCCTGGAGACCTGGGCAACAGAGGCAGCCTAACACTGAACAATCAGTTCAGAGGTTGCACTGGGGCTTGGACCCATTCTGCAAAGTGAAGGAAGAAGAAATCTAATCTCTGGAGAAAGATTAGATTTAGACTATAGAAAACTGTTAACTTCTTCACAGGGGATCTATTTTAGGTTATCTAAGCTTGAGTTGTGCTTCACAATGGGAAAAAAATTTAGAAAAGGGAGAAGAAAGTAAAAAGCAGATAAAATAAATACAAGAGCAAAATGGAAAATAATTCTATAATCTAATGATGAATTCATTATTAGAGGGCCTATGTGACCTTTGAGACAGACTGGTTATCTGAAAACTTTCCACCCGCAGATCTGAGTCCAGTTACATGCTTAGTAGCATGTTTTAATTCAAATCTGCCATGGTACAAGTGTCTGAAGAGGGTGTGTATGCCGGCTGAATGGAGTATGCCTTGGAGACACCCTTGAATGTGACCTACTTTTCAAGCAGGTCAGAATAGTTACCTGCCCAAGAGGCAATGTCATATTGATTCATTTGTCTCTAAACAGATGTACTAGATATTTGCTTGAGAAGCACCTGTTATTCAAGTGCTGAAAATTGAACAAATGTTTAGGATACATAGGAAGTAGTCAGCCGTGGATGATAACGTTAGCTTCCAGCATGTGAATGTCTTGGAGGGACAATACATGGGAAGAATCTCTCCCTTAAAGGGGTCTAAGGCAATTATTGGAGATATTTTATAAGCTGTGCCCTCCAGACAAACTTGTCCACTCTCACATGTGATTTACCTGTGGTGCTCTCAAACTTCATTTACTTATTTATATATTTGTGTTTTGTTTGTTTGTTTGTTTGTTTGTTTTCAGTTTTACATGTATTAAATGGTATTAGCAAATATATACAGACACTAATTTTCTTATCTAGCCAAACAGATAATTCCTTTTATTTTTCTGATTCTTTGCCCTTTGGACCTCAAAGATTACATGATGAAACTACTGAAAGTATTTAACAACTTCAAAGCTGGAACAGATGCATTTAATTTTCAAAGAATCCGGATGATGGACAAGGTATAAAATTTTGAGAACTGTTATATATAACAAAATTCATTCTAAATCAAAGCCTGAACTTTGCTTTGGCAAAGCTGACAGTAGGTGGCAGAGCTGTAAGAGTCTGCAGTTTACATGACATAGAGGATAAAGTCAGAGGGTTAACTATTGAAAGTGGACATGGCAGAAATACCAAAAGAAATGCCACATTTTCTCTAATAAAAGACACTGAGATTTTGCAGTTTGAGTTACTTTCTTTTAGCAGATTATTTAACCAAAACTGATTGCATATACAATTTATTAGAGAGCAAATGAAGAGTGACCAATAATTCCTTTACTGAAGTTAAGAAGAACTTTTTGATGATCTGTAGCTGATGGATTCAGAAGACAGGCTTTCATCAGGCCTGTCATCAGGCTTTTAATAGTCCTGATAAAAAAGATAAATGTCAGAGAAAGCCAAGAAAGACCAAGAAAGACCACAAAGGTGTTGTCAGTTTGAGCCCACATTCTGCCCAGGGCAGCCCTTGGAAACAATCAGGCCACAACCAGGTTCTCTTTTCTATGGCCCTGAGCACAAAAAAGTCAATCTATTTCTAGAGCATTTATAAGCCACCAAAATTGGCTTGCAGCTTGATCCCTTTTATCCTTTTACTCTATGATTATTTTTTTTCCTATCAGAAAGGGCAAAAAAAAGGAAGAATAAGGCACACAAATTTGTCTACAAGCTATATGTAAAATGAACAAATGGAATCTCAACGTAGGGTTCTTTTAGCAAATGGTGACCTGCCATTTCTTTTCATCCCAATCAACCCAAGCAAACATGTGCAAAGTTATTTACGGAAGCTCTTTATTTAGACTTAAAATGAAGAATTTTTGAAAAATACAAATCCTGTATAGTAGAGGTTAAAACATTAAATAGATTGAATGAAGTAGAAGCTTCTCATTTCTAATCAGTTTTAATCACATCCAATACTCTAAATCAGATTAAAATTGGACATTAGTGGTTTAGAATTAAACCATATTACCCTCCATCCCACATTAACATATTTTAAATATCAGTGTTTTGGTCACATAGTTGTGTGACCCTACAGGAAAGGAGGAATTTTTGGTACAAAGAAGGTCATTAATTAATATCACTGGCTGCAAGGGATAGGATCAGTAATTCTTGCTGTTGCAAGGATTGGAGACAAGATGATACAGTAAAATCTGTGTTTCAAAAAGTAAAAAGAATATGCCCAACAACCGAATGCTGTAGTATCTCCTTCCATGACTGTTTCTTGGGACAATCTTGGTACAAAATGAGCAAAACAGTTCCTCTGGAAATAGAGAATATATTTACGTCTACACAGTTGGTTTAGAATTAACTGCAGATATAATAGGCCTGGCCTAGAAGGGAACACTAAAAAAAAGTATCTTCTAATGTCACCACAGGATGAAAATAAAAGATTGGATCTTGTCTCTTCTTAACATGGCAAAGTATATTTTTAAACTCTGTTTTCACTGAATCAGTATTTCTGCTCAATTTCTGTTAATCTCCAAGCAAAGTGCTGACACAAATATGTATTACAAGCCCCATGCAAACAGGTGAGATAACAAATCATTTACAAAAATAATTCACTTAATTATGGAAGGAATAAGTTCAGTAGTGGATGTGTATCTCAGATCTTTTACAAATAACTTAGGAATTATGGACTTTAAGATAGACTGTCATAAATGTGATAGAATATGTGAATGACAGTTAATGGATAAAAAACCCTATGGAACTTTTAATATATATATATATATATATTATTCATAACAATAAATGCAAACTATTACCATGATAAATGAAGTTTATTGGCACTATAACTTTAGCTGTTTAAGTATATCAGGCAGAAGAGAATAGAGTTTGTTCTATTCCAAATGCAGAGGAAAGTTTTGAAAAAGGTGTGTGATAAAACCAGAGTTTATGAAACTAAGTCAATCTGAGATTTCTGATTACTCATCTGAAACAATTTGACTGAAAGTAGAAGGGCACAATGGTACAACAGTAATCTAAGCCTTCCTGGCCCATTATTTTTCCCATTTGCTCAATAAGTTATTGTGTCCAATCAACTATACATCTAATTCAGAATAAATCATCATAATACTTCATCTTGACTTTCCTAACAGAAAAAAATCTAAATTTTCTTGCATAAAAATTCAGTGTTTAAAAGACCGGGTTTTCTGTCAGAAATAAAGCATAAATAGAAAAATTTCTGTGCAGCACTAAAACTACCTGTCTCTGAAACTGCAATTCATTTTTGTTTCCTCTTTGAAGATTTCACTTTGAAGCTTTTAGAACCAGTAAAGGTTTCTTCAGTGGTGTGAATATAGTACTGTCTCTTAACTATCTTCCATGTTTAAAATTTTTGGATCTTTCTCTATCAACACACCTAGGTAAGTTTGAAACTATTTTAAATAATGCAATTTAGACCTATCTTTACAAGCATGCTTTTTTATTTATTATTATTATTTTTAAATATACTGTAGTGAGCGTATATCACATCACTTTTACTCCATTAAGACTAACACCTTTCATATACAAATTAGATGAAAAAGAATCATTACTCAATAGCCAACAAATTAAAAATTCAACATTATTCTTGACACTTCAAAATATGTTATGCAATTTCAAGCCAATTTCAAAGCAGTACTTAAATAATAATGTGTATTGCACATTACTTCTCTTGAAATCAATGACTCTGAGAGTAAGTTCTAAAAATAGTTGTTCTTACTAAATGGAAAATAAAATTAGTTGAATTGGTGTGGAATTTGAATTTGCTGGATTTTGTGGAATTGAATTTGCTATGGAGATAATATGAAAGGAAATCTAATTAAAATAGTGTTGTTGTGCCTCTTAGAATTTATTTCATATTAGATGTTACAATTGCTACCAAACAGAATTGACACAGGAACTTATTATTTCCTTTAATACATGAACTCAGTTATGATGGACAACTTGCTTTACATTTAAAAAATTAAGATGACAGAGACAAACCTCTACTTCCCTCCACTCTGTCTGCTCTATGAAAGGAAGAGTTGAATCTATTTTGCTTTCACCATGGCTTATTTCACCATTTGCTTTCACCATGGCTAATGATCCACTAAGCACACCTGAGAATACGCATGTCGTGCATACAGTTACTGAACAGACATAAACAAAACTTTGACATGTTCTACAAGTCATCAGGTCCACCTCTCATGTATCACATATTTCTTCCAAAAAAATACAAATATTTTTGAGGATTGAAAAGTTTACTATAAAATTGATTCTAATTTTAGCTGGAGACCCTGACAGTAAATTATTCTCTCTTCACTGTCACAAAACATTTTTTCCTACTTGATATTCAAATAGTCTTCAAGAATTTTGCAGTAGGAATCTCTTGCAGAAACCAAACTGAGTAAATATTGTGTAATATTTGTGCTAATGAAAACAAGAAAGCAATCTTTAATTCAACATATTGATCAATATGTTAATTAATAATCAACATTCTTACATATTAACAAGTACTATCTTTATGCCATGCTGTTTAGAACAACACAAATCTTTGAAGAAACTATGCACTGTCGTATCTAAAGTGAGAGTATCAACAAACTTCATACAGCAGTTTTTCTGATCGATGTCATAATAATAAAAATGTGAAAGAATCAATGGCCTGTCTTTCCTAAAAGGCTCTCTTTTTGGCAGGGGGGTTGGACCCAATGATCTCTCGAGGTCCCTTCCAACCCCTACAATTCTGTGATTCTGTGATGGTGGTTTCAAGCATATTTTTTCTTCCTTCTGTGGAGATCTATGGCAAAAGTCAAGAAAAGCATAGAATCATAGAATCATAGAATATCCCGAGTTGGAACGGACCCATAAGGATCATCAAGTCCAACTCCTGGCACCGCACAGGTCTGCCCAAAAGTTTAGACCATGTGACTAAGTGCACAGTCCAATCGCTTCTGAAATTCAGACAGGCTTGGTGCAGTGACTACTTCCCTGGGGAGCCTGTTCTAGTGTGCAACCACCCTTTCGGTGAAGAACCTCTTCCTGATGTCCAGCCTAAACTTCCCTTGCCTCAGCTTAACACCGTTCCTGCGGGTCCTATCACTGGTGATTACAGAGAATAGGTCACCTGCCCCTCCACTCCCCCTCGCGAGGAAGTTGTAGACTGCGATGAGGTCCCCCTCAGCCTCCTCTTCTCCAGGCTGAACAGGCCAAGTGACCTCAGCCGCTCCTCATATGTCTTCCCCTCTAGGCCCTTCACTATCTTCGTCGCCCTCCTCTGGACACTCTCCAACAGTTTAATGTCCTTTTTGTACTGTGGTGACCAGAACTGCACACAGTACTCAAGGTGAGGCCACACCAACACAGAGTAGAGTGGGACAATCACTTCCCTTGACTGACTAGCAATGCCATGCTTGATGCATCCCAGGATGCGGTTGGCCCTCCTGGCTGCCAGGGCACACTGCTGGCTCATATTCAACTTGCTGTCAACCACAACCCCCAGATCCCTCGCTGAGGGGCTGCTCTCCAGCATCTCGTCACCCAGTCTGTACATATAGCCAGGGTTGCCCCGTCCCAGGTGCAGGACCCGGCACTTGCTTCTGTTAAACTTCATGCGGTTGGTGATTGCCCAGCTATCCAATCTGACCAGATCTCTCTGCAAGGCCTTTCCACCCTCATCCGAGTCCACAACTCCTCCAAGTTTGGTGTCGTCAGCAAATTTGCTCAAAACACCTTCTAGTCCTACATCCAAACCATTTATAAAATCACTGAAGAGGACAAGCCCTAAAATGGAGCCTTGGGGGACCCCACTAGTGACCATCCACCAGCCAGATGTGGCCCCATTTACCACAATCCTTTGAGCCCTGCCCGTCAGCCAATTGCTCACCCATTGTATGATGTTTTTGTTAAGTTGTATGCTGGACATTTTGTCCAATAGAATCCTATGGGAAACCGTGTCAAAAGCTTTGCTGAAGCCCAAAAAGATCACATCAGCTGGTTTCCCTTGATTGACTAGATGGGTGATCTTATCATAAAAAGAAATCAAATTTTTTAGGCAGGCCCTACCCCTCATGAACCCATGTTGGCTGGGACCACTGACTGCATTGTCCCCCAGGTGTGCTTCAATAACTTCAAGGATCATCCTCTCCATAATTTTACCAGGCACTGACGTGAGACTGACAGGCCTGTAATTGCTAGGGTCTTCTTTCTTACCCTTCTTGAAAATTGGCACAACATTTGCCAGCTTCCAGTCCAATGGGACCTCCAGATTCCCAAGATCGTTGAAAAATAATTGAGAGAGGTCTCGCGATGACATCAGCCAGCTCTTTAAGCACCCTGGGATGAATCCCATCCAGACCCATGGACTTGTATGGATCCAGGTGGAGCAGCAAATCCTGCACACGTTCAGGGTCAGTTGGGAGCTTGTCATTCCCACCATCATGGTCCTCCAGCTCAGGGTACCCTGGGTCCTGAAGTCCATCATCAGTGTCGAAGACAGAGGCAAAGAAGGCGTTAAACATCTCTGCTTTGCCTATTTCATTGTCTGTGAGGAGACCCTCCCTATCTAGTAGCGGACCTATGTTTTCTTTGGTTCTTCTTTTTCTGTTCACATATCTAAAAAAACCTTTTTTATTGTCTCCCACAGACATGGCCAGCTTCAGCTCTAGTTGGGCTTTGGCCACACAAATTTTCTCCCTACAAACACAAACATCATCCCTGTATTCCTTCCTTGTCGCCTGACCCTCCTTCCAGCAGCCATACATTTTCTTTTTTCGCCTAAGCTCCAGTAGAAGTTCCCTGGTCAGCCAGGTCAGCCTTCTGCCCCACTTGCCTGACTTCCAATATTTTGGAATCACCTGATCTTGTGATTTTAGGAGGCAGTGCTTAAAGATTGACCAGCACTGATGGACGCCAATGCCTTCAAAAGCAGTTTCCCAGGGGACCTTGCTGACTAGTTCCCTGAGCAACCTGAAGTCTGCTTTTCCCATATCGAGGGCTGAAGTTTTGTTGACAGTTTTCCTTCAGTCACCATAAATTCTAAACTCAACCACTTCATGGTTGCTATGACCAAGACAGCCGCCAATTGCCACGTCTCCCACAAGACCCTCTCTGTTCTACAGCAACAGATCTAGGAGGGCACCTTTCCTAGTTGGCTCTCTTAGCACCTGCACCAAGAAGTTATCATCTAGGTGTTTTATGAACCTCCTGGACTTGCTCATGTCAGCCGTGTGGTGATCCCAGTTGACGTCTGGCAAGTTGAAGTCCCCCATAAGGACAAGGGGAGTTAATCTCGAGGCACCTCTTAGTTCTACGAAGAATAATTCATCAGCTTTGTCATCCTGGCCAGGTGGTCTGTAATAGACTCCCATAGCGACATCCCCTTTATTTGTTCGTCCCTTAATCCTTACCCAGAGGCTCTCAACTTTGCCATCGCCAATTTGAAGTTCCACACAGTCCAGCCCATGCTTCACATACATTGCCACCCCGCCACCTCGCCTACCCTGCCTGTCCCTCTTGAAGAGCCTGTAACCATCTATTGCAACACACCAGCCACAGGACTCATCCCACCAGGTTTCGCTTATGCCGATGATGTCATAGCTGCAGGACTGGGCCAAGATTTCTAGCTCATCCATTTTATTCCTCATACTGTGTGCGTTTGTGTAGAAGCACTTCAAATGTGCCTCCCTACACGCAGCACCTTGTGTAGCCGACTGAAGGGCCTCACTAGCACACAGTCCCTCTGATTCTAGCACACCATCCCTTAGCTCAGGATTATTTTTTGTATACATATATTTTATATATTTTATATTTTTTGTATAATTGTTTCACTGATTCTCACATTTTGATTTCACTATGTTTGGATGGTTTTTAGCCTTTTTTTTTTTTTTCTTTTTTTTTTTTCACTGTGAACAGTCATTGGCTTGCAATGTTAAAGGTAATTTTTTATTGATATGGAACTGAAAGGGTATATCTGTCTTCAAACAAGTATATTTATGATCTTGTCATACAAGGCTAATGACTCCGATGAGTAATTGGTAACTGTTACTTTCAAACTTTGCATTTATGGACTGTGTAAGATATCTAACATGCTACACACAGAATGTATCAGGTTGGATCTGGTTTACACAGAATCTACACAGATTGGATCCAATCTACTTACTGGGAAGGGTCTCACTGCTAATCTCAACTATACCTGGAAATTGTCAAGAAGACACCTATTGCCACAGTTTAACACATTGACACAAGACCACATTAAGATTTTAAAGCAAATAATCATGAGGCAATCTGCTGGTAGTTTTGCAGCCTACTAAAATAAGTCACAGCTGTATTTTAAAAAAAAAATCTTCCTTACAGAAACACATCTCTGAACTGCAATATCTCCCATGAAAGGGACTGAAGGAACCCACCTAGATTCTCTGGAAGGAGTTAAAATGGAACATGCAGATTTAATTTTTTTCAGACTACAGAAGGCACTGGAGTGAATCCTCCTACATCCTTGCTAATTAATAATGGGGTAGAAGAATAAGAGTGAACCACTTACTATGTTTTTAGTGTAATCATCCATTGGCAAGCTTTTATACAGCTCTGAACATAAATAAATAAATAGAAACACACACACACACACAAATAAACTGGAGTGAGTAGAATATTTTGTCCAAATTAAACATTTATTTTTAATTATTTTATTTTTTTCATATAGGAAAAATATGAAGGTAACAGCAAGTTCGGGTTTGGTCAAACACATATTTTGGGTATTTAACAAAACAAAAGAAAACAAAACAAAACAAAACAAAAAACTTCTGAATCAAAGACATCAGTTATGTGCAAAGCCCTGTATGGTGCAAATGGATCATTCCTAGATTCCGTGACCAATATCAGAAGAAAGATATAAATAAATATATCCCTTTCCCACAGCACATGTACAAATCAAACACATTTTTATTATCTTCCCAACAATACATGTTCCCATTTAAAATTCTACACTAATGATGATAATGTGAAGGATAGAAAAATTCCAATAGAATTGCAGACTATTATAGCCTTAATGCACAAAATTATTATATAGTACTCAAAATTTTTTTAAGTATCAGTATATAAATGTTTTTTATATATTGATATGTCATTGTGACATTGAGAACAAATATAAGAAATGCCATACTGTCATTGATGGAAGAATTGTGACTTGTTTTACACCATTTCAGGCATAAAAAAATCTCTAAAGGCCGGTTGCATAAGAATAGAATCATAGAATCATAGAAAGGTTTGGGTTGGAAGGGGCCTTATAGATCGAAGACCTAATTCCACCTTCCCCTGCTATGTGGGTGTTTCCTCTGGAAGCAGTGACCACAGTTTGCTTCACTGTTGACAGGAGATGTGGCATGACATTCTACAAGGCTAAGTGCCAGGTCCTGCATTTGGGTCATAACAACCCCATACAGTACTACAGGCTTGGTAAAGAGTGTCTGGAAACTTGACCAGCAGAAAAGGACCTGGGGGTGCAGAATGGCAGCCAGCTGAACAAGAACCAGCAGTGTGCACAGGTGACCAAGAAGACCAATATCATCCTGGCTTGCATCAGAAATAGTGTGGCCAGCAGGATCAGGGAAGTGATTGTCCCTTCCTACTCAGCTCTGGTGAGACCTCACCTCAAGTACTGTGTTTATTTTTTTGCCCTTCACTCGTAGTGAAGGACATTGAGCTACTGGAATTCTCAGACAGTTTGCTAATTTCTGAAACACTGTTTCCTATTACACAGGAAAAAATAATCTCATATACAGACATGTTATGGATCAGACAGGTATGTTTTACTGGAGAGGGAACCATGATTTCCTCTACTTACTTATACTTACTTAAATAATTTATGTGGATAGGTCTTTCTCTTTGAACTGTACTTTGAGCAATAAATTGAACAATACTCTCCCCCATAACAATATTCTCCCCTCATAATGCTTACACTTCATGTCTTCTTTTGTATTTCCTTACAAAGAGTGCTGATATGAAATCTGAAATTGTAGAAACCTTAAATTAATGGTTTGTGAAGAAAAAAAGTACAGGGAGCATTATGGGATATATGTTGGGTTTTTTTATTATTATTATCATTTTTTTCTCATACAGTGTTATGTTCAACAAGATTCAAAGAAAGTTTGCCATGGCCTAGGTCAAGTATAAGTTTTATTCACTGTGAAGTTTCAAGGTGATGGTCTTTCTTGGATTTCCCTGTGATGGCTAATGACAGCAATTGTCTCCACCCATCCATCCTGCACTTTAACCAGAGGCTGCCATCCCCTCACAGAAGCACCACAAAAGGCAGTTTGTCCATTTCTTACCCATCAGAGGTTGCAATCTGACATATTAAATTAAAATGTCATTGATTTCAGTTTGTGTTAACACAGCAGGCTGTGATGTATGTGAGTCAGAGCCTTAGGATGAAGAAGCTCTGAGAAGTCTCAGCTAGCAGAGTTCCTATTTTATACAGTTTGCATCTCAGTTCTTAAAATGATAAATTTGGCCATGTCTATGTCAGTTTCACTGAGTAGCTTAATTGGAAAAAGCATTAAATCTCTCTCTCCCATGGAGCATGTTTTCTTTACATTCATTTAATATTCTCACTTCTGCATAGAAGTAAAGTTATCTGCTCTATGCACCCAGCAGTGCTTATGAATGACAGAAAGCGAAGAGCTGACATCAGGCATGAGAAGTCTATATTATTTAAAATGACATAGTTCATCAGAACTACAGTATATCCCTGCCAGCTCCCTGCCAAATTCCTACTTGCTTTCTTATCTTCATCTGTCCTCTACAGATGTTCTCAAATAAGATACTGAGGTGTTTAAACTAACTGCATACACACAAGATATTTGAAAGAGAAAAAGAAAATTCTTCTTACAAATAGGTTTTTGCTTATGTTGGAGCCATATAAAAGTCCTTTCCCCCTTCCATCATGAACATTCTATTTCAGCTGAAGAAGGTGTATTATTTTCATTCAACTCTCTGCTCAGAAAACTATGGTGTTGAAAGGACCTTGCCAGGATGTACACTGATATTATGGCTGTATTCTTATATTTCTGGAGTATACATGTCTGAAATTTGTTAAAAGCATTTAATGAAGCTTCACTTACCTTACATCTGATTGGTGACCTGCAAAGCCAGCTCTTTAAGATGGTGTGTCAAACTTCAGAGCAGAAATACAGGAGAAAAGAAAACATATAGCACAATATTTTATTTATTAATTATATCATTAGAACTGTAAAGTTTGACTTGTAGTCAATCCCAACATTGTCTGGTTATATAAAATGATTAACATATGAAATGTGCCTAAAGAGTTGGCATCTGAAATTAGGAAAAAAAAATAAATGTTCTCTTGATCTTTGCAGTATCATTTTCTCCTTAAATCCAACAACATATATTCTCTTGTGCACTTGTGCACTTATAAACTGCCTCAGTAACAAATTAGTTTGTTATTAAAAAAAAAAAAGTATTTATTCCTTTAAATAATATATTTATTTTTAGCACATTTATATGACTTCTTGCTATATGTCAAAATGTAATCATAGTGTCCTACACATAATAAACCAATAAAAATACAGAGTTTATAATTTGGTTAAGATAACCATTGCTGAAGGATAATATTTATTGTGTATCTCAAATATCTGTCTTGCCAATAAATCCATTGTTTGTATATTGGTCTTCTGAAGGTCACACAGATATAAAACTAAGACCTTATGCAGTAAAGAGGCATTTTACAAGTATTCAAAACAAACAAAAAAAGAAAAACAAAAAAAATAGGAAACTCAAAACTTTTATTTGTTGTTGTTGTTGAAGGCAATATTCATAAGATTTAAATACCTGAGAGATATCCGATGAATAAATAATATTAAAACAAACAAACAGAAAACAAGAAAGCCAACAACACCTGAAATAAAAACATGGTCCTAAAGGTCTTCTGAGGAGACTGAAAAGAAATCAAACTTACTTATTCATTCCCTGAGATAACTTCATCACTTGGACTTCTCAGCTGAGATGGCTGTATCAGAATTTTTAAACTCTATACCTTTGAATTTAGCTCCTGAGTAACCCAGAACAGTTCTGCAGTTTCAATAGAACAAGAAGATGAAAACTTTTTATTGTAGACCTCTAATTCATTGTCATCATAATTTATTGTAGACCTCTAATATAAGGAGTATAAAATCAGTTACTACCAACCTCATAGTTAATAGTTAGCTAGTAGTAAATAGTTAACTAATATAAAATGTCAGTGAAGATTTACAAGGTATGGATACTACCTTCTGTCTACTTTTAGAATTACTGGTACTCTATTCTTCTCTTCTCACTGAAAGTTCTTTTAATAGCTGCAAAAGGAAATGACACTCACATCCTTGGGATCTACAGCTGCCTCATTTCAAATTCTCCAGCAAAGAAATCCTTAACCAGTCTCTTCCAGCTGCTTTTATTCTTTAACTCTTTGTTATGCTAATACTATGAAAAGATGTCATGCAGGATCAAAGTACTCTGTGCATACAATTTATACTAAAAATAATTTTGATTTAGACTTGACATTTAAAATAACTTTCTGTTTTAATAATGTACAAAATTAAGTGTGAGATGAGCTATGTGACTGCATGTGGAAGCATGGGTGATGGATGAAGCTATCAGAGGGACAGTGGGATGCTTCTGTTTCAACATTGACATAACTATCTAAAAACAGTCAAAATCATTTATTTAAATAGAGCAGGAATCTGAAACTATTTCCTTAAAGCAGATTTAAATTCAGAGATTTACTAACCCTAGGGAAAAAAAAAAAAAATCTGTTATCCTTGAGAAAAACATGATAGTAGAAGTTAGTAAGCAACAAGAAAAGAAGTCCTCAAGATGGCTAATTGTTGCTGTATCTTACTTACATACCATATTCCAAAGATATATTCCAAGTCAGGACATATATTAGTACTAATTCAGAAAGAGTAGGAGTTAAAGCTCTCTATTTTTTGACCTACGCAAACCAGAATTTTTATTGTTGTGTATTAAAACAAACTTGGGAGTATCTAGCCACACTAAGGGAGGAAAAAAAAAAAAAGTCATCACTATAGATTATTGTGATTATAGATTATTGCTACTGACTAACATGGGGAGAGGTTGACTGTTGAAATCTGGTTGTTGAAAACATATGTTACGTAAGCCTCCACCATAGATAAAATATAAATCACTTTTGTTCTTTCTTCTTTTCTTGAAAACTGGGGATTAACTCTGAAAACATTCAAAGAGAATGAGGAAAGAAGATGTAGTTGATTCCTAGCAGTGATTTGTAACTAATTCCTAGCAATGGTCAGAATATTTGTGTTCTGAGGAGCAAGGGAGATGTAGAAAATGGACAATAACTGCTAGGATGAAATGAAGGAATTGTGGCAAGAAAATATCTTGGCTGTTGATGGAGTCAGTGGTGAAGGTCAGCTTCAATATTTCTGCTATGAGAAAATGTGCGAAGTTGACAAAGGGAGCTTGCAGTGAAGCTCATCTAATCTTTGCAAAAAACTCTGAAGTTGCCACCATTCGAGTGCCATCACTACTTGAACATTGCTATAAAAGCCAGACTACTGTCTGAAGGCTGTTAAAAGCAGATCCCTCAGGAACTCAGTCACTGTGAAGTATCACACTAAATCCACAATTTTAAGTGATAAGTTAAATTTGGTACCACAGAGATACAATAAAAAATCCAGCTCTGAAAACTGTGAAACAGATATTCCACAGGTTTTAAGAGAATGGGGTCAGTAACAAAATAATAATAAACATTTTATGATTACAATTTTTTTACATAATAAGCACAAGACTATCAAAATCACCTGAAACCAGGGGACCACCTAGCTTCAGATATAGAAAGAATTTTGATATAAAAATAATGTGTCACTAGATAATTTAATAAAATGTAATATATGTACAATTTAATCAGAGTGATATCCTAGGGAATAACAGTCTATTATCTGTTTCTCTACAAATATCTGAAGGCTGTATTTTAAACTAAGCTGTAGTTCAGATCAGTGAAGATCAGTGATAACCCTTAGTGAGAATGAAATTGATCCAAAAACCCACAACTGAAACCAAAACAAAAACCTCTATACATGGTTATTGGAAAATATCATCCATATCTACATAAACTTCTTTACCCAGAAAATATTGCAGATATGAATTAAAAAATCACAGATCATGTGAGGGTCATTAATAAATAAATATCTGCTACAGTGGTCTTTACTTTACACTATGATCAAAACAGAAAATGAAATGTGGAGTTTCCCCTAGTGCTCTTTTCCAAATATTCTAAAGTTACAGCACATTTATCCACAGTATATTGCAGAGACACTATAAAATTCAACTTTAGATGGGAGGGACTCTACATCTGAAGTGATTATTTAACAGCTTCTATATTTATTGGATGAAGGGCAACTGTCCAGAAAAAAAATATATATATATACATTAAAAAGAGTCAGTTTTGCCCTACACTTTATGTTTCTAGGAAATTTTCTGTTGTTTCTAACATAAGGGTACAAGATAATTTGAATATGATTTTTGTGGGATGCATATATATATATATATAAAAGGGAACAAAAGGTACAGTCAAGGTACATCGTCAAGGTACAGTTTGATTCAGACAATAAAAACAAGAAAAAAACACCACCACCACCACCATCAAAAAAAAAAAATCATGGTATGGCAGCCTTTATTTTGGATTACGAAATTCACATATTTTGTGATTATTCAGTAAAATTGTTTACAGAATTTAATTATTCTGATTTTTCTACTAATTTTAACTTTGTTACTACCAGATGCTATCTGTCTCTAGATCATCTAGAAAAACTGTGACTTCTAAATTTATAGAGAATTTGATAATCATTCTTTTCACAGTTGTGACTTGAATTAATTAAAGCAGACTGGCTGTTATATTATTAATAACTTTAATATGTTTTTCATCTTGTTAATCTGTGCCTCTATAACAGCTGTCACTAGCTTTGGTTTGTAAGATATATACATATATAATTATTTTATTCCCAGTATTTCTTCTTGATGCAGATCAATTATTTGGCATCTCCAAGACTCTTTGAGTGTAAAAAGATGGAATGATTACATGTACTTTATATTTCAATATTTCAAATAAATCTAATTCATATTTGTATTTTTTCTAATTTGTACTTGTATCTGCCTAGTACTGTTGAACATAAAAGTTCTATTGATCCACTTTAAGGTAGGAAAATCATTGCTATATGACTTAGACATAACTTCATATTTTTGTTAGCAAAATTTTGTTTGATTGAATGGGCACTAGCCATGAGCTGCAGTTAAAAGTAAAAAATAATAAGAAGGAGAATAGAAGGAGAGAGTATTCACTTCAGTAATCCAAAGGTGTAGGATTACACTTGGCAATAAATGATCCTTTAAAGAATTAATTGCCCATACGTTGGGTTGCAAAGAACTGAAACAGCTCTCTGCAACAGCACCATCTGCTGATAGATCTTCTACCTACTTTAAAAAAAAAAAAAAAAAAAAAGATGGAAAGAAAAAAAATAATATTAAGAAAGCAACTTCGCATGTGTGTTCACAGTAACTCTCACAACATTGTGTGGCACATTTCAAAAAAGGATCAGACATTTATAAATTAGACTATCATGCACAGTTACACAGACTAGGATAACAGTTACTGGGACAAGTAATGTTAATGCTTTGTAGCGTTAGTTGAGCAACAGACAGAATCTAAAAGCAATTTACTTCCATGGTTAAATTTTGTGTGCATGCCAAGGTTTTTGTGCTTTCCTTTGAAGTGTGCAGCCATTGCCTCGGGCAGGACGCTGGACTAGATGGACCATTGGTTCTGTTCTGCTATGGCAATTCTATTGTTCTTAGCTCCTGTACCAATGAAATATCGAAACACACTATCTAAATTGCATTTGATATATATACCACGTCACACTTCAAACCAGTGAAGCAACACAGACAGTATGATTCATGTGGAGAGTGTGCTTGAGTTACTTTAGACATGAGGAAAACAATATCAGAGTTAGGTCTACAACCTAGAGAACACAGCAGGATTTGGCAATCTGTGATGTGTTTTGTCCATATGGAAGTGAGAAAGTATTCAAATGCTATCAATAAAAACAACACAATGTGTCTGTTTCTGAGCAGCACGCATCACTAACCTGCAGTTCCTGGGCAAAAGTGTAAACACAGAGGCTGATACTCCCAGTAGAAAAGATATTCACAGACTTTGTTGCTACTCACTGATTAACAAAAGTGCTTAAGCTTCTCAGGAGAAAATTATCCATGCTATTTCATTAAATGTTCTTTTTGTAAATGGCTTTGTGAAGACGCCAAAGGAAAAAAAACAGAAAAAAAAAAAGAAAAAAAAAAAGAAAAAAAAAGAAAATAATTAAGAAATTCTTATTCATTGTAATTAGTAATTTAATAAATAAATGATAAAATAAAAACCTTCCTATTTTAATTAAAGTTGTGAAATATACAAAGTTCTGAAACATCTGAAACAGACTGTTTTTAACAATAATTTGGGAAAATGTAGAACCTACTAAAACAAAATTAGTTTAAAATTAGGTTAAAAGACTGTATATACCTAAAGATGTAAAGTAGAGCACAGAACAGGCCTGACACATATGTGTAGCTACTGATGTATAGAACCTTGATAGAATTATCCTTTGACCTATGTATACAGAAATTCAGACCTTGTTGTAATATGGACACTGAAATTTACAGTTCATGATTCTATTTATTTAGTTGTCACATAGCATCAAAATTGGAGAAGACCTTCCTTACCAAGATTCGTATTTCAAAAGATAACGGTGTTTATCTTTCTCAAGAGGTTCTTGTTATTAGAGAGAGAAGACTACTTTTATAAAAACAATAATAGGTTTTAGTTTTATTTAAAACTCTTTTTTTTTTTTTCCTTTGCAGATTTCAAAAGCTTTTATTCATATATGTCAGTTTTCATTCAGTTTTCAAAATTGTGGTTGCCAAAATCAACATGATCAGCTTCTTACAGCTTAAACAGGAAGAATTTTTAAATCAGTTTAGAGGAGAGGTTTATTTTTAAGAACTCTATTAATTTATACTTGGAGAGAAAATCACCTGAAAGCAGATGTCAAGGAAGACTTCATGTCAGTTTCCAGTAGATGATCAAGTTTGTAGGAGCAATTTCATTCTCTTCATTCAAAATATCACATCTGCTTAAGGGAAAGTATAATTCAATTGGAAATTCGCACAGACCGTCTCCCTATAAGACTTCAGATAACAAGTTTTCCTGTTCCAAATAAAAGCACATATTTGATTCTAAGGTCAAAAATAATGGATGCTATACTATACCACTTAAAGGTCCAATCGAAGTATAACCAGTAAATTATGACTACGGGACATTACGTGTAAGCTTCAGGGAGAACAGATTGCCAACAAACTTTTGAATGATGTATTCGGTGTAACTGATTTGTCACACCAGAGATAAAGGCATCTATTTCAGATCACCTTCTGAAAAACATCTCACAGCTAAAATAGCTGTGGTTAGTTGGTGAAGTGTTCTGGCTTGTGTTATGCAAAATACAATAGTTTTAATTTATCCTTTAAATCATTAAACCTGTAAAATCTCTGAGATGCCTCTGTCCTCAGTCTTCTGGGAAAGCTTGGTACCTATCAAAATGTTCTCAGTAACAGGTCAGGTGGCTTAGTGAATCTTAAATCACAAGGAAGGAAGGAAGGAAGGGAGAGAGAGAGAGAGAGAAAGATAGAAAGCACAAACCAACAAACCTCACATTAATTCTATTTTTCTTTTTTTTTTCAACACTTATTTCTCTTAGATATACCCTATCACCCTTTTACCCTTTGCTTACAATGTATAACTACAGATATGCAATACCAAAAGCACTTTGAGCTGTGTTATTCACCACCAATGTAATTAACAAGATATATACGACATTATTAAGCTAGCAACCTGTCTATAATGATAAAATTCAACCATTTGTCACGGGGTTGGGAGAGAAGTAGCAGCTGAAGTGGCCACAACAAATTGAACTGCATGGCCTAGATTGTCTAGAAATAGAAGGAAGGTGTGGGTGATGTGATCAGAGAATTTTATTTTTTTTTAGTTTGCCAAAGGAGTTTTAATTAGTTGGACTGGTTAGTGCCATCCAACCTTCTCATGGCCTAGAAGCTGGCAGTCACCTGTGTTCAATATGTTAGAAGCTCAAAGAGGGCAAAATCACAGATTTTCAAAACACCTGCCTCTAAGCAGTTGGCAGAAGGAAAACATAGCTCTAAGACCATCTGGGAAACCTGGCTTATCACAAACATAACTAAGATTTTTTATTCAATACTTTATTCAACACTTTTTCAGTGATCTTCTACTCAGTGATTAGTAGGTGAATGTCTCTGTTAAATGTTTTTTTACAGTCAAGTTGTTTCAGGAATTTGAGCCAGTTACCTATATAACTGTAGTCTCAAATACAGAAAAACCACCCTCCCAGTGGAAAATAATCTAACATTCAAATAAATATTCCTAGGATTTGTAGGAAGTGCTGTTAATAAGGAATGATATAAAAAATGCTTCAATTTTAAGAATGACTGTGCTTAATAAATGATGACGATAGCGATATTATCTTCTTCCTCTTCCTCTTCCTCTTCCTCCTCCTCCTCTTCCTGTTCCTCCTCCTCCTCCTCCTCCTCCTCCTCCTCCTCCTCCTCCTCCTCCTCTTCTTCTTCTTCTTCTTCTCCTTCTTCTTCTCCTTCTTCTTCTTCTTCTTCTTCTTCTTCTTCTTCTTCTTTCTTCTTCTTCTTCTTCTTCATTTACTAGGGTGAAACCTACCAATCGAAAACTGTCCCACATCTAGCCAAAATCCATTATCTCCATAGCTAGATCTGTGCAAATAGATTCTTAATGAGCCACTTATTTCTACCTAATCTGTCTGAAGTCTAAAGAGAATATATGATTTCAGATTTACTATCATGCTTCTCTTCCTTTTCTATAAAATTTCCATCAGCTGCTTACCCTTTTTCCCAGAGGAATGCAATATATTCATCTGCTCTTTCATTACCTCTCCCCTTATATGGCAATTTTCAACTTTTTCATATTCCAATAGAAGTTTATTAAAATTTATCCCCACAAACAAAAAGAGAGGTGTCTTACATACTATGACTGAGTACTTGTGCCCCTAAACACTGTAGCATCATGACATCATGAACATCAGTCATTCCTTTTATCTTCACAAAAATACTACAAAGTAAGCAAAAATTACTACCACCTAACAGACAGGGAACAGATGAAAAAAAAATGCAAATACAGAGTGCCCGCAGATACCTAACAGTTGAGTTGTGCACTGAATCCTACTTTTTCTATCAATCTTCTGTATCTATCTGAATCATCAGAGACAGCTCAGACTTTGAATAGTGAGTGAACAATAAGCAGGTCTTTCATGTAGATGTTTCTTGTGTTTGCTGAAAAGAACTTTTTTTAACACTTAAAACTTCTCTTAAAAGTGGAATAATCTTAGAACAACATATTAATTATGATTTTCAGTTGAAAACTCAGGATGAAGGGTGTTCACTAGGCATCTCTAGAATCAAAAATAGGTCACCACAATACTTTGTCTGATCATCTTCAGTCAAGGTCTATTCCTTTGTATTTTCCCATACTCTGAGTTTCAGTAGGACAGAGCTTGAAAGGAAAGATTCTTGTAAGGGAAATTCCAAACCAAAAGCAAACCCATGTGAAAAATACCATTAAGAGTGTCTTTTAAATATCTACATCCTTCCCCATTTCAAATTGGAGACAGGAGTTTGACAGCTTCAGCCACTGGAGACAGGAAGAAGTTGTGCTAAGATATCTTATCTTGCAAGTCTGTTAGACTCTTCCTTGAGGTATGCTGCAAGAAAAAACATAAAACTAAAAAAAAATACTAAGCACTGACATTAGAACCATTTATCACCTACTGCTGTGTGAGAAATAAAAGGATTGTCTTTGAAGATAGTCCATTATCGGCTTCTTGCTGGCTTCTTGCTGTCATATTTTCTCACAGAAATGATAAATTTAGGAAGATCACATTTGGAGAATAAGTACTGTTATATGTCTAAGTTTATACATTGTTCTTTTATTTACAGTCACTTTTGCACATTTTCTCAAAGAAAAAAAAGTTTTTACACTTATTATTTGTGGTTACCTCGTATCTGTTATTTTTTCTTCTCAGATATAGAATTTGGAGGTAGTAGTGATGGAAGGCTGGAATAACATCAAAGAAAATGCATGAAATACATTTCTTTCTTACTAGACAAATTCCAGGGGAAACAATATCAATTTCTGTTTTATAATGGTACAGCAGGATTTGCAATAGGAAATGTATAAATGTGTAAAAATACATAAAATACATTTTTTCCTATATATATGTGTATGTATGTTTATATGTACATATATACATATATGCATATACATACACAGTTTTGTGAATACATATATATTCATATGTATGCATACACATGCATGCATGTGTATATAGCTGTATCTACACATGTATATACACAGATATGTACGTATACCAGGATATATGTATATATATGAGTATATATGCACACATACACATATATTGCCATAATTTCACTTTTTTGTCTAGGAACCATCTTCACATCCATAGATCACTGCATCCACCTGGATTGACCCCAATAATTCAATGGTAAGTAGCCTTGCAACATTATGGTGAAACATTACTGATGTAAGTCTGTCTCCTTTAAAACTGTCAACTTTTAATTTGCTGCTACTTTAATATTAAAATCAGAATATACATATCAGTATTTTATAATCACTTGTTATATCTTAAATATTTTTTAGTAATTTTCAAGAAAGAATTTTACAGATAAGTCCATCAACATCATAAATACTGTGATTTAGGTAGAATAACAACAACAAGGTTGTGAATGAGGGGAGACTGTTAGGCCTGGAACTGCTTCTTAATCTACGTTTGTAAAGCACTCCTCACAGTTCCTATTGACCTTTCAGATGCAGCCATCTACCACTTATGAATTAAAACACTAGAATTATCATTTAATAAATTATAACAATTTAGAGGCTTCCATATTTTTGAATGAACAACAATTAAAACTTAATTTACACACATATAATTTTTCAAGGCAACAAAATAAAGATCATGTGAAGGTTTGCTGAGTATACTCAAAGATCTTTCATTTTAGGTAGAATATGAAACCAGTGTGTTAATCTCCTTGAGAAGGAAGATTTGCTTTTATTAGATATCTTTTTTTTTTTTTTTTTTTTTTTTTAATGCACAAAATTAAATCTATATTTGCACTTATAATTATTAGTCCTAAGGGTATCCTGAGCATCAACCTATTTTCCTAGGACAGAAAATTTAAAAGAGCACAGAGAGGTAGGGACAGAAATCCCACTAAATTTACCACTTTAATTCATTGGGTTTAAGTGCTGAACTACACACATAGTCTCCTTTAAATTCTCTCCCATGTAAATTTTTTTTTTCCAGCTTGTAGATCATTTCTTTTGTGTTCTTGCAGTTAATGCATGACTGCATCAAGTAATGACTACCTGTCTTTATTTCACACACAAACCCTACCCACATTGATATTAGCAAACTCCAGAGTCGTAATTCACCCTAGTGTACAACTGAAATGATGGTTTTGGCAGTGGAGATTGTCTTTTACAAGGATTCAGGTATTACAGCTTCCATGTTTGTGAGGTTTCTTGGTAAAGAGACCTGGCTTCCCTCTGCAACAGAACTTTTGTCTTTTGTTTAAATAGTTTTTAAAGCTCAGAATGAGTTATTTCTAGGAAACAGAAGTTTTAGAAGTCGCTCTGGATGCAATAAAAACCACTCTTTGTGTTTACGACCTGGCAAAAATGACAGACACCAGCTCCCAATATGAGCAGCCATCTAGTCCCCTTCCTGTTTTGACACAACCTTAAGAATGCATTGATGTATTTAAGAATTTAAATTCATTTTCTTGATTACCACAAGGATATCAAGTCAATGTAGAGAAGAGTTGCTCTGCTGACGTTATTGGGAATCATGATTTTTGCTTGGTTTTGAGTGTGAAAGCACTTGAATGAAACATCTCATTTTCTTTTCTGTCATTATCTTGTTTTAAATTAGAATAATAGATTAATTGCCCCTTTAATGACAGGTGCTTGCCTAGACAGAGCTGAGAGCAGGGTTAGCAGTGTGCCAGGTAATTTAGGTAGTCAGCAAACCATGAATTTCATGCTGACAACAGGCATTCATTCATCTCAGATATTTTCCTTTTTCTTTCAAGCAGTCAAATAAACCATTTTCTGGATTCATTTAGGGCAACAGATCCCTCGAAATATATTTTTTGTTAGCTTTGATTTCTGTACTCTAGCACACATTGGGCTTTGACATTCCTCCAAAAAAAACCATCAGTAGATGCAGCTGCAGAATGACATCCCAAAAGCCTTTCCTGTTTATATACATGCACTTCATGCATTAACTGTACAGTAAAGCCTGTCATGTGCCTTCTTTAAGAAAGAAAACGGTGATCATGTTCAATGCCTGCTGATGTGCATGGCACTGCTGCTGTTGCTTTCAGATGAAACAAGAGATATTTAATGCCCATGCTAGCTCTCAAGAAAAGGAGCTGGTGTTCAGCTTTTATTTTTTCATTCTCATCTATGAGAAAGAAGGCTCCTTCTTGATGGTCATTTTTCCTTCTTGTGGAGGAAGGGTAGAAAAGATTCAGGAAGACTGAACTACCCTCCAGACTACTGGGAGAGGTGATGTTTGAACTTCCCAGCCAAAAAAAAGGGACTTCATAAGTAAACTTGGAGGCAATTCAGCTGCATGTATTCTTTGACTACAGCTGCAGGGGACACACACTGTACATCCAGAGCATGCGCAGCTTTGAGGTACAGCAGAAGTACATTTCTATGGAGTAGAAATTTTCATTTCTATGAAAATTCTCCAAAGTGATCGAGTTGTGGGGTCATTTCCTGGATAAAGAAAATTCTCTGTCTCTGTAACTAGTTGAATCTGGGATATGAGCCCTGCTGGACCTCACTTTTTGTTTCAGCTGTTTTCTGAAGCCTCTAAAAAGCACTATTATTTCATATACAGTTTTTATATATCATAATATGTGCTCCTGAAGCAAGGAAGACCATGATCTCATGAGACTTTATGAATATCAATAACACAAGCTGACAGAAAATGCTAAGTGTAGAGAACACAACTCTATGGGTCATGATGCTTGAGGCTTTGGAGATAAGCATGTACAATGAAAGAGAAAGGAGTATCCTCTTTAGTTGGTGGTTTCTTCAGCTCATCAACTTTCTATGAAAAATAGAAAATAATTTATATGGTTAACCATATATATTGTTGCTTTGTTTTTGCTTTGGAGTTTTTAATTTTGATTATGTTTTTGACAAAACAGCTTCTAATTTTATATTTTTGATAAAATATGGGTTTCACTATTCGGATTCCTTTAATTAATGTGTTTTCTCTAAAACAATTGTGCTTTTCCTAACAATTTGAGACAGGACACAGAAATGTTAAATGCATGTTAAAATAATGCTTAAAATAAATAATCATGGACTTATTTTTGCCAAAACTCAATCATCCATTGCTCAAGCTAATGGAAAGACCTAATCAGTTCAGGGTTTCTTCCACTTTAGCAAAGAGAGAAATAGTTGGAAAAGTTAAGCTGGTTTCATTGCATAGAATCATAGAATAGTAGGAAGGGACCACAAGGATCATTGAGCCCATCTCCTGGGTCCCCAAAGAGCCACACAAAAAAATCAGACCATGTGTCTGAGAGCATTATCTAAACACTTGAACTCAATTAATTGATTAAAGGTCACTATTCTCTTCCAATACCACCCAAGTCAACGTAAATACTCATGCTCAATTGGATACACAGGTCTTTGCTTTCCATTGTTTTTTCTTGAATTGAAGGATGAAGTTTATTATTGCAAATCATCGTTAGAAGATATCAAGCAGTAGCAAGGGGTTACCTGGTAATTCTAATATTAGTTTTTAAATTAAAATTTTCACTCACATTTGCTTGGGGCCTGGGGGCTTTGTTCTTTTAACAATACCTTGCCTGTGAAAGAAAATCGATTTAGAAAACTGCCTGCAGAGCTCATTTTAGGTCTTCTGTATAAGTTTGAAGTGTATCTTCCTAAGCATCACAGTAAATTACATCGGGGTTTGTGGGTGCAAGAGTCCTATTCAGTCCTATTCATTTCTTATATTCTGTCTTCTGTCTACTGCATCTAGGCATCATTAACATCACCTGCCATGAAAAATGAAAACACGGTGATACATAAGTTTTCTCATGCTTTCTGGATCAGGCTCTGAACTGTTATGAATTGATATAACCTCCTGGGTGTCTCTAGATGTGAAAATTTTCTGTGCTTCAAGACTTCAGAATAGAAATTCGGACAAAACAACAACAACAACAACAACAACAACAACAAACACAGAAAGTAATGAAGTACATTCACGACCAGGGTAACTCCGCTGACTTTGGAGGAAAGATACCACAAGTAATTTTGGCCCATCCTATTAAAATAGTAGCCCAGTGATCCTGGTGTGTAAATCAGACGTTTTTTTATTTTTATTTTATTTTTTTTAAATCCGAAGAAGTAATAACTTCAGGACCTTTAACATAAATGCTAGTACAATTACTATTTAATCCTTTGAATACATTTCAGTTTCATTAATTTGAAAGCCCTGATGCTATCAAGAGCTATCTATTATTGGTCCCCAAAGTAGTTTCTTTTGCCAGGGAGGATGCAGTGTCACTATCTAACACCTCCTCATTCACCAAGTCTATTGTTCTGCTTCAGCTTAAGCTTTCCCACTTAATATTAGCATGATATAATTGTGCCATAGGTGACAAATACATTATTTCTTCTTGTTATACTGAACTTCCTGTCTTAATTACCAAACTCATTTTTCCTTCATATCCTGCTTGCTCATTATTCATTTTCAATTATGATACAGATTTCCCCTAGACTTTAATTACTTCTTGTGCTTAAAAGGATAAATTAATTTTCTTATTAACCCTTTGACATCTCATTAAGGTCTCTGAATAGGACAATTCTGTTTTCTTGTGGTATGTAGTTCAGATTATGCCCATTTTCAGAAGTACTAGGAGGCTTAGAAGGAATTAACCACAAATGTTACTTGTTCTTGCTGTTGTGACATCTTTACCTTTGTCATATGGTATTGTTTGCCTTCACAGATATACTATTTAAACTAGGACTGGGTCTATCATACTGTGACATAGAAGAAAGATTGGCTTCTAACATTGGTATTTTGCTTTGTTCATAATGCTCACATTCGTTTTGTCTCTTGAACATATTCATAGTGATGGGGGGGAGCACAAAGTGTCCTGTTTGTGAAGTTTGGACCTGTCTCTGATAGGATGGGCACAAGACAAGATGAGACTTCAGGATTCCCTTCCAACCTACACACAAAATCCTGTAGCACTGGCTTGTTTATGGACAGTGGAAATAAAGTTTCAAGAGGGTTTAAATGGAAACTATATTCTGATTCCTCTCTAGCTTTTGGTACAGAAATCTATACTGTGTTAGGCCCTTTTATTACCATAAATTTGGTATTAAAATATGCAAAACACAACATTTTCATAATTGAAACAGAAATATAAGATGCTTAATGCTTTGAAAGGGAGGAGTTGTGACTCATGAAATATTCCCACTGTTGCTGTCTCTTTGTTCTTTTTACTTTCTGAGTTTCCCCAGTTTACAGCTTTGTCTATAGGCTTTGAGATCCTTTACGGTTATGTGCCCCAGCTTTTGTTTCTGTTTTCTTGCTTTTCTGATATGTCTGGTTCAAGGCAGCACATCTTAGTTCTTGTTGATTCACCAATGGGACATAGAAAGGACATGTGTGAGTCGCTGACACTTACAAAGATGTCAAAGAAGCTGAGAAAATAATGTCAATCCCTGATGCGCAAGGGAATCATGACATGAATTCTTTTCAATAATTAAAAACTAGTTAGTTTATTAAGACATCATAGAAATAGAAACAGTAAATATTTCATGGCATTACAACTGAAGTTTCCAGCTGTTTTTGGTGCCTAGGGCCAACTGTGTGTTTTTCTACTTCTCAGAAAACTCACTGGAGACTCTCACATCTATTTCATAAGAATGATTTGTCCCACATACAAGTTATGTATTGGGTATGCTGAATGCTATTAAGCACCATAAAGATGAAAACTGATTAAAATGAACAGATTTAGGGCTAGAATGGGATGAAATATGCATGGACAAATTGTTTTGTAGATTAAAAATGTATTTTGTAAGTGTTCTACAGGAACATCTGGCCTCAATTGGGAGTCATGATGATTATTTTGACCTTTTTTGTCAAGCAGCCGTCATTTCAGATGGAAAGTTTTTGTTTGCTTGTTTGTTTGTTTTAACAGCATTTCTTCCTCTGCTTACATCCAAAAGATATATTCAACACTCGAGAAAGCACCATCTTTATATTCTCTGAAACAATCTTTTCCTTGGTTCCTCTGATAGCTATAACCAGATTATTTTAAAGCCTAAAGAAATATTTTTATTTTTTGTTTTTAAACAAAGAGTGAAAATAAGGATTTACTTAATTAACATTCTAAAAGAAATATAACACCCCCCACCAATATATATATAAACAAATTGTTAGTAGCCTCATCTCCACTCAATTTCAGTCATATAAAAAAAAAAAAATCCAAAATCCTGTTGAACTGTAAAAAATAAATCCAGCCCTCTATTTTAGAGCACTGAGACTTACTTTCTTATGTTGACAAAGATATAAGTGGAAGTCCTAGGCTGGTCTTAAATTAATTATGATTCTTGAAATGGTCCAATACTGAAAGATGTCTATAGAGGCCAGCTCTCTGAAAAACTGTTGAGGTAATTTAGTGATCTCAAGCTTAGGAGAAGACTTAGGAAATCTATTTGATTTCTGATGACAAGTGTGAACAGGCTGTTATAAAGGTACAGGACCCAGTTAATTATTCCTGATGAAATTTGGAAATATATAAACTGAAAAATATTTCCAAATAACACAATACCTACATAGAAAAATCTAATTCAGAAAGTGCTATAACAAATCCCATCATTAATTTTGTCTTTAGAATAAACATTGAAGCAAAGTCTAATAAAGATATGGCTATAGACAGAAGAGTGAGATAAAATGCAATAGAAGTTTATCAAAGGTAAATTGTGCTATACCAGTCTGTTATCTTAATTTCATGTGTGACTAACAGAAAAGTGATCTAAAGTTGGCAAAGCTAAATAACAGCAACAACAACAACAAAATGGGGAGAAGGAGAATCAGAATATCATACAGAAATTGATGATTCGGAGGACTGAATTTAAAGGAATGAATTATCTATGGTATACCAAAGTGTACTTAAGGACTACTGGAAAAAAAAAAGATATTTTTATAATGAAATTCCTGTTGCTGTTACTGTGCTTTGTCATATATATCCTTATCAACTGCTATGTTTTGAATGGTACAAAAATGTAAGCTCTTTATATCCCAGACCGACTTTTTCTTCCAGGTTTGAGGCTTGAACCTTTTGTCATTTGTAAAAAAGTACTGTCATATTACTTAATTAAAAATAATAACACGATCTTTTTTAGAGCAAATGATATGAGACTGATTACTGGGTCTGGAATTTTGCATACATTGTATAACTATTTTCATTGAAATGACAAAATTATGTGCTAAAACCAATAAGATTTGTGTTCCTGTTGCTTCAGAAACATTGTTTGAAAATCAAATCCAGAATTTTTGTATTACAAATATAGCTTTTATCATTTTATTCAATCCTTTTAATTTCTACAAAATAAATAATAATAAGAAAGACATAATAAGTACAGTCTAAATGTATGCATGGCAGTATTGCCAAACACATTTTCCAAAAACATGTTTCCAGAACTGTGCATCCCTAGATTCTTTCAAATGACATTCTGTAATGAACTGTAGGTACTTTTTGATTAGCATAGGGATGAACATTCTTCTGTTTATCATTTTTCTTGCACCAATGTGACATCTCTGCTGATTACTCACATTATGGTTAATTTGCAACTGATAATCAGTCCTAGTTTCTTGATAAACTTCTCATTAAGTGACTGGAGCTGTCACTTTACCTCCATGTTACTCTTCCTAAGTATAATCTGTGACCATTATGCAAAAGAAAGGACTGCTGGACGTCACACATGTCATTTGCAATCATGTACAAAAGCTTCAAAAGAAGCTGGTTAAATAAATGCCCTTCATAATTCATTACTGTAAAGTAGAAAAGTGTAACTAATCACCATATTGCCACTTCGCTGCCATACTTGGCTGTTTTGAAGAAGAGGTATGCTCATCCAGTACACTTTTTAAAAGATTATTGCAAAATAGTTTTACAGAACTTAGTATAGGGGAACACCCTCTACTTCTTTGCTTATATTACAGTAAAAATGGTGGTTTATTATTACAGAGGTTCAAGATGAGTCACCTTGTAGACACTTGAAGGCTCATTCCAAAAGTGTTGCCTTAAGGAAAAAGTGCTATGATTAAGTTTTCATGCATAACAACTTATCTTGCATTAGCTGAGACAATAAATTTCCAAATACACATTTGGAGTCCACAGTAAAAATGAAGTCATTCAATGTAGTCTGCAGACAAATAAATTAAAATCATTGTATTGGCTCATAAGATGAAGCAATAAAAATATGTTTATGAACAACAGCCATACTTTAAGGGATGTGCAGTAGCAGTTAGGTTATACAAGCCTGACAATACTTCCTGTATTGCCAATATATAAAAAAAAAAAAAAATAATCTTTGTTATAAAATTTTCCTCAATACAATCTTTTATTTCTAACTTCCTAGTGACTATGCGACTACATGGATTCTGTTACTCTGACTCAGCTTCCACAAGTCATTCACCTTGACAGTTTCCTATGAGGAAGAAAAAAAAAAAAAAAAGAGAGAGAGAGAGAGAGCACGTATTGGAGTGAGATAGTCTAAATTTGGTACTTAGAATCTATTTATTTATTTATTTGTTTGTTTGTTTATTTTTGTAGCTGAGTGGATTTCAGCTTGTCAGGGACAGCATACCTCACAATAATTGTGGGGTAGGGCTTTGAAAGAGAATTAAAGTTAAGCTCAAGACAAGCTAGGGATAAGAAATCAAAAAACTTAAATCACTTTTCATGAAGGGAATTCTGCCTGCACACTTCCTGAAATTTATACATTCACAAATCCCCAGCATTAGCATGCCATTATTATTTTCTCCCAGGTAAATATTTGCTTACGATTTACTTCTGCTATATGCATTTATGTATTTTATTGTTGTGAATCATGATTTTAAAACTCTTTTAGGAAAATCAAACCAAAACAAAACAGAAGCTGCTAAACATTCAAAACTCCTGTTTATACTACATAGTCAAAAGGTGTTTTAGCAGCAAGTCGCAGCGTCTGTATCTCACCTATAAGTGGGAAAACAGAATCTCTAGGACCTACTTATCCTTGGGCTTATGTGAATCTTCCCTTCTTATATTATCTAGAGAAGTTTCTTTCAAGTGTGCTTGCACAAATTAAACAATTCATCTCAGTATCTAACCTAAATTTTTTCTCCTTTTAATGTTTTGCTACTGCTTCTCAGAGATAAAGATTCTTTGCTTCTGAGAAGTCTCTCTCCCGCTATTTCTGTACCTTTCCGAAGAAAGTAAATCTTAACAAGACAAGTAAATAAATAAATAAAGGGGGTGGGGGGGAGAGAAGGAAAGACAGTAAAGTAATGAGTAAAGTAAAGTTAATTGGTTTACGCTGACTTCAGGTGAATTGTCATAATTGATATGGCTTCGTATATTAGGATATAATGTGTAAGATTATGACATTCGATAGATATATATAATTTTTTTTCCCCAGGAATTATAAAACATTCGTTACAGAAGTGCATCCCAACATCATTTTAATTTTTTTTCAGGTATTTTTAGGTGATGGACACCAGCTTTCATCTTTAGTATTATGTTTTGGGAACAGAACAACTTCCCTTCTGGACTGTTTGTGGTATTTCTTAATATATGCTGTTGTTTCTGTTTTACCTTTATATTGCTGTGGACTAGCTATTTCAGGTCTTCTTTTTTTCTACCTGTTTAATTTACTTTTTTTTTTTTTTCTGAGCTTTTATCAAATATTCTTCAGGATTATATCACTGAGTACACATAAAAAATAAAACTTGTCTGAAAAGTGATTACAAAATATTAGAATACATTATTTCTCTCTACACTGTAAATTGAAATGTTGAACTTGGGAACAGGAATCTTGTCTAGTTCCATATGTTCTTTGATTATGGCTATAAAATAAGCTAATCATTTCCAGAAACCAGTTGCTTTTCATTAAGAAACAATTGCAAAGATTTTATTGTCGATGAGTATTTTGCAAAGATACTTTAAGTGGATTAAATTTTTAGTTACACACCATCATCAAGTTCCTGTCACATTTCAACATTATTGATTTGAAACAGAAGTGGAATTTTGATATCATTTATTCTGTGCTACGTATTGTGTAATTATTCAAATGCTTCATTTTCATTTGTGCTTTCCTATTTGTCTTAAATGTTATTACTTGCTTCAATGCTTTTTCATTTTAGTGAATACACTGATAAATATTTCTATCAATTGCAGATGTGATTTTTGCATAAGTAACTGAAATCCTACTACCATAGTTTAATAAAATATTAGACACTCGAGGAACTTGTAGAAGCAATTAGAAAGGCTATGAATATATCTGATTATTGAGTCATTTAAAAAAATCTCTTAAGGGATTTCCTGAGTTAATAAATAAGTAAAAAAATAAATAATAACAAAAAAGCTGTAACTTTTAGTGGCAGAGTTTTAACTGTCCTCATTGTGGATGAATAGTCCTCAGTTTACATAGAAAATTCAGTGAGGATGAATCCCAAGCTGTAGTTTTCTTTTTTATTCTCCCAGCAAATGGATGAGTGTTTCTGCGACAGGCAGGCTGTGGATAGGGACTGGCAAGACAGCTCCCCCAGAAGCAGAGGAATGGCTGTATCTCAGGCTTCCCAATGTACATGAAATTTAAAACATCTCCAAGCTAGGATCATCTTTTAGATATCTTAATGCATCCTGTGTTTTTTTTTTCTTCCCTTAGAACAGGAGTTTAAATGGGAACTAAAACCTCACTCTATGAGCAGCCATTCTATAATTGGTGAGTATTCACACATAAATCTGTCAGACTCAGTCTTCCAAATAGGGTTATATCCCCCTATCCCAATTCAGACAAGAAGAAAGAGAGAAACTGTCTGAAAAATCATGGGTGAAACCTTTTATTAGTATTGTTGATTTTTTTTCTCTTAGTTTTTCAGATGAACACAAAACAAGAATGAAAAATGTTAACTTTCTACCCTACTCCCCACTTCTACTTCTCTTTTTTGTTACTTAAACAGACAGTGGAAAAAGCAATAGGGAAAGATATAACTTTACAATTTATAAACTAAATATTACTGTAAAATTATTTAATGTGAGTGAAAAATTATTCTATATCCAAAGTTGGAAAACAAATATTTGATTTTTCCCCTATTGTATTTAGTTAGGAACAGAAAACAGTTTCAGAATATCTCTAGATGGAGGAAGGCTAGTAATTTATCTCATCATAATAATGTAATACTTCCGGAAGAATTGCAAACACCACTTTATGTCCCATCATACAGAGGATTTACATATATCAGAAACCCACTCAGTGATTCCGTTGCAAAAAGTAGAGACATGAGTACAACTTATGGCCACAAAAGCAGGAACAGAAAGATCCTGGTCCTCAGTTTCCCACAACTTAATATTGTCCAGTCTAGGATGAAAATGTAATATATGATGGTCCCAAAACTCACTTCTGGGCATCACCAGATATTGACCAAATAGTTTCTGATTGACCCATGATACAGCACTTATTAGTTACTATACTAAAATATGACATAGCAGCGTGTCTGTATTTAGTGTATATTTTATGGATTTTAATTTAAAAAAATGAATAATTTAGTAAAAGAGTAATTTTACTAAAAAAAAAAAGATTTCAATTAATTTCAGTAAGGTCTGTGTTATGATCCCTTATGGTATTCTCTCAGAGATATTGTCCAACTGTGAGATGAACAGGTTCAGGCTATGCTGGGTGAAGAACTGGTTGAAGGGTAGAGCTCAAAAGGCTGTAGTAAAAGAGCAGTTGGCTGGCAGACAGTTACCAGTGGTGTTCCCCAGGGCTTAATTCTAGGGCTATATCCTGTTCTTCACTTTTATCAATGATCTGGATGCAGGAGCAGAATACATCCTCAGCAAGTTTGCTGATGGCACTGAACTGGCAGGTGCCATTAATTCTTTGATGGGACAGGAGGCCTTGCAGAGGGATCTTGGTAGATCAGAGTATTGGGAGATCAGCAACGACATGAAATTAAACAAGGGCAAATGCCAGGTGCTGCACCTGGGACAGAGAAATACTGGACACAGGTACAGATGGGAACAGGAGCGTCTGGAGAGCATCTCAGCAGAAAGGGACTTGGGGGTGCTGGCTGAGAGCAGGCTCACCTTGAGCCAGCAATGTGCCCTGGCAGCTGAGAGCAAACTGCATTTGAGGGTGCATTAAACACAGCATCACCAGATGGTCAAAAGAAGGGATTCTCCCACAATATTTAGCATTGGTGAGGCCTCCCCTTCAGTATGTGTACAGTTCTGGTCTCCCCGATATAAAAAGGATATTAAGATTATTGAAAGTGTCCAGATGAGTGCAACAAAGCTGCTAAAAGGACTGTAAGGCATGTACTATGAGGAGAAGCTGAGCACATGGGTTGTCTAGTCTGGAGAAAAGAAAGTTAGGAGACAACCTCACTGCTCCCTTCACCTTTGAAAGGGAAGTAGAGAGGGAGGTGACAGTCTCTTCTGCCTTGTAACTGATGACAGGATGCATATGAGCAACACAAAGCTACACCAGGGGACGTTCAGACTGGCCATTAGGAAAAAAAATCTTTAATGTGAAGGTAGAAGTGGTTGATACCCCACATCCAAAGTCTGTGAAAGTTCAAACTTGGACAATGCCCTCATTAATATGCTTTAATTTTTGGCTAACCCTGAAGTGCTCAGGCAGTTGGATTAGATTATGTTTGTAGGTCCCCCCAGCCAAACAATTCAAATTTTAATTCTAATTCTAAAATTGATCCTCAGAATTTCTCTGGAAGCAGTAGCCTAAAGTATGATCTTCCTTTATGGATCAGGCTTAATATTGTACTTCAGTATATTACATATTTGACATCCAGTAAATTCTTACTAGTTATATAACACTTATTAATCCAGGAACATAGTATTACAGCCTAAATACTTAGCTTTCATGTAGAGAGATTATTTTTAACTGGATGGATGGCATTGGAGTATAATCCCTAACACCCTTTGCTTTTGTTTTCCCAAAAGGAAGTCTTCACAGCTAGGAAGGAAGAACAGCTTTCTGAACATTGTTTGATAATATTTTTCATTTCCTTTGCATATTTTAATGCAATCAGCACAGCTTACATCTGTGTAGCAATCAAATTACTAAGTCAACATTATCCAATGAAATGCTGAACAGTCAAATAATCAAATTCAGATTAATATTAATTGTTGTAGTTTCTGCACCTGGATTTAAAAATGAAAACAAAAACAAGAAAACCACCACATAAAACTTCCCGTCTTTAATTATCATGAAACTCACTTAAAAAAAAAGAAAAAAAAAAAGGCAAAACAAAAATATTAAGAACACACACCAAAAAAAAAAACAACCACAAAGCGGTGGATTTATTTCCTCCTTTTGTTAGGAGTATGACATGTATCATTATCATTTTTCTTTTCCTAGCAACATTTATTAACTAATTATCCATCTATGGTATGGAGATATTGTCCTTATTTTATGCAGCAACAGATTCTTTTAGAACATTTGTGATTCTAGTTCTGGAAGTCAATTAGGATAAACATGTACATTACTGCAATAGGCTCCATTGCCAAAAGGGCAATGTTCTTATTCATGCAACCAACGAGTTTAAAAATCTCAGCAAGCAAAAAGATGAATTAACATTCCCTGTCCTCCTCCCCAGAGGTGCCTTTACCCCTCAGCTGGAAAGCAGCTGCGCATGCAATTAATTCAACATTTGTCGTAGCTGGTATGGGTGGGATCTTCAGTACTTAGAGAAAAGAACTCTTGGGAACAGGGACAGAAACCTTCTGACGTAGATTTATCAGCTAACAATGGAGAAAATTACTACTCTGTTAGCAGCCCACGCATTTTTAGTTTTCTTCCCTCATTCATGTATCTTTTTTGGTCACATCATATGCCAGATGATGTGTGTGAGTGGTTGCACAGAACAAGAACAAAGATTTCCATGGATGTTTCACAGGAATGAGGTGAGAATGCTCGAAATGTGTCACATTTCTGAAAGTGATAATAAAAAAGACAGAAAGATTATTCTTCGCTTGGACTACAATCATTGGACTGGTTCCTGTAGTTTTTGCAAATAGAAACTGGCCTCATTCTCCCTTTCTGACCTCTCTGCCCTTCACCTGAAGCACAGAAATAAATACCTAGTTGTTTTGTACAGTGTGCCAAAACAGCTTGCTTTCCAAGGCAGATGGAATTTCAGAATCAAGTCAAAATGTAAAACTCGGTCATGCTAATGAAAAGTCTAGTTTTCACTATTAAATATGTTTCTTGCAGAAGAAGGAGATGGCAAATGAAATTAAACCATAATTCGATATAAAATGCTGCTTAGCCAAACAGAAATGTGAAATGTAGTAACAAGACTGTGTTTCTTCAGCAATAACTTCCACTAGTCACTTTGGACTCCCTTTGAACTAAAATAGGTAGCTATGTGCATAATCACATCCTCTGTCATTTAGTTACTGTTAGAATTCAGGAAACATGGTAACAAGTAATTGGGAAGCTATCAATTACAAGATTAGCACACTTACGACAAGTGAGATCTCAGAGATCAAATCGAAATTTGCAGAGCTTAGACTCAGGGAGTTAGTCAGTCATAAGGAAGTATTAAAAATTGCCTGGAATATGTATGCCTGGAACCAGTGATCTTCACAATAATAACCTGTAAAGTGTTAAAGTGCAAAATTAATTTGTAGACTGAATTTCAACATCAGCCAGAACTGTCAATGGTCAAATGGTAAAACAGATCTATTTGCTCCCTTGTCATTACATGTTAACCTTCTTAATTATATTCAGAATACACAAAGCAAGAGAAGTGCAAATAATGCAATGGTCCTTTCTTTCTGAAGACTGAATTTAAAAGTGAAGAGAAAGCTTTATGATCAAAGCAGAAGGATCTGATTTTCTGTTTCCAGTGGGAAGATATAGTTCTTGATATCACCACTTAATTTGTGTATAATCATGTTTAATTTAAGAGGAAACAGTTTGTGCCTATAAATTCCTGAAACAAACAAAACCTAAATGTACAGAGGAGATTCAAATTTACAGGTCAAATATTACAGCTACAGTGAAGGTTACTATGTAACTTTATTTATTTATTTATTTTAAATGAAATAATTAAGAAAAAAAAAATAATTCACAGACCTTGGAAAGATAGCACATTTCCAGTGGTCAGCACTTTCAGTGCCAGCAGGTACAATACCTGTCCATGACAGAGATATCCCTTCCACTTATGCTTCAGGACCTTTCAAACTGCATCTCTCATTTCCCTGATAGGTTTGCAGGTGAGTACAGTGTCTGGAAGTTCACCAACCCTCTTGCTGGGATTGTTCAGCCTTATAGCATGTTTCATCTGTACAGAAAAAAGAAATGCCAGGAACAGGAATGCTGGGTTCTAACCTATGCAAAAAACAAATCTATAACAAAAACACCATAAATTCAGCTTACATGCCTCAACAGTATAAGAGGTGCTTTACATCAAAACAGAAAGCCATTGGAAGTGTCATAAAAAATCAGAGTTCTTGTCCATCTGACCAAATGCTGTTACTAATGGAAGTGCACAAATCAAACAAAGAAAGGAACAACAATAACAACAAAAACAGCTGTGTAAGTTGAGGGTAGAAACTGAGCTGCCTGCATAGTTTGACAATGGCAGGATTAAGTTTCTGCTCAGTCTGGAATCTCAGCATTGTGTTTATGGGCTTAAGAACTCAAAATCTCCAGACTTCAGGCCTCTGTACTCCACTGAATTATTAGATGCTTCACCATTGCTACGAACTTGATTTGAAGTCCATGTCATGAATTTGATATATTAAAACACTGTAAAACAATAACAATGTATTCTAGAGCACACTTGAGGTTACTTCTAATAACCTAGTGGTTAAAATAGTATTCCAGCATTTACAGAAAAAGATAGACATTTCTGCAAGTAGCACCATTACTCACATTTACTCTGTAGTACCTGGAGGACTGTGGACAGTCACAAAGTCAGATAGAAAGCAGTTAGTAAAACCTTGTGCAAAACTGTATTAATAGAGTTTTGCTCCTATTGGTTTTTGTTTTTGTTGTTGTTTTTTTTTATTCTTACTAGTGGTAATTATTATTTCATCTGAAGTATAATGGGCTGCTTCTTCTTATATTGATATCAATAGCAAAAAATTCAGTTGATTCCTGTGGGCTACAGTAAAGAAAAATAAATTCTAGTACTCAAGGGTGGACTAAATGTAAGCTTTTATGTTCCCAGACCTAGCAATTTAGTCATTTTTAATTTATTCATGTAAGCTATTGTATTAGTTTATATGTGCATAAGTATTTGAACACACTTGTCATACTTTGACAATTTGAAAAATATTATTACTGGTTTCCTTATATTTCAAATTGGTCTCTAAAGCAGTACTTCTTTTACATTTTAGGAAAAAAAAATTCTCCTGTTGCAAACAGAAATGAACAACTTGGCTGCAGATATTATTCCTGTAATGTTGTGTTTGGGGCCTGGTAAATACATGTTGCTCTTGCTACCAACAAGAGCAAGTCTGTGGTAACCTAAAAACACAAGTTCCAGGATGTGCCAGGTTTTGTTTGGACATTAAGCTTTGTTTTAACTAATTTAGCTACAGGTATCCAACAAGCATTTGACTGTTGAATAGTGAATAGTTGAACTAGTTTAGTTCAACTTTTGTTTAGCTTTATATGATTTTTGTGGTATAACACACTGTTATACATATAACACATTACACACATATATTTTGGGCTAGAGTGTTAATCTGCTTGAGAATAGGAAGGCTCTACAGAGGGATCTGGATAAGCTGGACCAATGGGCTGAGGCCAACTGTATGAGGTTCAACAAGGCTAAGTGTTGGGTCCTGCACTTGGGGCATAACAAATCCATGTAATGCTACAGGCTGGGGGAAGAGTGGCTGGAAAGCTACCTGGAAGAAAGGGAGCTGGGGGTACTGGTCAATAGCCAGTGTGAGCCAGAAGTGTGCTCAGGTGGCCAAGAAGGCCAACAGCATCCTGGCTTGTATCAGAAATAGTATGGCCAGCTGGACTAGAGAAGTGATTGTCCTCCTGTATTCGGCTCTGGTGAGACCGCACATCGAGTACTGTGTTCAGTTTTGAGCCCTTCACTACAAAAAGGACGTTGAGGTGCTGGAGCACGTCCAAAGAAGGGCAATGACGCTGGTGAAGGATCTAGAGAACAAGTCTTATAAGGAGTGGATGAAGGAAATGGGGTTATTTATCTTGGAGAAAAGAAGGTTCAAGGTACTTTACAATTACCTTAAAGAAGGTTGTAACAGGGTGGAAGTTAGTATTTTCCGTAAACAACAATTGATATGACAAGAAGAAATTGCGTCAGATTGCACCAGGGGAAAGTTAAGTTGGATATTAGGAAAATTAGGTTTTCCAACTGAAATGATTCTGTGATTCTATACATCTGTATTTAATAGGCAGTTGGGGAAAAGAAAAAAAAAAAAAAGTTGCTTATTCTGTACAAATTTATCTATCTATAATCCTGGAAAAAAAAAAAAAAAAAAAAAAAGGTCCCCAAAGAATGGAGCCCTGGAAGCTTGGTAAAACCATCACGTTCAGTAGAAACAATCATCAAACATACATGAACACATAATACAGTAAATTCAGATGTAGCTTTGCAGATTGCTGAAGAGCATGGCAAAGAGGTTTGTTAAAAAATTCTCTTACCTAAGTAGATACAACTGTACCTTGCTGATCTGACCCTTGCCTTGCTGACATGACCTCTCATTTATCTCTGTGGACTTTTCTCTTAATTGGGATAGCTGTCTGAATCTGGTCCAGGTCACCAGATGTGCTCTGTGGGACATGCCCCTGGTTGGTGAGGGTACTGCCTTGCTGTCACCTGCACAATGGATCACTTTCCTTTGTGAAGCAGCCCTGTCTTGGTGCTTCCTGACAAAAATGACATCAAACACCTGTTCTTGCTACCTGTGAGTATATAAATCAATTTGTACAAATGCAATTATGTTTGCATAAGCAGCTGATGTCTTCACTCGGCCATACAAGTTCCTGGTTCTCAAAGGAATGACATGTAAGGGCAGAAATCTTTACACTGTGATGTCCTCCCCAATCAAATTAATTTTTAAATCATCTTTCTGGGTAACCTGAAATGTAAGGACAATATTTCTTATCACCTACATAACGCTTTTCAATTTTCAAGCTATTGTGATAAATATAGTAACTGAAACTACTCCTCCAGGTACACCTGTAAATTAACAATCAATTGTCCCTTATGCTTCTCTTGTGCCTGCCATCTGATGATTTTGAAGTATTTTGTGTATCAAGCTTTACAGGACCAAGTAAGTTTCAGAGCATTAAGAATTTCACAGGGAAAACAAAACAAAACAAAACAAAAAACAACCAAAAAAAAGTAAGATAATGTTGTTTTTGTAATATAATGTTGATTCCAAACGGTAAGATATAATATAATTGTGTAATATATAGATATAACATAATTGTGTAGTAACTAATTTACAAGGAATACTATACTACTCAAAGCATGCAGGAATTCTCTAAAGCTGAAGGCACAGCTGGCAATGTGAAACCTGGGCAAGTGCCAGAAATCTACTCTTCTACAATAAAAAAAAAAAAAAAAACACTTGTGTTGGTGTGAGGCATTATAATAGACCAAACCCAAAGCTATTGACTTTTCTGAGATGGGCTGTACGTGATGGTGATGTATCTGCAGCCCTTGCTGATAACATGGCAAGCCCACAGATTGTTTTGCCTGTGCTACCCAATTCTAAACACTAACAACGAAGACTATAAAACCCTTCTCCATGCAGTTAAATTCTTCAGGGCAGTTTAAACAAGCCATTTGAAACTTCCCAGGCTTGACGCATCACTGAGATGGTGTAACATGCCTCATTACACTGTGACACTGTGTCAGCAGCACAGATTACTATCAGCCCTCTCCCTTGCTTCCTAAGTGCAGCACTGCAGCTCTATGGCACGGTTCCCTTACCCAGATTTGAGGAAGAAGGGGAAAAAACCTCTTCAGTAGAACTCAAAGGAAAGTATTCTCTCCTCTCTTAGGTGACACAGCAGGAAAGTTTTCATTGATATGCAGATGTGCCCGAGTATCATGCTCCTCTCAACAGCTGTGGACACAGGAACAAGTATGTAAGAAAACTGCATGTTTGCAACCCTTCACATAGGTCACAAAACTAGAATAGGAGCAGTGCAAAATATTCACTGTATGCATAGGATGAGAGGGATGAGGCCTATGCTTCACTTAACATCCAGTTGCATCTGTGTACCTAATATCAGACTGCCTCTCAAGTCCATTTTACGGACTGTGTTTATAAATTTCTAATGAGGAGGCCCACCTCTAGACCTCAAACTTTGACTCTCAGCTTTGTTTTTTGTAATATTTTTCACTTAACCCTACCTGTCTGTGAGACTGCTGTGCAGTGGTCCTTTCAGAGGGTCTAGGAAGCAGATGGAGGTGTATCCTGAATTTCTCCATCCTGTTTCAAGAATGGGTTGGCAGCAGAGTGGATGCCACAGGATTGTTTAGTCTAGAGAAGTCCTTGGGGAGACCTTATAGCAACCTTCCAGTACTGAAAGGGGGCCTACAGAAAATATGGGGAGGGATCCATTATCAGTGAGTATAGTGATAGGACAATGAGTAACAATTTTAAACTAAAAGAGGGTAGGTTCAGAACAGAAATTAGGAAGAAAATCTTCACTATGAGGGTGTTGAGGCACTAGAACAAGTTGCCTAGAGAAGCTGTGGATGCATTTCCATCCCTGGAAATGTTCAAGGCCAAGTGGAGGGAGCTTTGAGCATCCTGATCTAGTGGAACATGTCCCTGCCCATGGCAGGAGGGGTAGAACTAGATGATCTTAAAAGTCCTTTACAACACAAACCATTCTATGAATCTATGACTCCAGGAACATACATGTGATGCTGCAAAGGCTTGTGGCAGCTGAGACCTCCCTTCAGGTTATCTCTAACACCAGGAGATGTGACACTTTTGAGAGCTCACCTACCATGTGCTGATTAAGGAAAGCAGTCATTGTGGAAATGTTGGCATGACCGCACTTTAAATAAGGCACTTAATGACTAGGGATGAGAAAAAAATGAAGTTATAATTACCCTAGTAAATGCAATCAGTTGACAATGCTACCAGGACCCCTTGTTCTTTGAGGCATCAGTTAGCAAAACTTGACCTACATCCAGTTTTAATTATTTGAGGTTTCCCATCTCAAACAGTGGCACCAATCAGACATTTGGAGCTCTGAAGATGCTTGAGCATCCTGCTGAGTGGGGCTTTGAATCACCAATTCCTGTTTAACTAATGAGATATGGCCCAGCTACAATAAACTGAAAGCCCTTTGATATCCTGCAATTTCAGAAAAAAAACAAATTCCTCTGATGTCCAACCTCACAACTGACCGATGCCTGTCTGCTGTGTGTGAAAAAGACCTCTGACTCTGTCAGGGTCTTCTGAGGGTATGTAATGGCAAAAGCAACCAGATATATACAGTCTGTAAGAGACTCAATTATCAAAATCCATTTATGCTAGAGAGAACCTATATGGACAATATTGGCACACATGTTCCTACCGAGTTTCCTTTAACAGTTCTGAGTGCCCTTTCAACCAAAGTCAGAGCAATCTCTGGGAATTCAGGTGACCTCTTTGCACTTGGTATCTCTTTTGAGTACTGAATCCCTTAAACTTCACTGAAAGTATATTCCCTTTTGTTTGTGCCTTCTGCCAAATCTCTGTTTATTTCTGCTGCCAAATTTTCCAGTGTCTTTTTTAGCCTCAATGGGCTGTTCCTTCCCTCTCCCTGCCAAGATCCATCATAACACCTATGTCTTTGTTCTTCACTTGAAAGATTTTCCGTTTAAAAAGCCTAAAAAAATAAACATATACTTACCATTACCGTTAGCAAGCCTGAAACATCCAATCAGAGAACTGAAAATGTGTACCTAAGGACTGAAAAAAAATCCAGCAATTTCATTCCAGTATCATTAGCTGTTGAATAATATAAATTCATTTATTGTATCCTACAAGATTCCTTGTCATGAAGGAAAATGCTCAGTTACTTAGGGCACACTTAGAAATCTGTTTTTAATGATGTTGGAAATATTGCAAATGCATGAATTAAAAAATAGCTTTACACTTTAAAGAAAGCATTGATTTGATTAGCCTCAGGCATTAGAAGAGATAAAAGATATAGTGAAGTTAAGTTATTCTTCCGGATTTTTTTTTTTTTTTCCATAAGAAACTAAAATATATACTTCTAGCACACATTTATCTCTAATGCATACTACTTATGGACAAAAACGTAAAGGCTAACTGGAGATTCGAAGGCCCTGTAACCATTTGCTTTGTTAAGAAGATTTTCCCACAGTTAAGATCTACTTACATGTTTTCAGTTGAGATCTACTCACTTCCTCAGCAGACATATTTTGATAGATCTTATTGGCTCACCTCTATTTTGCAAGCTGAAATGTCTTATTATTTATTGTGATATTGTTTTGCTGCTAGAAGTGGAGTACATCCCATCACTTCTCTTACCCTAGAACTATTTTCAGGTCTGTATTCTGTCATCTTTCTGTGACATTGTCCTTTTCATGCACTCCAAATGTTTGTACATTTTTAAAGCTCATTTTTGTATTTTGAATATATAATGTGTCCACTCTGATTTGGTAAACTTTAATGACAATAGTATCTGCATTTGGTCAGACTCTTGGCACATATACAAGTATTTCATAAATTCACTGCATTACCTAAGAGCCAAAAAATCTAGGACAGTTGTTCCAATCAAGCTTTCACACAACGAAAAGAAAGGTTAGTCAATTATTTTGCCCCTGTGATTTGTGACTGCTAAAGACAGCTCAGGTAAGTAGGTCTGACGATGAGTGAGCTACACTAAAAATAAGAGAAAACACTTTACTTCAGGACACTACTTCATTAGTGACTATTGAGCTAATTCTGACCCAAAATAGTAAGTTCCTTAGGGTTGTTTCAGACCTGAATATAGTGGTAGCTGAGCATGTCTGTTACCCAAGTACAGTCTGGATAACACAGGCTTATCATAAAGATAAAAGTCCTATGACATAAACACTCCACACACAAGTAACAAAGAGCCAGATGCTTTCTTTTCAATTTGAGGAGGCGTGTCACATCAGCTGAAGGTAGTGAAATGCAGTAGGCACTGCAGCAGGAGACCAGTTAAGATAATTTCTCCTTAGGTTGCTTACTACTTACACCAGTCTGAAATATATGCAAATACTGCTGCAAGTCACTAGGGACAGTTCTGTTAGAAGCGGTAATCAACCTGAGCATTTCAAAGACGCTGCAGGCTAAACAAGTTGGTCTATGGCACAGTACAAGAGCTACTCTGCTTTGAAAATCTTTGCCAATGCATCTGTGTTACAGAAACGAGGCACAAGAAGGGTATATTCAAGCCAAGCTGAGCATGTAAAGAATCATATGGGAGATGGGAATGAGCAACCACTTATGTATAGTGAATGGTGATTTCTGTTTTCAAGCCAGATGTTTTACTGATGACACCTTCAGATGTTGCATGAATATTTCAGTGCAAAATAAGCCTGAGATACAAATTAATGAGTTCTTTTTTAAAGAGCCATTTAGATATACTATTACAGCTAACAACATTCTCCTGTTCAGACACAGCTATTGTATTCGGGTAAAATAGAATGCCTTTTCAGTTTAGGAAAAATCTCTCTTAAAAATGGACTGGAATGCACAGAAATATGTGTAAGCATTTATGACAAGGACTATTAGATGTACAGAGCATGTCAGACGAAAATACCACAGCTCAACAAATCCAGGACAAGTTATTGATATCCACTGAGTAATATTGTCTGAAGTTGCAAGCCCTTTCTCATCTAAGCAGTTTCTTCATTCCATATCCATATTCCATTAAACATATGTCCTGGTTTCAGGTAGGACAGAGTTAATTTTCCTCCTAGTAGCTGGCAGGGTGCTATGTTTTGGATTAGAATGAGAAGAGCGCTGAAAACATGCTGATGTTTTAATTGTTGTAGAGCAGTGCTTACACCAAGCCAAGGACTTTTCAGCCTCTCACTCTGCCCTGCTAGCGAGCAGGCTAGGGATGCAGCAGGAGCTGGGAGGGGACAGACCCAGGACAGCTGACCCCAACTGGCCAAAGGGGTATTCCATACCATCTGACGTCATGCTGAACAATATACAGGGGTGGCTAGCCGGGGTGGGGGGCCGGCTGCTCGGGGATAGGCTGGGCATCGGTCAACGGGTGGTGAGCAATTGCATTGTGCATCACTTATTTCGTACACATTATTGCTATTAATACTATTATTATTATTATTATTATTATTATTTTTATTTTTATTTTTATTATTATTCTTTTCCCTGTCTTAATAAACTGTCTTTATCTCAACTCACAGACTTCACTTTCCTGTTTCTCTCCCCCATCCCGGAGAGGGAGGGGGGAGGGTGAGCGAACGGCTGTGTGGTGTTTGGCTGCCAGCCGGACTAAACCACAACAACATATTTTCTTCCCATTCAGAAACAAAACAACAAGCCAAAAAAATATCAGTGTCTCTTTTATAAATCAAGTTGTATGTTTGACCTGAGGTTCTGGATCTAAAATCATGAGCTATGATAATAGTTACACCTCCTAAGGAAGATATTAAGATTGTATACTTGTGCTTTCTAGTGTATGTTGCAAAAGTGATCCGTATTCCTGCAGTCAGAAAGGGTAATCTTGACCCTTTGAAATCACAGATATTTCTGTCTTCCTAGAATCATAGAATGGCTCAAGTTGGAAGGGACCTTAAGGATCATCTAACCAACCCAATTGCCATAGGCAGGTATGCTACCCACTAGTTCAGATTGGCCAAGGCCCCATCCAGCCTGGCCTTGAACACCTTGAAGAATGGGGCATCTACAACTTCCCTGGGGCAACCTGTTCCAGTGCTTCAGTGAAGAATTTCTTCCTAATGTCTAGTCTAAATCTATCCTCTTTTGGTTTAAGACCATTCCCCCTTGTCCAATCATTCTCTACTAGAGTAAAGAGTCATTCTCCATCTTTTTTATAAGACCCCTTTAAATATTGGAAGGATGTAATGAAGTCTCCCTGGAGCCTTCTCTTCTCCAGGTTGAATATCCCCAGCTCTCTCATCCTTTCTTCATAGGAGAGGTGCTCCAGCCCCCGATCATTTTTGTAGTCCTCCTCTGCATTCATTCTAACAGGTCCACATCTTTCTTGTGGTGGGGGCCCCAAACATGGATGCAGGACTCCAGGTGGGGCCTCACAAGGGCGGAGGAAAGGGGGACAATCACCTCCCTCAACCTGCTGGTCACACCTCTTTTGATGCAGCCCAGGATGCTGCTGGCCTTCTGGGCTGCAAGCACGCACTGCTAGCTCATGTCAAGCCTCTCTTCCATCAGAACTCCCAAGTCTCTCCCCTCAGGGCTGCTCTCAATGAGTTCTTCTCCTACACTGTACTTCTGTCTGGGATTGCCCTGACCCAGTTGCAGCACCTTGCGCTTGGACTTGAACCTCATGCAGTTCACAAGGGCCCACTTCAGCCTGTCCTTGTCCTTTTAAATGGCATCTCTTCCTTCTGTTGTATAAACTGCACCACTCAGCTTGGTGCCATCTTTAAACTTGCTGAGGGTGCGCTCAGTCCCATTGATGTCTTGGGCATGTCTGATACAGTATTTTATATGAGAGAGAGATTTCTTTTTGCAGGGGTGGGGAGCGGGGAGGTATATTTCACTTTGAAGAATATCATGTCTTATGATTACCTGGTTTAAATACATGTTTAAATTAAATTAATTGGTCTTGATTAAGAAGAACTGCAACACTCATCTGTCCATCAACTACACTGCATTACTTCTTCATATAATTTGTACAGGATAGTTGATAAAAGTTTTCAGGTAGCGTCACAGAAATTGAACTGATGTTCTTTTTATGTACTGTACATCCATTAATGAACTACAGGTTTTTTATACAATATAGTGTTGAAGAGTTGCTTATCCCTGTCTAACTCTCAACATTTCAATTTTGCCTTTGCTTTTCAAATCCTGTCTAATTAGTGGATTTCACTTCCTTGTGACACCGGACCCTCAAGCTGAGCTTGTAATTACAAGGACTACGTAGTGTTCTATTAATTGAGGAGTTTTTGTTTCTTATATGTGGGGGTTAATTGGTAATATCTGCATTCAACATTTTTCAAGATGTTTTACATTACAACAATTAGTCATATATGTAGGAGAGCCAAAATTAACCATTTATAATCTTCTTATTTCTTCAGTCAATAGCAGTTAAAATCACATATTTGCCATTTTTGGTTATGTTGTGAAAAGGGAAAAATAAAAAAATACATGCTATAAAATTTATTCATCTTCTGAAAGAAAGCATCTTCTGATGTACTCATGCTTCTTTATGGCATTAAGATCATGGAATCATAGAATCATAGAATATTTATCATAGAATCATAGAATATCACAAGTTGGAAGGGATCCATAAGGATCATCGAGTCCAACTCCTGGCACCACACAGGTCTACCCAAAAATTCAGACCATGTGACTAAGTGCACAGTCCAAATGCTTCTTAAACTCCAACAGGCTTGGTGCAGTGACTACTTCCCTGGGGAGCCTGTTTCAGTGTGCGACCACCCTCTCAGTGAAGAACCTCTTCCTGATGTCTAGCCTAAACCTTCCCTGCCTCAGCTTGACACCATTCCCACGGGTCCTATCACTGGTGACTAAAGAGATTAGATCGGCGCCTTCCCCTCCACTCCCCCTCGTGACGAAGCTGTAGACCGCGATGAGGTCTCCCCTCAGCCTCCTCTTTTCCAGGCTGAACAGGCCAAGTGACCTCAGCCGCTCCTCATATGTCTTCCCCTCTAGGCCCTTCACCATCTTTGTAGCCCAGTATCTTACTGACTTGAAGAAAGAGGCTTTAATCTATCCTGGTTTGTTTACTAACGAAGGAGCACGAAAGAAGTGCATGTCCTTGTATCTGAAGAGGAGGTGAAGGAACAGCTAGTGCAAGGAACACAAAAATCAGTTGCGCCAGACTAGTATGTGGTTGTATCTGAGCTTGGAGACTGCAACCCTCTTCAAACTTCCAGATCTAGAGGAACACTTTGGCTGCAGTCTAAATGCCATGTGTACATAAGCTCCCCCAAGCCAGCCAATCTTCTTCCCATGACCTGCCAGGAAACAGCAATCACAGAATCACAGAATCATCTAGGTTGGAAGAGACCTCCAAGATCACCGAGTCCAACCTCTGACCTAACACTAACAAGTCCTCCACTAAACCATATCACTAAGCTCTACATCTAAACGTCTTTTAAAGACCTCCAGGGATGGTGACTCAACCACTTGCCTGGGCAGCCTATTCCAATGCCTAACAACCCTTTCAGTAAAGAAGTTCTTCCTAATACCCAACCTAAACCTCCCCTGGTGCAACTTTAGCCCATTCTCCCTTATCCTGTCACCAGGCACGTGGGAGAATAGATCAACCCCCACCTCTCTACAGCCTCCTTTAAGGTACCTGTAGAGAGCGGTAAGGTTGCCCCTGAGCCCCCTCCTCTCCAGGCTGAACAAGCCCAGCTCCCTCAGCCGCTCCTCATAAGACTTGTTCTCCGGACCCCTCACCAGCCTCACTGCCCTTTCTGGACTCGCTCGAGCACCTCCATGTCCTTCCTGTAGCGAGGGGCCCAAAACTGAACACAGTACTCGAGGTGCGGCCTCACCAGAGCCAAGAACAGGGGGACGATCACTTCCCTAGACCTGCTGGCCACACTGTTTCTTATGCAAGCCAGGATGCTGTTGGCCTTCTTGGCCACCTGAGCACACTGCTGGCTCATATTCAGTCAGCTATCAACCAATACTCCCAGGTCCTTCTCTGCCAGACAGCTTTCTAACCACTCATCTCCCAGTCTGTAGCACTGCTTGGGGTTGTTGTGCTCCAGGTGCAGGACCCGGCACTTGACCTTGTTGAACTTCATACAGTTGGCCTCAGCCCATCGGTCCAGCCTATCCAGATCTTTCTGCAGAGTCTTTCTACCCTTGAGCAGTTCAACACACGCACTTAACTTGGTGTCATCTGCAAACTTATTGAGCGTGCACTCGATCCCCTCATCCAGATCATCGATAAAGATATTAAAGAGAACTGGCCCCAGTACTGAGCCCTGGGGGACTCCACTACTGACCAGCCTCCAACTGGATTTAACTCCATTCACCATGACTCTTTGGGCATGGCTACCCAGCCAGTTTCTGACCAAAAGAAGCGTATGCCAGTCCAAGCCAAGAGCAGCCAGTTTCTCGAGGAGAATGCTGTGGGAAACGGTGTCAAAAGCCTTACTGAAGTCAAGGTAGACCACATCCACAGCCTTTCCCTCATCCACCAAGCGCGTCACTTTGTCACAGGTGATCAGGTTCGTCAAGCAGGACCTGCCTTTCATAAACCCATGCTGACTGGGCCTGATCGCCTGCTTGCCCTGCAAGTGCCGTGTGATGACCCTCAAGATAATCTGCTCCATGAGCTTCCCTGGCACTGAGGTCAAACTAACAGGCCTATAGCTTCCTGGGTCAAGCTTCCAGCCCGTCTTGTAGTTAAGCGTCACATTTGCTAGCTGCCAGTCAGCTGGGACCTCCCCTGATAGCCGGGACTGCTGATAAATGATGGAAAGCGGCTTGGCCAGCTCTTCCACCAGTTCTCAATGTAGGCATGTAACCAAATTAAAGCCCAAAGCTTCAGCCCAGTCCTCGACCTGAATAGTGAGTGAGGATCCGGATCCTGGCATTTATACATGATAGTTTATATGCAGCCGAAGTAAATAGTGTAGTCAGAGGTCAAGGGGCTAGATTTTGAAAAGTCCTACATAAAGAAGAGTTCTCAGAAAAGCAAATTTAAGTAACATTAATGTCAAGAAAAGTAATTCTGATTGGTACATTCTTTATCTGTCATGACTAGACAGATGAAAATCTATGATAGCAATTTTGCCTTTAAGGTCATTTTCTTTTTTTCTTTTATTTCTTTTATTTATTTATTTTTATTTTAACATGCTCTGTACTAATTTTCCTCACAGAATGACTAACAGAACTGTGATTCTTGTGCACCTTTTGTAGTTAATTCATTAGGTCAACTCTAACCACTAAGCCCCTAGTCATGTTATTTCCCTTAGTGATAAGGAGCAATTGACCACTTGCCGAGGCGACCGGCTCCGGGGCAGACGCGTGCTGCAGCGGAGCGCGGGATCGGGACAGGCAGGGCTATTTTTCGGGCATCGAGCCTATGTGAGGGAGCCGCCAGGCACCGGCAGCCCTCGTGAGGGAGGCTGACGAGGCGTAGGCGGAGCCAGCAGCGTCAGCGACAGCTCCTCCCCCCGGCCGTTCAAAGGCAGCCCTTAGGGAGCGTGAGCGACCAGGAGCGCGGCGACCAGGGCCGGCAAACAGGGAGTGACGCGGCAGTTAGCGAGGCAGTTAGGGCGGGCAGGAAGGGCGGAGCGCTCACACCCGCCCATAGGGACACCTCCTCTAAGGGCACTCTCCCGTCAGCTGGGCTGCAATGGTCTCCACCAGGCACGGTGCTTTCTCTAGGAAGTCAGTACACACCCAGACCGACTGCCCGTCCAAACATGCGGCAGTTCAGGTCTCCGGATGCGGGGAGTGTCTGAGCCTCTTGCTGCCATCGGCGGGAGGCAGAGGGACTGCTTGCGTGAGGTGCGAGCAGGTGGACGACCTGGTCCGCATGGTGGCGGAACTCAAGGAGGAGGTGCAGAGGTTGAGGGATATCAGGGAGTGCGAGCGGGAGATAGACTGGTGGAGCGACTCCCTGCAGGACCGGAGGGAGAGGGACCAGGGTGAGACGCCCCAAAGGGGGGTGGACCCCCTGCCCTGTCGCCATCAGGCAGAGGGAGGGGACCTGCGAGTTGAGGAGGAATGGAGACGGGTCCCTTCTCGACCTCGCAGGAGATGCCCTCCCCTTCCGGCGCTGCCTTCCCAGCTGCCTTCCCAGGTGCCCTTGAACAATAGGTTTGAGGCCCTGGAGCTTGAGAGACCGGTGGGTGAGGACGAGGTAGGAAGCCTACCCAGGAGGATGCCTGAGGTGAGGAAGTTGACTCCACGCCTCAGGACTGCCTCCACCAAGAAAGAAAGAAGGGTGATTGTTGTGGGCGACTCCCTCCTCAGGGGAACGGAGGGCCCTATTTGTCGGCCTGACCCCACGCATAGGGAAGTCTGCTGCCTCCCTGGGGCCAGGGTCAGAGACGTTACCAGGAAGCTTCCAAACCTGGTTCGCCCCTCTGACTATTACCCGCTTTTGATAGTCCAGGCTGGCAGTGATGATCTTGAAAAGAGAAGCCTCAAGGCTATCAAACAGGACTATAGGGGGCTGGGACGATTGGTGGAGGGAGCGGGAGTGCAGGTGGTGTTTTCGTCTATCCCTACGGGGGAAGAGAGAGGCACGGAGAGGACATGGAAAGCTCACGTGGTTAATAGGTGGCTCAGAGGCTGGTGCCAGCACAGAAATTTTGTTTTTTTTCACCATGGGGAGCTTTACTTGGCGCCCGGCCTGATGGCCCCAGACGGGTCCCTATCTCCAAGGGGAAAACGGATCCTAGGCCAGGAGCTGGCGGGGCTCATAGAGAGAGCTTTAAACTAGGCAAGAAGGGGGATGGGGCTCAAACAAGGCTTGTTGGAGCTGTGCCGGGGGAAACAATGGCTAGGCTGGGGAAGAAGGCGATGGCCCAGCTGAAGTGCATCTACACTAATGCACGCAGCATGGGTAACAAACAGGAGGAGCTGGAAGCCATCGTGCAGCAGGCAGGCTACGACTTGGTTGCCATCACGGAGACGTGGTGGGACCGCTCCCACGACTGGAGTGCTGCAATGCCTGGCTATCGGCTCTTCAGGAGGGACAGGTAGCACAGAGGGGGTGGTGGCGTGGCTCTCTACATTAGAGAATCTTTTGATGTTGTGGAACTCCAGGCTGGGAATGATAAGGTTGAATCCCTGTGGGTTAGGATCCGCGGGAAGGCCGGCAAGGCTAGCGTCCTGGTCGGGGTCTGTTATAGACCGCCGAACCAGGATGAGGAGACGGATGAGGAGTTTTATAGGCAACTGACAGAAGTTGCAAAATCGTCGGCGCTTGTCCTCGTGGGGGACTTCAACTTCCCGGATATATCCTGGAAACACAACACGGCACAGAGAAAGCAGTCTAGGAGGTTTCTGGAGAGCGTGGGAGATAGCTTCCTGACGCAGCTGGTCAGTGAACCTACCAGGGCTGGTGCCCCGCTAGACCTTCTCTTCACAAACAGAGAAGGACTGGTGGGAGATGTGGTGGTCGGAAACTGTCTTGGACAGAGTGACCACAAAATGGTAGAGTTCTCTATTCTTGGCGAGGCCAGGAAGGGGACCAGTAAAACTGCTGTATTGGACTTCCGGAGGGCTGACTTTGAGCTGCTCAGGACGCTGGTTGGCCGAGTCCCTTGGGAGGCGGTTCTGAAGGGCAGAGGAGTCCAGGAAGGCTGGGTGCTCCTCAAGAAGGAAATCTTAACGGCACAGGAGCGGTCCGTCCCCACGTGCCCAAAGATGAGCCGGCGTGGAAGAAGACCGGCCTGGCTCAACAGAGAGTTGCGGCTTGTGCTTAGCAGAAAAAAGAGGGTTTATAATCTTTGGAAAAAAGGGCGGGCCACTGAGGAGGACTACAAGGATGTAGCGAGGCTGTGCAGGGAGAAAATTAGAAAGGCCAAAGCTCATCTGGAGCTCAACCTGGCTACTGCCGTTAAAGACAACAAAAAATCCTTTTACAAATATATCAACGTGAAACGGAGGACTAAGGAGAATCTCCATCCTTTACTGGATGCGAGGGGAAACCTAGTTACTAAGGATGAGGAAAAGGCTGAGGTGCTTAATGCCGCCTTTGCCTCAGTCTTTAGCGGCAATACCGGTTGTTCTCTGGATACCCAGTGCCCTGAGCTGGTGGAAGGGGATGGGGAGCAGGATGTGGCCTTCGCTATTCATGAGGAAATGGTTGGCGACCTGCTAAGGAGCTTGGATGTGCGCAAGTCGATGGGGCCGGATGGGATGCGCCCGAGGGTACTGAAAGAACTGGCGGAGGAGCTGGCCGAGCCGCTTTCCATCATTTATCGGCAGTCCTGGCTATCGGGGGAGGTCCCAGTTGACTGGCGGCTAGCCAATGTGACGCCCATCTATAAGAAGGGCCGGAGGGCAGACCCGGGGAACTATAGGCCTGTCAGTTTGACCTCAGTGCCAGGAAAGCTCATGGAGCAGATTATCTTGAGGGTCATCACGCGGCACTTGCAGGGCAAGCAGGCGATCAGGCCCAGTCAGCATGGGTTTATGAAAGGCAGGTCCTGCTTGACGAACCTGATCTCCTTCTATGACAAAGTGACGCGCTTGGTGGATGAGGGAAAGGCTGTGGATGTGGTTTACCTTGACCTCAGTAAGGCTTTTGACACCGTTCCCCACAACATTCTCCTCAAGAAACTGGCTGCTCGGGGCTTGGACTGGCGTACGCTTCGCTGGGTTAGAAACTGGCTGGATAGCCGGACCCAGAGAGTTGTGGTGAATGGAGTCAAATCTGGTTGGAGGCTGGTCACAAGTGGTGTCCCCCAGGGCTCGGTACTGGGGCCGGTCCTCTTTAATATCTTTATCGATGATCTGGATGAGGGCGTCCAGTGCACCCTCAGTAAGTTTGCAGATGACACCAAGCTAAGTGCGTGTGTCGATCTGCTCGAGGGCAGGAAGGCTCTGCAGGAGGATCTGGATAGGCTGGAGCGATGGGCTGAGGTCAACTGTATGAAGTTCAACAAGGCCAAGTGCCGGGTCCTGCACCTGGGGAGCAACAACCCCAAGCAGAGCTACAGGCTGGGAGATGAGTGGCTGGAAAGCTGCCTGGCCGAGAAGGACCTGGGAGTACTGGTTGATAGTCGGCTGAATATGAGCCAGCAGTGTGCTCAGGTGGCCAAGAAGGCCAACAGCATCCTGGCCTGTATAAGAAGCAGTGTGGCCAGCAGGTCTAGGGAGGTGATTGTCCCCCTGTACTCGGCTCTGGTGAGGCCGCACCTTGAGTACTGTGTTCAGTTTTGGGCCCCTCACTACAGGAAGGACATGGACGTGCTCGAGCGAGTCCAGAGAAGGGCAACAAAGCTGGTGAGGGGTCTGGAGAACAAGTCTTATGAGGAGCGGCTGAGGGAGCTGGGCTTGTTCAGCCTGGAGAAGAGGAGGCTCAGGGGTGACCTTATCGCTCTCTACAGTTACCTTAAAGGAGGCTGTAGTGAGGTGGGGGTTGGTCTGTTCTCCCACGTGCCTGGTGACAGGACAAGGGGGAATGGGCTAAAGTTGCGACAGGGGAGTTTTAGGTTGGATGTTAGGAAGTACTTCTTTACCGAAAGGGTTATTAAGCATTGGAACGGGCTGCCCAGGGAGGTGGTGGAGTCACCATCCCTGGAGGTCTTTAAAAGACATTTAGATGTAGAGCTTAGTGATATGGTTTAGTGGAGTACTTAGTGTTAGGTCGAAGGTTGGACTAGGTGATCTTGAGGTCTCTTCCAACCTAGAAATCTGTGTCTGTGTCTGACCTTAAAAGGCTGAAGCTAGGTAGATGAGCGTATTCCACAAGGTCTCTTGGCTCCACCCTTCTTAAGTAAAATCTGTCAGGTGTGGATCATTTGACCTTTGCTATATAGGAAGCATGAGAAGTTGTAGGGAATTGCTTCCCTGGGGGAGTTTGAGGTTCAGGTTCTCTAGGGTGCTTTTCTGCTATGGTGAAATGGATTCTGTGTTCCCCAGTAGGCTGCTTTTTCTTCATGTTTTCTAACATCTCTGTGAAATAGTTTTAGAGATTCTATCAGCTAGCTATGTTGGTAGTGCCTTCTTGGTATGGTAAAACCCTGGTGGTATGACTTCACTGTGAAGTAGTTTGGAAGTGACTCAGTCAGAAGCTGGTAGGTAAGTGTTCCTGGGTTCTACAGCTGTTTAATGTTAAGGAGTTTGAGTAATTCCTTCACCTTTTCTGTTTTCAGTGAAATTACTTACATGGATTCTAAGCTCCATTTGTAGTCCTTCTTGTACTGTGGTGACCAGAACTGCACACAGTGCTTGAAGTGAGGCCACAACAGCGTAGAGTAGAGCAGGACAATCACTCCTCTTGACCAACCATCAATGCTGTGCTTGATGCACCCCAGGATACGGTTGGCCCTCCTGGCTGCCAGGACATACTGCTGGCTCATATTCAGCTTGCTATCAATTACAACCCCCAGATACCTCTCTGTGGGTCTGCTCCCCAGCATCTCCTTGCCCAGTCTGTCCATACATGTATGCATGTATAGCTAGGGTTGCCCCTTCCGAGGTGTAGGACCCAGCATGACTGAAGCTGATTTAATCAATTTTTTATTATTATTTTAACTCGTTCTGTTTATTTTGCTTTCTTTAATTTTGTCTGAATCACATTACTGAGCTCTTTGCTACCATTTTGTTAATACGTTATAAGCCTCGTATGTAAATTGAGCCACACACATTCATTATGTTCAATATTATATTGAAAACTGATGTTATAAGAAAAATCAAGTCACAATAAAACTTCCAGACTGGGCAATACAATACTAAATAAACACATACAAATACATCATTTATCTTTCTCTGTGCATGTTTTATTTTGAATTGGAAAGCTTTTGTTCTAATCTGAGTAGTTTGCAGTGACTGATGAATGGCAGTATCCCTATCTTTGAAATAAGTTAATTTTTCCTAATTGTATCTACCATGTCTGTTTCATACAAGCTACTTGGGGCAGAATATGTTTTTCCTATGCTACGTATCATTTTATACTGCCTATTATAATGTAGCCTAGTATAAGGCAGTATAATGCTACTCTCTAGGTGGTCTTGTGTTATCACTTATATGAGTTTAAAATTCACCTTTTGCTAACTGCTTCTTCAAGTTTATGAAGTTGGGCAATTGCATCAACAATGGAAGACTTAGAAAAGGATATAACACAATAGATAATGCATGTCTAGATCTCTTCCGTGAGTCAGGTTTCTCACAAGATGATTTGAAAAAGTGACATTGCTTAAAGCAAGTTCTTTACAAGGATACACCTTTACTGTTGTTTTAAAAGATATACTTAGAACTCTGTCTGCAAAGAGCCAGGATTTTAATTTACCTACAGAGAGGTCAGATGTTACACATATAGCTCAAATCAGGACTGCAAAATTCTCAGAAATGGCAACAGTAGACTTAGAATAGAGCAAAGAATGTGGAAATCATGTTATAAATACTGATTTTTGTTTTAAACAGTATTTGAATAGTTGATTTTTTTATTTCAATAGAGTAGAATAAAATCTTTCAGATAAAATAAACTGAAAACTGCTGACTAGATTACTCTTTGTAATATGTAATATGAATCTCAGTGAAAACTCAGGGTTCTGTGCTTTTCAATGTGATTTTTTTTTTCTTTTTAAACCTAATAAATATTCTGTGAAGTCTAATGATGTAGAAATTTCAACCAACTTTGAGAACCCTGATAATGTTTCCGTCCAAGCAAAGACAAAATCAAACATTTGTTTCCTACACACCCAAAATGATCTAAAACTTTGCACACCCAAAATGATCTAAAACTTTGCACAATCACTTTTCTGCCAAATCTACTTCCAAATAATGTGTACTCACACAGTCTATTGCTTTATTTTCCTTTTGTTTTTAAAAGGAAACTTTACTGTCTAATACAGAGGACAATCAACTTTTTAGAGGAGAGTTACACTCTAGAGTCCTAAATTACCAACAGCTTTGGGCAAGCAACATGTTCCTGAACTGGGTTCTATGACTATGTTAGGAATAATCAAAAGGATCATGATTTGAAGGACACCTTTATATGACAGGAATTAAACTAAAGAATTATATAACCTAAGTTAACTTTAAATTTTATATTGTCAATTTCAAATCTACAGATCCAATGATTGCTGCAAAGAAAGAAGAAATATAAACAGACCGGAGAAAAATGGCAAGGGAACTCAGTGCTCCCTGCTGGTAAGGACTAAAGGTTACGGAGACGCATGGAGAAGCAAGACCTACATACCAAAGGCCATGCAACCAAGAAACATCCTGGTATGTTTAATGTGCACCTGGAAGAAGAAAGAATATATCTGCTTTTCCACAACCTCAAAACATGAATACCAAAATACATTCCCTTTATATGCTCACTTTCCTTTTGCCCTTGAATTGGGTATAATATGGATATAATTTTCACACACCACATTCTATTTCCTTTTATTTAACACAGATTAATGCCTCCATTTGAATATGTCATCCATGGAAAGATTTGCCTCTCTGGAGTGACAGCAAGGACACATATCTAGAATTAGTTAAAATCTAGCAATCTAACATATATATGTATAATCAGCTTTCCAAGGGCAGCTGTTGTTATTCAGGGCATTTCACTTACTAGCAAAATATTAAATTAGATTAGCTTGCGGAACCCATAAACATGTTATGTTGGTGTGTTCTAAGAAAGATAATAGGAGTAATAACAAATAGAATTTAGAATCACATTTTAATTAGTCATATGAATGTTTAATCCAGAAATACTGACAAAGCAGAACTAACAGTGTAATGAAGCTGCTTAGAGGTGTAGATAGGAGTCATCCTTGCAATATAAATGCAGTTTTTAATAAGATTTTTTTTACTGAAAATAATGATTTCACTAAATCACTATAACTAGAAAAAGACCGAACCAGAAGTATGCCCTGTTTGACTTTACCTAGGGGAACAAAGACCTTTTTTTCTTCAATATGAATCTTACTATGAAGAAAAATATGCAATTCATGCATAAAATTAGTCATATATTTCCTAGAATATCTGATTTGTAGTTTGCATGAAGAGAAGCAGTTAAGAGGAGAGGTACCAGGTTGGCATTCTCTGGATAATTCCTTTATTTCTGAATTTTAATGAATTAAGTAATATTCATGATTAATTTGTATAACCATTTTGTCTTTCTGAAGCGGTCATATGACATATTTTCTGTCCAAATAGCTGACCTAGCCAATGACCATACAAAATTCAGCAAAGAATGCATTGAAGTTTTCAGTTCTTATCACTCAACAACGACAAAACAAAAAAGGCACAAAAACAGAGCGTTGTCTAAAACATTAATTGTGGAGTCCCTGCAGCACGTTTATATTGTGGTGGTTTTACCTTGCTAGGCAGCTGAACACCACCACAATCACTTTCTCACTCCCCCTCCTCAGAGGAGGGGAAGAAGAAAAGGAAAGAAACAATTCATGGGTTGAGAAAAGGATAATTTAATTAAAGGGGAAAAAATATTAAGGAAAAATTATTATTAATTAAACGATTTAACTAAGGGGAAAAAAAAAAGGAAAAGGGAAGATGGGAAACAAAAAAAACAAAGCACAACAAGCAAAGGCTGTATGGAAGTGCAGAGGGAAGGCATTACTCTCTACTTCCCACAAATGAGCGATGCTTGACCACATCCTTGGAGCTGGGCCTCAACGCATGTAGGTGTTGTTTAGGAGGACAGACATTTTCACTACAAGAGCCCACCCCTCTCCTCTTCTTTCTTTTTCCACCTTTTATTGCTGAGTGTGACATCATATGGTATGGAATATCCCTTTGGTCAGCTGCCCTGGTGATGTTCCTTCCTCACTTTTTGCCCACCCCCAGCCTGCTGGCTCTGGGGGGCTTAGAGGAAGTCCCGTATTGCTCAGCAGTAGACACAACACTGGTGTGATACCAATTCTGTTCTAGCTACTGGCACAGAGCACAACACTGTATGGACTGCTGCAGGGAAAGTTAACATCTCAGACAGACCCAGTGCATATATATACTGGTCAAATGTCCCAACTAAATGAATGTAAAGAAATAATTTCTTGGTAATCTATTTTTTTTCCTAAGGCATCTATATTTCTGTACCACACAGGATAATATGTTACACAGACATATATTTTAACACAAATAAGATGTTCCATTAATTACTAGAGTTGAATTTCTATGTAACAGTGATTATCATATAAATAAATTCAACATATTCAGGAAAGGAATCATACAGAAAACAACCCTGTGAACAAAATATGAGTATTAAAATAAGAAAAAAAAAATAGCCAAAGCAAAAGAGTACAAAAACCAGTGATACCATCTTTTTAATACACCTGCTACAATATGTAAAATATGTAAAAATGTACCAACTGCAACATATGACATTACTGAATACATTTAAAGAAATTTCTCATAATCCATTTGTAAAGATGAACATCTGTGGCACCAATGCTAATTGCTCAGGATTGTAGAAGCAGAAGCTATACGAATACTGGGAAACACTGATCAAGCTAATATTTTAACCAACTTCTCCTTTAACAATCTTCAAAATAATAATGATAATAAAAGAAAGAAAGAGGAAAATACACACTTAAATGGACAAGACTTAAGAGACTAGTAGAACATGACTTTCAAAGAAGAAAGAAGTATTTCTCATTTTTGAAATCTTGCAGAAAAAAAAAAGGTGAAAAGTACATTGGAAACATGGGCTAAGAGGGATTTTAAAGGATAGTAAAAGACACAATAGCGTGTTATTGGAACTCATTGTCACAATGTAAAATTCAGACCAAAAGCTTATCAGAAATTTAAAAAGGATTAAACCTTTATAAGCATAATGAGAACAACTATAGTTACTTTAGATAGGATATAAAATAATAGTTTTAGAATAAAATTCCAGACCTAAGGATATAAGTAAACCATTAACTGAGGAAGTTAGGAAGAAACTTCATCTGTAGCCGAATTACTGTTCAACCAATAACTGTCTTTGAAAAGCACTTCAAGGATACCATTAGAAAGAGAAAAACAGTCTAGAAAAAACTATTGATCAAATCGGTTTTAGCAATTTCTATTCTCAAACTATATGTGTTAAACATTCTATTATAGCAGTTTGAATATTGGTATAGATGTTCACCTCCTTTATACTGGTATAATTAGGATCTCACAGAATTACATTAAAAAATAGGTGTAGATAAAAGTATATGTTCATAGCAATTGAAAAGGAAAAAAATATTTAATTGAAAGAAGATCAAAATCTAATTAGCCATTTCATTGTTTAACTTACATTTGATGGCTGGCTCACTTATATTCACTCTTTGTCTACATGCTTAGACTCCAATCGAAATAAATAAATAAATAAGAAATCTAGTCACATATCAAAAGCAGAGCTTGCTGAATAATATATATATATATATATCCTTGTAATTTTTAATGTGTTTAAATTCTATGCTCTGGAAAATATTCACAGTTCAAATATATGGTGAATGAAGTATGCAGAACAATAAGTGTCTCTGACACTTTGCCATGTACACCCAGTGGTTATTCAGATATGTTACCATTATAGAGTAGTTCATATGCTAATTACATGAGGTGAGTCTTGCCTTTGCTTGCCATGAATAATTAAACAAACCAGCAAACATATTCAGAGATTGGCAATTTTTAATGATGACCTTGGTGGTCCCTTAAGAAACAGCTTGTGAAACAACAGTGAAATTTCTTTGAGCTCTAGGGACATTTCCAGGGGTAAGACAATGAACTTTTTCTGGAAAGGAAAACTCAGAAGTCTTCGCCTCTTCAGGAATGCGTCTTCTGCAATGAAATTTTCATTTCTGATGGAACACTGATTTCTTTGAACATAAAGAACAACTTATGCTTCACAGATTGGTGTTTTGCTCCCACTTAGGGCACAAACCCTCACTTGCAATGAGCACGGGTGGATACTTTTAGTTCAGGGTTTGCTGTGTAGGATATTTCAGAGTGACTGAGTCTCTAAATAACTTTTCCTTTACTTAGTAAGCTGCCTTTATCTTAGCCCATGAGTTCTTGCACTTTTACCTTTCTAATTCTCCCCATCCCACCTGAGGAGAACGAGTGAGCAGCTGTGTGGTACTTAGCTGCCTGCTGGGCTAAACCCCAACACATTGTTTTCTAAATGCCTTCTGTAACTCCTAATATTCCAGGCACAAGAGGATTTTATAAAAGTTATTTACATTTAAATTATCATGCAGTTCTTCACAAGTGGAACCTCACTGACTCAAAAATCAAGTAAAAAAAAAAATCTCCATTCTGTAATGATGTTTGTAATAATCAGTTTTTGACTGTTCAAGTTTTGATTTTTGTTTTTAACATCAGGAGCTGTTGATGCAGACATTTTGTTTTTAAAATAGGAACTGCTATCTTTGTTTAGATTTGCTACCTTAAAAATCACAAATCCATTTTCATAGTTCAAATAAAGCTCACTGTACAATTTCTAGCACAGCAAGGAGAAACTCAGTAGATAAGTAGAGAAAATGATTTTGAAATTATGTTGGTGTTTTTAAGGAATTTGTTTTATAAAATGACTTTTTTTTTTCTTCAATAAATCCTTGAAAGTCATTATGGCCTTTTTTTCTACTTAAGTTTCTTCAATGTACCTGGTGATGGAAACAGCTATTTAAAATATTTAAAGTAGCTTTATAAATGCTATATGAATACCATATTTACCTTGACATCTCCGGTACTATTTTTCATTAATGTTTTGGTACACAAGACAATGTATTTTCACAAAAGCAAAACATGATTATAGGAGCCAAGTCCAGTCTGGAATTAAAAACAGTGAAGAAAATATGAACAAAACAACAGTTCTGTTACAACTATACTGCAAAATAACTGTAATTTTATCTTAGAGAAAACTAAAATACAAATTCTACAGCGTGCTGTGGTCTAGAGAAGTTTGAAAAATATGGCTTTCAAAAGAAAAATAAAATGTGTTCTTTTCTATTCTGATTTTGGGGCTGTGAGAACATCCTAGAGCAGTCCTTAATGACCCATACCTGTAAGGTCTCTGGGAAGCTACCAGGTCTGCCTGAATGCGCTGGAGGGAAGCAGTTCTGCAGAGGGAACTTCCCTAGGGGGGAAAAAAGAAAAAAAGAATAAGAAAAGGGTTGGTACAGGAAGTTTTCAGTTGTATTTAACTGCTAAATTTTAATTTAAAACCCTGTGTTATGGCAACAGTGACTGAATATGGGGAACAGTAGCTCTTGACTTTATGAAAATCTCTATGACCACATACAGCTGGAGGGACTAGGTTTTTCTCTGAATAAAGGAAAACCAAGGGGCAAAGACAGAGAGGACTAGTGTTAGCACCATGGGAGATGAATAGGCTGTATGTACTATTGTTGCTGTTGCTATTACTAATCTATTTAGCATTCAGACTACAATGTAATGAAGAGCCTTTTGTCACATCATTTTTTAGAGCCAGACACCAGAGAGATGGAAGTTAAACAAATTAAAAACCTGTTCATTGCCCTAGGCATGTTTTACTTTGTCATTTGGTTCAGTTCATTTCAACATTCCACTTTTAATGGCTCACTTAGTTAAACTTGAACTTATGATTACTATTACTACTTCTAATAAAGGCCTATTTTGTGAGGGCTTCATTACTGTCGCCTCAGGATAACAGCTGCTAATTTGTTTTATTACTATAATATATTTTATTTAGATTTTCTCTTAAAAAACACTGACTGTGGTGCTTGCAGTCATTGTTGCCTGCTCTAACAGTTAGTTTGTAGAACTGGCATAGCCTAGAGGATATTGTATACAGCAGGACTGTGGATTGATGAGTCAGATCTGCAATCATGTTCCATTTGTACCACAGGCTTGTTTCTTGACTTTGACAAAATCATTTCTTTTCATCCTGTAAAATACAGACATTAATACCATCATCCCCTGTTAGGGGCTTAGATCCCTCCTGTTGAACAGTGTTAGAAAAGAGCAGCATATTACCTAGCAGAGGTTTTATATTGCTATTCTATACTGCTTGTACACTGGAGTAAAGTCACTCTCTTTGGTACAGTTATAAAATATTTTCATTGGTTCATAATGTTAGAGGTCTATTGGACAAATTCAGTTGTTATTTGATTTTGCGTAATAATTATGAAATATTGTACTGTTATCATGCTGCAGTTAATTGGATTATGTTGGAAATATATAACTGACAGGTTAACATATCTTCATGACAGAAATTTAGAAGGCAAACCGGGTTCTGAACTAGTCATTTTAACACTTGTCTTTTTCTCTGATGCACAGTATAAACAGATTACTCCGTTAGACTCCTGAAGCTTGGCAGCCCTAGCTATGTTTAGCAAGCATAAAAGATTAAAATTGTCCAAAAGGACCCTAAAGCAGCATAATAATATGTACCCCACCATAATCCCTCCTGGAACAGCTTGTGTACTTCTCTGCATGGAATTGAACCTCCATCCCACATCAGTTTCTCAGAGTTACAAGGGTAACTTAGACCTGTGTTTTCTGATCTGTTGCTGAGACCAACGAGATGATTTAGTTTATATTTCCTATACTTGTATTTGCATCCTGATGTACTGATTTTAAATCAGACTAATGTCTGATTTACCTTCTATTTCTATATTTGGTGCAGTGATTATAATGAAACCTAAACTGATCTAATTTCTCTAATGAAGGTAGCAGAAACAACAAATAAAACAACACAACTATCAGCGTCTGCTCATAGGTCTCTGTTCTACTCAGCATTCAGGTTCCCAAATGTAAAGAAGAAATTCAGTGGACATTATTCCCCAACACATCATCAGGAAAAAAAAATAAATATATGAAAAGGCCTAGCTTGTTGTCACCAAGAAAGGATATAAAAATTTAAAAAAAACTCACAGTAGCAGAGTGGAACCTTGCAGACAGTAATTTATGAACACAGTGAAGGCAGATGTTAAGTATCATGACCAGGCAGAGTATGGAAATGTAGCTACATTCTATATGAGCTGAGCATGCAAGAACATGCTACTTACTTTTCCTAGCCAAATATTTCAAAACACTTTTAACTAAAGAGTTGTAAACTTGATGTACTGAGTTTGTGGCTGTTCATCTCTGACAATTCTGGAAGCCAAGCATTAGATCACCTACTTTAGGTAAGCAGTTTTGAAAAGCTGGGCCTCAGTGAACATTTGGGACAATTGATTTTATAATAAACAGCACCACTGACCTCTGCTGAATAGAATCAGAACTGCTCACTTTTTTAAACTCAGTTACTTATCAATGAGAACTACAAATGATTGTCAAGCTACAGGGGCTAGAGATTGAAGCCGAAAGGACTGTTTGGCCATCAGATCAAGCATGTTGACCATAGATCAGAGAGAATCACCCGAGTTAAGGAACATCACTGGCAAAAAAAGACTAAGGTACACATTTGTCATGCTGGAAGATGAAAGAATTTTCCATTGGTGTAGACAAAAAAAAGTCTAATTGGATTGTGTCTGAGTTAGTGAAAAGAACTATATTTAATTTACTTATAAAGGAGGCATAGTTTTGAGCTTCTTTCCAATCTTATGCTCTTGTCACTGTTCCCACTTAGCATCATAGTGCTCTCTATCATTCAGAAAGAGATTCTTCTACTCTACAAATGATTTGTAGTCATCAACATCAATATAAAAAATACCACAAGTTTAAGAACTTCTATTCATAACCTAACTTAGTTGCTTTCAGATTCCCAATCTTTATCAAACCAAGAATACCACGTTTTGCAGGATTACTATGTAGACTAGTCCAAAATTGGAGCTCCATTGAGTTTCATGAAGAATTCAAACTTAGACACTGAACCCTACAGCAAAATAGATGGGGAAAAAATATGTATAATCATGATCATCCAGGAAATTGGACAGGTTCTCTTTGATTGAATCCTGGACACAGACAACCAACAAAAAATATTCAGGGAGCAAGCAAATGTAAAGGAAATATTTGTTTTGGGAAAGACTAAACAGATATTTAAATAGCTTTAAGTATAAGCAGGATGTAGAAGGCAGGATACGTTATAAAATAAAAAATGGATGGCCGAGGAGGAACAGCTGCAGAGTCCTTCTGAGTATTTCTGTAGTTATACTAGATTTTCTCTGCTTTGGCCTTGTTGACTGTTTATTTTAATGGACTTCTCTTTCTACTATTTCCTCACATGAGGTTCCTCATAGCTGCTTACCTCACTTTTTCTTCTTTTCATTGCACCTCCTTCCCTCACTGCCTTTCCTTTCAAGTTCACTCCTATCCTGTCCCCTTAAAATGACAGGGGAAAAAATATATTAATAATAATAATAATAATAATAATAATATATAATCTGTGCCATGCAGATTTATTTTATTTTATTTTATTTTATTTTATTATTGTATTGTATTGTATTATTTTTTTTTTTACCTTTTTTTGTTCTTCACTTTGTGTCCCTGACTGTTCTGAAAGCATATGAAGGAGGCACCATGCTGAATTCACAATGAACAATTTTCATTACTTAAAAAGAGAAAGTAAGCATCTGCCATAATGACAGCATTTGGGGCCATTGGTGAGTAAATTTTTGGAAAAGAAGGGGTAGTCTTTCTATCCTACTTTCTGAAAGGGGATAAAACAACTTTCTTCCTTGCTCCTCTAGGGAGCTAAAAGAATTTGTCAGTGATAAGGAAGTCATTTAGAAGGCATTTCTAGGATATCAGTCTGGCTTATAAGCAGCACAGCAGGAACCATATCAAGGAGACCAAAGCAATTAGCAAGCAAAAGTCAGTTCCCTGTAGAGACTGAAATATGTTTGAATTCTACTACTAGCTGGCCAGTTCTGAAATTTCGACTGAGTTTTCTTCCTGGGTAAATAGGCCATCAAATGTTGTACTTTTTAAAATTGTTAGAAATGCAAAGCATGTATGACAAACATAGGTAATACATTTAATTGATGAAGCAGTGCAGACACTTCAACCCCTTAATTTAGGACCTGTATTCTGGAGAGTTTAGTGGCTCCAGTTCCCATTAATTCAATAGCTGTTAATTCAATACCATATCTACATTTCCAGAAATTTTGCTTTTAGACATAAAAACAGCAAGAATAGGGATGTAGGGTCCAAAATAGATTTGGTGCTTCTTCATACTCATTTAATCTTCTGCAAACACTTTCATTACAAGCCTGTTTTTTTCTATTCATTGAAATACTTTTGATGAGTGAGGTGGAAGTTTCTGTAAAAGTATGTAATTTTATTCCCAAGTGGTTTCTAACATTACTGCTTGTTAGTAACATCTCAAATGTTCATCATAACATTGTCAGTATTTCTCTATTTGTGATCATTTTTCATTGTTAGTGACATCAAAATATTTGTTGTACAATCAATGTATTCTTTACCTCAAGCAGTCAAATAAATTTTGTAATTTGATTATAGGGACCTGGAGCCGCTCAGTAAGCATACTAAAAAGTTTACCTCTAAGTTTGATCAGAAACCTAGGTCGTTTTCCTAATCTGAGGGTGAATCTGACTTCTCTAGTCAGGTTTCTTTCCTACATAGGTCATTCTGGACCTGGACAGAGTTGGAGGGGAAGTACTGATCTGTACACTGTAGTTAGAGTAGAAAGCAAATTAAATTTTGAAAGAAGAGGACAAAGAATGAAAGGAGGGGAATCAGAACAGATTCATGAAACAGAGAAAGACAAAACAAGATTTTGCATGTGTTAGGTTTGCTTTTTTGGTGGTTTGGTCATAATATTAAAACAATTTAATCTGTGGTACAGTTCTTTGCCCAAATCTGTTCTATGAGGCTGAAGAAGAAAGCCCTGAGATGAAACTAAGTACATACAGGCTTTTGCAAACTCTTTACATGACATTCGGTAAAACAGAAGTGGATTGGCTTGTTCCATCATTATTTATTCTAAACTATATCTTATTTCTAACATATACCTCTTTGTTTTTCAGACTTCCAGATCTGAGCCTTTTCTTTTTTAACAGATATAATCTTGACAGCACTGGCAGTATATTATTAGATACTTTTTTAATTATCCTACTGTTTGGGGCTTATTTATTTCTAATTTTGGCTTTTTAAATATTAATGTTGTGATTCAGTTTGCTAAACCATCACACCCACCAACGTCTGCTGCATTATTTACATATTCAGTGACATGATGTCATCATACAAGGATGCCTTAAACAGCATTAGACACAAATATTTAGATGACTAAATCAACCTCATGTCTAGTCTCCACAGATAGTGAGTACTTTTACAGACTTTTCCATGGGATGATTCATCCCATCTACCTTAAATCTTAAATCTTCCTTTATCATCTTTTGGTCTGTGAGGGCCTACTCTCACCCACACTGCCCTTCTAGAGCTGCATATCTGTCTCTATTAACCATAGAACAATTTAGACTAGATGGTTAATTTTCAGATTGTTGAAATTAGATGAGAAGAAATCTAGCCCCTGTATGTCTGCCCTACTCATTTTATTGACGTTCATTGTTATAGGTTACAGGTTACAGCGAGCTTGCACTCTCTTAGAATTGAACTGAAAAATAATGTATCTTTCCTTCTGTAATCCTTATGTGTGCGCCCAGAAAATATCATCTGGGGCATTGTTACTGTATTCAGGACATGTCTTACCAAAATATAAAGAGCAAACTATTTTCGTATATTTCAAGGTGTTGTTCAGCTGTCATGGAGGATACATGATAATGTCATGAATTAGGGCATAAATCATGTCAATAATTTTCAGGGACTCTGACTGTTATTGCTAAACCATATGAAATACTACTAATATTTTCACTGTATTTCATACTAAATATATACTACCAATATCCTCACAGTTTATATTTTTTATCATATGGAGACATATTTGATATTACCATGGGTATAGTCATAAATGCGGAAATTTGCTATAAGCAGTCACATAACTATTTCAAACATCTTTCTTAGGATATGAAGAGGTCAAATACATGAAAAGTGATATTTCTTTTCTAAATCACCAGAACTGGAACAAGAAGAAGCAAACCTAGGAAGATATTATCCCATTCCTGAGGTATGTCTATTGTGCAGTTTCAGTTCAGTGCAGGGATGACCTACTTAGCTTTAGGCGAGAGAGCTAAATACTAAGTCATCACACCAGAAAATCTGGTATACTCCCTATATCTTGCCAAGAAGCAAAGTAAATTAACCCTATTCCTAGCCTGATGTTGCACAGTTTCTGCTATCCAAGACAGCTTGTTTGAAATAAATGTAGGAATCTTCCCCCTATAGTCATTAAAATCTACTGTTTTAGTATTATTTTTATATGTTCTTTCCCCACTGTTTTTTCTAGGATTTTTTTTTTCTTTTCATCTAAATAAATGACCTGCTTATGATGTCCACCTATATCAATCTCTATATAAGTATTATGATGTCCACCTATATCAATCTCTATATAAGTATTGCTTAGATATTTGACATTTGCAGGCAGTAGAAATACAGATTTTTAAACCAGAGATGAAAAGACTATAGCTACCCCAATAGAGCTGTTTTATTTGGCATCACCTGTATTGCCAGGGACTGCACAAGAAGTGCCTTGATGTATTTATTAGATGTTGTTTGTGTTAAGAATATCTCTTGATACTGGTTGTAAAAGGTTATTCTGCATCATGTTAATGCGCAAATCTAAATTTGTAAATACAGACTGACAAATAAGGTTGTTGACAATGTTGCCGCTGGGGAAAGAAAAACACTGTGTTTATGAAAGGAATTCCTCATGCAGAAAACTGACACCGAAAAACCTGAACCAGATGAGGGACATGAAAATACCTCCAAAATATATTGCCCAGTGTTGAATCATGTAAAATGTTTTCTGTAGAACACTGAAGAAATGCTTCATAATGAATGACTTAAAAAAAAGCACACCCATAAACATGTAATGGGCTCTTTGCATCATCACTTCACAACATACCTCAGTTTTGAAATTAAATATATTTTCAGATTTATACTTGAGAATGCCTAATATTGATAGGTAAAGACAAATGAGAGAGTATGTCACTGACACAAAAACAAAAGTAATACCAAGTTTAAAATTAAGATGCTTATTATATTATTATATATTATATTTTATATATATATATATATATTATATTATATTATATATTATATTATATATATATATATTATATTATTATTATATATTATATTATAATTTCTCAGTGACACAGTGGAGTCATATTATGTTCATTGTCAGAGAACAGAGCTCCTTTGTAAGTAAAAGTTTTGCTCGGTGTGTAGCTACAGGGCCACCATGGTTCAGCCTTTTCTGTAGTCCAAAAGAAAACAAATGCAGAGACATGGAAATGAAGGACTATACCAAATTCTCAACTGCTGAAAGTCCCTATAATCTGATGTGAGACAGAAATTATAATTGGAAAGTCAGTTCCAATATTAAAAAATATTTATGACTGTCAAAGTAGAGATGGGTACACTTTGTATAACTATATCTTATTGCATTAAAAAGAATGAATAGAGAGTTATGACTTCTGACAGTATTACCAAAATAATTTTCTCTTCCCATGTATGTTTGCATTAATTCACTGACACAAGGTTGTGCACATGTTGTGCAAAACTCTATTGTTCAAATCAACAGCATTATATTTAATACCGACAAAGTATAACATTAATGTTGGTTACTAGATCCCAGTTACTTGTATTATCTAAATGCTTGTGAAAAGGCAACATTTTCATGTTGTGGTACAGAATAAATTGCAATGACTGTAAAAGATATGACTTGCACTAACATAAGGATTCTTTTTCATATTGATGATTTTTTCACAAACTGTATCTATAGCCTAGACCCAGAAGGGATGTAGGGATTATGGTGCTAGATACCACCACCAGAGTAGCCTCAGTCAGAATTGTCAGTCAGAATCCAGAGTCCAGAGTCCTCAGTCAGAATGTAAGTTTATCTATGAAAGAGGGAAAAATTGATGCCTTAGCATAACAATCTAGCTACACTAAAAGATGGATTCAGTTCATTTGCCTGAAGGTAGGATCCAAGTGCTCTTTGAGACGTCTTAAGGTATGTTGCCTAGCTTTCACCCACCTGTAGGTCCAGAAAGACACAAACCTCACTCATGTTTCTTACCAACTGGCCCAGCATGTCTTAAATAGACATAGCTTCCTGAAATGCAAACTTTACTCATGCCTATTTCCCAGAGGATTCCCCTTTAAAATGAGGGAAACAAGAGAAAGAAGCAAAACAACAACAACAAAAAAGTTCTGTGTATTAAAGAAACACTTTCTAGTTATTGTCTGCAGCCATAAGCATCAGAAGATCTCTCTTCTCCTTTTAAAGTGAAGATGAAAGTTGGATACCTTCATTCTGTCTTAAATCCTGAAAGTATATCCTTAAGAAGTCATCAAAATAAATACAAGACAAGCAGTGAAGATTTGAAGGAATCTTCCTTAATTACTTATTCAAGAGGGTCTCTGAGATATGTCTTAGAATAAGCTTCAGAACAACAAAAATGCTGTGTGAATAAAAGGCTCCATTCATTCATTCATCCATCACCTGGAGTTTTTTTCCTGAAGATCTTTCAAAAATTGAGAGTGCTTTTTGGCCTTTTCCCCCATTTTTGTCCCACAGACTAGCTGTTAGAAAAAATCATAAGAACGTAACTATAGAAAGGTAATTTAAATCTAATCTTGGGTAGAAAACCTCCCAACCTATACTTTCTTGGAGACAGCCCTAACTAAATAATGCATTAATCTCCCCTAAAGAAAATTTCACTGGTGAGAGTCCTCAAATATTACCTTCTTGATCCAATGACTTGACTTAAACAGATGACTTTTGTATAAATGAAAATTTCTGTCCTTGTCTCCTTTGATGGAATATTCAACAAAAACTATAAGTGAAAGACTGGGCTATGAAAGTGAGTGAACGTTTTATATGCTGTATCCCATGTGGTCTGAGAATACTTGTTGATCAGACTATGTTTGTGTCTTTGGCTGACAAATATTTTGGATTTCAATTGGATATAAAAGGTAAAATATTGATATTTTCTGTTTTTAATTATTAAAATTAACTCTGAGAAGAGGCATCATATCCAAATACATGGGAAGACCTGTGCTGCTTACTTTAGGTCACTCGACTCAATGTTTTTTACAGATGGTTTTGTTCACATTCAGGTCCAAAATATTACTGTTGGGCATTTTGGTCTTGCTACAACAGATAAATCTGACTACTTTCTGGTGGTATTGGAATCATTATGTATATGTAAAAAAGTGTATGTTTTGCAACCTTACATATGTTGTTCATAATCACTTATTTGCATAACATCTTAATGAGAGGCATAGAAGCAAACACCAAGCAAAAAGAGAGAGAGAGTAAAAAGTACAAAGAGGGCTTCAAAATAAAATAATATTGAGATTTTAAATTCCCAGAGGATTTTCAGTCAGGTATTCAGAAGGAAAAAAAATAAAAATTAAATCCACACATACCATTTTCTGCTTACTAAGAAAAAAAAAAATAAGGAGAAAAGAAATCTTACTTTTCCCTCAGCTCTCCAAATGTTGTACATTATTGCAAATTATAAGCATAGTTTGTGGAACAAAGTAAAGCAGCCAAAAAATGAGCATAGTGTTTCACTAAATTATTCATTTAATCATTATTGATCTCAGATGAATTAGTAAATGGTGTGCTCTAGCTGAGCACAAAGTTATTCATCTTTGATTTTAATCTTAGGGGAAGCTGAGGTACATTATATTAATGAAAATCACAACAAAACACAATAGGCAATCTCCTCACAAAATGTTTAACAATGTAAATTAAGAAACTGGTTATGTTCATATATAGTTCAATAACAAAAATCAAAATTGTAACATTTGCGCTACAGTCTAATCAAGATGATTTAGGAAAAACATAAGGTGGAAAAAATATTTTAAAGAAAGTTGCAGCCTTCTGTGGGTAGCTTTACTGGGACTCTGGAGGATTCTAGAGTTCTAGATTAGACCACAGCCACAGCACTCAGGCTGTTAAATTTCTGACTAAAAGGAGATAATATAATTTCATTTCCAGTGTACTGTGTTTGTTGTGCTCAAAAGGCTGATAGTAACTGCAAATCATATAGGGTTAGATCCTTCCCCCCCCCCCCCCCCCCCCCCCAATAAATAAATAAATAAAATTATTCGAATATTGAGGGACTGGGCACTGAGATCCTCACTGCCATCTGAGTCCTGGTCAGAATGTCACACCAAACAAGGAGGGCTCCCAGGATTCACACAGGAAGAAAAACCAGTTTTAGCTAGGCTATTAACAAAAACTTGTTTCGATTCACTCTGGAGAAAGAACACCATGCTTCCAGAAAATTCTGTGAATATATGAAATGCATATACTGTTTGGGTACTTGAAGTTGATTTAGATCTGTATATTCAAGGATGTCAAAATCAGAAAACTGTCTTGGAAACCCCAACACAAAAATATGTGAGTAATACAACCACCACCATTATAGTACAGTTGTGCAAGAGAAGCAGTAAAAGATCTGATTTCACATGGAAAAATAAAATAAAATAAAGCTGTAGATGGCTGTAAATGAGTTCCCATTTACTCCATCCACTGAAGCTCTCTATTAACTCTCTTCAATCCAGCCTTCAGGGCCTGCTAAATAACAGAGAAAAATGTTGTCTGTATTTTTTTCTGTTGCAGTTTATTCCCTTATGAAGTAGGGCTGAGCAGATTCAGTACAGCATCTTTCAGGTATGAAGTAGAAACAAAGAACAAACTACACATGGGCCTAATTATTAAGTGTTCTGAGTTAAATGCCTGCAACTTTCAACAAAAGGTTTCTGTTGTGTCTTGAAATTTTGGTACAATTCTTGGGAATACACTTGTGCATTGGGTGGAAGGTGTTGAGTCCAGTAAAATATTAATATTGTGATACTTCTTACAGTCAGAACCTATGCATAACCTTTTCAGTAACAAGAAGCCTGTAAATTGATTGATTGTTTTTATCCTGTCCACCCAAAGCTAATTTAGCAGACAGTTTATAGGGAGAACAATAGAAGCTTACTTGAGAAACTAAATTATGGGCAGAAGGTGCAAAACCCAAGAGGTAATATTTGCTTTTCAGCTACTGAAGCTGGATGTACTTTGTCTTTAAGTTTGACATAAGGCATTCAGATGATGTATTAATGCAGTGAAAATCTACACCGTGTCTCACACAAATACAGATAAACTTAATTTTTTAATCCCTAAATAATGTTTTTAGTTCAAGAAAGCATTAAAAATTCCTCAAATTAAAGGTATTTTCCAGAGATTTGCCATGACTCAAAATACTTTCAACTTTTAATTCATTGTTTATGAATGTTAACATGAAGACACAAAAAATGTAGGTAAATCATCAGCTCAAACACTACATACATTTGACTCACTATCTACTTTGCACATGCTATACTAGTTGGCACTGCAACGTGTGTGACTGTTCTTTTACCTCTTGTTATAACACATTGCTCTGATAGGAGATGCTATAAGGTTTGCTGCGGATTTACATCTAATAATTAGAATACTGTCAGAGAAAATAGTACTAGAAAAAAAAAAAGAATGAAAATTTTGAGAAAGTGCTCAGACTCCAATTCAATACAACACTTCTTGTCGTAAGACTAGAGATACTCAGTTAAAGTTAAAAATCAATAAGGTAAGACACAAGTCAACTCTTTGTTTATTAAGACTTTCACAGCTTTATTGCATGTGAAATCAGAATTCTTTCCATTTCTCTTGTAGAGTTGTAATATATGATTATTATATTATATTAGGTAATTTATTCATCACAACCCAGAATGGATTTTATGTAGCTCTTTTTTTTATTTTTATTTTTTATTTTTTTAAACAAAGTTTCATTTCATTGGGGCATTTTACTCTGCATATTTGGAACTTGTAAATTTATGTGCAAAAAAAAATTCAGAGCCATTACAGGAAGGCTCCAGCTGGATGAATCAGTTGCCTGTGCTGATAGTGACTGTTGGATTAGCAGACAAAAATTGCTAAGTGGGAAAAACAAATATAATCCAAAGGAACTGAAAGCACAAAAATGATTTATTTTTTATTAGTGGGCTGAAATTTCCTGACATGCTGTATATGCACTTACTTCAGTACTATGCTAAATTTAATGCACTGGTAATGTTTTTCTTCTTCAGCTATTGATTGCTAAACCAGAGCATCAGCAACCTGAACAGTTTGCTGGCCTTGTCTGTGATTCACAGACACAGCTAGACGGACTGCGTCATGTGCCCTGACAAAACTACCTCCTGAACAGGAGACCTTCAAGTGGTTATAAATCATGACTGGAGGTCAGGAAAGTCAAAGTGGAAAAAACTCAAAGCAGTCTTATCACCTGATAAGAAGAAAGCTGGAAAAGTACACAATGATAAATTCATTTTGAAAAAATAACTGTGCAGTAAATGCATAACATTGTTTTCAAAACTCAAAATAAATGTCAGAGTTGACTCAGTCAGTCCATATCTCCCTATCTCTGCTGCCACAGTTACAGTTTTTGAGAGAGGCTGGACAGTGAAATGTCAGGGGCAAAATCAGGTAAGAAGTAGATACCTTCTGTTTTGTTCAACAGCAACCCTGCCTTTTTATTTCAAAGTTTCTAGTAAAATATGTTCAGTTAGGAGTAATGGACTTTTAAGTACTAATAGGTGAAATTCAAGATAAGCTGCATAAGGCCAGAGAAAGGTCTTTACCTCTGAAACTCAAACGTGTGATGAACACTAACTACTCCGTTGCTGCTGATCAGAGGAGAGTAAAGTTTGCCTTAAGTGGGAGAATCCTTCTTTCTTTTACAACTATATCAGCTTGTGCCTGGGGTAAGAGCTAAGCTGAACTGACACAGTTGTGTACCAGAAGTGGAACATCTATTTGATCATCATCATGCTTCAGCCAAGGATACTTGAAGACACTGATGTCTAAGTATCTATTCCTAATGTGGCTCTCTCAAGATTCTCTCTGGAGAGTATTTGTCTTCTTCTTCCCTTGGAACAGGGTGAAGGTTTCCACACAAGTCTTGAGTTTTTCTAAAAATAGATTCCCAATTTTTCCTCTTCTCCTGAAGGAGAGGTTTTTTGTTTGTTTGCTTGCTTGTTTTGTTTGTTTTCTTTCCCTGTATTAATATAAAACACATACAAAAAGGAATCAAATGTAGTTTGCTATTAATGTTTTATATTGCTGTTTTCACGTAATCATATCTGCTGCTTTGCTTTTCCAGAGTGCCTATAACAACAGCTCTTTCAACATTTCAGATTTTCAAATAGAGGCATACAAGTTTCTCACAAAACAAGGACTCCCTTTCTCTCTCCAAATCCTTCTTTCTACTTTTTTTTTTCTTTTAAAGAGGACAAAAATGAAACATGAAGCTTCATGCTTCACTTATTGGTCATGTTCAGGTTGCACAAATCATTCTGGAAAGAAATAAAACTGTTACATTAACTCCAGGTAGAAAGTAAAGAACTAATATTTCTTTTAAAGTAGAAATGCTCCTAGATTTTACCAAATATGTAGGTTAGATCTGTCTTGTCCTGCCCCAGTCAAAATAACATGCCAAGTAACATGCCAAGTTCCTTTGCAGATGGCTGCACCAGTGCTTCTCCAGCTCTTCTAGTGAGTGACATGGCAAGCTGCTCCACATATATTCCCATATCCACATATATATCATAAACAGAAAACAGCTTTCATGTTGGACCCCCTGCTCCATTTTGTCTTTTTTTTTTTTTTTCTTAATGTATTAGCTGAGTACCCAGAAGGGCTCCTAAAGGTGTCAGAAAGTAAAAATAAAAAAAAAAAAAAATTGCCTAGGGAACAGTCCACAAATAAGATGACTTGGACCCTAAAGGTATATGAAAATAAAATTACAGCAGATTTATTTAGAACCATAGAATGGTTTGAGTTGGAAAGGTCCTTAAAGGTCATATAGTCCTAACAATTTTTTTTTATTATTATTATTTTTTTTTCTCCCACCTCTATCTGTCCTCTTCATTTCCTTAGTGACATTTCACAGGTCATATTTCACTCACACTCAGGCCAGAGGACCTATCTGGCAGTGATGCCAAGTAGTGTCAAAGATTTCTTGGTCCTGAACTCCGTGTCAGTCAGTCATTTTCACTTTCATGGTGAGCATCTTTATGTGGAAGGGACATTGTGGTCCATCTCACCCACACTAGACAGTGCTGTTCAAAGTGTGTGTGAAGGAACTTGCTGTCCACAGGCAGAGATGCATTACAGATTAATTTGTCCTCATGAAAAGGCTGTGTTCTGCTCACTCACAATCCTGTCCACGTAATGCTGTGTAAATAATGTCAAGAGATTTTCATCTTTTTTTCAGTGTTAGAAACTGATTAAATCAAGCTAGATATTGATTAACATTAACATATACACCAATGCATTAGTTTAAGAAATGCTAGAAGAATACTTCATTAATGCTAATAACATTCTCTTCTGGAAAACAGTTCTATGAACTTTTTTCAGCTTTGGTAGAATCAGACATTTTTCAGAACATACTTCCAGCTCTATGTATGGGAATGTTCAAAAACATTTTTTTCTGGTGATATTTCACAATCTCATTGTCAGTTCACTCATAGTAGTAATATCTTGTTCAATACATGGTAGAATATCTTTGTCTTGCTCAGGGAAAAAGTGGCTGTCACTAAAGAGGTTGTCACAAAAATGTGAAATTTTGCTGCATTGCAGGAGAGTGTCCTCTTGGACCTTATAATAAGAATAGCTAACATGTTAAAAGGCGGGGGGGGGGGGGGGAGTAGAAAGGTAAAATGATGCTACTCTATAGGGTTTTGTTTCCAAGAACATCAGCAATTCCTATTAATTTCAGTAGACATCAATGTCTCTTAGATCTTCAATGCCAATTAAAGGGCAGATTCCCCAAGTGATGTGAGTTGGACTTTTTCCAGTTAAGTCAATGGATGTATTCCGTCTGCCTCAGGTCAGGATAAACATTTCAGATATGTGCTTATTTAATTTTTACAAAAGACATACTTAGTGCTTTTAACTTTGAGCTTAAATTTAAATTAACCTTAGCAATTATATTGTCCATATGACCATGTATTGACACGTTGGTTTTGCCTTTTCTTGTTACAAGTTATACATGTAGTGTTACTAGTTCAACACCTTTCATTTATAAACATCTCTTTGTTTTGTTGGCAATCTATACTTACACAAAACCTCCAATCCACAGCACTGCAGAATGAATATGATCCTCGGTGTGACAGTGTTTTACCTCTGAGTTTTCAGTTTTCTCCACTCCCATTGTATAAGCATGCACTAGACATAAAGCCTCCGAATTTACAAGCATGCCAGGAGCTGTTGTCACCATAACCTGAAATTAAAACTGGAATAAACAAAACAATAGCAAATAACAGATGAAACAGAGAGCACTTATCAGCATGAATAAACCAAAGTCAAGAAAAAAATGCATATATTAATGTTCATGATACAGATATCAGTCACAACAGCATCCAGTAAGGCATTTTTTAGTTGATATAGGAGTTTTCTTCACAGTGTGAGCACAGAACCCACTCAAACTACCCAGAAAACAGAGAGAGAGCCTAGAACTAGAGCTAACTTCCATTGCATTTGATATATATACAGTGGTCAGAGATAATAAACATTATGGGTGTGCCTGAATGTCATTCTTATGTTCATCTGCTCCTGGGTACATCTTTGGGTGATGCCATAGCTACATCCGGGTTGTAATGTGGGTAATATGCTGTGTCAGTCAGCTTTTGAGCTGAAGATTTCTCTCTGCACTATGGAATATTTTGACAGTATTTCACATAAAGAACATCAGAAAAGTGTCTGAGGTTACAAATACACCTAACAACTTAAGAGATGAGGCCAAAATGCAAAAGAATTAAATGAACAAAGGCAACATGGAACACTTTCCATAAGGAAGGAGAAACAGCATATAAATGGAAAAGGCTATATATAATGTAGGAAAAATGAAAAATAAAAATTAAAGAAGAAGGAGGAGGAGGAGGAAAAAACAAGAAGGAGAAGAATCTGGGCCTTAAAGCAGATCAGCTGGAAAACTAGAGTAAGTGCTATAATGTTATTATCAAAAGGAAAAATCTAATTTAGGATTATTAAAAATCTAATACTGGGGTAAGATATGAAAAGATACTGTATCTCTTCCTTAGGATCTGGTTAGACAACTGTTGTCATATGTTTCTAGCTGTGGCAACTTTAAAAAAAAAAAAAAAGGAAATTAATCTGCATCCTAGAGGATGGAAGCACATAAGACATATGGAAAGCATGTCTTGTTAAAAAAAAAATGCAGCTTTGAAAAAAATGTAGCAAAAGAAAATGTTGGAAAAAAGATATCTACCTATTATGTAAAAATCAGGAGTCAGTCATTCTAGTAGTGGGAAGGAATCAGTGAATCAGTCAAAATAAGGGTTCTATCTAGTAGGACTTATGAAAAAATTTTGGTTAAATTATCAAGCTATCTGGAGTTACATTCCCTGGATTTAAAAAAAAAAAAAAAAGTATTTGTCCTGGATATTTCAGTTACATTTAGCAGTTTTCATAATTTCATAGGTGTTTTCCATCTCTTTTTTAACTATACAAGACATGTGACATAACACGCATTTTTATGTGGCATAAAGTTAAATTATTAATTTAAAATGCATGCTCTTCTTTTCTAAAAGGAAGAGAGAGAGCATGCCAGGAGGGTAAAACTGGAATACCACTGAAATCCACTGTAGCTGAGAGAATCTAGCCCTAAATGAATGATGGACAAAGTTAAAAACCGCAGTTAAGTGTTTTTGGTGATAGATAACAAAACACTTAGGTCAAAACACATGACTTTAACATGACTCCTATTCCTAAACTGTTGCCCTATTTGAAATGCTAAGTATACATTATGGGATGTTTATGAAAAAAAAAAAAAAAAAAAAAAAAGAACATGTAGAACATGTAGGAATGAGAAATGAAACTCCAGCAACAAAGGGATTGCAAAATGATTACAATGTGCTTCTGCTGTTGCCGCTGTGAAGTGTCTGAATTGTGTGAATCAAAATCGGATGCAAATAGCAGGCATAATTTTAGTCAATAGGACAGTGAAATAATGTCTATGAGATGATTGAACATTCCAATTATGTAAAGTGTATGAAGGGTGGAAATCTCAGATGACAAACTAAAGAAGCTGTATAACGGAATAGTTCAAAAATCCTCAGTTTTGCATCTTACGCCCTCATCTCTTTTTCTATAACAGTTGCTTGATTTTGAGGTACTTTAAACTGGCTAGCTTCAGGTAAAAAAAAAAAATAAAATAAAATGACAAAAGAAAAAGCCAAACTACCTCCAAAACAAAGAAAAACGAAAATATGAAACTGAAACCATCTATGTTGCTTATGCTGGATCTCCAGTCCAAATCCCCTGAATCAATGGTTCTATTTATTTATTTATTTATTTATTTATTGCGTTTTTTCCATGGCAAACAAACTTGAAAAAATACCACTACCTTAACTAAAAAGTTCATAAACATGGCTCAAGAGGTTTTTTATCATCCAAATCTAATCATCTAATAAGTATTAACTCTTTTAAGAGAAATCTCAGACTGGATATTAGCAAAATTTTCTTTACTGTGAGGGTGGTCAAACTCTGGCACAGGCTTCCTAGAGAGATGGTTGATGCCTCATGCCAGTTAATGTTCAAGAGTCTTTTTAATAATCTCCCTAACAATATGCTTTAATTTTTCATTAGCCCCGAAGTGGTCAAGCAGTTGGACTTGATGATCTTTGTACGTCCCGTCCAACTGAACTACTCCATTCCATTCCATTCCATTCCATCCCATCCCATCCCATCCCATCCCATCCCATCCCATCCTATCCTAAAAATAATGAAAATATTATTTAAAATAATAAACACGTGGTAGAGATATATTCAGTTTTGTCAATGCCAAAATGAGACGTTGCACTACTTCATACTGTTTTTTGAAACATCATCTATATTTTTTAGCATTATGGACTTTGAGAATCCCCTTCCTTTCTCTGAAATCAGAGCATTGCTGACATGAGCAATGACTGATTGTTCTGGGCACCCTTACCACTGATCAAGAGTTAAAACATTTTTCAGAGGACAATGCAAGACCTTTCAGTCCTGGACTGAACAGGTCCTGAGACACTGGTCCTTTCAGTTCCTGGTGAATCCTTGTCATGAGTGAGACAGAATGAATAACAAGCTGTAGTGGATCTGGATCCTGAGACTTATTTAAGACCTACCAAAATTAAGGCTTTCTCCCCACTTGATTATTTCACACACTCACACGCTCATTCACTTGCCAAAGTCACATTCACTCAAGTCTTGACTTCCCACTGATGGGAAAACAAAGCAGAGTTGTATCAGCTTTATGCCATGTAGCTGCCCACAGTTTTGGGTCTTGGGCATCCTATTGTGTTTATTGGTGCATTTCATCTCTTACTGTTTGCCAGGACCTTCTCCCCACTTTCTAGATTGTTTTTCTCCATTTAAACACTCATTTTGTAAGAAACCTGTGATCAGACTGACCAGTGATTGTTCCTTATGTCTCAATAAGTGAAGGATTCAGCGTATATCACTTCTTTTTAGTCCAGGTGTTACCAGAATTCACGACCACCCTGTAACAGTTTTAGGTAGCAGGCAGCAGGCTTGTGCTTGAAGGTGCAAATATTCTGTTTCAGACTTTCACACACATTTATCCACTATCTGTAAACATTCACTAAAATCTAAAATATTTTGCACCTACCACAACCCTTCAGACTGGATCCTTTCTCCTTTTGACTGCTCAGAGAGCCTTCAACTCCTTAAATATGTGTTTTTTTTTGTTCTTGTTGTTTGTTTGTTTGTTTGTTTTCTAAGGGAAGTTCAAGAGTGGAGAGGGATGCCTGACCTCAACCCAGAATGGAAGCTGGGCACAGCAGAGTGCTTGCAGTCACCACATCCCTTAGTACAGATACACTACTTGCTCCTAATCTCTCTTCGGAGGAGTTTTGTTTCTGATTGACTATGTGGGGTGGCTGGGGAAATGAGCTGTGCTCAGCTAAAGTTAGCTTTTGTGAATGCTCTTTCATACCATCACTTATACTAATGACTTCAACAGAATGGTTCTGACAAAAATTCATTTCTCATCTCTTAGGCACCTGTGCATTTTTGCTAAATCTGAGCTTAAGTCTATTTCAAAAATAAGGGTCCTATATTGCTAAAGAACTTTTGAAAAATGTTACAAACTGACACAATTTTCAAAGGCCTACATAGATACAGGCCCATTTAAATCTGCTCAGGCAAATTAAAGCTTGCAAAATGTATATATAAAACACTTGCAGAAATCGCTTTAACTATTACATAGTCCTACTTCTCCCCTTTTAAGTGGTATTTCAGCTTCTGCTTGTATGTTCCTTCCCACCAGAAGCAGTACTGAGATCCCTGATGTGGCTGTACTTCCAGGCTATCTTATCCTATTTGGGTTTACTATTCATCCCTGAAAGAGATTTCCCTTTTACTCTACTAACTTGCTTGCAGGTGTACATGAAGTTGAAGTTATGCAAGAACATTTGCCTTAAGAGGACAATAAAAGGTAAACTCTGTATGTGATCTATCCAGGATTTTCTCATGTTTTAAAGTGCCTTGACTTGCTCATGTCTGCAGGCACCCCTGGGAAACTGTGGAGAGCTCGGGATGGCTGCAGCTCGCCGATAAAAGCAAGTGAGAGATCATTCAATTTCAGGGGGCTGTATCTGAAGGACTGTTCTGGTTGTAAGGTGACTTTGATACAAAATATAACTATTTTTGATGGACCAAATTTTGCTGTCACAATCCTGTAATTTCAGGAACAGCTGAGATTTGTACCTGTGCAATTGATACAGAGCTCAACTTTTTATGTATTAAGGCAGAAGTAGCAATTTCTCCCCACCTCTCACTCCCCCGTTGTTTTTATTTTTTTAAATTTATTTTTTTATTTTATTTATTTTATTCATTTTATTCATTTTTATTATTCATTCCCTTTTCAACATCTCTTCTGGTTTCTTGGACGATTTTGAAACTGCTAGTTTTCAAGCTGGAAATTCTACACTTCAGAGACACAAATGTCAAAAATCATACCTCCTGAGCCTGCATTATGTCTGTGTATCAGAGTATGTTGAGTATGTATTTTTGCTAGTCTGGTTAAGATTGATGTTCCCTCATTCCTTCATAAATGGTGTCCCAGGTGTGATAAAAAGGGAGAATCTGTCCAAAGTGGCTTTAAGAGATTGATTTATTTTGGGTAAATGTTAATGTTAATGTTTAATAATAATAATTTGGAAACTACTACAATATTTCTACTTAAATACTTTAGATAATATTTTAGCCACTTTAACAATTCAGCTACTGCAGCTCACAATACTATACACTGTTCTTGCATTTTGAAAACAAACAAACAAACAAAAATGCTATGTAAATCACTGATATGAAAACAATATTTTTTTTAAAACACCAAGCAATGGTTGTAATGCCACTGCTGCCACTGCAGATGATGACACATATTGGAGCAATCCCTCCAGTATCTTGAGCTGTTCCTCTCTCTTTTCTATTAGAACTTCTAGGTGGGGATTCTCTTAATACATGTAAGCCCAGAGCTTATACTGCCAAGTGGAGCCCAACTATTTAGCTAGTAGCCTCAAGAAATTGCTGCAAATGCAGAGAACTAAGATTTTAAAATAGTAGAACCTATTACTGCATGTTTTTCACATGATAATAAACATCACAGGACATTAAGGTCCACTGAACTAGGCCCAGAAGACTAAGGTCTTATGGCTTATGTGTATTTTTAAAGGAAGTTCCATTGTGCTGTGTATGTATTCAGTATAATTATATAGGTAGTTATTTGCCTCATTCCTGAATTGTACCTACAAGCTATCTGGAAACCTACACTATACCTGTAGTATTTCACATTACTAAATCCCCAAACTGAGCATACCATTTTTTGGTAAGTGCTTTTAAATGAATGAAGTTCAATACTTTTTAGTTTATTTTTAGAGCTTATATGAAATGGAATGAGCTTGAAATAGCTCCAGGCATATGCAGTCTAAGAAAATCTGAATGTGTTCAAATGAGCCTGCCATATCCAGAAGGACACAATTAGCAGACATGGCCAGGTATAGAAGTTGCTATTAGCACATTATGTTCTTACACAATGAATTCTCCCATTAAGCCCTGCTTCCGCTAAGGGGACATGCTGTCTGAAGTGCTATAAATATACATGAATTTTTATGCTAGCTAAGGTCATATGTGGAAGTACAGTTTTCTTTAAGCACGTTAATGTGCACAAAGTTTCTTCCAACTCCTGTTCTATTTTTATATTCATGCTTGCAGTTTTAGACAGTACTGCTGGAAGGTTTTTAGGAGTCTAGTCGATTACTTTTGAAATCAGTAACTTCATGGAAGCCAACAGGCTATAGTAGAAACTCAATTAGAATTCAAAAAACATTCTACTATTTATGTTCTTGTTTTTCTTATATTTATTAGTCTAATATTATTTTTACATTGGTTTTCTGTTATTAGAAACAAAAATCACTATTTATTTACCAACTATTAATAAAGTGAAACCAATATTAATTAAGCACATACCAAATAAAGTTATACTTAATGAGTACACCAGAAGTACAATAAAAACATTCAGTTACCAAACAAATTTCTAAATTGTTCCAGTGAAGTTCCTAAACATTATTGATAAAATTTGAAGTTTCTCTTTAGATAGAAAATGTGGAAAACTATAATTAATTGTTCAGGAATATCCAAAACACTTTTCAAAAGGAAAAGATTTTTTTTTTCCTCTGGGTGTTGAGTCATCCTGTATACTGCAAGGTCGTTTAGGTGGGCCCAAATTTTAGCATAAATATGCCAAGGACACTATACAACAAAAAATAATCATACTAAGGTCATATGACAAAAACTATTGCTTGTGTTGCAAATTGGAGTCTTTCCTGGGACCAGTATGAAATATATGGTGACAGTAAATAGATGTAGTTCTTCAGTTCCTTGAGTTCCTTGCTTGGAACCAGTGCTTATGTTGATGAGGGCATGGGCTGGGTGAGGCAGAGCGGGGGAGTACCCATCTGTAGCAGCTAATCACTGTTGAAGCCTATAAAGTGGCCTGTCACTCTTGCAGGTGTAGAGGGATATTAATATGTCTCTGCTCCTCCTGAGACTCCAGAAGCAATTGGGCATTTTTCTCCTTTCTCTGTCCAGCAATGCAAAAGTAATAAGCTCTGTGCTCAAAACAGGGAGTTTGTTTTTTTTGTTTGTTTGTGTTTTTTTTAGTGATGACCCTGAACTAAATGAGTGGAGGAGAGATGAGTAGGCACTGAATTTACATTCTGAGAGGCTTACGTCGGTGTTGCAAGCACTTTCTATCCTGCTGTCCCAGGCAGCTGGGCCAATAACAGCAATGATAACGTCCTCTTCTCTGCCACCATAAAGTTTCTTATGGGTACAGACTACTTGCTTCAGCTTTGTGTTTAAAAACACTGTAATCTCTTCCCGTTTTTTGGTTTCAGAAGCCAGTCTTTAACAAAATGTATGCTATGTCTTAACTTCCTTGCTTCCATCTTCTCCAAACCCCTATTTTTGAGAAAAACATACAGTGGCAACACCCTTTTTTTTTTTTTTTTTTAAATCATACCTCTCTTCCTATATCACCCAGGGGCTATATTCTGAAAATGAGTAAATTCACAGCTCTGGGCATGACCCAAACCATCCAAATCTTTGCATCACGGTTACCGTTTGGTTTGAGAGGTTGAGAACATTTATTCACATCTCTCTTTTAAATTAGACAGTGGAGAGCTCTGAACACAGGTCCTATGCATCCTCGGTGTCACTGTCACACTGTCAAAAAAATCTTTTTTTTTTTTTTTTTATTTTTTTTATGTGACAGTGGCCAGGCTTGACTGGGTCATAGAACACCTAAATATGCTTCACTGAAGCATATCTTAATATGTAGAGGTGTCTGGTATTAATATGTAAGAATGTCTGAGCACCAAAGAGCATCTCAATACATGTAAGCAGAGAGACTCTCTTCAACATTTTCTGCTTGCTTGCACAGGATGCTTTCACACAGGATCCATTTTAAGCATGTTTTCTACACCCTGTCGTGGAAAATTTCTCTAAGTATTGAGACTACCAGGAAAGCCTGAATTTAAAGGTTTTGTTTATTTTCATGTCTGTTTGTGCACTAAGTACAAAGTCATGGAGGTCAGTTTGTGGAATTGGTTCATTAACACCTGGTATTTGTTGACATGCACAACTCTAGTAAGACATTTATTTTGCAAATCAGTTCCTTCCACATATGTCAGCCTATGTCTATGATTTCAATTCTTAAAAATACGTCAAAAAGCAAATTTCATATGTACAATTTGATGATGAATAAGGTACAACATTACAGACATCCCTACACACACAACACACAGCTGTTGAACATGGAAAGGAAGGTGATATTAATATTTTTTAAGAATTCTCTCAAATATTTAAAGTAATATGACTTTAATGAGTCCTATCCAATTGGTGACTTTTCCTTTGCTGAATATTCTCTCCAGGGTAAACTGAGTCATTAATATTAATTAGGAATTGTGTAGCCATTTACAGCCACCCACTAGATCAGGTTGCCCAGGGCCTTGTCCAACCTGGTCTTGAACACCTCCAGGGATGGGGCATCCACAGCTTCTCTGGGCAACCTGTGCCAGTGCCTCACCACCCTCTGAGTGAAGAATTTCCTCCTAACATCTAATCTAAATCTCCCCTCTTTTAGTTTAAAACCATTACCCCTTGTTCTATCATTATCTGCCTGAGAAAAACACTGTTCTCCATATTTTTATAAGACCCCTTTAAGTATTGAAAAGTTTCAATAAGGTCTCCCTGGAACCTTATCTTCTTCAGGCTGAACATCCCTAGATCTCTCAGCCTTTCTTTATAGGAGAGGTGCTTCAGCCCTCTGATCATCTTCATGGCCCTCTTCTGGACCCACTCTAACAGCTCCACATCCTTCTTGAGCTGGGGGCCTCAGACTTGAATGCAGGACTGCAGGCGGAGCCTCACAAGGGCAGAGCAGAGAGGGACAATCACCTCCTTTGTTCTGCTGGCCACTTCTCTGTTGATGCAGCCCAGGATGCAGTTGGCCACCTGGGCTGCAAGCGCACACTGCTGGCTCATGTTGATCTTTTCAAGTACTGGAACCCCCAAGTCCTTCTCCACAGGGCAGAGAATCCATTCATCCCCCAGCCTGTACTCATGTCTGGGTTTGACCCAACACCAGTGCACCACCTTGCATTTAGGCTTGTTGAACCTCATTAGGTTCACACGGTCCTACTTTTCTAGCTTATCCAGCTCCCTTCCTGGACATTGGTCAGTCTTCCCTTGTTAACTGATGCAGTGACTTTGTCATAGATAGCTACCAGATAGGTCAGGCAGGATTTGCCCTTGGCAAAGCCACGCTGGCGGTCTCGGATCACCTCTTTGTCTTGCATGTGCCTTGACATTGCTTCCAGGAGGATCTGTTGCATGGCCTTTCCAGGCACAGATGTGAGGCTTACTGGTCTGTAGTTCCCTGGATCCTCCTTTCTACCCTTTTGTAGTGGGTTTACGTGGCAAGGTTTTGGTAGCAGGGGGCCATAGGGGTGGCTTCTGCAAGAAGAATCCAAAAACTGCCCCATGTCAGATAAGGGCCCCACCACTGGCCAGAGCCTGGCCAATAAGCGATGTTGTTTACGCCTCTGTGAGAGCATATTTAAGAAAGGGGGGGGAAAAATGTGGTACAACAGCAGCTGGGAGTGAGAGAGGAGTGAGAAACAGCCTTCCAGACACCAAGGCCAGTGAAGAAGGAGGGGGAGGATGTGATCCAGGGCAGGAGCTGAAGTTCCCCTGCGGCCTGTGGTGAGGCCCCTGGTGGAGCAGGCTGCCCCCTGCAGTCCATGGTGTACCACGGTGGAGCAGCTTTCCATACTGCAGCCCGTGGAAGAGACCACAGTGGAGCAGGTGGATTTGTCCTGAAGGTGGCTGCAGCCTGTGGAAGACCCCTGCCAGAGCAGATTCCAGGCCAGACCTGCAGCCTGTGGAGAGGGGACCAAGCAGGAGCAGGTGACCTGTCAGGAACTGCTGCCCGTGGGGAACCCGTGCTGGAGCAGTTTGCTCCTGATGGATGGACCCCATGGTATGGACCCATATCTGGACCAGTTCTTGAAGAGCTGCTGCCTGTGGGCAGAAGAGCTGCTGCCTGTGGGCAGCCTCCACAGGATCAGTTCAGGAAGGACTGCATCCCGTGGGAGTTACTCCACGTGGAGCAGGGGCAGAGAGTGACTGTGAAGGAGTGGCGGACACCAAGTGCTATAGACTGGCCACAATCCCCATTCCCGTGGGAAGCCAGAGAGGAATCAGAAGAGGGTGAATGGGGGAAAGGTGTTTTTGGTTTCTTTTCTTTGTTTTTCACTTCTCTATCCTGTTAGTAATAGGCAATAAATATTATTTTGTCCCTTCTCTGAGTCTGTTTTGCCCATCACGATAATTGCTGAGCGATCTCCTTGTACTTATGTCAACCCTTGAGCCCTTTCCATTGTATTTTCTCCCCCTTTCCCTTTGAGGAAAGGGAATGAAAGAGTGGTTATGGTGGAGCTTGGCTGCCCACCTGAGTAAAACCACCACACCTTTTTTAAAAACAGGAGTGATGTTTCCCTTTTGGTCTCAAACCTGCTCTTAGCTTACAGTGGGAGGGACTTTTCTCCTCCAGCCCTCATCTTCAGGTTCAGGGAAACAAGAGACTTGGGAAGCCTGACTGGCAGTGAAGACAGAGACAAAGAATTTGCTGAGGACCTCAGCCTTCTCCATGTCTGATGTTACCAGTTCTCCCTTTTCCTTTGTCAGAGGGGGGTGCACTCTCCTTGGCCTTTCTTTTCTGGCAAATGTACCTGTAGAATACCTTCTTGTTATTTTTTGTATCCCTTGCCAAGCTCAGTTCCATCTGTGCCTTGGCTTTCCTGATCTCATCCCTGCACATCTGGACAGCATACCTGTACCCTTCCCAGGCCACATGTCCCTGCTTCCACTGCCTATGCATTTCCTTCTTGCACCTCAATTTGATCAGCAGGTACAGAAACTGAAATTTTTTACACTACCTTATTTGACTTGGTAATTGGGCATGTAAAATTGAAATTAAAACTGTACTTCTGTTTCCAAGAAGTCTTCTCAAGACCATCTTGAAGTAAACTAGTTATTAAAAGCCTGACATAGTAATGTCAAACCCTTTGTAAAGAAATAATTCTGCCTTTAGAGCAAATTTAGCTTTCCCATAATAAATAAAACCTGGGATCCCACAGGGAATACAAAGTCTCATATTAAGTATCATTAAGTAAACACCATCCATTCTATGTAAGAAATGATATGAGAATGTGTGGGAAAATTGTGTATGCTCATAGTATCTCATAAAATATCTAACACATAAACACGAGGGCCAACTATGGTAACTTTTGCATGATTCAGTTTGGGAACTTTGTACTCTCTTGCTTTTTCTTATCATATTATGTCTTTTAGCTATTCATAGGCAGTGTTTTCTTTGGGAGCTTTGCTGATGTTTATTTATAAATCACCATATTCTACCTGATTGCCCTATTTAACGTCTATTCCGTATGTGTATATATTATTGCTCAGAGAGCTTGAGGCCAAGGAGCGTGTTCCTTGGAGCCTGTTCCTTTTGGAGCCAAAATCCAATCTGTTTCATAGCTAAACTGCTACATTTTAATAGAGCATATTTTCTAGAAGCTGGACTGTGGTCCATGCCACTATAGTTCAAGCGGACATCAACTTTCAAGGTCCAGTACAGGAATATTACCCAAGCTGGCTAGCTTCTAAGAGACCTTGTATAGTGTCTTCAGTATCTCATTAGATATGAGAAGGAAACTGAAAAACTGCAGTTCCTGTAGCCACTGGATTAATTAGAGCTCTTCCTGGCTTTTGTACAACTTTTATTCACCTGCTATAATTCCACTGAAGTTCAAATGCCTTCATGTACCATCCACTCTGAGATGGATGAGAACAAACATTGTCACCACTGTACCTCATTTCTAATTTTTTGATATTTCTGTTTTATCAATCAATATCAGTAAAGTATATATCTACTAATCTATCTAGTGAGCTCTTAACATAGATGACATGACTGTTATATCTGATGGCAAAAAATCAAGTATAGCACATTTACAATGGCTTTTTTCTGAATGAAAAACCAATAAATATTAATTGCCAAATTAGAAGAGAATGATTTCAGCAATAGTAGGCTGCTATTGCAAGGCGCATTTCATCAAAGAATCTCCAAGACTCATATAAACATGAATAGCTTGATTTAAAACAGAAGCAAATGAGTTGCAGGAGGCAGGAGACATACAAAACTTTTATCACGTTCATTCACATTATATATTTTTCAAGGCACTTATTGGTATGTTGGTTTTCTTTCTTTGTTGGCTTGTTTGTGTGTGGGCTTTTTGTTTGTTTGTTTGGTTGGTTGTTTAATTAGAAGCCAGAATGTGAACTGTCTCAGAGAAATGAGATCTGCAGGAATTCTTTGTTCAATATTTTATTTTTTCAGTATTTTGGTGTGAACCTAGATCTCATAAAGTGCCATAGGAGCTTTGAAGTTTATAAAACAAGGTCTTGATTTTACATTCATTTGAAAAATAGCTCATCTACCACACGAGCAACATGGTTTACATTTGCCTTTATATGACAGCCCAGTCATCTTAAGTTCATGTGGCCAGAAAGAATTATAGTATGAGTGATACAAATGTGAGATAGAGATGGAATTGTGGCTCTACAATTTATTAAATTATACATATTTTATTCAAAATTGGCACATCTAATTCTCAGGGCTAGTATAATATAATTTAACTTTTTTTTTTTTTTTAATTAAATCCAGTGTTCCTCTGTCTAGTAACAAACACACAAGACACTAGCACAGCACAACATGAACAGTATAAATAGAATGTGGGAAAACAGAAAAAGAATGTATGTAAAGCACACACATATATATATCTCCATAGTAAAGTACAGATATTTACTTATTTTTTATAGTTTATATATACGGGTTAATTGCAACACCCAATAATTTACACTATCATTACAGAGATAAATTACATATTTATATACATGAAGTAGGAACATAGGAGTATATCAGAACTATGAGTCCTGTGCTTCTTGTCTGAGAGGTCAGGCAAGGAGGATTTTGATCATATTTACTGTTTATTTCAATTTCCAGTGCAATACTGAGTACTACAGTAAGTACCTTATTCCCCAGAGTTACCTAGTATCTCAATTTAGTAGAATCAATGTAACAGCACCAGATGACCAAAATATTGCTAATAGACTTGGTGCCAGGTAAATGGTGTTGGAAATTCAGGACCAAGATGCCACAATGTGTTTTTATGTGCTATATATGGCTTTTTAGATCTCCCTTTGGTAAAGCATAACCAAGTTAGAGAACCCTGATTAATACATGTTTGTCAGAATACAAGATTATCAATATGGCCCTGTCTTGTTCCCTGTATGTCTTCTAAATTTATGTAAAATATATTTATGAGGCTATGAAAAAATAATTCCCAGAAGAGAAACCGGTACTGGCATTTGATGACTAGAATTATTAGTAAAATTCTATGTAATACCTTTACAATAGGAAAATAAAAATTCTATGCAACATAAATATAGGAAACACAAACTAGCAATTAATTTCCCCATAAACTTCATTCAGTCCCCTTTCATCTCAGTTTGGCACTTAAGTCCATTTACTCTTCTATTTAAAATGTAGTTTGAGGATGGTTTTGACAGTGAGGGACTAACTGGTCTCCCTTTCACATAAGTTCCTGCTGAGTGCCCAGGCTGTGTTATCCTCCTCTCTCTTCTCTCCCTAAATGCTACAAATTTAACTCTAAATGATCAGAAATCCACTTTACATTTTTTAAACCTGTCTTCATATACTAGACACACCTTTATTTTTTTCAAACTTTCCTGGGTATTTAAAGTAGTAAAAAATTGTCTCTTTTGAAGTATTTATTCTGGGAAATGGATGCTTATTGTATATCCCTCAAAACCCTGCAGTTAATCTCCCTCTTCCTACGCTTTAATGTGCAGAATCTAAACTCACATTGATTCAGCTAGGAAAGTTAATGGTGACATAGTTACCATCGTGTAACAGAACTGAAACTCTCATTTTAACATCTTGGTCCTTTCACATAGAGTTTTTTTTGTTGTTTTTTTTTTTTTTTGTTTTGTTTTGTTTTGTTTTGTTTTTACATTTTACTTGTAGTGTTACATAAAATACACATGCATGACAAGTTTGGAGGTAAACAGCCCCAGTACCAAGGCCCTTTCCTAGCCTTGTGTAGGTAAGGGACTGCAGGAATTAACCCTTAGATTTCTGAAGACTATGTCTTTATTTATTTATTTATTTATTTATTTATTTATTTTTGTTTCTTGTTGTCCTTCATGTCCAACACTCCCTGCATTCCTGTATTGTTGGTTTCAAGAGGAGGTTATGGAGCATCTCATTCAAATAACTGCACTGCCTTCAGAGAGGTGGAATTCATAGTTCTGAGGGTGGGTGTAAGTCAACCATCTCTTTTGTGGCTTCTCAAAGCCCTAGTCCATCATATGAGTTGGAAAACTCACTGATGTTGAACCTTCTTTGGAAAGGGGGAAAACAGACTCAATTCAGAGTTAAGAATCGAAAGCTTAGCTTTTCTTATTGCAGTAAAAACTTCTTTTTATTAACTTTCTAAAGAGACATTACTGATTTTTAAAGTTTTGTTAATTTTTACTGGACTCTGTAAACCACACAATCACTAAAAAAAAAATTAATTCAAAGGTTTTCATCAAATAAAAAACAAAAAGCAAAAGATTTCTCTCAAAAAACATTATCTGATCTTGCTAATTTTTGTCAGTTTTGCCTTACAATAGTCTTGCAACTAAGTGCAACTGAATGTTTTGGTGATTTTCTTCTAATTTTGAAAAGTCTATAAAACAATCAGGGAATGGGACAAGTGGTTAATTATCAGTGGTTTACTTGAAATGTACACCACTTATGTCGAAGTTTTTAATTGGCAATTTTAATTGATCTACAGTCTCAATAACTTTTTTTTTTTTTTTTTTTTTTTTTCAAGATGGAACTATGGGCTCTTTTCAAGACCACTGAAAGGCCCTCTGGAGGGGAGGTCCTTAGAAGACTCAGTGGCTTCTTTCCACTGTGCTCAGCAGCACACGTCAGGGTGCCCTGCCAGCATGGCATGAGCAGTAGCAGCAAGGCTGAAGAAATATCAGCAATGTTCCCAGTGCTCTCCACCTCTGGAAGGAGGTAATGAATGGACTAAGTGCCAGGCAGGCAACCACAGTGTGGTTTTGTCAATGCTTGTAAATCAGACCAGCAATGCACTCAACTTGGTGAGATTTTCTTCTAAGGAGCAAGTCTAATGCCTTTTTTTTCTTTTTTTCCTACTATTATTGTATATGTACAATAATACTTTCTGAAAGGTCAAATTTGTACATGGGGTACAAATGTAGCAGCCATGACAATGAAAAATAAGATGTTAAGTCTCTTGTTAAAATAATTACAGTGTCATTTCATGAATCATTCATTGTCTAAATTATCACATGTTAAGAATAGGCTTATATTAAAGGATATGCTTTAAAATGTTTCTTTTCTATTCCTTTTCTGCTCTGAATGAAGGTCTTATTTAATAAATCTAGCAGAAAATTCTTCTCTCTGTGACTGTTTAAATGGCTGTATAGATACATGGATGTAATTGAAAACAGAGATTTCCATTGGTGAATAATGAAGGCAAATCTTTCCCGGCATGACATTGTTTTTAACATGTCAATAAACAAGTGTGCTATTCTGAAAAATAACTAAAGAGGTAACAATGAATACTGTATCTAGATCATTCTGCATAGAATGAAAAATGAATCTGAATTTAAAAGAGAAAGAATTACCTATATTTTTTTCTAATATTTGAACATGTTGCTATCACTTCTTCGCCAAATTCTATATTATTTTTTAACAAAACAAGACAAACAAACAAAGTCCTGCATGTAAAATGTTAAGCCCGCAAACATTTTACCACAATGGCAATATTAGCTATGTGAGAATTTGCCTCAAGTTAAGCAAGACTGTTTAGACATCTAAATAAAGCAATGTGTGCTGTCAAATGCTCTAGACTTGATCCAACAGCAGTAAATCATGTACAAGTACATCACTAAAAGAAGTTTCCAGAACTTTGAGCAACCTGATCTAGTGGTAGGTGTCCCTGTCTGGGGAAGGGGGGTGGGGGAGTGGGGGAATCAGATGATCTTTAAAGTCCCTTCCAACCCAACCCATCCTATGATTCTATGAACTTCCTGTGAATAACTTTTGTATGACTCGTAGGATTGTTAGATTGGTGCATTTTCTATTTTACTTCAGTATGCATCAAGACTCTTTTCTATCTCCTTCTGTAAATACTTGTACAACCATCTTTTTCTGTACCTAACTTATTAGAAACTTGAAGTGTAAAAAGCAAAACGTAATAATCAATAGTTATCATTTAGATTTTCTACAGTCCACCCCAGTGTACCCTAGTGCTTCATCAAAAACCTCTGAGTTTTTGTTGTCGTTTTTCCTGATGGATTTTTTGATAGGATTTTCAGGCAACACTTTTGAGAGAAATGGTACTGATAAGAGAAGTGCCTGGGGCAAGAGGTTAGAACTTCTGAATATAGCAAAGACATCTTTCAGCCACCTTAGTTATGTATTAGTATAAACTGGATACTCAGATAGTGCTGCAAGTTATAGGATGCTGTACTGAAAGCTAGTAAAAATATATCTAAAGAAAAAAATAGAGAGAGAGAAAAAAAACAAACAAACTCAAAGGCCTGGTTCTATTTCTACAATGAACCCTCTACATGTAGGGCATTTCCCTCAGACAGAGATTCAAATGTAAAGATGGTTCTGTAGTGTCAGCACAGAACCAGCATGGTATCACCACTGTGGAAGAAAATTTATCTTTTATGGAAGGAGAAGAAGAAATGAATGGATAGGTGAATCCCACAAGTACTTTTTCCTTTTCCTTTAGCAGATGTAGATAAACTATTCCCATGAAAATTTTAGAGAAATTTTACCTTTTTTTTTTTTTTTTTAATTCTGTTTTCATCAGAATCTACAACAGCCAGAGGACAGTAGCTGAGGTTCCTGTTTCATTTCAGCTGACACAACCTTGTGGACTGTTGGACTTGCTCAGATGCAAGCTGGATAAGAGGAAAATTTTTTATCTGCAAAGGAAAAAAGTAAAGAAATGCAATTAAAACAACTAAAAATCAAAATTTTCTCTCTCTTTTCTGACCAAATCATAATAATGCTAGAATCACATAGTCTAACTTTGATAGCCGATCTTGAAAGTACTATTGGAGTTTTGGTTCTCAAATTCTCCTGCAACAGAAGTGCAGTAAAAACATGGTATTTGTGTTTGAGGAAAAATTGGATTGGATTTCTGGGAAATTAAGAAGCTTGAGGTGAAGCCAAAAATGAGAAAAGAAGTAGGTATTGTAATATCCTTCAGTGTAAAGTGTAAAATTACCTTTGGGAATCTTGTCTGAGTTTATCAACCGCCTTCACTAATACACTTAGAGCAACATAATGTGATGTTACTTGCAAAATTGATCTTGGGACAAATCCAGTCAATTTTAAGGACATAAAATTCTATAGCAGAAACTAAGGGCCTTTGAAGCATTATTCAACTAGCAGCACCTCTAGTAGAACTACAAGCAGACATTAGGGACCAAAAAATTTTGCAACTAGGAAGAAAATGATAATGAAGCAGTAAATTTAGGGATGAGAGAAAAAATATATGCAGCATCAAATAAAATTTCCTAAGTAAGGCAGAATGAATCAGAGACACATATGAAACAGGCAAGTGAAGGATCCTGAATAAACAGTTGAAATAACAATAAGGCATGGAAGAAGAAAGTTAGGAATCAGTGTAAATGACAGTAGTTGCTACAGACAGGATTGCTCTGGATGATAGAAGAATATACTGTTAACAACCAAACATCATAAATGCAAACTGAATAATATAATTTAGAAGACTTCAAACAAGTGAAAGACAATTTTGAAAATATAGTCACTGGAAAATCAAAAACAACAGGTTTTGAAAGAAAAGAGCAGAAAGGCTCCAGTTTTAATGTAGTCCAACTTCAGTGCAACAGCTAGCAAGGGCTACACATCTCAATGTTAGCTAAGGTACTTACACTGTAAATAATTTTTCTCTTAAAAATACACTTTCAGCCACTGAGCATTTCATTTACCTTTAGGCAGAAGTTACATATCCTGGACGCTGCTCTGCAAGAATGCAAACACATGCATTTTTTTTCCTCTGATACAGAGAAGACAAAGCACTTAGTGAATAACTGTCCTGGTTTCAGGTAGGACAGAGTTAATTTTCCTCCTAGTAGCTGGCAGGGTGTTATGTTTTGGATTAGGATGAGAAGAGCGCTGATAACATGCTGATGTTTTAATTGTTGTAGAGCAATGCTTACACCAAGCCAAGGACTTTTCAGCTTCTCGCTCTGTCCTGCTAGCGAGCAGGCTGGGGGTGCAGCAGGAGCTGGGAGGGGACAGACCCAGGACAGCTGACCCAAACTGGCCAAAGGGGTATTCCATACCATCTGACGTCATGCTGAACAATATATAGGGGTGGCTAGCCGGGGTGGGGGGGCCGGCTGCTCGGGGATAGGCTGGGCATCGGTCAACGGGTGGTGAGCAATTGCATTGTGCATCACTTATTTTGTACACATTATTATTATTATTATTATTATTATTATTATTATTGTTATTAATTTTCCTGTCTTAATAAACTGTCGTTATCTCAACTCACAGGCTTCACTTTCCCGTTTCTCTCCCCCATCCCGGAGAGGGAGGGGGGAGGGTGAGCGAACGGCTGTGTGGTGTTTGGCTGCCAGCCGGGCTAAACCACAACAATAACAAAAGCACATAATTGATGTGATTGGAAGCAGCTTCTGAGTCTCATTCAACCCCCTTCTCAAAGCAATGTCATCTACAGCAGGTTGCTCAATGTTGTGTCTAGTCTGTATTTGAATACTTCTAAGGATGGAAACTCCACGACTACCCAAGCAACCTGTGCCGATGTTCAGTCACCCTCTTAAAAATAAGTAAATAAATACACATCTAAATGCAGTTTTCTGTATTTCAATTTGTGCCTATAGCTGTCTGTATTGCCACTGAGCACCAGTAAGAAGAGTCTGTCTTTCTATCCCCACCCCCTTCCCCCCAGTCAGATATTTGTACACATTCATAAGATTCCACCTGAGTCTGCTGTAGTTGGGTCTGAGCAACCCCAGCTCTCTCAGCATCTCCTCATTTGTCAGATTCTCCAAATCACATCATCTTTGTGTCTCTTCAGTGAACTTTGTCCATGTCTCTTGATTACTGGGGGTCACCACTCGTGATTTAGCTTCAGCTGGGCTTTGTGCCACTGGTCATAACCTTGACTACATTAGTTACCTTCTCTTTAATGTTAGTACATATTAGAACTCACATGTTAGTTTATATATACTTACAGCAATTACTAATCACTCTGTTTTCAACTGAAAATGGCCTCATTGCAACATAGTTTGCCCCTTTCACTCTAAATTTACATGTTTCATAAATTAATAAATAACGGCATAAATCTCATTCTAATCTCCCTTGAAAAATTTTCTGGAGAGATTTTACTCTTGCAGAATAAAAAGTTCCATTTGGGATATAGATAGATAGATAGATAGATAGATAGATAGATAGATATGTGCTTCTTTCAGACTAGGCATATACTTTTGAAGATAATTTTAAATTCTCTTCAATTCTGTTCATTTCACAGAGTGATCAGAGTGCACAAAGTGAATTCATTATGGATGAAGTTTGACTGGAAATTTTCTGACCAATACTGAAGACATAAAATACCCTGGAATTTTCCGAAACCCTTTTTTCATGCTTTGGGTTTTTCACAGTTTACCACCACAGTTTACAGTTTTGCTAGGAACACATAAATCCTTTCTGAACTGGCATTAAAACAATTTCTTTGAATGAACTCAGCACATTCTTGAAATGGAGTTAAACTGGGCTGTATAATATGCAGATCCTAAAGAAAAGAGAAAGAGATCTGCACACATACTGCATTTTAAACCTAAAATCACCACTCCTGCACTGTGTGAGAAGCAATGCTCAAAGGTAGTTAAGGTAATAAAATTCCAGTTCCCTTGAAAGTCACTGGAATATGGTCATTACACATTAAAACTCCTTTTAAACTCCTGAAGTCCATCTTTCATTTGTTTCATATTCATTCATAGCATAAGACTGAAGTGATCTTCAGGTAATCATTCAAGGCCAAATGTTCCTGCTCACTTTCTGGGTGAGTAGTCCTATACTCTTCACACTGATACACTCACTTCAATTGAAGTGCTTGAGATAGAAAGCACTCAAGGAGGCTTGATAAAACCTCAGTGAAGTCTTAAATTTCCAATTGACTTCAGTAGGTTTCTGATAAAGCTGACTGAAAACATCTATCAAAGCCAAATACTGTACAACTCCCATGATCACATATTTTAAAAATAGGGTGCAGTATTCTATGCTGTAAAAAACAAAGAAAATCAAGAGCATTAGCATGTTTTTCAGAGATGTGTCAAAATCCATCTTAAAATGTTTGGAATTTTTTTGACACCATTACTCTAATGGTAACACCAAACCTTACTGTTTAATATCACTTTTTCTATTCCCCAGGTAAACATTGCTGAAAAATATTTTCACTTAAGCAACATAAATGTCCCAAGGCTAGATAAAATATATTTCTGTTATGCTTGAAAGATGTTTGTTTAACCTAGTATTAAAACCCTTCAGTTTTTGAGACTGTAAATGTAATCTATTTCAGTGCTTCACCTGTATACGATGTTAGATTTTTTTCTTAATTGAGAAGTTAAACTTCACTCACTGTTGTTATAACTAAACTACTAAACTTTTTTTTTTTTTTTGTGGACACAAGGAACATTTTATTCTCTTTCTTTGTAATTTATAAACATTTTTCATAATTATTGTCTATTTTCTATATCTTATTTCTGTAGCCTAAATAATCTTGGTTTTCTCAAACTTTCCTTGTAGAAGTCCACTTCTTGCAGAGATCTGAGCATCCTCATTATTTTTGTATTACATTACTGTACTGTAGACCCACTGGAAATTTTACAAGTTTGTCCCAGAGTCAGTCATATGATGTGTATGAGACAGAGTACATAAGCTGTTGGGTAAGAGACAGAAGCTCCTGCCACCCTGGTGTCCTGTGATATTATTTGTGTGGTGAGTGTTGAGAATTTATCATATAACTGTACCTAGATTCCTCTTTTAACAAGGAGATTGAAAGAAAGACTTTTTGAGTTTACATGTCAAGTCAGCAAATAACTGCAATGGTCAAAGTAATGTGTTAAAAACTTAAAGAATAAAAACATGAAAGGTATCAGCATCATCTTTTGATAATTTTTCTTGCAACAACAGACCAATAATTCTGCTGTTTTTTCACCTTTATGGTAGTAAAGGTGAAAATGGGCTCTGGGCTCCCCAGTACAAAAAAGACAGGGATCTTCTGGAAAGAGTCCAGTGGAGGACCACAAAGATGATACAGGGCCTGGAGCATCTTCCCTATGAGGAAAGGCTGAGAGACCTGGGTCTGTTCAGCCTGGAGAAAAGAAGACTGAGAGGGGATCTCATCAACGTGTATAAATACCTGAGGTGTGGGAGACAGAGGGATTTGGCCAACCTCTTCTCAGTGGTTTGTGGGGACAGGAGAAGGGGTAATGGCCACAAGATAGAGCACAGGAAGTTCCGCACCAACATGAGAAAGAACTTCTTCACAGTGAGAGTGACAAAGCACTGGAACAGGCTGCCCTGGGAGGTTGTGGAGTCTCCTTCTCTGAAGATATTCAAGGCCTGCCTGGATGTCTACCTGGGCAGCCTGCTCTAAGGAACCTGCTTTGGCAGGGGGGTTGGACCCGATGATCTTTCAAGATCCCTTCCAACCCCTTCAATTCTGTGATTCTGTGATTCTGTGAATATGAGGTTTTCCTATTACTTCTTATGTTCATTGCTATGCATAAGACACTTTGGGGGTTTGGTTTTTCTGAGTGTTCTTACATTTTTAGACAAATATATATGTACATATTTGCAGTCATTTTTTTTTCTTTTTCTTAAAAAGATCTTCCTCCTCAAAGCTTAATCCCCTCTCAGGATGACTTTATAGGCAGCAGCTTTATCCTCTTTCAACCCTTGCTTTGCTAGACTAAATAGGTCACACATACTAGCTCACACTTTGATGACAGATACTGCATTCCCAGTTCATTTAAGTACTTTATCTCAGCATCAGTTCCAGTCAGAGCTCATCTTTCCTTTCAGTCCCTTGTAAACCCAGTCTCCAGATCCACTTCCATTACTTAGACAAAAGTCCTCGTGACTTTCATCTAAGACTCGTGATTGTCTTTTGCGTGTGTTCTTGGTATGAATATTATCCTATTTCATTGAATACGATCCTTTTAATTTTTTTCTGGTGAGGTTGTTTTATCAGAGACAATGAGAAATGTCTTGACTGAGCGATCAGGATAACGTAAGACAAAGTTTCAAATTGGTATAGTGCAGTTATTTATTTATTTTTTTCCACACAGATGTACTTTCTTTAATTGTCCTATGTTATTTGGAGATGAGTTGACATGGCTAAGCAATATTCAGTGGACCATCTGTAACTTTAAAAGGAAACAGAATATAGAATCATTTGATCATTAAGGTTGGAAAAAGACCTCAAGATCATCTGATCCAACCATCACCCTGTCACCAATGTCACCCACTAAACCATGTCCCTAAGCACCACATCCAAACTTTCCCAGGGACGGTGACTCCACCACTTCCCTGGGCAACCCGTTCCATTGCCTGACTACTCTTTCTAAGAAGAAATGTCTCCTAATTTCCAGCCTAAACCTCCCCTGGTGCAACTTGAGGACATTTCCTCTAGTCCTATCACTGGTTATCTGTGGGAAGAGGCCAACGCCCAGCTCACCACACCTTCCTTTCAGATAACTGTAGAAAGCAATAAGATCTCCCCTGAGCCTCCTCTTCTCCAGACTAAACAATCCCAGTTCCCTCAGCTGTTCTTCATAGGATTTGTGTTATATCAGGGAATACCTGTTTTTTAAAAAAACACAGCTCCACAAGGCTTTCAAATTATCAGGCCCAGACTGTTCCAAAGAACCATTCTCACTCTCTGATTCTGTTTTTCCAGGTGAATACTGATGAATCTTATCTAGTTTGGATTCACATCTCGAGTGTCATTTGATCTTTAAGTAATAACTTCAGATTTAGACTCAATTTACATCTGTGTGTAACAACACTTTAATGGGTTTATTTCTGAAAGTAATGTTTGACCTTTAAATAAACAAGTATGATGTGATCACAAGAATCAAAGTTCAATTTTGTTGTTACATTATGTATGGATAGATTCTATGAGGTTATGAAATGGTAAGCAACAGTGGGAGCATTTCTTTTTGCATCTTCAAGAGATTCAAAATTCAAATGCTAGCTGATGAAAAATGAAAATGTATCATTTTTATCTACACCAATATATGAATATATATGAAACACACATTTCATTTATGCTTTTCTTGAAAGTTTATGTATTGTATATAATAAATGGATTTCAAAAACTACATGTCAATGGGGAAATGAGTATGACAAATTAATTGCATCAACTACTCTGATCATGCTTATTCTTTTTCCACATAAGCCATTTTTTTCACAAATGTATTCATTGGATATTTCAAAAGGTAATTCCAAGAATTCTGGATTGCTTATGAGTTCAATGTGATATCCAATACAAGAATTTCAGAATTTGAGCTAGTAAAATATTTTGAGCATGAAATCTGCTATATTTCTTTCATTTTTGTTTGTTTGTTTGTTTGTTTGTTTTCTGTTTGTTTTTATTTTGTCTTAGGTTCTAAAAATATTTAGTGGAATAAGTAATGGAATAACAGATAAAATAAAATAAAACTATTATTTTAGGTCAGCCTCTGCACTCGTCAACTCTTGACTCAGATTACACTGGACTACTTCCTGAGCAAATCCATTCTCATAGATGCACAGAGCATAAAAAATCTCTTCTCAGTTTTGCTTCTCTTTCCTTGGAACCTCTGAGATTTTTGCACTGAGGATATTCATAAACATATGGTTGTTTCTTTACACCTGATCCTGTGAGGTACTGGAAAAAGGCAGATGAGCTCCTCAGCCGCCCACTGATGCTACTTATCAGGATGGAACCCTTAAAAAAAAAAAAAAAAGTATAATACAAGGGATGTAATTTGTGCTTGAGAACATCCTTTAGTTTTGAAATATCTCTAAGCATTTTATCTCTTATAGGTTAGACATTGATAGTACGCATCCAGGGATACAGGATCCAGGGATACAAAAAATCAACTCCCATACTTGGAACCTTACACTCTTTATTGAGGTATGATGCTCATATTAAATATCTACAGTAGTTATTGTAGAGTTTCTTGAATTAGAAGTGGGAAAAGTTTGCACAATACACAGTAGGAATGTATTTTTCAGGTAAAACATGGATAGACAGAAAAAAAATATTTCTCATAAACAACGGCAATTTGTCTGTAACACCACTTGCAAATGAACATCTTACAACAGCTTAAATAGCACATTCTTTTAAAAACAGATCTATAACATTCTTTTCACTTTTCCTTCAGTACAGTAAGTTTCTTTGAATCAGGCTGAATAATAGTGACCTAAGGGAAAAAAAAAAAGTTTTAAATATATAAATAAAGATTTGGTGAAGTGTAAAATAATATAATTCATCTAAGTCGTCAGAAAAAATAAAATAAAATAAAATAAAATAAAATAAAATAATAAAATAAAATAAAATAAAATAAAATAAAATAAAAAAGTGATGATACTCCAAGTTCACATGAAGATCTATTGCAGTAAAGGAATAAACTACTTTCATTTGAAAAAAGCCTGGCGTGATTTGATGAATCAAGACAAGTTGGATAGACTGTTTGTTAGGATTTCTGCTCAATCAGTCTGCGAAAAAATGAAAACATAAGCATTTTTCAACCATATCTGTCTTTCAGCAGGTTAACAGTGGTAAAATGTGAACATTGCTTCATACTGGCCCATCGGTAAACAGGGAAAGACATCAGCTTAGATTACGATACTGCTAGGTGACAGCAATCAAAATCTCACCGACCCCACCAGTTCGCCTGACACAATGAGAAAATATGACAATCCAGATAATTTTCTTCTTTTACAGCGTAATAGTAAGTCTGGTGTTGAATGCAAAAGAGATTAAAAATAATCATTCAAGGAGATCCACTTCAGTGATAGGTAGGTGTAAATAATAACAACAGCCCTAATGGTAATACTGGAATGATTTGTGATAGAAATGTCTGCTCTCAGAAAATAATTTCTCAAAGCAACTGCGAAAACTTAATAGTCTAAATATGTCAGATAGATCTTAGTTATTTTAAGTTAATGTGTTTCATTAGAGTTTATTATACTGTAAATTCCACAGGGGAAAAAAAAAAAAAAAAAAAAAAGATTAAATATTGATGCATAGTCAGTACATAAAAATCCTAAAAAGACAAGTTAAATGGTTTAAAATGTGCTTAAGATAATTTAAAATAAAGTCTTCCTAAAGCTGGGTACATCTTTATACCACAGTTGATGATATAAATGGTTTTCAATCTACACTGCTAGTGAAAATTAGAGATTTTGGTTCTGAATGTACTATTCTTCTGTTAGATCAATATTCCTAACATTAAAGATAAATTCATGCCTTTTTGTTTCCTTGCAGCATCTGTTTTATGGGAGCAACACAGTGTGTCATGTAGTACAGCCAACAAACATATGCTGCAAATAAATAAGAAAAGTGTGAATTTGTATTTAACACTGGGAATCTAGAAGTTCTCCCAATGAAGATAATTCACTAGAAATAAAAATGCTGCATGACTCCTGCAGAAATTATATGGGTAATAACTAAGAGTAGCACAGTGATTTCCTATATTTTCAAGGTTAGTCTTCAAATATCCCTGCTTAACAGTATGTAGCCAAGCTTTACTGATGAAACTAACAGTTAGGATTTTTCCCCCGGCATTTTGGCTAATGCATAATGCATAGTAGAGTAGATAGTATATGTGCATGAAGTCTTTCATCCTTAGCTTGCTGATTTAGATCAAGATTAGGACAGCTGTAATTTGGGATTAAAAATTATTACTCTTGCCCTTATCTGCCCAACCCAGAAAATGGACATAGAGCTAGCCAGTACTGCAGCCATGGGGTGCGACTGCATTTGGTTTGCCATGCCAGAGCAGCCCAGATGGTGATCTACACAGATGGGATAAGAGAGGAGGCTGATCAGGTAGGAGAGCCCATTTCATTCCTTCTGACTTGCAAATGGTTATGTGCCCTGAGCTATACAAATAGCAAGCAATTAAGGAGGAACGTCTGTTATCTCGGGTGAAGTGAGTGAAGTACCAAGGGAAACAAAATTCTTCTCTTGATGCAGTAATAGATCAACTCTGCTGATCACCTGAAATTAGACGATGCAGCTTTTCACATCAAGCAACCTCATGGGCATGATGTAGAGAAGACTGCGCTCCTCTTGAGGAAGCTGCTCATCTGTCAGTGCTGAAAATCTTCCTATGCATGGAGTCATTCAATGGAGTGATTACCAACCTAAAAACAAACAAACAAACAAACAAACAACAACAACAACAACAAAAAAAACAATGTGAGGTTATATTTGAGAAAATATATTTCAGAATATTCAGAAAATATATTTCAGAATAGAAGACGATTTTTTTTTCCTTCTTAATGATGGAAAGCAATACATTTATGAGCACTTATATATTACTGTACACAGGACATTCTTAAATATCCATAATACCATAGAATCACAGAATGGTTTGGGTTGAAAGGGACCTTAAAGATCATCTAATTCCAACCACCCTGCCATGGGCAGGGACACCTTCCACTAAACCAGGTTACTCAAAGCTCCATCCAACCTGGCCTTGGACACTTCCAGGAAACACATCTACGACTTCTCTGGGCAACCTGTTCCAGTGCTTTGCCAACCCCATAGTATAGAATTTCTTCCAAATATCTAACATAAAGCTGCTTGTTTTGTTTGTTTGTTTGTTTTTTTCAGTTTAAAACCATTCCCTCTTGTCCTGTCACTTCATTCCCTGACAAAGACTCCCTCCCCAGCCTTCCTGTAGGCCCCCTTTAGGTACTGGAAGACCGCTATAAGGTCTCCCTGGAGCCTTCTCTTCTCCAGGCTAAACAGCCTCAATTTCCTCAACCTCTCTGCATAGGAGCAGTGCTCCAGCCATCTGAACATCTTTGTGGCCCTCCTCTGAATTTGTTCCAATATGTCCATGTCCTTTTTGTGCTTGGGGCCCCAGAGCTGAACGTAGCACTCTAGGTGGGGTCCCACAAGAGCAGAGCAGAGGGGGAGAATCCCCTCTCTTGCCCTGCTGGCCATGCTGTTTTTGATGCAGCCCAGGATACAGTTGGCTTTCTGGGCTGCAAGCGCACACTGATGGCTCATCTTAAGATTCTTATCCACCAACACCCCCAGGTCCTTCTCCTCAGGGCTGCTCTCAATCCATTCTCCACCCACTCTGTATATGTGCTTAGGGTTGCCCTGGCCCAGGCACCGGAGCTTGCACTTGGCCTTGTTGTAACCTCATGAGATTCACACAGGCCCACCTCTTAAGCTTGTCCAGGTACCTCTGGAGGGCATCCCTTCCATCCGGTGTGTCAACCACACTACATAGTTTGGTGTCATCAGCAAACTTGCTGAGTGCGCTCTTGATCTCACTGTCCATGTCACTGACAAAGATATTCAACAGTGCCAGTCCCAATATTGACCCCCTAGGAATGCCAGTCTGTACTGATCTCCACCTGGACATTTTGCCGCTGACCACAACTTTTTGAGTGCAACCATCCAGCCAATTCCTTACCACCAAGTGGTCCATTCATCAAATCCATATCTCTCCAGTTTAGAGACATGGGGCACAGTGTCAAACGTTTTGCACAAGTCCAGGTAGATGAATTCAGCTGCTCTTCCCCTATCCACCAATGCTGTAACTACATCATAGAAAACCACCAGATATGTCAGGCACAATCTGGCCGTAGTGAAGCCATGTTGGCTGTCACCTATCACCTCCTTATTTTCTACGCGTTTTAGGATAGTTTTCAGGAGGATCCGTTCCATGATCTTCCCAGGCACAGAGGTGAGGCTCATTAGCTTGTATTTCCCTGGGTCCTCCTTTCTAGCCTTTTTAAAAATGGGATTGATGTTTCCCTTTTTCCAGTCCCCAGGGACTCCACCTGGCTTCCAGAACTTTTCAAATGTGATGGAGAGAGACTTGACAGCTACAGGGAATCATATAATTACAGAATCAATAATGTTGGAAAAGACCTCCAAAATCATCTTTTCCAACCATTCCCCTACCACCAATATCACCCACTAAACCATATTCCTAAGTACCATGTCCAACCTTTCATTAAACACCCCCAGAGATGGTGACTCTACTACTGTACTGGGTCGGGCTGGGATGTTAACTTTCCCTGCAGCAGCCCATACAGTGCTGTGCTCTGCACTCATAGCTAAAACAGCAATGGTATCACGCCAGTGTTGTGTCTGCTGCTGAGCAGTGCTGGCACAGCATCAGGACTCTCTCTAACTCCCCTAGGGGTGGGCAAAGATGTGAGAAAAGAAACATCACCAGGGCAGCTGACCTAAACCAGCCAAAGGGATATTCCATACCATATGATGTCACACTCAGCAATAAAAGGTGGAAAAAGGAGGAAGAGGGGAGGGGTGGGCTCTCGTTGTGAAAACGTCTGTCCTCCTCCCGAACACCGACTACGTGCGTCGAGGCCCTGCTTCAAGGACGTGGTCAAGCATCGCTCATTTGTGGGAAGTAGAGAGTAATTTCTTTCCTCTGCACTTCCACATAGCCTTTACTTGTTTTGTTTCGTTTTCCCTTTCCCCCTCCCTTTTCCCCTTTCCTTTTTCCCCTTTAAATTGTTAATTGTTTAGTTAAATTGTTTAGTTAAATTGTTTAATTAATAATAATCTTTCCTTAATAATTATTATTTTTTTTCCTTTAATTAAATCATCCTTATCTCAACCCGTGAGTTGTTCTTTCCTTTACTTCTTCCCCTCCTCATCTAAGGAGGGGGAGTGAGAGAGCGGTTGTGGTGTTCAGCTGCCTAGCATGGTAAAACCACCACAACTACCTCCCTGGGCAATATGTTCCAATGCCTGGCTACTCTTTCTGAGAAGAAATGTCCCCTAATTTCCAATCTACACCTCCCCAGCACAACTTGAGGCCATTCCCTCTTGTTATATCACTACTTATCTGTGAGAAGAGGCCAGCCCCCAGCACCCACAACTTTCTATTCAGGTAGTTGTAGAGAATGAGATATATCTCAACAGGTCCCATGGACTTGTACATCTTTAAGTTCCTTAGCTGGTCTCAAACCTGATCTTCTCCATCTATGACCACAGTTCAGCATTACTGCTTTATCTTTAATTTCATCTTGGTTCTTTTATTCCCCATTTCCTTCACCTTTGGCCATAAGTATAAATAGTCCCAGAAGGACACACAGGTACTCTATAAACTGATTCTTTAAACTATAAACTGATAAAAGGATCCACTTTTCAAATGAAGGAATATATTGCTCACAACTGTGCTGCAGCTGTAAGGTATGATGTCATCAAAGAAAGACATTTATGTCATTCAGAGGACTGAGGGTAGAATGACACTTGATTTGAAATACTGTGCCTGCAATGTTAAGCATGCCACCATGTACTTTTAATTATCAGAATATTCATCCAAAAGCAAAATAGCACTACACATATTAGATACTACAAACAGGTCAACTTTTCATCTCATCTTCATATGCACAACTTACAACATCCACAGATATCTATCCAACTATTTCATAAACATTTAGACAAAATTTCAATGAATTATATGAGTAAATAGTTAATCAAAGTAGTCTACATTTGCTATAGTTAATTTTTATAACCCAGGAATGAGTTAGATTCAGATCTGTGCCTCTAACTGGTTTAAAGATTTTTCCTGTGTGGTTTGACTTCTAGCAATATTTCATATGTAGATTCAACAATGAATTTAATTATAGTAAGCTCATTAGGAATGGAGCCATTGCTTATCTTAAGTTCTGTAAAATAGTTTATATTTACTGCACTGTATAAGCAGTATTTAATAACTAATACTCTGTCATATTAATATGAAAGCATAAAAGGATTATCAGAGGTAGGGAGGCTTTTCATATTTTTGTGAAGAATACAGAGATGACTCCCTTTATAAATTAAAATGGAAAATCAAAGCCTGATGAAATGCCACTTTTTTTTCTATTTTTACTACTGTTTAGAGCTAGACAGAGACTCAGTATAAGACTAGTCTGTTAGTCCTGTATCATACTTATCCTTTCTACAGTGGCTGATGATGGTGGAAAAATAAGCAGATCCAGAAATCATTGTTAAAAGACCAGATATCTCTGATTATGAATCTAGACTCAATCAAATGTCAATTGCCACAAATCAGATAAAAAGGTACAGCTTGGCTAATGTTCTACAAATGTAGAAAATTGATTATGTAAATTGGGAAAAGCACAAAAATGTTTTTCTTTCTTATCTCTCAATCTTTCTCTCTTTTCCCCTCTTCCTTCCTTACTCCCTTCCTCCCTTCCACCCTTTCCTTTTCTCTCTCTGCCTTCCTCCCTCTTCCTTCCACGCTTCCTTCCTTCCTCTCTCTTTTATTTCTCCCTCCTTCCCTCATTTCCTCTCTTCCTTCCTTTTTATTTCTTGTCTTCTCTATTAAAATTTATTCCATTGCAAACTATACCAATACAAACATAAATTCTTTAAAGCTTTCAGAATTATATGTGAGACATAAGTGTTAAATTTGCACCTAGAAAAAGTTGTGTTTTTTTTAGGTTGCAAATATGTTAAAAAGCAGAAGAAAAAAAAAGTCACAAATGACATTTTCATGAGCATGAATTGATGCAGCGTGCTCAGGTCAGAAAAAATGTGTATTAATGTACATTTCCAGCATGAAGCTGACATTTCTTTCATGCTGCAAAGAAATTTAAAGTGACATTCTTCTATTTTCCACGGAGACAGCTGCTATACTTCCCAGCTGAAAATTGGCCTCAGCTGGCATCTAATAAATGGGAAAACATGTAGATAATAGTCATGAACTAGTGAGCACTGCTGGTTGACCAGTTATCGAATTGCTGATAAGCAGTAGTTTCAGCTGCAACTCCAGATGACACACATGCTCTTTCCTTTCTTTGTCTCTTCTTATAACTTATACTTGCAATAACATCATGATTTAGGCATATTATGTACTGGCTGTCCACCATTATAATTTAGGTGTAACAATGCTGATGAATATGCTTTTAAAAGACAGGATAACATTACTTGGAGGTTGGTTTTCCTTAGTAATACGAAACATTCAAAGTGTGACTTCCCTCACAAGAAAAAAATAAAAACATAAAATTACCACCACCAAATAACAACAACAACAAAACTGTCAAATTTTTCAGTAAACTGCTTCTTTGTGGAAAATGATGCCTTGTCAACTGAAATATTCCATGAAAATGAAGTGATTTAAACACACTTTCACCAGAATAGAGCTGGCCTGGGAATTCAGATTTGAAGGAAACACAGTTTCAGGCCACTCCTACCCTGCCAGGCCAGATATAACAAACTCTCTTACTGCTTGCTTTGGCCTTGGGCTCCTGGAAATGCAGGAAACAATGCAGCTCCATAGCTCACCTGTAACTGCTGGAAATGCAGCTCTTATGTGGCAGGGCATTGCTTCAGGGAGGAGCAAGATGTTAAGTTTCATTTCAGTGTAAACAAGCTGAAAAATTTGTTTTCTTGAACAATTTTTTAAGATTTTTAATTTTTTAAGATTAAGATTTTTTTTTCATTTTTTAAGATTAAATTTTTAAGATTTTTTAAGATTAATGGGAAGTATGGAAATAGCAGCTTTTCTTTCTGAAAAGTAGTAAATATTTCCACTTTTCCTACTGTAGAACCTTGCATACACTGGTTAGTTACAAAGCTGAGAGGAAGGTGACAGACTGAGGAGTGAAGCAGAAATTATCAATAAGTAAATACTGACTTTGGTGATATTCATGAAAAAAAAAATCAGTTTTTATAAATTAAGTAAATGGTGGTAGAGGGGGCATAATAACTGCTATTTCTGTTAAAGTTTTTCAAATAATACTAAGGGTAAAATTGGACTTTCAGGTGACACAATCTTTCTTTATGAATCTCAGACTGACCCTCTCCTTTGACATATTAGGTTCGAATTCCTTGTTCTCATCTTCACAGTATCTGTGATCTGTGATACTCTGTATCTTTTGTCAAGACCTCCTATCTATATGCTATATATATGTATCTATATCACACAATTAAAAGGCACAAGTTAAAATGTGAAAAGTAATCACTGAATGTATTCATATATGCAGTATGTGTCTGTAAGTATGTATATAATTTGCTCAGGAAAAAAAAAATTTACAAACTATCCTTATTTGACTGTAGTCTTGAATCTCCAAAGGTCTTGGGCAAGCCTACAGGAAGCACTACGCAAAAGTAGTATTTGTTGCTTTTGCATATGACCACAAGAAAAAATAATAAAATAAAATAATAATGAAACAATAATAAAACTAAATTAAATTAAACAAAACAAAATAAACCAACTCAGCTACATATACAAAATTGTCAGAAAGAAATCAGAAGAAATCAAATCTTCAAATAATATATTCATATTATGTCTAATAAATGTGAGAATGAAAACAGAATTTATGTCTTAGGGTATTTTGTTTGTTTTTTGATTGTTTGGGTGAGTTTTCTGGCATTCTGTAGCTAAAAGAAAAAAAAAGAGAGGGAGAGATCAGGAAAGAAATAACATTTAGCAGAAAAACAAAGGAATAGTAAAATTAACAGAATAAGTTTCATTATTAGAATATATCAGTTTCTTGAAACCAGAGGATTTATCATGAGTCTTCTTGACCACTGAAGACCACTGAAGACCACTTCTTGACCACTGAAGAAGTCTTTAACCAACCAGAAATAAAACAATCATCATCAATCTTATCAAGCTTAGTAAATCCATTCTCATTTGGAATACGAAAATATATTATCTGCTTCTATTACCTTAGAAATTCTCTGTGAAGTTGACTTTATTTATTTATTTATTTATTTATTTTCCTTTTCCTACATGCCTGTGAAAGACCAAATCCCAACTGGAATAAGTGCAAGAATGGCAATTAGAAATGGTGGACTTAAGTAAGGAATGTTTTTCTGTAAATTTGCCCTGGTATGTGACTCTTGGACAGCTGATCTGCAGAGCTCTACCCTCTACAAGTAATATCAGAGAGAAAGGAGAGGGACACCATGCCCTGGTGGTGCCTGCAGGGAGGCTACAGTTAGAGATTGAAGATACTGGTGTAAACAGAACTAAGTGCTGCAAGGGGGAAGCTCAATTTTGAGCATGGTGACAGGTTTGAAACCAATGCTGTTGATTTGAGTGGAGTGAGATACAGGGGAGTAAAATGTTAAGGTTCAGTAATGATGTCTATCTCCAGCTCTCATATATATAAATGTTGGCTGTGCCACTTCACTGCAATCCTGTATGGGTAGTGTTATTATATACACCCCAGGTTTTTATCAGAAAGTTTAATCTATATTATTGGGAAGTAAATAACTTGTGGGTTTAAAGGGAAAAGGATAGCTTAGATTAGATTAATGGGAACACAACTTTGCCACAAATAAATGCTTTTGATTGTAGAGAGATCAAACTTCATATTTAGGAAACATCCACAGAGTGAAAAAATTTTGTCCTTAAATACTGTTCCCAAGATTTTTGTTGCAACGCAAGTAACCACACAGTAGAAACTGCACATTCATTGTCTGAGGAATTCATGGTGTGATAAAGAAAATAAGAGCCTCTGAGGGAATAATTGCTTCACCATGGGAAACTCATGCAACTTAACTTGAACTTTAAATCGATCTGCTTTCCTATTTGTTACTGCCGGTGTGCAGTAGTATAAGGAAGAAATTGTGCAGCTATAAAATGGATGTTTTCAATATTATGCAGCATGATAATGCTGTGACTATTTTTATAAATGTGTTTGTGTTGAGGGGAGAAGTTTTTTACCACCTCAGTTCTAAACAAACTCATGTTAGAAAATAATAATAATAATAATAATATATATATATATATATATATAGCTGGATGCTTTTAATTATGAATATCAGTACTTTTTCTGAGCCCTTCGGAAAAAAAATACATATATATTATATATATATATATATATATATACAGAGAGTCTCTCCCTATTCTCCCTATTTTTTTTTAAATGTGTTCATTATTTTCATTCATTCCATGGGCTGTCGAACTGTGATCATTACCATATTTCGATAGGTGCCCCTGTGTGCTCATGCTATGACTGGTCAGAGGGCTTACAGGATTACATGCTTGATTTCCTCTGAAAGCCTCTCTTTCCAGTAAATATTGTGGCAATTTGAAAGGATTACTTTCTTATGTCCCTTTCAATTTTTCCAGCCATTTTTGATTTGATAGCAGCAGCTGGTAGTCACTTAAGGGTGACAACAACACTCTCATTGTCCCCTTGTAAGGTGGACACACACTGTGCTCCCCCTATCACAGCCAGGGTCCCCAGGTAGGCAGGGGACACAACAGATATGGTAGGAAAGAGATTAGTTTTGTCTGCAGAGAGACTGCAAGTGTATTATTTTCTCAAGAAAAGACTCACTAATATATACCATGATTTTAAATTAATTAAAATTTCTAAATATCAATAATATATTCAAAAAGCTTAGTTAATTAAATCAAAAGGAAGTATTTTCTTTATGTTATATTACATCCACTATTACTAAGAGGAGTGAAGGAATTTCTGAATTCTGATCTGTGTTTGCATATCCTTGTGCTGTCTTCCCCTTTTTGTTTTGTTTTGTTTTTGGCAGAAGCCTTCAGAAATTATTCCCCTTCCTCAAAAATTGAAGTATAAAAATTCTTTACAGTGTAAGTTTGAAAAGAATAATGAACTGTGTAAGGCAAAGAGAGATATGTTTTGTCCAAAGTTATTTTATGTGTGAAGCTGATATTTTGCACTGTTTGTTAGTCTTCAAATGTGGTTCATCAGGACTGAGTTAAATATTTGAGATTTAAAAATATCTGCTTTTAAATTTTACCTTAACTGGAAAATTGAGGAATTAATCTCTGTTCCTCGGTTTGTTCAAAGGCTTTATTTTTTGAAGATGAAAGTGTGAAGAAGAATCGGATCCCCTTTTGTAAATTAAGAAGAGTGGTTAAGTAACTTGTCCAGTGTCATGTGATAAATCTATGGAGGAGTTTGGAATTTGGCAAATTTGTTCTTAATCCCTGTCCTGGGAGTTAATCACATGAAATACGCCTTGCACTTAAGTCTCTGAGTCTAAATTTAAAGTGATTGCTCAGTCACTGTTAATACTCTTTGAGAGGAAATTCTACTTATAATTTGAGCAATTTTATCCTTAAAAAGCAACCTTCTATTCCTAAATTGGGGTGGATGGAGGGGATATTTATTTTTTTAATGTGTGAAATATACGTGACAAAAATAACAATGAAAAAGCACACTTCATGTTTTGACATTTCTCTCAGTACAGAGACAGTTTTTCTAATCAAATGCTTGAAGGTCTCACCTATCTATTAATTTATTTTTTTTTCCACTAAACCTGGGAAACAATTATTTTTTTTATAAATGGGAATCTCATGAGTGCTAATGTAGTAAGAACCATCAGCCGGATTCTGTTATCTTTTGCTGGACTTACAGATCAATTTTGTTTAGTAGTCCAGTCAAATGCAGAAATGAAATATCTTAGATGTCAAGTGTTCATTTGGGCTAAACTGGTTTGAGAACCTTAAATAAAAGGGAATAAACAAGCAGAAAAGACTTTTTTTTTTCTCTTTTTGTCAAACTAGATAAACTTAAACAGCAAAATCAATAAAACAGTCTAATTATTTTTTTGTGAGTTTCCTAGAGTTTAATAAACAGAACTATATGAGCACAGTGGGAAAAAACTGCTTGTACCAGTCAGAAAGATTGAAATATTAGATCTAGTTTTGGTTTTCTGATATTCTTCTTCTCCTGAAATTATGCTTGGCATTGTTGATTTAAGACTGCTAGACATTTCAGATTTAAAAAAAAAAAAAAAAAAAGTCCAAACTACACATATCTTAATGTGGGTTGGAATTTGGAATTTGGTTTTCTAACCTTAGTTGTTGTAAAAGAGTAGGAAAGAACATGAGATTCTTTCCTGTATGTAGTACACAGTCTATATTTCCAAATTGTCACTATTTAAGTAAATAAATAATGAAATAATACAGGAATAGATTTCATTTTTTGCTTTGTGAGCTGAAATGTCTTTTAGATATAGGAAAAAAGCAAACTTCAAGTTGCAAAATAATACTTTGTCTTTATATTTTTTGAATCCAGTCTTAGATGAAATTTTGCTCTATCATTACAAAGAACCGCAGGAGATATTCACAACTACATTTGTGACAAAGGTTCTCATTTTCTTCCCTTATGCAATCAGAGGCATTACCAAGTCCACCTGACCGGTTAGTGAAAAATATCGCATACAACAGTCACCTTTAAATGGAAGACACTATTATCTTTCCTGATAATTGGTAAAAACTGCTGAAGTAGAGGAATAATCTAAAATAATATAAATGAATCATTAATTCCTTATTATTGAGGTCTAATCCTAAATCTTTCCACATATAAAATTCCCACCAGGGTTAAATTTTAAACAACTTACATATCATAGAATCATAGAACCATAGAATATCCCGAGTTGGAAGGGACCCATAAGGATCATCAAGTCCAACTCCTGGCACCGCACAGGTCTACCCAAAAGTTTAGACCATGTGACTAAGTGCACAGTCCAATCGCTTCTGAAATTCAGACAGGCTTGGTGCAGTGACTACTTCCCTGGGGAGCCTGTTCTAGTGTGCAACCACCCTTTCGGTGAAGAACCTCTTCCTGATGTCCAGCCTAAACTTCCCTTGCCTCAGTTTAACACCGTTCCCGCAAGTCCCATCACTGGTGATTACAGAGAATAGGTCACCTGCCCCTCCACTCCCTCTTGCGAGGATATTGTAGACTGCGATGAGGTCCCCCTCAGCCTCCTCTTCTCCAGGCTGAACAGGCCAAGTGACCTCAGCTGCTCCTCATATGTCTTCCCCTCTAGGCCCTTCACCATCTTCATCGCCCTCCTCTGGACACTCTCCAACAGTTTAATGTCCTTTTTGTACTGTGGTGACCAGAACTGCACACAGTACTCAAGGTGAGGCCACACCAACACAGAGTAGAGTGGGACAATCACTTCCCTCGACCAACTAGCGATGTCGTGCTTGATGCACCCCAGGATGCGGTTGGCCCTCCTGGCTGCCAGGGCACACTGCTGGCTCATATTCAACTTGCTGTCAACCACAACCCCCAGATCCCTCGCTGAGGGGCTGCTCTCCAGCATCTCGTCACCCAGTCTGTACATATAGCCAGGGTTGCCCCGTCCCAGGTGCAGGACCCGGCACATGCTTCTGTTAAACTTCATGCGGTTGGTGATTGCCCAGCTATCCAATCTGACCAGATCTCTCTGCAAGGCCTTTCCACCCTCATCCGAGTCCACAACTCCTCCAAGTTTGGTGTCGTCAGCAAATTTGCTCAAAACACCTTCTAGTCCTACATCCAAACCATTTATAAAATCACTGAAGAGGACAAGCCCTAAAATGGAGCCTTGGGGGACCCCACTAGTGACCATCCACCAGCCAGATGTGGCCCCATTTACCACAATCCTTTGAGCCCTGCCCGTCAGCCAATTGCTCACCCATTGTATGATGTTTTTGTTAAGTTGTATGCTGGACATTTTGTCCAATAGGATCCTATGGGAAACCGTGTCAAAAGCTTTGCTGAAGCCCAAAAAGATCACATCAGCTGGTTTCCCTTGATCGACTAGATGGGTGATCTTATCATAAAAAGAAATCAAATTTTTTTAGGCAGGCCCTACCCCTCATGAACCCATGTTGGCTGGGACAAATGATTGCATTGTCCCCCAGGTGTGCTTCAGTAACTTCAAGGATCATCTTCTCCATAATTTTACCAGGCACCGACGTGAGACTGACATATGTTCAAAACTCTTTGATCACACATCATGTTTAGCTTGAGCAGAATGATCCTATGGCATGTGCAAAGCAGGCATCTGTGTGGCTTTCACTGGGAAAAGTTTGGTTCCTCTTTTTTGGTATTAAGCATCTGAGAAGTGAGAAATCTGGAGAAAGCAGGTGAAAAATATGCAGAAATCTGAAATGGATGGGGTGGTCTGGGCACCATTTGAGCGTGATTTAGGATGTGTTATGACCAGAAGATAGTTTTCCACATTCCATAAGCCTGAATGTCATCCTCGAAGTCCCTCCCTCCCCTTGCTCCTTTTATATACAGAAGATCCAGGTTCCTAGGTTTCACTATATCCAAGTTTCACTATTCCAGACCCCCTCCCCCCCCAGTCCCTCCAACTCCTATGTCCCACCCCTTTTGTGTGTTCCAAATCTGCAGTGTGCCCTGGCATTTCTGCTTCCCGGTCCTACACAGAAATACACTGCTGCTGTCACAACACTGAACACACAGGTAAGAAACCTTGACCCAGTTCAGCATCCCTCAGCATGGCTTCAAGTTTGAGATGACAGAGAAAAAATAATTTTCTGAGAATGCATGTGGAGCTGGTGAAAAATATTTTGGCACATTTATATTACATCCCCTGTAATTTTATTTGATCTGGCATTTGCTTAGGAATCTCTTTCCTCTGAAACATCTGTTAAAATATATTTTGTTTTAGAGCAAGATGTGATTAGAAAAGTTGCAATCTCTGTTATAAAAGGCTTAAAAAATCTTAATCTGACAGTTTTTCATTTTAATCTCAAATGAGAAGAAATAACAGGTTGTAGCTATCAATCCATTGCATTTTTTCTTTCTGCTATTTAGAAAGCAGTTTTCTAATGCAAAACATGGGAAGTCACTGAGAAGAAAAAGCATTTTCTCACTCAAAAATAAATAAAAATCCCATTCATCCAAAATTTTGTTTCTTAAAGTACTTTTCCTTTGTGTGCTATCTTTACCTCCAGAACTTACTTTCCTGTCATAACTGAAAATTTTTACCCCTCCTGTCCTCCAAGCTGTTAAGCATGATATTGTGTGTGACTTCTAGCTCAGTTTTTCACATCCAGTCAATCAATAAATCCCTCAGTTTCTAGAAGACTATCCTTCCTGCTCACCCAGCACCCAGCTCACTGCTACTATGAAGCATCTATTTGTCACCTCTCTGAATACCTTGCCTGATACTTCTCCCATTCATTTTATCCTAGTGATTTTATCCAAAGTGATTTTGTCCACGTTTTCACTAGCCAGAGCTATGGAAAACTATCCTTTAAAAACCAAACCAAACCAAACCATACCAAATCAACCAACCAACCAACCAAACAAACAAAACATATTTTTGCTTTTTTCTCCAAAGTTATTAAAGATATGAGGCTATTTTTATCAAAAAAAATTAAAAATTATATCCACAATATATCTTTTTTAACATCTTCTGAAAAAATCTAATTATGGTAGGGATATCCTTTTACATTAGTTGCTCGTATCTATGTGTGGTTTCAGATTTCACATATGGGACCATAACATCGCTTCTATCTCAACTCACACTCCAAGAAATAATTCTCCTTCTTATTCCTACATTTATATTTCTGCATGAAAGTCAGCAATAAAGGGTATGTGACCTAAAACTATATAAATAATATCAAAATATCTTAAATACATTTGTCCTTAGTTTGGCTTCACTAAGGTTTATAATCTATAAAACCAATTTTTCATCATACTTATAAAAAGAATACCATGTGAAAATTAACATAAACTTTGACTATTCCTTCACCATATTTATAAGATTTATCATCAGGTATTATAAAAACAAACATACAGAAAAAAATAATCACATTATGTGAAAAAATATTTCACCTTGTAGAATTCTGTTTAAAAAATCTGGTTGTTGAGTATAGTAATAAATTCTTGGGAAAGGCATAGAAATTTCATTAAGGTTTCCATTGAAATTAATTAGGGATACAAAGAAACAGTTATTAATGTTTAACAGGACTGAGACACTAGTGTGTTCTCCAAATAAATCATTGTGTGTTAATAGAGCATCCATTATGTGATAGGTTCTAAATTCTGCGGCTGAACCACAGGAACTTCCAAGGCTTAAAATCTTCAGTTTCATTTACACGTTATCTATATACAAACAAATAAATTTGGATGAAGTAGCTAGTGAATAAGTCCTTAAAAAAAAAAAAAAAAAAAAGACATTAATGAAGAATATAAAACTCCTTTTTGGAGACTTGATACTATTTGTTTTGCTGAGTTCAGTGAAATCTCTCTCTCAAAAAAAATAATAAAAAAAAATTGGTAGGGTTGTCTAGAATATACCTTTTATTTTCATTCATTAGGCTCCCATAATAATAATAATAATAATAATAATAATAATAACAACAACAACAATAATAATAATAGCAAAAATAATAATAACATCCTGCCAGGTAATTTTATATTAGTATATTTGAATTAAAATGCTTTACTTTATAGGCTAGAAAACACTTGAATGAAGAGAGTGGAAGAACCATATAATAAAACTCTTCGGCTTTACTTTTGGGGCATTTTCTAGTGAGATACACGATGAAAACCCTGCTCAGAGCCACACAGGGTACAAATGTGGTTCATGGCTTAAAAATACCAGATGGTTGTCCTAGCCAAAGATTTGCTCCAAATTTGTGACAGCTACGTGCCATGTAAATCTAACTACTTTAAATAGGCTAAAGACTTTCCTTCCTCTCTCAGAAAACTTTACTCTGACTCAAAGCTGAGAAAAATATTTTTAAAATATGATAACTGATCTAAAATATCTGTTGGATATGCCTTCTTCTTGGGTTTGATCAGTTTCTCACAGTAATTCTCATGTCTTATGACACTTGGAAAAAAAAATCAGGAAAATTCATTGCTATAATTTCCAGTTTTGGCTTCACTTTTATTTTTTTATGTTCTATATGATATAGTGTGAAGAGTCATGTTCACATGAATGCAAGATAATAATTCATTCAGAAATCTCTGCTGACATCATAAAATGCACCTAATGTAACTTCAGTGATTTATGAATGACAGCAGTTCTCTGAGCATGTGCTCAGCTGGGTACATATTTTTGAGCCTCTCTGTTATTTATTAGCTTTCAGCCTTCCAAGCTTCTAAGATTATTTTTTTTCTTTTTCTCCACATACATGCCTCTCTTTTTCCCATAACATATGTGAAAACGTATGTAGTGTTGACAGTTTCACATTCATGTTACAAAGCACCATGTAGAATGACCTCAATAAAAAGGCTTTAGCAGAATATCTAGACAGTTCAGATTTACCCATACTGTGTAACTGTAGGTCTTTTGGTTTGTTTAGGTGTTAGGGACATACTTGCTTTTCTTCAAAGATGAGACAGTTGAGGCCACTCTAATACCATGTAGAATTATGGTGTGAGTTGGAGCCATTTCTTCACAAGTTTTTTTCAGATACAAGCCTCAGTGTTTTATAGATTTTTCTACTGACAGGCTATGTGTGGTTACTGCCCTACTTGCAAGGAGCTGATAGTGGAGATATTTCTCACTGCCCTGGATGAATCCCATATTATCTCATGCCAAAATATTTTGATGGCTTTTAAGTCCACTGAGGAGAAAGACCAGGCAGAAGGGCAGCTCTTCCACAATCATGTTTCTGGCATGTAGGAAATTATGTGGAAAGAGATTTTTACCCAGAGGTCCCCTGGATCTGTTGATAACTCCAATTATATCTGAAATAAAATGACATCACATTTGCAAAATATCTATTAAAGCATTCTTCAGAGAGCACTAAACTGTTGTTTATGGGACCTACCTAGAGCTTGATACAGACATGATATTCTACATGGTACAAATCTCTGATCATGTGGCTGCTGTGCTCACAGCCTGCACATAACATACTGAGATTTGTAGATCTATTTGATTGAGATAGAGGTGTGTTGACATCTGCCATTTGTTCCATTATGCATTGTAAACCTGTCTTCAATGATTTAGGATGCGAACTCCCATTAAATTTTCATCTGTACTCTTAAAGTACTTAATTAAACTTTTTTTTTTTAAGCTTTTTTTTTTTTAATTAAGCTTTTATTTTTGTTATCTAACTATATTTTATGAAAGGTGTCAAATTTTCAGGAAAAAAAAAAAAAAAAGCCTGCATTTTATGATGTGCAATTTCACAGACTGAGTTAGTTAGAGTAGCAAAAGTTTTAACATTTGATTTTACCTCTGAAGAAAGCACGATCTGAAAAGCTGTTGGTAGTCCACTAGGTAAGCATTCAGGCTCATATCTATAATGACTAGCAAGAAATTCTCCAGCTGTCAGTAATTATTGCTGCTTGTCCAGTTGAATGTGGGATGCATATATTTATTTTCACATCTTTATTTTTAATAATAAAGCTTTTCTTTCTTTCATTCACTTTATAATTTTCTATTTTAGAAACCAACTTATGAATCACTTTGTTAAGTTTCTGTTTCTGTTTGACAAGATCTCCACCTCTTTTGCTTAGCTGGTAATAAAAATATAAACCTTCTAGTGTGTTAGAATAACTTGATAGTTTCCTTTCTTAAAACACTACAGATGTCATAATAGGCAATTTGTATGTTTGATTTTTAAATATCTTTTAATATTGTTTTTGTTTGTTTTCTCAATACTAATTTTATTCAGAGTTTTTATTTAAATGGAGCTTGAAGAACATGCAATACTTTTTTTTTTACTGCTTTATAAATTATTACTTACTTGCCTGCCAGACAGCAGCAGGAACTGTCTGGAGATCTTAAGCAAAGCTCTGTGGTTAGTAATGTCCTTTTGTACAGTTCAGTTGAGCAGTTACTGCACCCCAAAGGCTGCATTGCTTTCTCCTCTTCATCCATTGGTGAAAATCTCTAATATTTTATTTACCCTATGGCTTTGAGCCTGGTTATTCTTCTCTTCAGCCCTGCCTGTGGAAGCAGGCTGGTGTAGGTTAAACATGGGGAGAAAGGAAGGTTCATTTGTAGCATTCTCATATTTTGTTAATTCGGGACTACAAAAGCAAGTGTAAAAGCAAAAATAAAAAGGGGAAGCCAGAGCTGGCATACACCAGTGGTATTTCCAACAGTGTGTATGCTTTTCCCTTATTTAATAACTCAGAGGAATAAAACTAAAAATCACAAAACCTTCATGCAGTGCTGAAATATAAATCTATAAGAAAATTATTATTATTATTATTATTATTAAATGATGATGATGATGATGATAATAATAATAATAATAATAATAAAAAAAAAACTGTTGCCTTTTCTAGCTTTTGCATGAGAGCAGGCAAACCTCTGAAAGCTGCTTCCTCCAAGAATGTCTTTGGCTTTCATACTCAGATTTTCCAAGTCTCTTTTCACCAAATGCCCAGAAATGTTGCTGATGTGCCAGAGCAGAGTTACTCAGAAGCACTGAGTTCAGAGGGGTCTCCGAAAGGCATCAGGAATACCAGCAATGATGTCTTCTGGATTCATGCTTCATTCATAAGATGTCATCCTGTATTTTGGGACAGCAATAAGTTTAAAATTATATTCTCCTTTAAAATCTGATCCATTTTCACTGTTCTGTAGCTTCATTTCCACCATACCCCAACCTTTTCTATCAGAAAGCTAGGGAAGAACATTCACTTTTATTTTTCCTACCATACAAGAAATAAGCACCGAGGAAGCAGTAGAAAGAACATACGGATATACAGAAGTGAGTGTACAAAAAAAATAGGGGAAAAGGAATATTACACAGAACTTCAGTATTTCTTGAATGCTGAACTAAAAACTTCAGCTAGAGAATATAAAGTTAGTCTGTATTTACGAAAGTATAGGCAGCGGGGCATTCCCTGAGGAAATCTCTATCACAGTTCGCGAATCTATCACACATCACTCACATTTTCACCAAGAGCTATTGTGTGCTATTCAGAATATGTGTGTGCTTCATTTATGTTTGTGTGTAGGTATAAGAAACAGATACTTTGTATCGAGAGTGTACCAGAAGCCTCTTATTGAAAATCTCTGGGAACTCAGAATAAAGGGAGAGATTTTATACAGTGACTTTTTTTTCTTCCTTTTTTTTTTTTTCCTTTTAACAACAACTATTAGTTAAATGTTATGGTCATTTGTCTCATTATTCCTTTTAGAGCTTTAGTCCATAACTCAAGTTCTGCATGTAGATATATTCAAATATTTTCTCTGCAGTTTAGAGGTAAAGTTAGATGCAGGTATTTTGTGTGTCTGAGGGTTTGTAAATTTAGCAGACCCTATAATTAGCAGACACTGAATAAGCTTAAATCATCTGCAATATGATAGAAAATATCTATATGTTTGAAAATCCCACCATTGCCACCATTATGCCTATCTCTGACTTGGACAAATACAGAAAAAATTATTATTACTACTAATTATTAAAAGAGAACATCAGGAATATAGGAAATATCAAAAAGAAAATAGGAATGTGTCATAGAACAATTTTGTTCCAAGAACAAATAGAAGATAATTGGTTGAAACTAATAATTACATAGCACAATCAGGTTTTGGAGTAAAGTTCCAGTGGGGAAAATTAGAGGAAAGACTAGGAAAAACTAAAATAAAAATAAAAACAATAAAATAAAAATAAATAAAATAATTAAATAAATAAAATCTATGCTTTTTAAAATGGAGTTTAATTGAATCTAGGAATAAATTAGTTGAAGCAATACACCCTCTGCATGAGGGTGTTGGATATGGTCACCAACACAATTTACGTTATCAAATGTCATCCTGCTTTGCCACATGTAAAGTAGATTATCCTGGATTGACTTCATTTTTCTTCCGCCACCATCACTGGCAATAGCCAAGTTACAAGTCCCTGAATCATTTGTTAACAGAAACATTGACATAGTCTTTACCATAACCGCATGTATGGCGCAGTGGTAATATCACTGTTGATGACAAATGTCATTAGTTTAATGACCACAGTTAACTATTGTCATATTTAAGTGAGGTTACTTAATGGAGTTAAATCTACTTTCCTTAATGGCTAGAATTAAGAAATTATGTCACATCTACATTAAGCTTATTACCTGTAATTTGTACAAAGAAACCTTTAGCTTGAATAATTACTCCTACTTAATATATCATTAACCAGAAATTGACCAGGACCTAGTAAAGTATATTTGAGGTTTTCAAATTTGTTTAGCATCACTATTTTGTCTCTCAGATGAGATTTCATTAATGTTTTATATTTAATTTGGCTGAAACAATCTGCCTTGGGTAGTCATTTGAGTGCTGTGATAATAATGCAAACTGTAAATGGGTAATATAAAACAAGCATAAGTATTTGCCTTTTTTTTTTTTTTTTTTTTCTTCAAGTACTGCTTTATATTAGGGTTGTGATACTGAGTCCACTGAATTTATTGAATCATAGAATCATAGAATCATAGAATAGCCCGAGTTGGAAGGGACCCATAAGGTTCGTCAAGTCCAACTCCTGGCACCACACAGGTCTACCCAAAAGTTTAGACCATGTGACTAAGTGCACAGCAGTGACTACTTCCCTGGGAAGCCCGTTCCAGTGAACCCTCTCAGTGAAAAACCTCTTCCTAGCCTAAACCTCCCCTGCCTCAGTTTGACACCATTCCCACAGGTCCTATCACTGGTGACTAAGGTAAGACACTGCTAGTGGTAAGACAGTACTCAATTTCAATGACAATAAGATCTCTTAGCTACTTTCACTGACCCTGGTCAGTGAAAGTTTTCACTGGAAGAAAACTTTTGCTTCAGATTCTTTTTCTTGTAATGAGTACTTATTTTGGAACTTTATTTCATATCTTAATAGGAACAAATAATGTTATTTAAAAAGTAAAGAAAGGTTACATACCAGATAGGGATGACTTTGTTACCAACAAGAAGTATCAGTGTAAACAGAACACATTTCTAGGCAAACAAACACCCATTCACTCTAAGCAAATGTCAGAATAACATCTCTAAGTTTTACTACAATGGTATGTGAAAAATAAATAAATAAATCATGCCAAGATATAAACCTCAGCCACTGCTCTGTCCCTCAGTTCAGTTGCTACTACGATTAATTTTTTCTACCTTTACTTCCATCTTAAATCTAAGGTGGAAAATAAAAGAGCTGCATCTGTTCTGCATGAATTCAAAGACTTTGATCAGTTACAGTTGCTAAGAAGATCAACAGCGTTGCTCTCACACTGAGCCTGCTAACAGAACCACAGGAATTCACAGAGGTGCCACAGGCTGGCTGAGCCAGAGGTTGAATATTGTTGTCACCAACTTTTGTTCACAGTTAAGAATTGTTTCTTAGCAGTATAAAATCAAATATAAATATTTTATAAAAATAATATTTTTCATATCTTACTTGTCCTATTAATTGTCCTACCCATAAGAGATTAAAATATCCCATAAATGTCCTTCACTAAAATTGAAGATATTCTTCACATGCTCTTTCTCTTTCCTTTCTTTTCTCCTTTAAATAGAAAATCATTCTATTTGAAGGACTTGGATGTGCACAGAATTATCTACCAGGAAAAAAAAAAAAAAGTCTCCTCAGCTTTTAAACACTTTCTGGAAATTACTTAGTGAAAATGTGTTAAGAACATAATACACAAATAAAAATAGAGACAGTGTCATAAAATATCCAGTTTTAAAGCCAAATTCATAAAACTTTTTATGCTGTGTATTTATATCGTTAAACGTTATATTGTTAAACTCCTCTATCTTGTCAAACACAATTCACTGTAGTTACTCGAGAAGGGAAAAAAAGAATGACGATGGAAAATAGCAAGAATGTAGGTATGTGTAGCTAAATCCTTAGTATCTTTGAACCACTGGAGAAAAAGGTGGATTTATGATTACATTTAAAAAGTGCAAAAGTATGAAGTTATTCTCTGAAAAACTTTATAAATGATGATTTTCAATAAACTTTATCACTTAGGATGGCAAACTGATGCAGAGGCAATTAAGATTTCTGTATGCTGTCAGTTAGGGTGTTTTTAATTCATCCAGTGTTTCCTTTTACTTCCAGAGGATGCAACAAAAATGTGGAGAATTAAATCAATTATGTTTCTCTTAAGAAGAAAATATATGTTCACCAGATTTTAATCAGATTCCTTAAATCAAAGGTTAAAATTTAATATAAAGAAATATTCTGAATTAAACTTTTTCATGTAGTGAATGGGACATAATTGTTCCTGAGTCTAGACCAAACTAAAGGGTTTAGTTATTTCCACAATTACTGTTATTTCCACATATTTTAATGGAAAGTTTGAATCAGGAGTAGGGCACCAGGTATCTCACTAAATTATCCCTTTATGTAGCACTATTAATGTAGGCTGACGCTTTCAGCCATGAAGTGAGAAATTAAAAATATATTAATACCAAAGCTTTCATGATAACTGCATTGATGGACAACACATAGTTTATATTTAATCACCTCTTATTCATAACATGTCATAATCATCCATCATGACAGCAAGGAAATTGTCCAAACTCCTACACTGAATCTATTAATGAAAATATAATAGGGGAAAAAAGTTCAAGGGGAAAACTCATTGCATAACTGATGCTATGTACCAGTGGTCTTATAGGGGATGGACTACAGTCTGTGTTGAGAGATTTTATTCATGCATGGACTCGTGTGAAGGTGTATAGATGTTATATATCTCAAAAATCTCATGCTAAGCTTCTCACAACCAAAACCAAGGGCTGATGATCATACACCACACAATTTCATTGAACAACAAAATATCACCCATCTGATACATTTATCTTTCTCCTGACTCTTTTCAGATACAAATATCTGTTTTAAAATTCTCAATAGGTATGGAGGTTTCTACTTTCTATTTAGGAAATAGTACTCTTCCACAGTAAAAGTTCCTTTATGTCAAACACACCTCTCAGTTTCCTGTCCCTCTGGGTGAATATGGGTGGTCAGTCATCTAATCTACCTATATTCCTCCAAACATTAGGTCTCAGGTTCAAAGTAATTTACTGGGCTGATACTATCTTCATTAAAGGGAGACAAGGACTTCATTAGTGCAATTCAGATTTACAGAAAAGTATTTCTTCTATGGATGGGATAATTTGGTGTCATAGAGAATCCTAATTTTAAAATACCATAGTGGGTTTACGTGGCAATATTTTGGTAGCGGGGGGGCCATAGGGGTGGCTTCTGTGAGAAGAATCCAGAAGCTGCCCCATGTTAGATAAGGGCCCCACCACTGGCCAGAACCAGGCCAATAAGCGATGTTGTTTGCACCTCTGTCAGAGCATGTTTAAGAAAGGGAAAAAAATAAACAAACAAACAAAAAAACCTGCTGGGGGGACAGCAGCTGGGAGAGGGAGAGGAGTGAGAAACAGCCTTGCAGACCCTAAAGTTGGTGAAGAAGGAGGGGGAGAGCTGTTCTAGGCACCAGAGCAGAAGTCCCCTGCACCCTGTGGTGAGGACCATGGTGAAGCAGGCTGTCACCCTGCAGCCCGTGGTATACCACGGTGGAGCAGGGTTCCACACTGTAGCCCGTGGAGGAGCCCACACAGGAGCAGGTGACCTGGCAGGAGCTGCTGTCTGTGGGGGACCCGTGCTGGAGCAGTGTGCTCCTGATGGATGGACCCCGTGGTACAGACCCATATCTGGAGCAGTTCTTGAAGAGCTGCTGCCTGTGAGCAGCCCAAGCAGGATCAGTTCAGGAAGGACAGCATCCCGTGGGAGGGACCCCATGGTGCAGGGGAAAAGAGTGACCGAGAACGAGTGGCGGACACCAAGTGCTATAGACTGACCACAAACCCCATTCCCACATTCCCCTTCACCGCTCAGGGGGAGGAGGTGGAAGAGGATGGATGGGGGGAAGGTGTTTTTGGCTTCTTTTCTTTGTTTTTCACTTCTCTAGCCTGTTAGTAATAGGAACTAAATCTTACTGTCTCCCTACTCTGAGTCTGTTCTGCCCATCACAATAATTGGTGAGCGATCTCCCTGTCCTTATCTCAACCCTCGAGCCCTTTGCATCTTATTTTCTCCCCCTTCCCTTTGAGGAGGGGGAGTTAGAGAGCGGCTGTGGTTGAGCTTGGCTGCTGACCTGAGTAAAACCACCATAGAGGTGATGGTACTCAAAGGTAAGTGAGATGATGTCAACCTTGGGAAGATCTGGGAAAATCTTATTCAAGACAGCCATTAATCTGATTTATCATAACAAAGATTCTTTCATCTGCACCTCCTGTTCTCCTATATCTTCCTCCAGAAAAACTCCATGGTAGAGGTGAAAACAGCCATAATGTCATGAGGAGGATCCAGGTTTGTGTCTTCTCCCTTTCTATTTTACTTAATGCACTGGCCAAAGCAGAGTTTGTAAACAGCCCCGATTTGCTTTAAAGCTGTCCAGACTAGCGCTCCTGAAGTGTAGAATCACTTCTGTGATTATAATCCATTTTGTTTATCTCTGAGGCTTTTGCAGATGTAGGTGACATTGACTGTAATTTATTTAGTTCTTAAATGCCTTCCGTGTAATGTGTTACATACATTAGAAATTATTTTGCTCTACGGATGCATTTCCCCTTGGCAATGGGTTTGCTGTGTTATGTTCATTCTCTGACCTTTAGCAGTGTTTATAATTTCCTAATTATGGCCCTGTTGCCAACCTTTTCTAGACAAAGGAGATTTCATTTCATTACACTTGCTACCAAGCTGATGTGGTTAGCTCTGTATTTGTTGTTTTATGACACAGACTCATCCCGTGTCCTGCTTATTTTATTCTCATCAGTACTCATTTTATGAGCACCAGGCCAGGCCCACTGTTATGCTACAAATATTGCAGTAACAGTGAATTTATATATGGAAAGTTCCATGTGCTTTAAAGGGTCTATCCACACTACTGTAGCTGTCCATATTCTGCCATGAATCAGAGAATTGGGGGAAAAAAGTATGACAGCTATTTTGTTACCACTTTTACAAACACTGAATTAAAAATAAAAAAGGAAAGGAAAGGAAAGGAAAGGAAAGGAAAGGAAAGGAAAGGAAAGGAAAGGAAAGGAAAGGAAAGGAAAGGAAAGGAAAGGAAAGGAAAGGAAAGGAAAGGAAAGGAAAGGAAAGGAAAGAGGAGAAGAGAAGAGAAGAGAAGAGAAGAGAAGAGAAGAGAAGAGAAGAGAAGAGAAGAGAAGAGAAGAGAAGAGAAGAGAAGAGAAGAGAAAAAGAAAAGAAAAAAAGAAAAGAAAAAAAGAAAAGAAAAGAAAAAAAGGAGAAAAAAGTAACAAAGGTGTCAATGATCACAGCAAGGACAAGTATAACATAGCTAAGAAAATTCACGCTTCTTGATTAGTTATAATTCTATTTTAGTTATCAACTGATCAATTTGCTTCAAAAAGTGAATCCTTGAGCTCTTGCAGTGAAAATCCCTACCCCTACCCCCACCCTTTTGTAAAGTATATGGCTAATTCAGCCTGTAAAAACTTTCACTTATTTTAGAAATCATGGGCCTTTATGACTAATTTCCTGTGCCAAACTATAATTACTTTAATTCTACATTGCTGGAGAGAATTTGAAAACAGGATTTCTTTAGAACAAAATTAACTTATATAATGAGTGAAAAGATAAATCATATTAGCTTAATTAAAGTATATTAACATTTTTGTTGCATATGAATAAAAAATCAGGCACAATGAAAGAAGGTTTCTCATAAAGAGACAATTTATGGAGATTTATGAAGATTTTAGGAACTTGCAAAATTCCATTACTTAACATCTCTATTAAGATCTTTACAAGCATACATAATGAAAGACCTAATAAATGATTTAATAAATGGCCTTATGTTTAAAGTTACATTGATTCAATATAACAAAAAGGTCTGGAAGTTAATTTAGATGGAAAGGATAACTATTAGTTAAAAAAATAAGGTTTTTATTTGTCTGTTTGTTTGCTTGCTTGATTTTTCTCTTCAGGATTGCTAAAAAAAACAATGGAGACCAAGGAAACACTGCTTTAAAATGCTTTTAAAATCAGTCCAGGACTGAATTTTTAAACATTTATTTTACTTTATATGACAGTGTTCTTCTGACCATGGACTACCTGAAAATCTCTCATGGATAATTTTTCTTTAATAGGAATCCTCATTTAAAACTGAAATCATAGAATAGGCTACCTGTAAATTAGGATGATTTACCTGTCAAGACTGTTTAGGCTAATGCATGTTATTTTAGTGTTTCCTTGTTGTTTTCCACTAATCTGCTTTCTCATAGATCTGTGCTTTGACTAAAAGTTAAGAGCATCATGAACCTTTGTTGTTGTTGTTATTATTGTTATTATTATTATGGTTGTTATTATTGTTACTACTGTTATGTCTTTATGAAATATCCTGCAAAATGAGGTCATGGATCATAGCAGGATATACCAGTTCTCCTGCCATACCATGAAGTATATTGTATTACCAGTAACAGTGAGTAAGAGAGTGTAACAGTGTTGTATTACCACACTTATGCCTGAATCCTTTTCTTATGCTTCAGCTATTTGTTCCTGTTCCTTTATCTCAGAATTCTCCTGATTCATGGGAAAAAATAGCTAGTGATATACATGAACAGATTAATAAAATAAGCATCTCACTTTAAACAGGATTTTGTTACCTTACAATTTCTTTTTTCTCCACTGAAGGTTCTCCAGTCCATGGACTTTCTTTGTCATGATGCTCTAGAGCAGTAGAGCCTGCAAAGTTTCTGTCCCTTTTGATAAGATATACAAGATGTGGAGGTGAAGGTATTGGATGAGCTGACAGTAGAGTTCTCTTGGAACTTCAAACAACTTTCAACAATCTTATTTTATCTGAAGTTTTTTTCTCAAGTTTTATTATTTATGACAGTATCTTGTTATTTCTGGTAAAACAGTATATTGCTCAGGAGTACACAGTCACCTCCTCTGAGCACTTATTATAATATATATATACAAAGTAATAATAATATATATGCAATCTAGTTCCTTAATTTAAGAGAACTAGATTACCCTTATAGATGCCTCCAGAGAAACTTCACTGTCTCCATTATATATGTATGCATTTGCTTTCTTTAGGAGGATTTTCTCAGCTCACTGTCATCTGCTTCTTATCCCTGAGCAGATACCTGGGTCAGGTGTCCAAGTTTGCAACTGTATATCTTGGCAACCAAAATATAAAGTAAGAACGAAATTGATTTAAAAAGCTATCAAGTGATGGTAAGATGCATTTCTTTTCATTTCCTATTTAAGAGAATATAATGTCAGTTATGCTTTTGAGTTTACAATTGTTCAATTATAATATGTCAAAAACCATTTGACAAAAATTATTTTTGGGGATAGATCCTGAAATCCTTTTTGTCCCAGAAGAACCCAAAATATTTGCAAATTATGAAATTTTGAGGTCATGGAGACCTTGAAAGCATAAAAAAAAATGCATGGAAATTTGCATGGAAAATAAAATATAATTAAGCAGATATATATGATTCACATAGGCTTTGTGAATGTTGTGTTGAGATACTTGGAATTTTACTTTTCAGTTAAAGTTCATGAAGAGTATCCTTCAACTGGATTTACTGGTGCCCTACAGCCAGCACACATTCATGGAAAATGGAAATAATCCACTCTGCACAGAAAAAACAAAACAAAACAAAACAAAAAAACAGGCAGTGTAGCACTGTCTAGCAAGCCATTCTAGATGAGACAGAAGGGTCATATAAAAGTGTAAAATCTGAAAGCAGTTAATACAGGATGGCCAAGATGTGAAAGACAGAAAAAAAGAAATCTCCATTATATTCGTTTCACATTTTAAAGAGTTGTCTTCACCTCCAAGCAGCTGCTATAGCTGGCCAAGAGTGGAGGGTTTTTGTTTGTTTGTTTGTTTGTTTGTTTTCCATATTGTCTAGAAAATACACTCATGGAGAAATGTGAAACATCTGTTGTTTGTCCTTCTTTTATTTAGAACAACATGTTAAACTAACGTGAATATATTCAAAAATCATCATCTCAAGGACTAACCCCAGGAAACAAGCAGTACAAGCAATGGCAATTATAATACATTGCTCTGAGCTAGTCTACTGACAAAAAAAAATGAAGGAAATTTCAATGCATAAAGTAGCAGCACCAATTCATAAACTAATTATGTCCCACTACTGGTGTTCTTCTCATCTCATATTATGTGTTCTTTAGACTGAGGTGTTTGCAATCCAAGCATCTTCTCAGTGAATGAAATTCCTTCTCTGAAGGGCAGGAGGAGATTGTTAATTATCTTTCTGAAGACCTTCATATCCATTCAAGAAATAGGAGCTCTCTCCTTTGCTGTTTGCTGAAGATGAGCCCTAAATTGATAATATGTCTTGGAAACAACTAATAACATGACTTTCTGAGATCAGAGATTATATTCATTATGTTCTGTAGCACTACAATGATGGATGATCAATCTCATGCTAATAGGTGGTATCTGTTTTATACTTATTTTCATAAACTATATATATATATATTATATATATATACATTATATAGAGAGATTATATATATAGATATACAAATTTCCAAGTCAAATTCTTTATCATATACTGAAGAAACTTTTACCACAACATTACTAGCCACTCTTCTATACTTAGGGACATGGTTTTGTGGGCAATATTGATGTTAGGGAGACAGTTGGACCAGATAATCTTGGAGGTCTTTTCCAACCTTAGTAAGTCTATGGTTTTCTTACATAACAAATTTTCAGATATTTTGCATTGTACTTTGAACCCAGAAGCTTTTTTGATCTTTTTGAAAGGAATTTGAAAATTATAGCAAAAAGTAAGAAGGGAAAGAATAAAGAAATATTTGTCTTGGATTTTTAACCTTTCTTTAAAGAATAAGAAGAGAATAATATATCTGACAGATTGGAGTGGCTCAGGGGATTGGTAATGAGCTATGGAGTTATATACCTCTAGGTCACCATTTCAAATCTGGAGTGTTACTAATTAAAGACACAGCACACTCTGTTATTTGTATTTTTAAGGTCTATAAACTTCTTTGGGCTTCTTGGTTAATGACTTGAATTAAATTGATTGTGAAAAGAAACGTCTGTCCTTGCCTGACTTTACTGAAGATGGAGGAGAGAATCATTAAAAAAAAAAAAAAAAAAAAAAAAAAAAGTAAAGCTTGTGGGTTGAGATAAAGACAGGTTAATAGGAGAGAAAATGAAGGGAAAATAATGATTATGATAAATTTATAAACAAAACAAGTGATGCACAATGCAGCTGCTCATCACATGAATACTGATGCTCAGCCAGTCCCCCACCAGCTGCAGCCCCTCCATGCCAGCTCCCCCACTTTTATTGTTTGTTTTATTGTATGGTATGGAATATCCCACTGGTCAGTCTGGGTCAGCTCTCAGCTTCTTGTGCACCTCCAGCCTCCTCACTGACAAGGCAGTGTGAGAAGCAAAAAATCCTTGTGTAAGCACTGCTCAGCAACAACTAACACATCAGTGTGTTATCAGCATTATTCTCATCCTAAATCCAAAACACAGCACCATACCAGCTACTAGGAAGAAAAATAACTCTGTCTTAGCCAAAACCAGGACAACTCCTTCACCTGTTTTTCGTGCTGCAACCAGTGCATTTTATGACCAAGGTGTTTCATCTTTCTGTTAAAACATGGCTGCATTTGCGAAGGAATTCTGGGATTTGATATCATGATCCTCTTCTATTCCCTGGGAATACAAAGTATCTCATCTTTCAGAAGTTTATTGGAATGACACACTTAACTGATAAAAGCCCAAATGAAGTGCAATTGCATATGATTTTTCAAGTCTTGAAAAACATAAGACATGAATAACACAATAGAAATCATTTCACTTCCACTTTCTAGAGAATGGAATAGAGCCTAAATGACATAAATGGAAATTTCAAGCAGTTACAGATTTCAAGTTCTTTTTCTATATACAAGTTAGGGGAGAGGGGGAAGCAAGAGGAGTGAAATGTTCTCTTTCTTAGTCTAGAAATGTCTTCCAGAACTTCAAGAGAAATGTTGAGACTTCTTTCAAATTAATCAAATGCACTTTCACTTTAAATACAGTTCTAAAATAACACAAAACGCCCTCTAAAATTTTCTGTCTCAGTTTCCTGATGTGTCTTGTACATACATTTATTAAATTGCTCCAAAATTCTCAAAAATGTTATTTCTCTTGTCTTACCTCACTTTGACTCTTCCATCAATTTGCTCTGAAGTTTGCAGTCATAATCTGCTATACAGTAGATGCTGCTTCTGTACCTGGTACTCTGTATCACTGATTTTCATACAGTGCTGCTAAGTTTAAAAAGGCTGTTGCAATCTTTTCTCCCATGTTTTTAGTTACATGAACAACTTTCATGGTTGCTTTCCTTCCTAGCTTCTGGGAACACATTCTGACTGCTTTCAAAATTTGCAAAACGTAGAATGGCAGTTCTTAGTCCGTTTGGTTATGCCTATGCAGAATAAAAGATAGAAGCATGTACCATATGCCTCACCAACTCAAGTTTGCTCTGCCAAAAGTGGAAAAATAAAACTAATTACTTTCAAACATTTCTTGTTCTCTTTTTGGGGGGATCGAGGCAGAGTCTGCCACAGTGAGGAATGAATGCAACATGTTTTCCTCTCCCCATGTCCAGCTGGAACCAGCCTCTGGACTCTCTTTTTTTGTCAGGTCATATCTTCCCATCATGACTCCAGATGGTACATTTGTTTCCTACTCACATTTTTTTCCCCAACTCCGTAAAAAGAAGCCCAAAGCAATGTTCCATTAGTTTAGTGTGAGAGCTCTCTCTAGTGGTAAGGATATTATTTTCCTTTATGTTTGCCTGAATTGTAAAACACCTCAAATGGCTACTCTTTCATACTGAACTGAATCTGACTCATTTTCCTACTTTAATCATTGGTCTCTACAACTCTTATAAACCAGTAACAGGACTGTTATGATTGAAAGTACACATAAACAGATATCTGGTCATTTAATTTGGGGGGCAAGACTTTTTTTTTTTTTTTTTTAAGCAAGAAAGAAAATTTATTTTTAAAAGTAAGTGTTCCACTTTCTTCCCTTAATTTTTCAGGTTTCTGTTTCAAAACTGAAAAGAAAAGAAATAAATAAACCCAAAGAAAATGTTTAAAGAAAGAACAAAATATTTCATTTTAGGTTGATCAAAACTTTTGAAACAACCTTTTTCACAAAACTGTGGTTGAGGAACTCAAACATTTAAATAGTTCTATGTACAATGCTGTTTAAAATAAACCTAGGCATTGTTGTATCAATTTTAACCTTTGGACTTCATTAATATTAGTCTTGTCTCATTCAAATAATCCTGTACTGTAACAGCTCAGTGGAAAATTACCTGAATGTAAAACTGAAATTTAGCTTTTAGACATCACAAAGAAACTAAAATCCTTCCCACAAATTCTCAGCAGCAAGGTACATATGCAGTGATAAATATAAATATAAATATATTTGACTTGTAGTTCCCCAAACTATTAATTTTTTTAAGAGTTCTCTTTGCACTGTATTGGCTATACAATTGCCTATTGCCCTGTATTGGCTATAGCAACTGTTTGTGCTCCTTAAAACTGCTATATTCTTTAGCTACTTTCCTTTTCCTCCTGAGACTGCTAAACAAATCTAAGTTAACTCTTGACAAGAGAAGGCTGGTTTGCAGGGGAGAAAGTTTTGCACACCAGAAAGTGCATACATTCATTCATTCTGCACATATATATTCATGCAGTGCATTGATTCTGGCCAAACTCTTTCCTCTGATGCAATCCTGTTTTGCAGCCCTGCCCAGCTGTGGTGGTGATGAGAATGCCCTTAGGCTTCATGTGGGAGCCCCCAAAATATAAATTAGCTTATTCAAAAAGTGCTGAGACTAGTGAGTGAATCTGAATGACATATTCTCCCCAATGACAGTAAATTAACACATTTTTATCTGTAACTCATCTCAGATATTCCAAAGATGAGTAAGAACTTGCAGTTTCATTTCTGCTTATCCTTGCATTCTCTCGAATTATTCTGAAGCCACCAGCATTTCTAAAAGCAAGACACATTGATTTCCTCATTATATTAGGAAATGGCAAGTTAAGCAAATTTCAGAACTCTTTTCAAACTCCTGAGTCTGTTCAGAAGTGATAAGGCAAGACATTATATTTGACTCTGTAAGCTTTTGTGTGGAGATAGTTCTCAGCAAAAGTATTTCTGTCCTAAGGGGGAAAAAAAAAAAGAAAAAAAAAAAAAGAGAGAGAGAGGAGAGAGAAAGAAAGAAAAGAACGAAAAAACTATTTCCCTTTTCCAGCTGGAAAGGGAAGGGAGGACAGGATCTTCAAATTCTAATTTATGTACAGCAACTGCTTTCCTAGCTTTTTTTTCTTTGCAGGGAAAACAGAGAATATTTCTTATGTTAAAATTTACTTTTACACCAAAACTTACGGTACAAAATAAACTTTGTTTATCAAAGGCATACAATCATAATAATAATAACAATTAAAAAATATAACAGCATGATGTCAAATTTCTCCAGTTCACAGAGGAAAGAGGCAATGATTTTTCCCAGGAAAAAAATTTCTAAAGGGTGTGTGTAAAAATCACTTCAACAAACAATTTTTTTTTTTGCATTTGTCTGTCAAATGGTTTATGATCTATTCATTTATTTTATTATATATTCTCTACTGAAATCAAAATAATTACTGGTTATATCACATAACAATAACTGGCTGCATTCAGATACTAGATTGCTAATACAAATCAAATGCTTATTGTACTGGATTAGTTAATATGATCCAGGCTGGAAATGTGTTGTACTTTGGATTTCAGTATATGGTAACCATAACAGAAGGAGATTAATGTGAAAATATTAATATATCTTTGTGTAACTCCACTGTCTCTTAAAAGTTGACATGAATGATTTTTATAAGGAAATATATGAGAAGATATCTAGCCCAAAATGACAGCCTCAATTTCTACTTTTATACCAGCAAATGCTACTCTCAAAGTTCCCAATGTTTGTTGTAGTCACAACCATAAGATGAGAAAATACTATTACCTCATCTGCTCTTTTTTATTCTTTCTTTATTATTATTATTTTACTAGTGTCAATCCAGACAACATATTTATTTATCTAAAATTGCATATAGACTCACAAGTGCTCCAAGGTTTTCTGGTAGTCCAGAGAGATACATTTCTTGCTGTGAGTTTTCTGCAACAGTTACAAGGAAATGGAAATGCTAACTACAGCATTAGAGTGCCACTTTGCAATCTCACACTGCAAAAGATTTTTGAATAATATGATGTGGTGAAAAATACTATTTAACAATACACTGTGAACAAGTACAAAAAGAGCTGGGTACATGCAGAACAACATGGCTGACAATGAGGAAATTATTCCAGAGGGAATAATTTAGTATTCTAAGCATCCTTTCTGCAGTTGCTCGGCTTGTAAAACAGATGTTAGAAACCTGTTGGTTAAGGCAAACTGACCTTCTTTTGGAGAAAATACATTTTAAAAACTTACATGTTTTCTTGGTCTTTGGATGAGTTCTCATTTCATGAAATACCAGCACATATTTGTTCACCCAAGCAGCTGGCTATCTCATTTTCAATTTTAATAGACAAAGACATTCACACTATCTTCTTATATTGATTTGCAGGGGGGCAAAAAAGGGTGTGCTTCCCTGAAGTGCCAAACATCAACAGAATACAAAGTTAAATAGAGGCAAAGCACAATCTTACCTCATATTTGAAAAGATACAGGTGTAGTTTAGCTAAAACATTCAGTTCTACAGACTCCAGATACACTGACCCCTGCTCCTTGAGGCTTTGGCATGTGCTATGTACAACAGCAAAATGTCTCCCACAATATTAGCTGTGTAGAAAGAGTGCTGAGTTGACAAGGAGGTCAGTCAAATCCCCAAACCAGAAATCTGACAGATGAGGTAACAAAGAAACAACAGTAGCTGAGCTGGAAGATGTTTCACTTACACGCACCTACGCAGCCATTAAATCTTAAGGGTGCAGTTTTAAAGGATGAAATGCCAACGGCTGGTAAAACATAACGGTAACTTATAGAACTATAAATTAAAAGAAGGCTGTGAGTGATCTGAAAGGTCAAATGAATAAAAAAATGAGGTCTTTGGAGAGCCGTATGTTTCTGAACTGGGGCAAATTCTGCACCTTAAGCAAAAAAGGCCAAACTTTTCATTAATATAATTTTCTTCTTAAATTGGTCTTTTATTTTTGATTTTTGAAATGAAGAATGCATTACCTCTTGATTTGTGTGTGTGTGAATGTTACTTGAAAATTGAAAATCTCATTAACATTTATTTTCTTTCTTTGTAGAGCAGAATATAAACAAAGAATTTGGAGATTTCGTAGGTTTTGGTTTACTGATAACTTTACGAAGTTTACAAACACCATATGTTAGCAACGCAAAAGGGACAAAAATAAAGTACACATTTACAAAATGTTAGCATACACAGTGGTGATGTTTGCTATGCTCTATGCCATGGCTCATACTGCCCACTGTCTTGAAGGGATGCTTTTTTTTCAGATAGTTTTGTTTTTAGATGTGTGCAGATCTCAAAAGTTGTTTTACTTTTAGCAAATCTCAAGATTTCTACTGAAGTATTTCTGCTATTTTTTTTCTATTGAAATGTTTTGATGCAAATCTAAAACATTTATTATATGCAAATGATTGTCTGTCTTCAATCTTCTTTATGCATCTTCAGTCAACTAACTCACTAACCCATACAAGATTAAATGTCTCTCTGGGCAGTTTCTTCACTTTTAATGAAGCAAAAAGAACTGAGTACTGGTTTTGGTATTTTTAGCTAGTAACTTCAAAAAGCTTTTTCTTTTGGCCCAACTTATTTTATTTCTGCATGCAGATTTCCAAAGCTTATCATTATTTGGATCATACGCTCTATTTAATCATTAATATCTATTTTCTTCATTTAGATGCAACTTCGTCTTTTTGAATGACAACTTCCTGATTCTAATATTATGCTTCAGTTTGCTGTTTAGTTATGCTGGCTACCTTTTACTCTATCTCAAGCCTTTTCTAACAGCTGTTTTGCACTGCCACTGTGCTAACTATCGTATCCTTCAGTAAACTTAAAACTAACTGCATGGATTTCATTATTTCAACCACCCTTTTTATCTTCTGCATTTTTGTATTATTCCTCTTGCTGAAGTTTAACTAACCCAACATCGTTTCTGTTGCTACTCTAGGGAAGTTCAATACGAGCTAGTTGTGGTCACTGTTTTGAGGTGGTCCTTCTCTCATAATGAGGCTTTGAGCCCAGTCCTCCACATCTCTTTCAACCAAGTTCAGAGCTGCAGTTCTCTTCTGCGCCAGCTCTGTGCTACTACTCCATGATAACACCTACAAATATAGTCTCTTATTTGTATCACTGTATATTTGACCAGTTTACATGAGGGTAATTGGAGTCACCCAACGCAGTTACACTTTCTGTCCTTGGTATCATTCCAATTTCTCTCAGCATTATCATATTTGATGACCCCATCTTGTTCAGGTAACAAGTAATACAGACCCAGTGCTGTATTTAGCCTTTGGAGCTTGAAATTTCAATTCATACAGACTGTTCATTACTTACTGAGCTTTTTAATCTGCCTTGCTTTGATTTTTAAGGCTTTTAACAATATTCTGCCAATGCCAAAATTATCTGTCTTTCCTGTATATTTTGTACCATAATATTAGTGTTTTGCTTGCTGTCTTTCTTCACAAAAGTTTCTGATGGGTGTAGTGGATTGACATTGAAGGCTAGATGTTTAAACTCATCCAATTGATTTTTTAAGTTTCTAGGTTCTGTGGAAAAAAAAGTAATCGTGCTGGAAAATATTACTGATTTTTATTTGAAAAAGCAGTACCAGATTAGGGTAGTTACATTATCTTCCTAATTTTGTTACTTGTTCTAACGGCAGGCAATGAGCTGCTTAAAAATGACACAGATAACCAAAACTGATTTTTTTCTGTCTTGACTCAATAGTAAATGTTGTAAAAAGCATTTTCTAAAAACAACTCTATCCCACCTCCTGGTGTCTTCATTTCCAGTGGTCTCAAACAATATGCCAAAAATCAACAGAGACTATTGATGTATTAATCAACCAAAGTTTAAAAATAAAAATAATAATAAAAAAAAAGTGTGGGTATGATAAGTAAAGCCAAGACAGAAATACATCCAATAGGATATATGACATTATTATTATCTGATCCTGGCTACTTCTAACAGGTAATTAAAGTCCAAATCATAATATGCCAGTTGCATAATTATTCTTTATGTCTTTCATATGTCTTTCTTATCAGACCACTACTGATCTTTAGAGAAAGTAAGTTAAGAGATTTATCTTAGAAAAAGAAAAAAAAGAAAAAGAAATATTTGCATAAATTTGGGGAAGAAATTTCATTCTTTAAGGCAATCCAGGGATTTTAGTTCTCTTTGTAAATTTGTAGGGTTTAATAAAAGCATTAAAAATCATTAAAGCTTATATATGTATATATATGTTTCCAGATATATAGAGATCACTATTGGAGAAGAGAGGAAAGGGCTTTTGATGTGAACACAGGCTTTTTCAGAAGGCAGCTGACCTGAAATAGAAACAACTTGAGCCAGAGGGACCCCATCTACATCACAAATGTGACCCTTAAGTACTCAGCTGAGGCACTGAAATCAGCAGTAGTATCCATGTTGTTAATGCATTTTAAAATCCCTATCTTTGTTCTGGCAACGGTATTTTAAGGCTTTCTCACTTATTGGGTCCCTCTTGTTACAATCCTAACCACAATCTTTATTTTGGTCAGGCATATAACAAAGCTGGTTGAGGGTTATGGGTGCAGTGCTTTCTGTGTTGCACAGAGGTGAGCCCAGAGGCTCTGCCCTATCTACCCTGACACAAGCCCTTAGCTGATGCTTGTTCTTCACTGGTTTAAAGGTGTACACCCACAGTTCAGGAAGGTGGATCTGCTCTCATTGAAGCATGACATGAAGCATGACTCAAGCATGACATGCAGGAGTGAAAAAAAGAGTGTGTGAATGTTTATTAGAGGGTCACATGCTCAAGGGGCAGGGTAGAACAACCAAAGATCTTGCTTTTGTAGGGTTTAATTTGGCTTAGGGACACAGTATTTTATTGTATCATGAATCAAATCAATCTGATGGTTCATTCCAAGTCTACAAATTACTTTGCGGAAAGGCTAAAAATAATTTTATTAGAACATATCTGGCAGGAGCTGAAAGACTTTCATATTTGAAAGGGGCCTTAGCTGCATCATATACAACCAAAGCAATTCTCTGGCACACTCTGATTGTGACATAGTATGAAATTCAACTTTGCTGTGTTTCTAGCCAACATTTTTTTTTTTTTTAATGGGGTTGCTGACCATTTCAAACATAAACTATAACATATTACAATTAACAAGAAGTTCAAGATAATAAATAAAGAGCAATTGGGATTTCTTGCGGCAACAAGAAGCTGCTTTTTATTAAACAGACTGAAGTTTGTAAGCAACTCTGGCTTTCCTTTTCTTATAAGTCATTGCCCTGTAGTAACATAGCTGTCCAAAAACAGAAGAGAGTCTTGTTGTACTGCAATTTGAAATCACTCAGATGCCTGTCATGTTGTTTCAAATTCTCTACATTGCATATAGATTTTTATTTTATTTTATTTGCAATCAATGTGGGGAAGATGCATAAGAATGTGAGGTACCAAAGTGGTAACCATACCCTTGGTAAGTCATGCAGTTTCATCAGAGTGGGCTTCTGTGATTCTATAGGCTTGTGTACAGCTGAGTCTTGTCTTTTCCATCTTGCCCTTGAAATAATCTCTAATAAGATGCAGCACAATCTTGATCCCATAAGGGATTGATTATTGTGCAGTTTCACACTCATTTAGCTCTTCTTTTTCTGTTAGAAGGATATGAGCTGATTATTTGCATCACCATCCAGTCTTCTGCTTTTTCCTTTAGGGAGCATCTGCAGCTTATGCAAAATTCTTCATGAAAACTACTTGCATTTTTGAGATTCCTTTATTACACAATCATCAAGGAAAAAAAAGATTGTTTCTTTTATACTATTAAAAAAAAGAAACAAGTAGAAATATAATATCTAATAAATCATATGTGAAAAAAGCATATAATTATAAGGGGATTACAGAATATAAGGAATTTTTTTTTTCTACTAGCTTCACTGGAAGTAGAATTGATTTAAAAATTGCAAAATCAAAAGGAATGGCAAAGAGAAATACTGGTGACTGATAGCAGTGTGGGAAAGAGAAAGGAAAAAGGAAAGAGAAGGGAAAGTGGTGGAAAGGTAAGAGAAAGGAATATTAAAATAATGTTTTAATAATATTAGAATAAAGTTGTTGCTGATGCCACATCTTTGTACTGTGCCCCTTACTGTAATTTCAATGACTTAGACTTGATGAGCAAAGCTGGAAAAAGACAAGTCAAAATAACTGAAATAATGAAGATGTGTTTCCCCAAGGGAAACATATCTCTTTAAAGGGAAAAGGATACAAGAGACATAGCAATGAAAAAAAAAAAAAAAAGAGAGAGAGAGAGAGAGAGAGAAAGAGAGAGAGAGAGTTTAAGGATTTAAGGGGTCTATGGCCCTGATTGTGAAATCAGTTTTAGTAAAAGCCTCAATGACTTTAAAAATCTGTCCCTAATTTGCCTTTGCTCTTGACTATGCAACATATGAAGACACATGATTTCTGAAGACACATTCTTTAAGTATGAATATCCTTATAATCTGACATTTTATTGATTAGACAACCCCACAGAAATTTACTATGCCTTGTGGAAAGAAAAAAATACTAGCATCTTCTCCAAAGAACTCAGGTGTGCTATACCGAAAGTTCAAGTAAATATTGGTATATATTGGTGTATATATATATATTGGGTTGGTATAATTAGATTATGTAAAAGATTACAATTTACAACAATTTTAATCCAGTTTAATGGTTAGTTTTACTGCAGGTAGGTATGGATGTCGTTTTGTTCAGAGGGCATTTCACTCATATTTAAACCTGGAATATCCCTTGCTGTTTCATATAATTCCAGAAGAGTTCTCTCAAAGCAGTTATTGATGTTTTCCAGCCTCATTAGGTCCTTGCCATCTGCTGCTGACTTGATGACTTTGCAATGAAGTGTGAGTGATTTAGGATACTTTCTGACAATATCAAAGATTTTCTTTTAACTTCTTTGTTCTATGCTCTGTTCTATTGATGAATCCCTCTTGCTTTGCCTCATCAATTGTATCTCCCAAAGTCCCTACACTCCACTCATTTACTTTCACTGTATGAAATTTTCCTTGATTTCAGCACTTCTCTATCCTCTTCAATCCCTCATACATTATCTGTGTTTATTCGATGTAACTTATTTCTTGCCCTGAAATTAATAACATTATTTGCTTCCTTTTTGATAACATCTCAGATCACCTGTAAACAACTGTGATATCGATAAAATATCCATACTAACATATTCTGCCCATTTTTTCTCATTATGCTTTGTACTGTTATAATATTTAATTTTTTATTTCAGCAATGTACAAAGAAATTGCAAAACTGGTAGTTGAAACAACCAGTCTTACCCTAGTAGCAACATGGGTTAATCACATGGAATAATAACATTTATAAATAAGTGATGTTTGGTTATTGTTCAGTTCATCTATCTATCTATCTATCTGTCTATCTATCTATCTATCTAATTTCATTTGTTTGTTTGTTTTAATTTAAGTAGAAGAAGGACAGAGACAAGGGAGAAATAAAAGATGACAACACAGTCCTTTCTCTAAGTGCAGATGAGAATTCCCATTGTCTTTTGCAAATTTGCATTTTGATCTGAAAAGTCTTTTAACATGCTCCACTATTATTCATATTATTTCTATTATACATTTAAATATTCAAACATAAATCTGGTTCTTTGTATGGGAGAAAATAGATAGAAAAGTCTACATCAAGTCTTCAACTAAATGATACAAATAACTTTACCTAAACTATAAAGCAAAATATATAACACAATTTAAAAAAAAAAATCAGAAATATTTTAACAAATATTTCCAAGTTTTTCTCCTTCTTTTGCCTGGTGATGCTACAGTGTCATAGGAAAATATTAAAGCAGAAGCCTCAACCTGAGTCTCAATTTTAACAAAAGAAAAAAAAAGAATATTTTTATTAAAAAAAAAAGAAAAGATGAAATTTAATTGAAGACTGCCCAGAAGAGACCAAAAACAGTGATCAGAATCTAGAAAACATCAGCTTTTCTGAAAGGTAGTAAGATCTAGGTTTGTTTTATTTAAGAATAGGACACACAGGAAAAATATGAAAACACTCTTCAAAAGTGTGATAGACTACAGTGAGGGCAAATGGGCGTAAAGATTTTTTTTTCATTTTCAGTAGACAAAAACAAGAGGTAAGGATTTTAAATAACAGCAAAGGAAATTTAAATTGGAAATTAGGATGAAAAACATCTAGCAAGCAGAATCATTAGATACCACAGAATCTTGGAAGGATCCAGAATCTGTATTACAGGAAGGTTTTAGTAACACAGATATCTATCATGAAAAGTTTGGTATATGTGATCTTCCTTGAGGGGCAAAAATTAAATAAAATTGTCAAGACAAGTTTTTTGCATGTTACCTTTATATGAAGGTATACCCTTATTCTGTGAATAAAGAATAAGTAAACACCTTCTCGATCTAAAACAACAGAATATATTTAATAAAACAACAGATAGATTTAATTACATCAGCCTGGCAACTGAAAATGCTGTGGGACTGTTTGAGCATAGAAGGTAACATGCCTGTCTTACCTGCTGTATATATCTTTGAAATTCCAGAAATGAAAATTGCTTACACAGAGCTAGCTGCAGATAACTGCAAGGATCAAGAGTAGATTTGTGGCAGGATTATCCATAATACGAAATGTGTAGGTAGTAGTATGGTTCTTAGCTCTAGTACCAAAAGTGATCAAAGCAAGCTATGAGAAAAAATAACTTCAGCAAAATATAAAAGTTTAGCCAGAAATGAATAATAATAATAATAAAAAAAAAAAAACATAAAAATGACAAAGGAAATGATACTCAAGTAAGTCTCAGAGATCTATGGTGCAAATTGCAAAATCTATGATGCTGTAAACAGCATCGATATATTCAGATCTTACACCATGTCAGAAGGTGTTTGAAATGAATCACGTTTTCAAAATAGCTTTGACTTATCAAACTAATAAATGGAAATCTAAAATGTCATTTGTTTTGAAATATAATTGAAAACCATATTTATTAAAATGTCGGCATGTGCAAACAGCTATTAGCCTTGTTATTTCTATATGTGATTATTTTTTCCTCTACTCAGCTAAAAGGTAAATATTAATCTTATAAAGTGCAATATGGATATATTTATATCTTTGTAACCTTGCAGAGGAATGGTTTTACTTTATCAAGCATGGGTCCTTCTAGACTGGTATCTTGATTTTTATGATGGCCAGGAGTGGATGCTTGGGATGAGCAAATAAAAAGCAGACAAATATTGATCAATGCTTTCCTCCCAGTATGCTTCTCTTATTTGCAGCAAATTTCTGCGTGAAAGAATTACTAACATTTCTGTTTACTATATTTTTGTGGATTTTTCTTTCAAGAATTAGCATAATTAGCTTTTGAAACTATCTAAACTATGGTATCAAGAATATACTGTGACAAAGTGTTCCGTGGTGTAATTGAATGATAGTGAAAGAAAAATAATGTTTCTCTTAATGGCCACCTGACAATTTTATATGATTCATCTCCATCCCCTTGATCTCTGTTGGGAGAAAAGTTCCTAAACTATTTCTTAAATAAGTTTTACTGTCCTTAAATTTTTTCCTCTAGTCATCTCATATTGTTAGTCATCTCTTCCAAGACTGGAGGCTGGAAAACTGAGAATTTCCAGACTCAGTTTGCTATTCCTTGGTGTAAAAATATGGGATTCCATACTCTGGCCATTTTCTTCATCATTCACTTTGCCTTTTTCAATTCTACTACACCATTGTTTGAAATGTAGAAAGCATAGGAATACCTGTGATGTGAGATCACCACAGAATAGCACATTATTTTTAAAAGAGCAGTGAACTTCCTCTGGGAAACTGTTCTCTGGTAGTACAGAAAAGTCATGCAGTAACACATTAATAACTTTTATTATGCACTGAATGTTAAAGTCAAAGGATAAATTAAAATTTAAAGTATTAAAAAAATCCAGCTGCTCATCCTTGTGCACAAAAATTGTTAGAATGAAAACAAACAAACAAACAAAAACAAATAACAACTGCATTTCTTGAGGTAAAAATGCTTCTTCGTTCAAATCACATAAAAATATAGTAAATAATTTATTTCTCTACTGCTACTCCTACTGTATTTCCATCTTGCCAGACACACTAACTGCTTTGAGCTATTATCTACATACTACTGTAAATACCAGTGGATACTTCTGACCTTCTTGCTCAGGATTGACTGCAGCAAATATGCTTTGGGAATCAAATTTTATTGAACACAAGCATGGCTATATCTGTCTGGGGAAAAATGAGTAAAAAGGGGAAAAAAATATTTTTTTGCAGATTTTGGAAAAAGGTTGTTTGAGTTTCAGCTGAAAACACCTTTTGGTTATCAGTTTGTTCAGACTCATTACCCAAACCTAAATTTCAGTTTCTGTTTCTCTTTATATTAAATTACACCATTTATTTATTTATTTATTTGTTTATTTTTCTTTGAAAAGTGTCTCTCTTCTCCTGAGTTTGCATATCTATTTCTCTTCTGGTAACAGATTCTGTAGGAACAGCGCTATCTTTCTGAAATAGTTCATTATATATCTTTCTGTTGCCAACTTTGTAAGTTCATGTTTCTCTTAAGGTTTTGACCTTTGCTTCTGCTAATCTCCACTCTTCATAATTTTAGAAACTTCAACTATGTCACTGTGAAGTCTCCTCTTCTTAAATGAGAAAAAACAAACAAACAAACAAACAAACAAAAACTTTAATCTTGCTTCATAACCAGTTTCTTTTCCTTGCATCCCTCTAAAGCAATTATATTCACTCTTTTTTACTCCTTTTCTTCTTAAGTGCAGGTGCAAATTAGGATAAAGGCAGTGGGGATTTCACCCCACCCCCCACCCCCCATCCCCCAGTTTTATGCCTAGCAATTTGCAGTAAATAGATATCCCTACTTTTCTCCCTCCATGACTCAGAATGAAATACACACTGTATCTTAAATTAGAAAAGAGTAATCTCTAACTACCTAAGTACAGTACTTAAACTACCTTAATGTCTCCTTTTGCATTTCATATAGCAATAGTTGTTCCCTTAATACAGTTTCATTTGACAACTTGGGTATCCGGCTGTCAGATACCCTTTTCCAAAGCATTCATGAAATATATGTAGCCAAAATTTCTAGTGACAATCTGAACAGCACTCAGATTTTATTTAGATTGTAATCATCTCTTCTGTGCTTTCTTACATCTATGCTTCAATCTTTAACCTTTACCAAAACAAACAGGTCTCCTATAACTACATTAATTACTAGTAATGTAGAGAACCGGCATGCAGAATAAATTTTGATAAAAGACTGTTAGAAATCACTTCACGTTTCCACAAAAGAAAATTTAATTTATAACTTTGAAATGTTTAACTGTGATAATCGACTTCTGAGATATTTTAGTTTCTAAAACACATAGCAAAAATTTACTAACAATCCTTCAAATGTTTAGAAGTAATTAAACTTGTTCAAATTTGAAGCAAGACAGAATAACATATATAGCATTTGAAATTTATAATCCTTTTTTGATTAAAAGGAAACTCAAGTGTTTTACTGTTTTTACTTATATATCCAGCTTTGAAAATGTTTTTATTTTGTTGTATTTTAAATACAATGCTTTTTCTAGAATGTTTGTTTACATGCAACTGCCAAAATTCTTTTTAACATGTTATTCTCAGGAAATAATTCTTACACCAAATAGAAAAGCAATTTTGATTATTTCTAATTTTAAATATATTTAGGAATACAATTTTGAAGTTCTCAATAAGAGTGTTGTGTTTTGTTTTGTTTTGTTTTTCCTGTGAAGAGAGTTTGAAAAAGTTTCTTTATGAATTTAACTAAGAAGTTAAATATCAAACAGCAAAATAGAAAAGTCATAATTAAACAAAAATAAAAAAATTGATCAATCTATATGACAAAGGCAATTTGGTCTGAGTTAAATGTCATCAGCTGATGGAAACCGAGTTTAACTAGTAGTCTGGTTTTGGAAAACAATATCATTTGGAATAGCTCTCTGCCCCAAAAATCCTATGATGTAAAAATATAGGGTGTTTTAGCTTTCAGGGAAAAAAAAAAAAAAAGTCTTTCTAGGAAAAAAAAAAATAAGATTAGGTTTCCTAATTAGGACTGAGTCAGGGAGGAACAGTTCCCTGAATCTTGTGCTGTTCTTAAACAACTGAATGTTGGCAGTATCTTTCTTGCAGATGTCATAGCACAAACAGATACAGCTGTGGTATGGGTGGAAAATGCACAGTGCTACAATAATGTAGTCAGCCCTGTCATGGTTAACCTGTGGTGTTCAAGATAGGTGTATGACACTTTCAGCCTTTTTCTTCCCTTCATACCATCTACTCTGCCTTCTCCTTTGAATTAGTCTTCATGTTTCTCATGCTCATTTTAGTATGATCTAGATCTCTCCAGTTGCTATTTCTAGGTGTGCAATGCATATACAGTAACTGTTATATCCTGTTATATAGCTGTTATATTAAGTGTTTAAGGCCAGGCTGGATAGGACTTTGAGCAACCTGATCTAGCAGGAGGTGTCCTTGCCCATGGCAAGGGCGTTGGAATTAGATGAACATTAAGGTCCCTTCCAGACCAAATCATTCTATGATTCTATGATATACATTATTATTATTATTATTATTATCACTTTTTTATTGTTGTTGAAAAATAACTATGACAGTAACAGCAAGCAAATATTATAACTTGCATCATATCTCCTTGGTTACACCTGCACATAAATTTCTTAGATATTTAAATTTTCCCATGGTATTCGCTGGAAGTGATTCTTAAATATACAACAAGCAGACAAGCTCCAGTGTCAATTTTGTATTTAACTATGACTTTTTCAACAAGATAAATTAAAAAAGGCTGCAGTTTTAGGAAATGAGCTGGCTATGGTAATAATTAGCATCTTTCAGAAAAGTTCCTTTTTAACATAACAGCAACAGATCAGACAAAAAATGCATGCCAGGCCAGTGCAGAATTCCATACTTTTTTTCTTTTTCTTTTTTTTTTTTTTTTAATTAAAGTTGTTGCAGATTTGCACCAATTATGGATCAGGATCTAGAAAAGACCTTGAAATACTGAATAAAGACACAACTGTCTGCAACAACTTACAACAAATGGCAGGGAGTACTTTGATATCTAGACATGACCTTGAACTTACATTTGTTTCATGCCACTGCATTATCATAATTAAACGTGTCACATCAGGATAGACATTATATCTGTTCTTTAGTCAGTGGATGACCTGTCACATTCACAGAAATTCTCATCCCAACTAGGTCTCCAAGACTAAACTAATAAAACCAGAAATCCAATTCATCCTTGCTGGAATTCATCATTTCAATCTCTCTAGTAAAGTCAGCAAGAGAAACTGTCAGCTATACTAGTACGACATGATCATTTAAGTTAGGAAGACTGCCAAACAACAATAGTAACTGTAATAGCAATAGCAATGGTAATTATGGATAAGATTATTCAAATTGCCATAAAACTAGTGTTACAAAAGGCTGACTTCACAACGATGAAAACAGAATCTTAGAATTTCTACCAAAAAAAAAAAAAAAGCCCAATTAAGGCATTCTTTATGTGATTCCAGCCTCCTTATTTGTGATCCTTCCTTCCATTACATCAGTCTGATTCTATTGATATCAGCAGCATGATAATGATGTTTAAGCTGATGTGCCAGGAGAGAGCATCAAGCCTTTTCCACAGTCCTCACTGAATTGCAGTTAGTAATATAATTTCCAGAATACCTGGTATACTCACCTTGGCTAAGTATTTTATTTTTTTCTGTTTGCTCTTAACAAGATACTATTAGATGCTGTGAATTTGATCCTGATCATTTTAATGTCAACAGCCAAAATCAGCTCTCCGGACCGACTGTGCTGAGTCAACGACAGTGCTAATATGTTTCTTTCCGTCTTGATTGATTTGTAAAGTTTCCAGCAATTTATAAAATTAGTGCAACAAATTTATGTCAAAAAATATAGCCATGCTAAGTACCGTGCTAAGTATTATTTTCCAGCATGGGAAGTATCAGAGATTACCTTATGTCTGTTTCCCTTCTAGTTCTGCTATTCCTCTCTTAAGCATGACTGATAGTTTTGTGTAGTCCTGTAATGCTGTGTGGCTAAAAACATCTTATCATGTAGCTTGCATGTAGGACACAAGTATTCTGTGCCTTGGGCCAAAAAACATTCATTAGAATTATATTCCAAAAGAGACAGCTTCTGAAATGTAACTAAATTCTTTCTATATTCACTAATGTGGTGTGCAACATTTTGCATTGTAATTCTATCATATATTACACAATTTAGCAGTAAATATAAACAATATTATAATTTCATTGGCCCCAGTTCTATTTCTGGTGTATAATTTTATTATAATTTTAACTTTCAATTTAACATAATAGGAACTAATTAGTAAAATCCAATTAGACACCTACTAGCAACAGCTAGTAGCTGGTTGTTCCTGAAGTCTTTTTTTTCAATAGCATCTTTGTGTGAAAGCAAATATCCTTAAAATAGATGGGGCAAGTTGAGCATCCAGATGCTACCCTGTATCAGTGATGACATAAGGTTCTAGCCCTAAATATCAGTGATGTGACCACAGGCATGTAAAAAACTCAGTAAGACTTCTGGCTTTGAAACCATTTTTTCAAAATATATGGCTGATAATGTTTTCTTCTATTTCATTGTGGTTCTGACCACAAATGTCCATATTGTCTGTTCCCTCTCCTTCTTTTTTCTTAAACTTCTGTCTCTGCAGAAAAGAACACTTTCTCCTGCTTTATTGCCTGTAACATATCCTCAAGAGAGTATCGTTTTAAAAGTCTTCATATAGTAAATAAATTCCCCAGAATGTTTCTCTGTGTGTGTGTATTTTCTTACAAAGACCATTTTTTGCAGTGGAGGGGGAAAAAAAAAAGTTCTAGGTGAGAAAAGAAAACAAACTTCTGATTCTCTTTCATGTATGCAAAGCCTTCCACATACAGCAGTTTTTCACTTAAGGATTTTTGTTTTGTTTTTCTCATAATATAGTGTCTCTTATTTCTTCAAATCTGTATACAAATTTAGTTAATGTGTGACTATAGTTCACCAGCTTCTGCTTGTTCTTCTTAAGGTGTTCAGGTGCCACTGAAGATCACAGCTTCATGGTTAATGGGCACTTGTTTATGGTCAGGTGTCTTTAACTGCGTCCACTGAACAGCAAAGTGCTTAGTAGACAGTGTCTATGCATGCTTTGCTGGCCACTGATGATTACTCTTGATGAATGTCAGTGATGTTGAAGTGCAAGCAAAAAAAAAAAAATAGAAACACCCTACATTAGAGGCATTATTTTTTGTCTCATGCTGTTTCCTTGACAGTGAAATACCAAGAATGTCTCCAACTTTTCATTTCTCAAATTTTGTATTTACTAAAAGAATCCCCTTATTTTGTGGATATCATTAAAAACAGTAAAATGACTAAATAACATATTCTGCATGTGAAAAAAAAAAAAAAAAAAAAAAGGCAGGGGGCAGGGCAGTGAGCCTGAAAGATATTTGTTCAATTGTCCCCAAGTGCCAGGCTCTTTCATTGAGAAAACTTCAAATAGACATCCTGCACTGGAGTATAGATGTCCTTCAAGGCTATTTAATGTATTATAAGAAAGAAAATAAATAAATAAATAAATACAAAGCACAAAGTTTAATTCCAGTGTCCTAATTTCCAGGAATACAATTGCTTTTCTAGGTACATGTCTAGACTTCCAGTCCCAGTCGTTAACCTTCACCATAACTGAATTTCCCTTTATAAGTGGCTCAACCTGACTCAGGGTGGTGTCCAGAAGTTTGGAAAGGCTGTTAACACAATGTGACAATCTTGACATTAGCTGCCTTGGTTGAGGCCAAGACACAAATCATGTAGAACTTAACAGGTAAGAGACAACAGCTTGAATTTTACATGGAAACAAACAGAACACGTGCAGATGCTGACTGAATGAGACGGACACTTCCTAAATGGGCAAAAGAGTTGTGTTGTTCTTACAGTGTGCGTGGTAAATTAAGCACTGTGCAGTCATGCAGTACAACACTCTTCATGCTTGGAGAAATCCTTTGATGGCTATATTTGACAGAAAAGATAAGTGCCAGGATAAATGGAGGTTTAATGAAGCCTTTAGGCACTAATGACAATGGAGTTCTGGGTGAGGTTTAATTCCATGGACAAGTCCAAATTTACTCCTTCCCTTTGATGAATGTAAACTTATACTAACCTACTCCTTATTGACCTGAGGTTTTAGCCTTCATTGCTCCTTGGTAGGTGACTGACAGACACACAGCTTGCACACAAGAAGGATGTAGAAAAGGACATTTCTCATAATCCAATTTGGCAGCCTGACTTCTACTATCAGTCAGCAGATGCTGAATGAAAAAGTGAGGTGAAAATATGTTTTGATAGATAAAATGTGAGAGATTGCTGATCACAGGCCATAAGAGATTCAGGACACCCACTCTGAAATCTTTTAGAGAAGGACAAGAGGGAACCATCTCACCAGGCCTTACACTTGGCCAGTCCCCTGCCTTATAATTGCTGTGGTTCAGCACTCTGAGCCAGACAGACTCAGGGCATGCAATGCTTGCTCCAGCCCCGTAAACTGAATGTAAAAGCAAAGATAACATCATCTTTTAGTAGTAGTAGTAGTAGTAGTAGTAGTAGTAGTAGTAGTAGTTATTTTACTCTTTTATACATACATATGTATTTATATAGGACAAGATGAAGAGTATTTAGGTAGTTAGAAACTGAATATCTTTACACACTAGCCTGTCATGCCGCATTGTAAGTATGCACTTAGGCCATAAAAATCTGACAGCTAGAAGTAATGGATCTGGATGGTAAGTTAGAAAGATGGAAAATGTACTGACATCTCTAGCTATTCTTTATTCATACCCAGGGAGATAATGACTAGCCATAGGAGGCCTCGACCTACAGACTTCATTCATCGTTTATGCCACTATTGAATGAGGCCTTGGCTTGTCTTTACTTGTTTAAATTTCTAGATGCCCAAATAAATACAGAGCTGTAAAGAGCATATTTTACAACTAAATTTTCCTTTTTCTTTATTTTTCTTTATCTCATGGAATTCTGAGTACTTTCTGCTTCTATTTCTATAGGTTGGTATCTTCAGCAAAAATAAGGTGGAAACAAAACTGGAGGCCTAGAGATTTACAGCTTGGGGCAGGGGGGAGCACACATAGGTATTCATAAAGCATCATGTAACCTCTGAGCAGTTACTGGTGCTGGCCGAGAGCAAGCAAGTCCAAAGCCGCGTATAGTTTGCATATATGTGACTCTTTTCTGTTGTGACACTGATTCAAAGAGAGCAGAGGTACAACTGCTGCTGTGCTACGAATGTGCACAAACAAGTTGTCATATGCTCAGGGTCCTTCACAGATCTCTAGGATTTGTGAGGGGTAAATAAGAAAAACTCTGAAAGCCAAATTGAAAGCCAAATTGAGCATGCTGGGAACATGGTTCCTCACAAAGCATTTAACTGTGTGCACAAACTCAACAGTGCAACCTTGCTAACTTCACTGTTCCCAGCAGAAGTGACAGACGGGTTGAATGTCTGATCAGCTGCATGCCTCTATAGCAGTATTATCCTTCAAAAACAGTAAGTCATGTTTTGGCAAAGCAATTAGGAATTTTATAAGCTATCACTCAAGAATTCAGCATTCACCTCTAGGTCCAACCATCTTAAAAATGAAATATTAAAAACAGTGAACATGACAGCATGGTTTTTGTTTGTTTGTTTGTTTTCTTGGAGTAAGAAATAACACTTCTGTATCACATGCAGATGTAGAGATTGTTCTTTAATTTATAATTTTAAATCATTCAGCTCCTATACTTTAAGCCTGGGGCAAGGATACTTCTTTCATGCTAAATAAAGTGATCCTTCATTATATATATATATATATATATATATATATATATATATATATAAAGCTGGCTATTTTCTGTATATGAAAAATGTTTTTACAAGAAAATAACATAAGACAAATTTGACCATAGATTCATTTGTCTGTGCCCAGGTCAGTCTGGGAACAGGAAAGGACAAATATGCATGTATTTTAATAAAATACGGGATGGAAGCATTCACATTATAAATGTATAGTCAATATTAACAATATTATGTTCAGATATTATTTTATAATAATTATACAATTATGTAAATATATATGTGCAATACATATGCAATGTTTTGAGCTTAATTCCTTAATGAGAAAAACTTTATCCAGGAAAGTTGTTTCATATAGATAGGAGAATAACATGGAGAGAAAAGAGGTTATGTAATTTTTTTTATTTTTTTTTATTTTTATAGAATGGTTAAAAATCATTCTGTCCTGGTAGTTTATGTGGTAATGGCAGTCCAAAAGACAAAGCTGAAAAACTGTGACTCACAAATTATAGCAACAGGAAAGGAAGTATTTTAAAAACTATAGGCAGAATTGATGTATGCCATGAGATGATTGGTTGAAAATGATTATGAACATACTGTTCATGTTTAAAATAAAATCTTAACAGGTAATTGATACAATAAAATATCTATGGGATTTTGATAAATCTCAGTTTGCAACGTGTTTGCTGTCTTGTGTGTAGAACTAAAAGTGCTGATTAATTTCCAAACAAGTTTACTTCAAACAACACTATCACAAATTATTTAAAGCACTTCACAATAAATGTTTTGATAGGTTGTATGCTTTTTTAGTTTAGTTTTGTTTTGTAAAAACAATGAACAGTCAAAGGGACTAGAAAAATAAAGATTTATACTAATTTTCACTCCATGTACCTGCAAACAAAAATTCCCAGTGCTGCCTTGGGAGCTTTGTCATAAATTCATAAAGAAAAAGATTTACTTCAATGTTAATTTTAAAGTATATCTCCACAAAATGTTTTTACTGGTCTTAAGTTCTGTTATTTAAAAAGATAAGCTATTTACTTCACATAAACTATATAGTGGTGACTTTTAGAAAATTTATGTGTATTAAGGACTCCAAGACAATCTCAATGATTTAGAAATACTGATTTTCAGCATGGATAGAAATTAATTTCTTGTTAGCTTACAGAGCTACATAATGATGTAGTTTTTCTGCTCTCACATTATTCTATTTTATTTTTCAAATGCCCTGCCTGGGGTGCCTTGCTAATACATTAGATAGACTACTTTTCTTTTCTTATAAAAGATTGATTAGCAAGATGTCCAGTGATTTTTTCAAACATCCTTGAACGAAAGCTGCACTTTTTTGTAGTACACAACATATGTCTCATAAGGAGACAAGTCTTCTTGCTGCTTCTCCTTGTTTCTGTGGTGTCTTCAGTTGGATAATCACTCAACAGAAAAGAGCACTGCTGCATTGCTTTGGAAGACTGGCTACTGAAGTTGTCTTTTTCCATATTCTGAGTGCAGCTAAAAAATATTTTCTGAGTTCCTAGTATAGCTGTAGGTATAAGATTGATACTGTTACAAAAATGGGAAGAGGCACCCTGAGGAAATAAATAAATAAATAAATAAATAAATAAAATGCTCTGAGAACATTTTCATGTCCACATTTTATATAACTGTTTTGGCACTTTTTGTTCTCTTTCCTCCCTATTTTTAATTTTTCCCATACTTTCCCTGTCATCTCTAGAATAAGCCCTAAGCACAGAGGAGAATTACTGAGAAAACTGAAAATGTTTATGACTACTTTTGGGACAAAGGTTTCTTACAAAATCCACATACTTAAAAGAATGTGACAATATTTCTAGAGAATAGCACTACTGAGAATAAATCATATGCACAAATTTTATTTTCAAGGGAGTCTCTTACCTATTTCATTTTGAATGTGTATTCATACACATGGATATAATATGGACATGTTATAATGACTATGTATCTCTGTGCACCTCAAGATTGCTTAAAAAGAACATCTATGGCCTTTTTATGGATTTAAATTGTTTTTTTTGCCACAAAGTCCATCAATAAAAAAACGAAACACAGAAACACAGAAAACCTAAAGAATTTGAAATAACTGATGGAAAAGCAACTGAGTCACAGCATCTGGTGACATACTGAGAACATGGCTTTGAAGATCTGAAGTATAGGATAGGTGATGTTGGTTTGCATCCATCCCTTACTTCAAGGACTCATGAAATTTATTAAAACGAAAAAGGAAGAACTAATTGGGAGCATGAAAATCAGTAATAGCTTTGGCTGTTGTGATCATGAAATGCTGGAGTTCAAGGTTCTGAGTGTAATGTGGATATAGTATGGTGAGGTCCTAGACTTCAGGTGAGCAAAACTGACTTTATTCAGGTACAATTCAGTGCAATCCTGTTAGACAGCTCTGAAAGGCAAAGGAGCTCAGGTCTTTGAGGACAGCATCCTCTAAGCACGAGAACATTATATCCTGAAACTCAGCAAAACAAGGAAGATCAGCTTGGCTAAGCAGGAAATTCATGAGCAAGCTTTAATGAAAAGAAGAGGAAAAAGGGACAGGTTATAAAGGAGGAATATAAATATGCTTCCTGGGCATTTAGGGATGGTGTTAGGAAAGTAAAAGCTAAAACACAGTTTAGATTTGCAAGAACATCATGGTATCATGGGCAACGAGAATCTGTACAAAAAGTCTCAATGTTTGCCCATTGCTAGGAGCAGGGAATCTAGTGGCAGCAGATACTGATAAGGCTGAGGTAGAGTATCTTCATTGTTTTAGCCTTCACCGAGGAAGTCTCCCAGGCATCTGTGTTTAGAGATGAGGTGAAAAATATACATATATACACCAGGCATGAATGAGAACAGTCAGGAATTACTTGAAGAACTTGACCCATAAAAGAGGGTGAGAGTGTAAGCAAAGCGGCTTCTGTCCATGCAAGACTGCTGTCTATCACTTTTGAAAGGAGTTGGAGATTTGGGGACACAACTGTTGCATCCATCTTTAAAAAATGGTCAAAAGAGTAATCCAGGAAACTTCAGGCCAATAAACCTCTCAGTGGTCTTGGGAAAAATCATGGAGCAGTCTTCAGGTTCTCCAGTCTTCCTCCCATCCAACCTTTGGCTTCTTCCTCTGGTTATTATTTTAGTTGAAAATTTCCTGATTTTTTTTAGCCATTTTTTCCCCTCTTTCTCATTTTATTAGAAAAGCGAGGTCTTTAAAAGTGTTTCTACTAATTTCTGCACCATGGGCATCTGCCTAGGGTACTAACCATCACAGATTAAACAGCTGATCCCAGAGGGGAGAGAACAGCTGTAGATCAAAATAGAGGAAAAAAATCAATGCCAGTCCAATGCCAGGTCCCATGGTAAGATTCCTCAGTGCCAGCAGGGAGGAACAGTATTCCCAATGGGGAAAAGGATATGAGACAGTACAGATTGTCCCCCTCTCCTGGTGTCTCCCAAGAGGCACACACTTTCTTCATGTCTCTCTCCTATCTAAAAAATATACTTAATGAATAGTTCATCTCTTCCTTCAATGTGTAATATGAAATTAAGAAACACAAGCAAGTAATGTGCACGCTGGAAGCAAGCCTAGGTCTGCACTTTTGTGTAGGACAGGAATGAGCTGTTACTAGCTAGGACAAGGAGCAGCTCACCTTGCTCCAATCAGTGTGAGGCTGCATCTCACAGCAGAGAGATGAAAGGAGTTAGAGCCCATGACTAGTTCCCTGGGAAGGGCTCATGTTTCCACTCTGTCCTACCTAGTTTTTCAGAGTAGGAAAAGCAGCAGCAGCAGTCCAACTGCCTTCTTGCAAAATTAAAGCTGTTCAAAAGTGTGTGGCCTGAGCTGCCTCTGACAGGTTTTCACAGCCATGTGGTAGTGCTCACTGCAACTCACTCCCTAAAAGGACTAACAGGACTCATATACACCTTTTATTGCATTTAAGGTTTAAATACATGTTTTGTACACCATGTTTATTTTGTTCTTTTTTAATTGGTGAGGTACAGTGTAAATCCAATGCTCTATCTTAAAATGAGCAAAACTAGAAAAACCATTAAAAGGCTTCAAAAACAAAAAGTTTTTTTTTTTTTTAGAAGATTGCAGAATGGTTTATAAGAACTGCATAGAGCTTCTCTTAGTAAATGTCGTAATAAAGGTTCATTGATTAAAAGAAATTGGCTCTATTGCTCATAATAGCATCTCATTGATTGAAAAGCATTGCCTGTAATGCTTTCCTGCAAAGCAGCATCTGTTATGTATTAACCTTTCAGCCTTCAGAATCATGGGATATGAATTTCTTGCTCAAACTACTGGTCAGATGACCCATCCATGACATTTAATAAATTGCACCTCTGCACATAGATTCAGGGTTTCATAAAACAGGCAGAAACACATTATAAAAAAGGCACATTTTCCATGACTTATGGTACAACTGAGTCCTTTATGCTAAAACAACAAAAACAACTTAACTCGGAATGTAAAGTCTGTTTTATTAAATCTACCAAAGAAATTCTAAATTAACAATCCAGGCTTTAATAGTAATCACCAATGTAATGACTGAATTTTGAATGAAAGAAAATCTAGCATGTCTAGTCTCTTTGGGGGAAAAAAAATCACACAAGACAGCTTTGACTTTTACTTTTTTACTTGTTAAAATGAAGCAGTTACCTATCAAACATACATTAGAAATAGTTTGTGTATGTGGCTATAAAAAAACTTTTGTACACAATCTTCACTGTAACTTTCTTATACTATTGAAAAAAAAAATCTTCAAAACTGGTACAATTTATTATTATTATAAGAGCTTAAGTGAGAAAATCTCACTCTGAAAACATAATAAGATCAGCTACTATAGAGATTTGACTGTATGCTTGCCAAAAAATATATTTTATGTTTCCTTTTCATTCTCTATAGAAATTATTTGCTTGTTTTAGATTAGGTTTAAACTAGCTTAACTAGAAATAAATAGTATGCGAGGGGGAAGCAAAAAAAAAAAAAAAAAAAGAAAAAAAAGATATCTAAAACCAGTAGTATATAGGAAAAGTAGAAATGTGAGGAAAAGAGGACTAGAGATGCTACAGAATGAGGTATAAGGAATATGAGTACGGAAGGGCTACTGTATCATCACGCAGGGTCAGTCAGTGTGACTTCTTGACAAATAGGTTATCTATGTGCAGCGTAGCATTGAAATGGCTAATATCCACCAGAGTATCCAAGGCTCTAGCTGGGAGCTGCAGGGTGCTGAGCTCTTTTAAAATCTTAACTATAAGGTCCAGATAGGCAAAAGTATTTCTATTCTTAAGTGAAATTTAGGCTACTAAATCTAATAGTACCACTTTGACTCTCTGTATTCAACTATAATCTAATGATGGTTTACCCATGTCAATTTGTTAGCACCCACTTCACACATTAAAATTTCTTGAGTGCTCAGGGCCATTCTCTATACCTGAATTGTTTCTCAAAATGACTGAATAATCTGATCATAAGCTTAACAAGGACACAGAAATCAGATATTTCTCTTAGAAAATCCACTAAAGATTCAGTCCTGTTGAGTACAGAGCCTCCTGTCACAATTTGCAGATTCAAGTTCCTCAAAAAACAACAACAACAACAAAAAAACAACAACAACAACAACAACAAAATTGGCTATTTCTTTTAAAAGACAGCTGGAGAAGAAACAGATATTGAGAAACTGGTGTTGCTTTCTGCATTTTATAACAGTCCAGTGAGGAGCAACTGATTCTATATCCCTCTCTGTTTGTTTTTTTGTTTGTTTGTTTGTTGTTTTTGTTTGTTTGTTTTTGAGGTTCAATTTCACATAACTCAAGTGTGCGAATAATATTACGAGAGCTATCAACCTATAGCATAGGTCTATATAGGTCTATATAGGTTTATGCATACATATATGTCTGTTGTTGGCAAGAACAACTATGCAGAATATATATATTGATATCCTGAGCCATAAGAGTACCAGAGGTGTTTGTTTCTCTGTATGACTTGTCATAGTGATCACCTGAAGAGGTCATGACTGTGGGGAGTTAGCTTGCTCCTAGAATAAGGCCATATTTCACAATGGCAATTTCAGTTAAATATTTTTTATTATTTTTTTTTTCAGAACTACAGAATAGAGTTGAAGATTCCTCCTTTTCCTTATTACTTGTTGACTACAGAGATATGTTTTCACTGATGTTTTGTCCTGGCGGTGATACGTGAGGATTGCAGGTAGAAGATGGAGAGAGAGGTGATATGGTCTGGTTAACATAATGACCCAAATTCTGTGTGTAATCACTGACAAGAGAAGGGTGTACTGGAAATATGCAAAGAATAATCTAGTCCATCCAATCTACACGTTTTAGTCTCTGCTTAGGGAAATCACATACCTTTCTGTTAGAGGAAATGCTAAGTGTCACTACCCCTATGACCACCCATGTAATGCAAGAAGCTTCATTCTCTTAGCAAGAAGCAGAAATATAGGGTTTATTGAGCCCACATACCTAAGACAATTAAAAAATTCCTTGTCCGTGCAGTCATGTGGCTGCAGTCTACATAAATGCTCATAAAACAGATTCACTGTGTAACTAAAAGGTAACCATGCAGGAAAAAAATGAAAAATCTAAATTTTGATATATTCAGGTAGAGGGGGGAGAGATCTACAGGTCTGGCTCCTGTGCTTATACTGATTTTTGGTGCATTTTATCCATAAATTCAGATATGTTTTAATGTATAAAGATTGTATATGTTCTGGAAGACAACATTTAGAATAGCAGTGCTGATATTTCCAGTGCCATAACCATTAATATAGAATAAAAACTTTTGCACGTTCCATTATATATATACATACGATTAGAAAGCTATACTTATATTCCTGCCTGTGTAGTTACCCTCTTCCAAGACAAGGTTTGACAAATACTTTCATCACTGTCTGGTGGTGAGTTTTTTTTTTTTTTTGATGTTTGTTTGTTTGTTTTTTGTTTGTTTGTTTGTTGTTTTATGTACACAAAAGAGAATTTCAGTTCCTTTCAGAAGAAACCAAGATCCCACTTTCTGAGTGAATGCTATACAGCCAGAAAGGCAAAAGTTCAATATCATCCTTCATGTAGTGATGTAACTGGTTTTCCAGATGCCCATTCACACAACTTAAAATGGAGGTTCAGTAAGGGAGTTAATCGAATCAGAGAAATCTTAACTGAAGGGGATTTCTGTGGGTCATGTAGTCCTGCCACATCTCAGAGAAGCTCTATTGAAAGCACTGGTCAGTGATTTTAACTTAACCAAATATTAAAAGATAAAAGATCAATGGATAGTGACTGTTCCACAGATCTGGATAAATAGATGTAGTATTGAATGACCAGCCTAGGAAGAAAGTTTTTCATAATACCCAGCAAAAATCTCCCAAGCATCAATATGTGGCCACTGTCCCTTGATTTGCCACTGTCACTGCTGAGAAGAGATTGGATCTATCATATTTCTAATTTCCATTCATATAACTGCAAAGTGTAACTAGACATCCCCTTCCACAATTTCCATTACTAAAGCTAACTACCACAGTGTCTCCTCATAGGCTGCATGCCCTAAGACCTAAACCTCTTGGCATTCTCTTCCCTAAAGAAGACATGCCTAAATTGTGCACTGGTACTACTGAATTTATGAGTTTTTACACTGGGTTAGCAGTCCTGGAAAGCAGACAGATTCAATTATTGAATGGAATTTAAGTGGATTTTAAATACCACTTCTGAGGGGGCAAGGAGAATTGGATTCAACCCACATATCACACACCTTGTCACTTAAACCTCTTGATAAATTGCACACAATAAAATTACCAGTGTAAGTCAGCTGTTATTCAACTTTCCAAGACTGGCAAAATGTTATTCAAGCAAATTATACTGGTTTGCCAAATACACCCAGCTTCTCACAGTACCCTTTCCCTTGAAAAGACAACACCAGACTCTGGTAATGCAGTAAAAAATTCCCTTTCTCCCTGGGGAAGGGCCCACAGCTGTGATCTAAATTTGCTGTCAGGGGATAGTCCTTAGAGACCCAGAGATTTATGGGTTATGAGAGCTTGTCCCTGGTTTATTAGAACTCCTTGTAACAGTAGTAAGCTTTATTACTCTTCTCCTTATCAGATATCAGCATGGAAAATCTTTTATTTCAGCATACCATCAGAACATCATGTTTTCTACTTGTGGCTGATTGCTTTCAGTCACTTAACAAGTTTTCCTTATTTGTTGTGCTAATAAGTAGCCCAAAGAGATCACTAGGACAGCAAGAGAAATACTATTCTAGCAAAGGAACTGTTATCAAGATTGACTTCACACTACAAAATTAGGACTCTGAACTACTTTTAAAAATGTTACAACCAGTTTGTAGCCCAAATCAAAAAGAGAGACTTTTGTGCATTGTGTGTTGTTACCAGAAATACAGTTCCCAGATTATAGGTTCTTTCCTCAAGTTAGGAAAGAACATTTAAGACAAGTATTTAGACAGCATAATTTTCTTGGTTTGGGTAAGCCTAGATGATCTTGGAGGTCTTTTCCAACCTTAATGATCCTATGAAATTACCTGGTTCTTGTTTCTCAGTAAGGGGTGAAAACACTGAATGATAGAATTTCTGGAGAAACTCATCTGTGAGGAAAGAAAATATGTGTTTATATGTCTATGCCCAAAGCAAAAAGGATCAGATACTTAACATATATTTGTTTACCATGAGCAAAATTGTTCTATTTTTCTTTTTCTATTTTTTTTCCTTTTTAACGAAAGCTTATATAATTTTCTTATCTTACATGCAGTAATACATACATAAATAAATAAATCATCTAGAGAGTTTGAATGCCCCTACAATTTTTCGTTCTTCTTTCTTCTTTTTTTTTTTTTAATTGTTTTTTAATCTATGGGTGGCATCAATAGATCTTGTCAGATTAAGAACTGTTTTTAAACTACCTGCAAGTTACATCTGATCTTCTACATATTTTCCTTCATTCTTTCTTAACCTTTCTATTCAAGTTATGTACAAAAATAAGATTATACAAAATAGAGAATAAGACATATATGTAATAATTAGAATTATAGAATAATTTCACTTACTTCTAACAATGTCTGGAATACAGTGGTTGTCGATAATTACGTACATATTTTATGTTAGCTAATACTGGCTAAACAAATGCCAAACTTGGAAAGTTTCCTCTGCACTTTTTTTGTGTGCTAAACCCAATAACGTCCTACAATATTATAAGAGCATAAGGGTTTTACTATCCTCTTTAATAGCAATAAATATTATATTTAAACATCAATGCTGAGAGCAGGCTTCAGAAATGTAAAGAAAATAAAATCTTTGATTTATATGCTAAAATCATCTAGTTGCATCTAACACGATCTGTTCTCCCCTGTGTAAACCTGTGTGGGGAAGGGGGCAGTGGAAAGTGGGCACTAGTGGCACAGTTCTCTCTTGTCTTTTATGACAGTGATCTTTTCCTTAGCTGCCTTAAGGTTACCAAAAAAGACAACATTTAACATTGCTTGGAATCATAACCTTATTTTTTTTTAAGTAATGTCACCCTGGTGTTCAAAACATGGATGGAACTAGCTTCCCTGGCGGTGTTACTTCAAAGATTACAACTTCTATCAAGACATATTGGTCTACAAATCAGACGTAAATTTAACAAAACATGCTATGGAGACAAATACATGCTATGGAGAATATCAAACTGTAACTATTTTACATGTTACATGTCCCACCATCATTACTATAGCTCTTTTTAAAAGTATGTGCCTCTGCTTCAAATAAATTCAGTGAGAATGCTGTCAAAGAAAGAAAGAAAGAAAGAAAGAAAGAATGAATGAATTCCAGTTGTATCATATGAAATTCAGGTCATGTTTCTACTGCTGTTAATAGTAAAACTTTTATTAACTCCAAAGGTTCTCTCACCTTGCTCTACAAAAGTATCTCAAGCTAGTCCTAGATTTTATTGTGTGAACATATTAAAAAAAAAAAAAACCTATTAGTAATGACTCTATCAATTACTTAACTTTTGTTCACATTTCCCTGTATTTCCTGACACCATAAATTACTATAAACAGGCCAAAATTAGGTGAATCAAAGTGACGAAGAGATGAAGACTTTGGGACCCCCAGAACTGTCAAACAGAAAAAAAAAATATATATATATATGCATACATATATATATAATTGCCTTATTCTGACTTCATTTTAAGGAAATAACATTATTATTTGGCCCTGAAGTATTGCAGCCATAAACTGATAAAATTATCCAGAAAGGCCTTAGAGACAAGTGAATATTCCCAGTTTGAATAGCAATATGCAGAGGAATAAATTTACATTTTTAGTAGTTTAGTTCCACTTTATGTAACCCCTAAAGGGCAATGTTGTTCAATATACTTTGTTGAAGCAAAATATGGCTGTTTAGTCTGTTTATTTAACTAGCTAATGCTCATTTGCTTATCTGCCACTTAAAGACACTAACACTGCACTAAGCTTTGTGTCGCTTGTTTATTATTACCTACAGGGCAAGGAATGAAATTCTACAGCTTGTTTGAAACCCTTTGCTGGAATGGTTTATGTAAAGTATCTGATCTTGTGCTGAGATTGGGACCATGCCATGTATACACTGCAGGAAACAAAGACCATAAAAGTCTCTTTCACAATCAGTGGTGTAGGATGCACCTTTCACAAGTAGCATTGACTGATCACAAAGGCTGTTTGTTCACAGAGTAATTTAACGAAACATGTACCATAAATCCTGATTTACTGCACATGAACATGTATCTTGGGACCTCCACAGTCTATGCACCTTCCCAAACAGATAGACTGAGCCTGCACAATAAACCTGGGTTATCCCTGCAGCACGGTGCTGTGTATATTCATATCAATTCCCAGGTCCTCTTCCTTCTGCAGATGAGAATTAGCCAAAACGGCTGAAAATTACTAACTTTTCCAGGAACATAATGTCATTACTGATATGAAAAAGTTTAGTAGTACTTAGAGGATTCATGGAAGGCTGTTATATGCTCACCCTTTAAAAACAAGCAGTCAAACCTAATGCCTGTCCCAGAATGATGCCTAGTCATGTTAAAGCAACATGTAGCACATTAGCAAACAGACAGCAGGTAGCACTGGAGCAATTGCATTGATGGCTGCCTTAGCAAAATGAGAACATTGTTGTGGTACAATAGCATTAATTCTAAATGCAATTAACCTTTGTTAATGCTTATCCTACAGAAACCTCTATACACATAAGAAAGAATAATTTCCTGAAGTTTATAAAATCGTTATTTTATAATGTCTTTATTTATTTCCTGGGGTGAATTAAAAGGAGTGTGGCCAGCAGGTCAAGGGAGGTGATCCTCCTCCTCTACTCTGCCTGGGTCAGGCCACACCTGGAGTACTGTATCCAGTAGGTTGAGAGACCTGGGTCTGTTCAGCCTTGAGAAAAGAAGACTGAGAGGGGATCTTATCAATGTTTATAAATACCTGAGGTGTGGGAGACAGAGGGATTTGGCCAACCTCTTCTCAGTGGTTCGTGGGGACAGGACAAGGGGCAATGGCCACGAAATGGATCACAGGACGTTCCGCACCAACATGAGAAAGAACTTCTTCACGATAAGGGTGACGGAGCACTGGAACAGGCTGCCCTGGGAGGTCACGGAATCTCCTTCTCTGGAGATATTCAAGGCGCGTCAGGATGCCTACCTGGGCAACCTGCTCTAGGGAACCTGCTTTGGCAGGGGGTTGGACCCGATGATCTCTGGAGGTCCCTTCCAACCCCTACAATTCTGTGATTCTGTAATTATAAGCTTATAATCATAGATTCATAGAATCATTAAGGTTGGAAAAGACTTCCAAGATCATCTGGTCCAACCATCCCCCTACCACCAGAATCATCCAGTCCCTAAGCATCACATCCAACTTTTTCTTAAACACCACCAGGGACGGTGACTTCACTACCTCCCTGAAATAACAGAAAATTATAATAGAATATTGCAATTACTAGTTTTATGGAGACTTAAGTTTACTCAGAGTTATCAAGAGAATTAATATACTTGAGAATCTATCTACAGAAATCTTTAAGTTAAAGTATGTAGATAACTATACTATGCTTTGTGCTATATGCAGTGTGCTTTTAAATTTATACACTTAGTGTCTTCCATGATAATGAAAAATCTTAGCTGAAACAAGAGAGAGTAATATCTTTACTTTACAGTATTTCTCATTTCGATGCAAAGATGCCAAAGTCCTACAAAATACTGGAAATGGCAATTATCAGTCAAACCAGGTCTGAAATATTCCCCAAATATTTTATTTCACTGAAGGGAAGTACTTTTATCATAGGCAACTCTGAAAACTTAAAAGCTTAACCCAGCCTACTTGCACTACTCTCGAGTTTGGCCTTTTTAATTGTTTTTGTGGAGAAAAAAAATTAGTGTTCAACCTGCTCCCCACACTGAACATTTTTTTGGTTACAACCTACCCATTATCTTGCTCTCTCCTCTAGTTTCCAGACAAACACAATGCAGTGCACTATGATCACGCAAGACATTTTGCAGTACATCCTTCTCTAATCTTCAAAGTCTTTCATGTACACTTAGCAGACATATCTTTCTTTGTGTTTCAGAAATGTTGGGTGAAACGCAGCAGACACTACATGCAGTGTATATTGATGAGTCTTGTTATACGGCATCATCACTTCTGTGTTTTCCAGAGTACACACCACTGACACTCTTGAAGGTCCTCGGAGTGAAGTTAAATGTATCCTTTCTCTTGTCCATCAGCACAGTGAAAGGCTCCAAAATGTAAGGAGGCAGGGAATAAACTGGATCTTCAAAAGTGATTGACAGCCTCACAACTCTTTGTGCCCTTGTGTCTGGTAGGCAAAACTTTTTCTTTCGTGTCCCAGCAAGCAGGCAGAAGGGTGAGAGTCATCTGATGCTATATAGCTATTTGCAACGTAGAGATCAGTGGTAGAACTAATTTCCCTTGAGTTCTTCCATAGTCGGTGAATATTTAGTCTGTATCATATCTAGAGGGTCACGTGGTACTACATGTCTCTAAGTACCTGGAACATACTCCTAGTGTTATTTAAAAAAAAAAAAAAAAAAAACATTCCTTAAGTGCTGAAAGACGTAAACTCTGCATATCTTTTTAAATAACCCACCATCACAATGATCATGACTGATCAATTCTTGAAATACTGTGGGAGAACACATTCCAATCTTGATAGTCTTTGGCCTTTTGTGAAAAGCAGGAAATAGATACATGTCCAATCAATAGCCCACATATGAAAATGTGTTCTCTACATATACAGCAATCTTCCCTGCACCTCTGTTGTGACTGGGTGTATAAAGATTGCAAGAGTGTGTTCACATAATTCTGCAGTACACAGGCTTTATGTCCTAAATTTCTTTACTATATTACAGGTTACTACAAATCACCTCTAGCAAGAATACCTATGATTGATAAAGCAAGTAAACATCAAGCTTTTACGAACCCTTATCACCCTCAGCAAGTTTGCTGATGACACAAAGCTTGGAGGTGTGGCTAGTACCCCAAAGGGCTGTGCTGCCTTTCAGAGGGACCTTGACAAGCTGGAGAGATGGGCCAAGAGGAACCCCATGAAGTTCAACAAGGGCAAGAGCAGGGTCCTGTGCCTAGGGAGGAACAACCCCAAGCAACACTACAGGCTGAGGGCTGACCTGCTGGAGTGCAGCTCTGCACAGAGGGACCTGGGAGTCCTGGTGGACAGCAGGATGACCACGAGTCAGCAATGTGCCCTTGTGGCCAAGAAGGCCAACGGTATGCTGGGGTGCATTCAGAAGAGTTTTGCCAGCAGGTCAAGGGAGGTGATCCTCCCCCTCTACTCTGCCCAGGTCAAGCCTCATCTGGAGTACTGTGTCGAGTTCTGGGCTCCCCAGTACCAGAGGGACATAGAACTACTGGAGCGAGTCCAGAGGAGGGCTATGAAGATGGTTAGAGGAATGGAGCACCTGTCATACAAAGACGGGCTGAAAGACCTGGGCCTGTTTTGTCTGGAAAAGAGAAGACTGATGGGATACCTCATCAATGTGTATAAATATCTGAGGGGAGGGTGTTGAGAGGATGGAGATGGTCTCTTTTCAGTTGTGCCCAGAAAGAGGACGAGAGGCAATGGGCACAAACTGAAGCACAGGAGGTTCTGGCTGAATATGAGGGGGCACTTCTTTGCTGTGGGGGTGACAGCACTGGCACAGGTTGCCCAGAGAAGTTGTGGAGTCTCCTTCTCTGGAGATATTCAATGTGCTAGATGCCATCCTGTGCAATGCTCTAGGTGATCTTGTTCGGCAGGGGGGTTGGACTAGATAATCTTCAGAGGTTCTTTCCGACCTCACCCACTCTGTGATTCTGTGATTCTGTGATATACATATACATACATACATATATATATACATAATCACTAGTAGCAGCAGTCAACAGTAGCAGCAGTCAATAATATCGTAGCAAATATATATATACAGTAATATTACAGGTTACTACAAATTTATCACTAGTAAAGTAGCAAATATTCTTATCTTTGTTTACTTATATATATATATTTAAATATTCAAAATATTACCACTACCTAGCACTATGAAACCAATACCAGAAATGGTGTGAAACAGATCACAAAAATGGTGTAATTAAGGAAAGCAACCTCAGAAATAGGTCAGTAAAGAAAACTGACCTCAGAAGACACTGACCCTAGAAGTGAGCCTAGGAGTGGAACCAAATAAATAATGAACCAAGTCTCACTGCAAGGATGATCTGCGTCACAGAGTTCACAGCCAGGTGTCCCCAGAGAAGGTTTGATTTCTGGAGTGAATCCTGTAGAGAAAGAAAAAGTCCATGCAGCATGGGACATGGAGAGAGAGGCTACGTTTTATATAGAGAACAAGTCATTCTTATGCCATGGAGGGCATAGGATACTACCTCTCAGAGAAGGCAATAGATGCTGTTAATTCCCTTTCTCACAAGACAACCAGTTCACGATGATGTTTCCTGATCTCATAGACAAAATTTTACCTTTCCTAGACTCTTTTCCTTTATTTCAGATAAAACAATCAATTAACAATGCTGGTTCCTACTTTCTCAGGATGTTTTCCCCCCTTTTCCAGAGTGTTTTCACCTTGTAAGACAGTAAGTTGCTCTTGCAAATCCCTGATTTGACCTTATTGATGGTATTTTCAGTTTGTCTCCAGTTCCTAGGTGCTCAGTTTGTGAGAAACGATCTGCAGCCAATAACACAGGCTAAGCTGAGGATCTCAGTGAAGCAGCATTTTCATTCGCCATTTCAGCGGCCAGTGTCCTGCAAGCCCAAATGTACAGCAGAAGTGTAGCTTACCCCTATATTCCCTATTGGCCGACGCTTCATTCCTCCCATTTCCTCATTGGCTGAGTATACAGGTTCACAGCCTACCCAATGCTTGTTACTATGCCCTGTATGACCAACCTTTAATTTCTCCTTTTTTTGTGAGTGTGTTTGGGGGGGGGGGGGGGGGGAGGATGAGGAAGGGAGAGCTGGAGGGGCCTATGATTTTGCATCTTCTTTTACTTGCTGATTCCACGACTGCTTGTCGTGTTTTTCTTAGCCATCCTCCTTCTTTCAGGGCAGTGGGACCTTCCACTGTCCCCCTGTCTGCTTAACATACCCCCTGCTGTTATGCCTGCACAATCACTATTGAATATGCAAGGTCAGTGAAATTTTCCACTGCAAAAACACAACTTTAATTTTTACAAGCTTCACTTCAAAGAAGCTATCTTGTTTCTCCAGGGTGCTTCTGGCTTACGGACCTGGTTCCCAGGCTGGCAGGTCTCAGGCTAGTAGGCATTTTCTTCTGTCAGTACTTCAGCAGGCATTTTCTGTAAGTATTTTTCTCATTACAGCGAGAAGACCTTTATGGCTGCTCCCATCAACCTCTACCCTCTGAAAAGATAGCACCACCTTCTTCAAAGTATCACAAATGTTAGTATCAGGATTTCTAGCAATTGATCTAAAAACAGTGAACATGGAAACAAAACAATCAATAAATAATTATACCAAATGTTTAATTGGTTTTGCTATACAGTGCTTGTCAGTATTTGATCATTAAAGATGGGACCAAGCCCAGAAAAGACAATAGCCTTTGCTGTTCTTAATTTCTGCCACTTTTAATGGTCAGCTCAGACCTCTGTTTTGCCAAAAAGTATGGCACACAGGGTAAGAAGGTCATATTTTACCAAGATGACTCTTCTCCCTCTCCATTTCACATCTTCTTTCATAACTTCACAGGATCAATCAATCTTCTTATATATAGTATGGAAGAAAATCAGGGTATTTTACCGACTGAGTACTCACAGAGAGTGATACCATTGCCAGTGTGCCCTGATTAACTGGATAAAATGCCAGGCTTCTCAAGTGGGAGACGTAAACTGCAAGGAAAATATGAAGGGATGCTTTTTGTCAAAGCTTGACATGATCCCAGTCCTACAATAGAAGTCTGCTAGCTTTGACTTTGTAAAACCTTATCATGGAAATGGCACAGTGTTTTAAGGTAGCTGTGTCATGGTAGGTGTCCAGGGAATGAGAAGAGGGTAAGACTAGAAGAATACATGTCTCTCCTTGTGTGCATATATGTCCACACTTGCGGTTTTACAACACTCTTGCTGTGACCTTTTAATACTCCACAAGAGAGTACCATCTCTTTTATATTTTGAATGTACTGACCTGTACGTACTATGCTACCAGACTAACGAATACTTGAAAAGGACTTCGGAGTTTGTGATTTTTTACACTTAGTTGCAGAATCCCTGAGTTTATAGTTTATTGTTTGTGACAGGCTGCACACAGTTTATTAAAAGAAAGGATATAGTGGTGGCTGAATTTCAGAAAAACAGAGGCATGTGGATATACCAATTATAAAGAGTCTCCCTTAAATCTGAATAACTATAGTAGTAAGAGTTTTCAGTTCAATAGCATTAAATCAATGCAATTAGAGAGAACAAACTAGATCAATGTAACATCTTAGTGAAGACATGCTCTTATTGTTTCATTGCTACAAATAAATAAATAAATAAATCATTCTGAAAGAACTATTCATTTAACCAATGATACAAGAAAAAATATATAATTGGAAAAAAAAAAAGTCTTTTTTTCATTATCTAAAAGGTTAGTAACAATTGGTAGCTCAAACATGTAAATATTCTCAGAACTTGTCATATGGTACAGCCAGTAATGCTACTTTTATTCAGACTCACTTGTCATGAGAATAAATATGGGAGAAAATATAGGATATTTTTTCAATTAATAATTGTGCACAGTTTCATCACCCTCCTTTTCCCTTCCTTTCTGTTAAAAGCATTTTGAAATGTCTCTATTCAAATGCAGATTCTGACTACTATACCAATATTAAATGCAGTCTTTTCATGAATAATTTGCAAAATATATTTAAAAAAATCTTTTTTGTGCTGGGAATGACGTGTTTTTGTTTTTTTTTTTTTTTAAAAAAAAAGAGTAGTTGTTAGGAAAAAAAAGGTATTCCTCATGCTTTAGATGTAGAAGACTCTGAAGACTTCTCATGGCAAATGGTTGTTCTTGCCTACCAGACATGAAACTTCTACTCAAAGGAATCACTCTCTATGGAAATGACCCTGCATACAGATTTCTTAAAGCTTTAGACACATAAGTGTAGGTAAAAGCATCTATTTTCCAACAAGATTTTGTGCAGAAGGCAGACTATTAGATAAAAATATCTTCTGAGCAGTATGCATGCATATGTTCACACCCTTTATTTCTATAGACAGCTAAAAATTTCTATTGCCATCTATGCTTTTTATAGACACAATAAAGGTTATCGTGGCCACCGTTTTTTCATGAGACCTGGAAATGTTGTGCCTACTCTTGCCTTTTGTATTTGTTGTGCACTTAGTTGGTCTTAGAGCAGTTCCAAGTTTAATTTGTTCAATAATTTAGTTTCACATAGTCCACACTACTACATTTAGGCTCATTGTAGCTGGTTTAAGTATCATCTTTGTTTTACAGGCAGTCTGAGCTTTTGGTGGGCACAAATCATTATAGTGGCTAAAACGAGGTCCCTCTTGTGAGGGATGATGAGATAATATAATAATACCATCAAGACAGAAGGGGTAGATAGAAACAGATATGTTTCATACAGTATAGAACTCCTGTCCACACTATAGGTAGAACTTTAAGTCTGTAGTGGCATAGATAAATAATTTTACCTTTCGCATTCCTTGGGTTCAAGCCTATATAATGTATGGAGTGAAGCCACCAATAAACTTGGAGAAGAAAAGACTAATGGAAGGAAAGCAATTGTTGTTCTTTGTTCTCAAACAATTGACTGTAAAGATAGAGACTTTTTTGGGGAAAAAGATGAGGACAAAGGAAGAAAAAAGAAGAGAGAGAATAAACAAAAGTTGTGGCAAAGGAAATTCCAATCAGATATAATAGAAAAATTAGGCATTAAATTAAGATAGCATAAAATTAAAAAAAAAAAAAAGCATAAAATTAAGATGGATAAGCACTGAAACAGGTTGGTCTGGAATTATGAGCATTCTCCAACATAGAAGATTTTCATAACTACATTGGACATATCCCTGAGCAATTTGATCTATCTTTGAAGTTTGCCCTGCTTCGGACTTTGTACTCCAGAGTTTCTGTACAGCTTCTACTACAATGCCATAGAAATTAATCCACCTCTGAAAGATAGTCTGTAGGACAAGATTACAACATCTACAACAGTAGATGTAGCACTCTGTTTCCCACTGCCTCTGAACACTATGACATACAGGACACACCACAGGCCAGTTTGCCATAGGATTTAAAGGCTTATAAGCCTTTATTATCACTGCTTGGTATCTGGCATCTGTTGTGACATGACAGAAAGAAGTCTTTTCATTCTGTATCTTTACTATAAAATTTTTGTGCAGCCAAACTTTTGTGCATCTTTTAAAGGAAGAGAAATTTAAAGAATGACATAATACTGCTGTTTAAGCAACTTATGATCCTGAATAAGCTTACAGCACATCTGAACATGGTTAGAAGGGTAGTTTGTGACATTCAGTACAGGATAAAAAAGATTATAAATTCTGTGCAAGAACAGTCATTATACTGGCTCAGTCCAAACACTATTTTAAAACTATTATTTAGCTTTTGGTGCCATGGTTTATATGTTTTATCGTTTTTGTTTTGGTTTGGTTTGTGTTTTTTTCCCTGCACTCTTTTGAGAGTCTTTTAAAAGAACTTTTGCTACAGAATCTGCTAGGTGTTTCAGAAATGCTTCACAAATACCATTGCATCTGCTGGATGTTTTTCGGTATGGTGATATTATGGAGTACTGTCGAGGGAGTGTAAAGATTAACAATATTCTGAGTTTTGCAGTTACAAATAAAATCTACAGGTTCAAGAATGCTGAGAATTTCATAGGAAGGATATCTTCATCTTTAAAGGAAAAAGATGGGGAACAACAATAAAACTTATCAGTCCACTGCACACAGTTTCAATGAATTATACTATCTCTACTGATCTAATAAAAACTGTCAAAATCTAGTAAAACAAAATCATCTAATTTGACTCTAAAAATTATAAACCATAAATAAGTATGGCTTGCAATACTCTACTGAATACAGTAAGCTTGTTATATATACTTGATTCATAGCTGTTGATGTTTTGGGAGTATCCTTACAGTCTTCTTCATTTTATTCTTATTGACCCCTGAAGATACTCATGTGAAAAGAAAAACATATTGTTTTAAGTTTACTCTCTTGTAAGAAGGATAAAAATTCCTAACTGACCTGAGCAAAATCCATGTAGCTACAAATCTTTGCTTTTCACTTCCTCTTTAGCTAGTCTGTGTAACTAAAGTGTTTTTTAACTTAGTGGATATGTGAATAGTTCACTTGTTTGATCAGACTAAATTAAATGAAAGATTGAACATCTGTAAACAGTAAAATCTGCAATTCAATTTTCAAATTAAAGTCACATAAATGTGTTTTTCATTTTTAGACATTTTTCTACAGAAAGGAAAAGAGATTTCCTTGTCATGTTTACGCATGTTTGTATTTGCACTGAAGGGTTAGTTTTACCTAGAAGTGAGTAGCCTGACCTCTCCTCACATTAAATTTAAATCACATGAGAAGGCACAGCTGGAATATTTTGAAAACACTGGTCTGATTTACAAGATACACATCTAACATTTGTTTTGAACTCATTCTTTCTGTGTCATGATGGTAATCGCTAAACAAACTGCAAGACTCATGCCTTGTGATAAATGTATTTTTAATATGTTTCAAATAGGTAATACATTTGTCTGTAATGCAAACAAACAAAAACATTGTCTCACAGTGAATCTCCAAACTCACATCATGACAGATACAGACTGGTTGCAGAGACAACGAGAGAAGATTTTGTAAATAGGAGAACCTGTCAAAAATAGAACTCAAATAAGAATAATTAAGGTTCAGCACTCTTCTTGTAGCCTGCACAAGATATGAAGCTATTTCATCCCTGCTGATAGCTAATCAATGGTTGTTCTTCATGGATCACAGTGATCCCATTGTTTCTCATGACTGCGGGTAGAGGTCTGTGTTTTGCAGCCAAAGCTTTCAGGCATGCTGATGTCAGGGAAAAGAGTCAGTATATTCCCATGTCATGGTTTCATGTTATTTCAGTTTTCATTTTCATAGGCTGTATTGAAACAGACTGGGCAATCAAAATTTTGATGGCTTGACTTTTAAAGTATGGTGGAGTCATACAACAGTTTATTGTATAATACATAATGCTGTAAACTTACAATGATTGCATTATGCTTAATACAATAATTCTGTCATACTGCTATAAAAACTATATGGTTGAATATTATGTGAAATGTAATAATTATGAGTGCTTATAGGGATCAGAGTTATAGAGCAGTTGGACATGCAAGTTGTCTGTAAAGTACTCATGCACTTGCAGCTGTTTATGTTCAAAAGGGTTCATAAGCATCTGCGTCTTTTTTTTTTTCCCTCAGCATTTCTCACATTCAGCATATTCATCTGTTACTACATTGCAAGAATTTATGGCTGTTTTGTGATTTATTAAGGATTTAAGATTCTTAATTTGTAGTTTGTTTGCTTCTTATGCCTGACACTATTAAGCTATTAACAAGCGTACCTTTATGCAGAATGACTTGACACTATTAATAACAGTATTAATAAAATAAACATAATTGCAAACAGTGGCAAACAAACAAACAAAACAAAACTGAGATTAATCAGAGATTAATACAGTCTGTTTCCTCTTAACTGGCTATACTGTAAAATATATTTTACATTTACTCTGAATGCTAAATTAATTAGTTAAGCTGATGGACATAAAAAATATTGTTTTTTCTGTTCTTGAGATTTTTATTTAAATCTTATACTGAACATATGGAAATAATGTTCTGTATTATTAAATAGTCACTGCACCAAGCTTGTCTGAATTCAGAAGTGATTGGACTGTGCACTTAGTCACATGGTCTAAACTTTTGGGTAGACCTGTGCGGTGCCAGGAGTTGGACTTGATGATCCTTATGGGTCCCTTCCAACTCGGGATATTCTATGATTCTATGATTCTATAATAGAGAAATGACATTTACTAAAGCTGGGAGAGTTTAATCACATCTACTTTGGGAAACATATAGGGCTGGAGATGGAAATCACTGCCCAACAGTAAAAAAAAACAGTATTTGAATTTAAGAGCACCAGGATGATTTAGCTGAACGGGATCTCTGACCTCAGTTTGCTTTACTCTTTTTTCTCATCTTAAGATGCATTATTCTTGCAAAGAAATCAATTCAGATCCACCCAAATCAAGCTTAAAAACTGAGCTGAAAATCTCCAAAATACAGCTGAATAAAAGATTTTCTTTAAATATAACAAAATGATTTCTCTCTGCTGCGTTACAAAAGAAAGTAATCCCATCAACCCCACCAATGTGAAAAGCATTGGTACAGAATCTGATTTAAACACTGAATCATACTCACATATCTTTCTAAATAGTGTGAATGAATTTCTTGACACTTCTGATGGAAAAAACAAAATTTTTTATATGATATTTGGGGGAAAGAGTTAGCATTTTACATGTATGTTTTCCTCTCTCACTGAAATGAAAGGTTTGTACTCATCAAATGTCTCATTTCATATCTAAATAATTTCTTTTTTTTTTTTTAAAAAAAAGCACTTTGTATTCAAGAAGTACTGTATTTTAAAGTTTCAGTGTTACAATTTCTTAAAATATGAAGTTGAAAAGAAACATTGTGATTTCCTTCCTTATTATTATTATTGTTGTTGTTGTTATTATTATTATTACATTTCAGTTCATCATAAATTGAGATCTTTGACTAAGAAGCTGACTGAGACATTCCAGTTCATTCCTGTATCCCACAGATATGGGATAAGAACTGGACATACCAATAACATAGCAGGTAGAAACTTTGCCATGCTGCACCAACCAGAATGCAAAAGCCTATTCTTCGCCATGGTGTGGTTTTCTGGTTTTAGACATATTTTTGAGGTCTGCTATTTTGTCTGATCTGCTATTAAGATCATCTGATCTTGCCTGTGAAGGTCTATTTCCTTCAATCAAATAAAAGAATAGTAATAATTTGTTACATATTCCTACATTTGAATAACATGAACCATACGTGCCTGCCAACGATACATGCCAGCTTTCATCTTACAAACTAGCTTCAGATTGCAATACTTAATACAACATTGCTGCATTTCGCTGCACAATCCTGTCATCTCTGACTCCGTGGCTTCCATTGCCAGATAGTTTGAAAAAAATACATATTGCAACAGAAATGTGAGGTGAATATTTTTGTTTATTGAATTGGACAAACATATAAACTGCTTAATGCTAGACCTTTTTCTGTGCACCTTCCAGGGCATGCAGCTTTCAAGTACTTTCAGGAGCACAGGAATCACTGATACGTGAAACCTAATAAAAATTCCAGCCACCAAGGCTTTCATGCCTTAGCTTTACTGACTTCATAGCTGGTTTCCTTGAGGTTAGTTCACTGTGAAAATAAAGTTCTAGCTACAACATTTGCAAGAGGAAAGCTTGAAGAGACAGCAAATCCTTCATTAGAAATTAGCTACTTTGAGATGCAGTTACTGAGAGTAGAGAGACAAGTAGTATGCTGTCAGGAAAGAGGGGTTTGCAATAGCACAATTAAATTGAGATAAAACAGGAATTAACTTCCACCAAGAAAAGAGCTTGTATCATTTCCTTCCATAAGATGTGGTATCTTTTGTAGTCCTACCACATGAATCATCCTTAATTCTCAACTAATTTTTACTTCCAACAAATATTTTATGTCAAGTCAAACAAAGAGTATGAAACCCTAAATATTAAAGTGTTTCTAAGAAGCACTCCATATTCCATTATATAAGTCTTCAAAATTCTTGCTTCAGTTTAATAGTCTAGCAAATCAGTAATAAAGTTTGCAAGCAAAAGGAGTTCTGTGGATATTAACATATTGACTAAAATTAAATATCATATGAAAAGTATTTGAATTGTACATCAATTATGACAGTTTGCAAATGTACTAGTACAGCATACTTGAGGAGAAATGTGAGTATTTTTGATATTTTATGGTTCTTTCCCATGGTCAGGTCTTGAGCTGATACAAGAGGTCTCATATGCTTCAAAAAAATATCTTCGTAGCTCACATGCTGTACAAATAAAATAGGTTGCTTGAGTAGACGAGAGGAAAGGTTTGATGTGTTGCCTTGGTAATCAGTGACTGGAGAAAGCTGACAAAACTGAAGCATTTCATTTTAACCACTCTCCTCTATTCTACCCATCCCTGGAAATGAACTAAATTTCATTGATGTTTTTTTTTACATGCAGGTTTTTTTAAATGCAGTATATTTGGCAATGATATTCAACTGACCATTATAGTCTTGATTCTGCCAAGATTTTCTTTTCTTTCATTCTTGCTGCCAGCTCCTGACACAATAACTGTTGCACACATTTATACCAGCTCCATCACTCCAACTGACTGTATCCCCACCTCCATAACATGAGAAAACAATATCAAAAACCTGAAGGAAAACATCAAAAATACCTGTCTTCTGTGTTTACCCTGCTGTAGGCAATTCTGTTCAGATTATCATAGAGAACAAGGGGAAACAAAGATATTCCATGTTGTCAAAGTCCTGCTGTTTGCTTATAAGTCAGTTTGTTTTAATGCTTAAATGCACATGCAGTTGTGCAAAAATTATTTTTTTAGGTTGAAAAATAATCAGTAACATGGGATTAAAATAAATACATATAAAATTCAAATAAGAAAAGGCTAATATTTACGTATCTGGACTAAAATACTTTATTTTATGGCCTCTTCGATCCTAACATACAGCAGGAAGTCTGTAACCATAGCAATCAGCTGTATTGATGGAGACCTCAGCTAGGCTAAGCAAAAAAGGAATTGCAGTGCAAGGAAAGATCTGATTAGTGCAGTTGTGCATGCTACTGACAACATGTGGATATTGGCTCCTGTTGAGTGGAGCTGGTCAAACAGTGAAAAATATTTCAGCAAATGTTAGGTAGAAAATAAAAATGACATTGACCATGTTTTCTTTTTGTGCAGAGCTTTCTGGTTCACTTGAATTTCTTGCTGAGGTGGAGCTTTTTATTTGCACAACAATTTACATTAAAAGAAAATGTATTATAAACATTTATACAGAAAATAACATGGCTAGATGAGGAGACAATTTGCTGATCATGTTTGGAAAAAGATCTTCAGCTCCTCCAAGGACACAGGTAGCTAAACATATTGAAGGTACAATCACATATTCAGCAGCTAGTTCAGGTATGACCTGGAAGTAACTTAAGACTGCGTCCTACTCTGAGATTGTGAAACATTAAACACAACTGAGCAAGGATACATACAGTTGTCAGATGCTATAATTCTGATCAGTGTGGAAAAAATAAAAAAATAAAAATAATAATAATAATAAACAAACCTCCAGCTGGCAGGCCAGAGAAAGAACAATTAAAGCAGTTTGGGATTCCGGAAGTGCATAGACTTTACGAATTTCATTTTTTATGCTCATTTTTGCTGTCCAGTATTAAAAACAAACAAACAAACAAACAAAACCGCTGTGTTGATTTTTGAGCTTAAAATTTCCCAACTGAAGTGAGATCTTCTGGCAAGTGCATCTTCCATGTCTGAGGTTCCTTTTTGTTGTTCTAGCTCATCTGTAATCTCCTGTCATTGTCAATTGATGGTGAGGATAAATTATACCAAGCAACATCCATCCTTCGTTCCAGAAGGTAAAGCATATAAACATCCCTCCCACACCTCCTCCCCCAAAAGAAAACTATTATTTTTCATGAGTAATTAATACTTTTACTGAGAATCCTAATTTTAGCATTATATTAGGTACGTTAAGTGTAATTATGTGTACATTACATTAGATAGGACTAAATGCAAAATGCTCCCAACTTAAAGTATAAATACATTTCAAAGGTCAGACACAAGGATACTGTGACTTAACATTGCAGTTTACAATAATCACTTAATAGTGATTATAGTATATCAGCTATTAACCAGTAGTAATGGAGAGGACTGGATGACAAAGTTTAAGAGTAAACAGCATCTAGAACAGGGACAGAACCTACAGTTATCTTTTCTTCCTCTTTTCAAGACATTTGAAATAAATAGTGACAGATGAAGAACCTCTTCTTGGCTTTCAGCAGAGAATTTCTTCAGGGGTTTTTAACTGAGCCTAGTAAAATGGAAGGAAGAAGCATGGAGAAAGCAAGACCCACTCAGACACCAACCTGTAACAAAACTGACATTACAGACTCTCAGCCATATCATATTCCTACAAATATTAAAACACAGAGCATGTACAACTTGACATGTATTGCAGAGCACAGCCCATAAGACAAACTGCATGCAACACACTGTGTTTTCATGTGTGCACGCATGTATATGAATGCACACACATACAAATAAACATGTATGTGTACACACATGCACATAAATATTATGCGCTTGTTTTTTAAATGCAGGCTAGAAGTCATAATTTCTATGCTACTGTTGAAAGCTTAGATGATCACATTAACATTTTAGCACAAATAAGATGGGTAGCATGACTGGAAATTCAAGAGTCACACCTCCTGAAACCTTAGGAAAATTTAATTTTAAAATTAACTTGCAAATTTATGTCATACTCCTGAGTTGCATATTCAGAGAAAGGCACATTCTTCTGACTGCATATTCCTTAGCCAAGCATAGTCACAAGGATGTGTTCTTGTGTCTGGAAAGAAGGAAAGAGAAGCTCCAGGATTGTAGCATTATATTTTTCTACAACTTGTGATAACAATATTAAGAACTGTACCAGGGACATGGCCTACTTTGTGAGGTATGAAGGCAAGAAGGGGCTCTCTAGATTCATTTGCTCTTATGAGATGGTCACTGAACAGAAAAGATTATTTTCCAGCATGTGGCGTAATGACCACATGGACACCAGGGTTCTTTCAGGATCAGTAACTGCTGCTACTTTATTGATGACATAACTTCATTATATATCGTGTTGTCCCATCATTTTGAGGACAGGCTCCCTTCATATACTATCTGCCCCACGGCAGTCCTTTTCCACTAACTATATCATTGGTCAACAACTTTGCCCGGCAACCCAAACACCCAGCAATTTCCATGCCTTAACGGCTGGAGAACAAGAAACTCGAGACAGCAAGGCGTCTCCTGAATCACCCTTCTTTGTTCCCTCTAAACTCTTTACATTCCTGATGGCCTCATCGTTAAGAGTCTGATGTTAGCACCAACCATGGGGCTTGTCGACCCCCATGGCCACACTCCCACACCAGCATCCTTCAAAAATTATTTTCTAAGTTCACTAAAGACTTGAACACCCTCGATCAATAATTAATTCACTCCAGACAAGTTTAGTTCACAGGGTGTTTTTTTTTTATTATGTTACTGAAAGAAGATACGTGTTAATTTTAGCGCCCATGACTTCCTATGAACTTTTAAAATATCATCCAAGAAAAAAAAAATCTGCCAGTTTATTTGATTAACTGTTGACTTTGCAACGGCAAAGCCATTCTTGGTTCAAATTCACCTACCTGTATTTCATTTCGTTTCATTTCATTTCATTTCATTTCATTTCATTTCACAGAATCACAGAATCATCTAGGTTGGAAGAGACCTCCAAGATCACCGAGTCCAACCTCTGACCTAACACTAACAAGTCCTTCACTAAACCATATCACTAAGCTCTACACCTAAACGTCTTTTAAAGACCTCCAGGGATGGTGACTCAACCGCTTCCGTGGGCAGCCTATTCCGATGCCTAACAACCCTTTCCGTAAAGAAGTCCTTCCTAACATCCAACCTAAACCTCCCCTGGTGCAACTTTAGCCCATTCCCCCTTGTCCTGTCACCAGGCATTTATTTACTTTTTTTTTTTTCCTATGGCTCAGGAAAGGACCAATCTATGTAGCTATTTCAGGATCTCAAAACTATGGGATCTACAATACTGAACAAATAACAAAGATAATCTACAATGAAAACCTTGACTCACTAAAAGCAATCTCAAAACTACTAACAAGAAATGTCTTACCTACTTTACAGCCATAGACTGAAAATTTAGTAGAGCTCACAGTTACTATCTAGTTTGAAATATTCATGACAGGTCACACATTTCTCTGAAATACTTCCTTCTGAAAGTAAAGTATATCCTCAAGAGAAATATTCTGCTTCAATTGCTGCTGACATGAAGCCCACCAAAATTCTTGTTAAGTGGCTCCTGTTGTTAACTGTGCTCACTGCTAAAAACTGCATTACCATTCCAGTCTTCATTTGTCAGACTTCATTATGGGTTTTATTTCATCTTTGGCTTTGCACAGTAGATTGGAGAGTCCTTTATTATCAAATTTCTTTTCCTGTGTAGGAGGCATGCCCTTTAACCTTCTTTTTGGTGAGATAAACAGCCTAAGACCCTTCATTATTTTAGAATACAGGCACATTGTACAGTACTTTAATCATGGCTCTTCTCTGAGCCCTCTTCAGTTTATTAAAATCCTTCTCGAATTATGAATAGAGCTGTGGGAAAATGATCCTTTTGTTCTCAGAAATTCCCGACACCTCTTTTTCGGCTCAGAATGCTAGCTGACTGGAGATCAGTTTAAAAATACCTCCATTGCCCTCTTCTCTCAAGTTAGGTGAGCTTCCAGTATATCACAAACATTTCAGTCAGTTCTGATTTTTTAACATAGAGTGTACAAAATTTCAATTACATGAGTGTCAAATATGGAATGCGTATGTCTGTACTCATACTTGGCATTCTTTCATTGCTGTGAAATATTTTTTTTTAAAAAAAAAAGGTAATGAGGTCTCATGTTGAGCTCTGTCAGGTTGTTCTGACTTGCAGAACTGTTCCTCCTAAGGAGCCAACATCTTGAGTCTTGTATGTCCTTGGGTCCTTCACTTACGAAGGAGAAAGAGGTTTTCTTAATGCTGAAAATTTGGACCCTCTCACCTGTCAAGCAACAGGACTTACCAGGAATGAGTGCATGGAATATGGGATATACATTAGTCTGCACATGCATGCAGACACGTGTTTATGCATACAAGTCCATAATGACATATCCACATTATGCCACCTTACCATGAAGAAAAAACTTTCAGACTTTAGTGATGGAAATTGATTTTCACATGGAAGAATTAAATATAAGCTAACAGGTAGTTTTGGTCTTCCCAGATTGTCAAATAAGTTATGCATTTAGTCAAGGACTAATATAATTCATTTTTTATTTAGTTTTACAAATATTTTCTGCCCTAAAGTATCATCGTAATGACAAGTACATCTAATTCATAAGTATGCGATGTAGGTTTTATCTATATACTAAATGTATTCTTGATTTCTAGATATGAAGAATAGATAACAGCAAAAATGAACACAAATGGATTTCCCACTTGATTCCCCCAGGGTAGATAGAAAGAAAAAGAAACTGAGAATTTTACTTGAAGAAAAGAGGTATTTTGCAATTGTTTGCTTACCCTTCACCAGAACATCTTTCAGCTTTTCAACAGCTATAAGACAAAATGTTATGAAGCAGAGTTCCAGGCATATTTCTCTTTGGTGTGTATTTTCTGCCTTTTATGAATCCCAGTGTAGGTACCTATTTCCCTGTTCAGTGTACCAGGATCTTGTAAATATAAATCAGCTTTTTTTATTCTTCTTCATGAGCTGGGCTGCTAAATCAGAAATGTTGCATTGCTGAGCATCGCAGTTGCTATGCTCCCTTGTTGAAAATCTGCCTGTACAAAGCCAATGTATTAGATCCGAGCGGTAAGAAAGACAGTAAAAGCAAAGCAAATTCTATGATCATGAAATTAAAAGTAATAAATAATTGTCTTACATTGTCTTACAAAAAATGTCTTACAGCATGCATAGTACTTGTATTTCCCATGGGATTTCTTTGTCTAGGGCATTCCAAACATCTGCAAGTTTTAAGGACTAATCTAGAAACAGCTTGTGCTGCTTAACACCCTTATTCTTTGCCTTCCACACAAGAGCACTTGTTTACCTTAAAATCTTTGCACACAGTGTATTCCTTCTTATGACACATATTTTTAAAATGGCTTCAGCAAATTGAGTCATTTAATTTACCTCGTGGGCTCCTACCTACCCATGCAAATGTCTCAGCTCTGTCATGCATTTCTTCAGCTAATCACCCCGATTACAGACCCAGTACATGTATACCTCTGGTAAAGCTGTGAGAGCTTGGAAAAATCTTTCTGCTAAGCAACTTGTTGCTAAAAAAGAAATGGTTACAAATTTTGAGCGCACCCCTAATCAAAAAAAAAAAAAAAAAAGTAACTTAAAAGAAAAAAAAAACACAACAGAAAACAACCAAATATTTATTTAACAAATAATCTTCAATCAAGTCAAAAAACATCCAAAAATACCATTTTTTTCTCATCATTAATGCAAATGTTTGAACGCATCAGTGTTAAGAAAGGTTTTGTGACAGTTGTAATGAGACAATTTGAAAGAAGTAGACATTATCCACCTTAAAATACTCAAAGGACATCATTTTATGTGTATAATACACTTCTGATTAGCCATTTCATATTACCGTCAGGGCTCAAAAATGTATCAAATCATTCTCATAAACAATCAGAATACAAGGCAGGAGAAAAACAGTTATGGAAATGCTATGACCTGTCTTGTGTGAATGAATTTTATAATTATGAAATGGTCATAGCCACCTACTCAGGAACAAAAGGAGATCTTTTTTTATATTTCTTTTCACATGCACAGCCACATGTACACTCCTTCCACCTATCCCCAGACAAAGAAGGAAATCTATAAGTAATATTGAGATAAATGTTAGAATTAGAGTGTCAGAATGTTCCACTGAACATTCAGTTTTCCTTGTTCATATATATATATGTACATTACAAGTGTAAGAAAACTGCACTGATGTAATTCCTGTACACGTTAATTCATATATTTTCATTTAAGCTCATCTCCCAATATTCCCACAAACTACTTTTCTGTCTTTTTTCTCCACTCTCCTTCTCCACTTCTTCCAAGTAAGATCCCTTCCATCATATTTGCCTGACGTTGGTCAGAAAGACTTTTACGCAGAAATGTTAGTAAAAATGTGGGTTGCGTCTTTTGTATGATGCTCTTATGCTGTTACACTTGGTACTAGCTATAAGTTCCAAAGAATGCAACAGAACAAAGAGAAAAATCCATTAATCTACACAAACTTTGGTAATTCCTAACTTCTCCTACTCTAAATTTATTATTCAATATTTCTTCCAGAAAATGTGTCATTTGCTAATCATCTTTTCCAGAAATCTAGTAATTCATGATATACTTTCAAATTTTAGAAAAAAATGTAGTCTTGGTTAAAATTTTGGATTTTTGTACACATTTTTGTTTCTTGTTTATACTGTCACCATTTGTTTAGCTAGTAACTTAGGCACTTTGTTGAATGCCTTGTGACAAATAGTAGTGAAGTTAATTAACCTGTTTTACAAAGAAATACATGATAAAAATATGTCATTGTTTTCTTTGTACTATTCTCTCTACCTTTATTATGCATGAAAAATTTCCCAATAATTTTACCATGATTATTATAGTAACAGAGTCAACACTTACTTATAACATGATGTAATACTATATCAATGTTATAAAATATCAAATAATAGAAGTGAATAATAACAAATCACTTGAAAGAGCTCTGTTCAAAAAAATGATAGAGTTTTGAGGTCAATTTGTGTATGTCAAATTTTAATACCACTTACCTGTAGTTTAGGAAAAATATCTGTACATGCCTTTAAGAAAAACAAAATACTAAATGTCTGCAATTTCCTTTTGGAAGTGCAAAGCTTTCTATTGTTGTTTAGTGAACTTTGTGCCTCCAAGTGTATGTTTTATATAGCCTCTGCCTTGGAACTCCCTTGTTTTAATCCCCTAAAACTGTCAAGTGTGACTCCACCTGCTTTATTGTTCCCATAAATTCATATGAAACTAGTAGCTAAATCCAATTTGTGTCATTCTGTCTCTCTTTGTAGCCTATTCTAAATCTCCCAGCATGTTTCACAAAAGTAGAATCCTATTAACACCAAATAACCACCACTGTATTTTATTCTGTGGTTATTACCTTCCTGCTACTGTCACAGCTCCTAAAGAATCTTGTCTCTCCATGAATCTCTGATGACTAAAGCCTACAAACTCATTACCAGTTTTCTGTTCTTTTTCTTTTTCACCTGATATACCTTTTTTTCTATACTTATTTTTTTGTTAATGAACTTAGGTGTTATAAGCTTAGGCTCGACACTTTGTCAAGAAATTTGCCAACCTGGAAATTGCTATTAGTTAACATTAAAAAATTATGAGATGGGCTTTGTTGACAAAACTTACATTCCTATCGTTAGCTTTACTGAAGTTCTTCACTTTCAAAGTATGGCATAGGTACGGTTTTAATATAAGCATGCTAACTTCTTTTTCTTTATTGTTTTCTTAGCAAGCAAGTGAATTAAAATATTAAAAATCAGAAGAAATTGAGAATTTCAATGGAAGTCCTAAAATCCATGTCAGAACCCATGAAGTTTGTCATGATCATGGTAACATATTTAAAGTATTGAAATATCATCAGGCAAGTATAATTTAGTACATAGCTCTTTTACTTAAAATATGTATATGTTAATTTAAAAAACAAAAACAAACAAACAAAGCACCTTCCGATTAAGGTTTTAGTGTAAAATTGCATGACCTCTCATACTGGAAAGCTATAAATGTAATGGAACCTGATGTTGATCTGGTATACTTAATTAGTTCTGTAATGTATGCTAGACAGAGAGAGACAAAGGGAGACATAGCTTAAATATGCTTATCTTCCAAAAGCTCCAAAACAGAAACAGAGATTTTGATTTCATATTTTTATTTTTAAATCTGCATTTTAATGGCTACAGCATGATGTACAAATGCCATGGCTCCTCAAGCACATCTCTGTTTTCTGTTTACTCCTCCTTCTCTAGTCACGCCTCAGTAATATGTTAGAATAGAATAGAGATTCTTTTTGCAATTAAGATTCCAAATCCTGCGATGCTAAAAATGCCAAAAAGTTCTTTTTAAATAAGATGCATGGTAATACTTCCAGGAAGTAAGAACACAGTTTGTACATAAAAAGATCTCATATACTCAGAAGTGCTTAAGAGAAGAACTTGGGAGCTGCCAGAAATAATCACCTTCACATGAACTGTTAGTAAATCCTGTGACTAAAGAGTTTGCCTATGCAATATATCATGGGTAAAGAAGATCTCTTCTCACCCACATTCCAAATAAAGCATTGTGATTTATTAAATATAGTGCTGTGCCAAACACTAGCATGTGGTTTCTGGAAAGCTGGGAATAAAAAAAGTGAGCTCATATCTACTGGCAATGCTGTGCCCTAAGAAGGCTGAGATGATTCCCTGACATGTGAAAGGGGAAAATCAAGTAGGAGTAGCAATGGGAACGTGCCCCTTTTAGGCTTTTTAATTAAATTATATGAGAGGAATGTTTCCTGCTACTCTAAATATGTCTCAGAAATTCTATAAAATTGCAAGATGGGTTAAAGCATGATGTTTTAAAAATATAATAATAATAATTGAAAAAGAAAACATTAAAAAGAAACTAGGAACTGGAAATGAAATTAAATCTGAGGATTTTCTGTTGGTCTCAGGGAATGGTGATCCATGAAGACAGTTTTAGATCACAGACTATACCCCATCCATCTGAAGTAGAAGCAGAAGAATAAGAACCCTTATTCTTTCTTTGCAAATGTCTGGCAAAACAAATACACTTCAAAGCACACCTTGAAGTACATATCATAACCACATTAGGGTCAGAAAAAGGCAGTCATTCTAGAATCCTTTCAAGGAATGCCTAGCAGCTTTGTTTCCTGGCAAAAAGTATATTTCCCAGTATGTGCTGTTGGGAAAGTCCACATTAAACTTTTATTAATATATGCATACATATATATTTAGGTACATATGTATGTATACAATTTCATATTTGCTAGAAGCATAGTTTAAAACAAAATAAAGGAAATATTTAAATGATCTACATTTGCCAATCATCCATCCTTTTTGCAGCTACATCTCTGCCAGATTCATAGGTTTTTGTTTGTTTGTTTCATTATTATTTTATTCTTTCATTTTTATTCGTATACTTTCATGAACTTTAATCACTAGGAAAGCAAACCCAGAAGCTTCAAATCTTCTCAGATGTATTACGGTCTGCAGCTCTGGGCAGTCTCTTTATATTATAATCTTTCACAGTTATATCCAGAGATAGACTTTACTTTGGTTTCATTCTAGTCTTTGTTGTTATCCTCTCTTGAAATTTCTTACATTTCAGTGTGTTGGAAAGCAGGCCTTTTCTTTTCAGATTGAGATAATGCGATTTCAGAAATCTGCTTCTTTCCTTCACATCAAAGAAATCTCCATTTCATTCAGCATATTTTGTACTAAACAATTCCTGCTTCTTTTTGTTGGAATCCTTATTTGTTAAAAGGGATATTAATTGTACATTAAGTAGATCTTCAGTCCTTCCTGTAACCTGACATTTCACAATTAATTTGCTGGCCTATAGAATTACCAATTCTCTCACCATTCCTTCTTTTCTCCTACCCATCTTCCTATGTCTGGAGATTAATTCAAAACAAATAGCTTTATGGAACAGTTCTTTTGTAAAGATATTAAAATGCTTTGACACCCACAATATATATTTAAAATAATGTTAGGAATAATGGGGGACTGTAAAGTGTATGTTTGTTTTATACTCAATATTTTTGTTTTTTTAAGACTATGCTAAAACCACTGGTTTGGGGAACTTACTGAACTACACAGAATTAACAGATAATGATCCTGTTTAGGAGTATTTGAAGTAATAAACATTTTCACTGGTAATGAATGGGTAATGCTGGGTGAAAATGCAGACCTTCAAAAAATGCAGACATGTAAGACTTCCTTACATGAGCTAGTGTCAAGAGTGTTTAAAATACCTAAAATACCTAATCATTTTAATAAGTTCACAGGAGAAGATGTATATTGGAACAGCACAGAAGTGATGCATTTAGTGTAATTCTTACAATTTACTGTAGAAAAAGCAGATAAACACAGTGATGTTCTGGCCCATGATTCTTCTGGGAATAATAGCAATACACTCAAAAAGTGTATCAAAACCAACCAAAGTGGCGAACCCCCCCTGTGACACTTCAGGTCTCAGTTTCAGTTTCAGTTTTGACAGTCACTTTTTAGATATCCACTGTGTACTACAATATTAGTAATAGGTGAGCCTCAGAAGTCTGCAATTTCAGTTTTGAATTAGAAAAATTAATTGTCATAATGGTGGAAGACAATTTCATATTCACAATTACTCATTTTTACTCTTTCCCATTTAATATCTGTCTTCTAGCTACCCATTAATCCTATTGTCCTGTATTCCCTTAGTCTGAGCTTTCTTGTTTAAGTACTTAAAATGCCTGTCTGGTTTTCTTTAGCAGTGCTCCTTCAAAATATATAGGATGAGATTTCTTGGAGTGCTTAGTCTGCCTTAAAGCCTACACTAAAGAACTAGAGATTTAGGCCTTGTGATGTTTTTTCCCAAAGAATTATAAGCAACTATCTATGGTCAAATTGGCCTAAAATTTTCTGTCACTCTCACTTTGGGGAACACTTTAAAATGGTTGAACACACAGAACCACTGCCCTGATAAGTACCAAACTGGATATCCCTATGGCAAGAGAAGAAGTATATATATTTGCATGCATATTAAAGCATTTTACAGTTCACACTAGTGATTAAAACTGGGATTTGATAAGGTCATTGAGACCAAAGTTTTATCTTCTGATCTATTCCACATGAAAATCACAAGGTATTTATATAACATAAGAATTAGATATGTCACTTAAGAAACTTTGTTCAAAATGAAATGGAAGTAACCAGAAAAAAAAAAAAAAAAAGAAAAAAAAAAAGGATTACTTAGTTACTTACTGACCTATCCTCCTTCCTTATCTGCATGGGTTAACATCACACCATGTGAATAATTACTGTCATCTTTTTGAAATACTCTTAAGATCAATTCTTGGCACCAAGGTAAGGGACAGCAGCAGAGATTCAGTAAGATACTTGCACAGATTCACTCCAGAGAAGGAGACCTATAGAATCAAACCCTAAATTAAAAGGACCTGGATATTCTATTTAAATGAGTAGTCCTACATTATATAGCTGGTCTCCAAAGAGTTTTACAGCACAGGCCCTGGGCATACTTGAGACCATGCTAGTGATAGCTAATTGAACTCTAACACTGTCCTCTGCAGGTTCATGGTAGACAGCTTAGAGTGACAGTCAGCTGTTTCTCATGAGCAATGGCATTTGCTTCCTCCTGTTAGGTATCTCTTTTCTTTCCCCTTTACTTTTTTACAATGTTGAAGATCTTATCCTTGCACATGGGAGGAGTTGTTTTAATTTTTAAAAGGTTATTTAATTGCTAAAAGCTCACCTCTTACAGAAAATTATTTTCTCCTTCAACTGGTTTGTTCTTTTTATGAATGACTTCTTTGCCTTCCTGTTTTCTTATGTCTGTGACATTTAGTCACTAAGACATAACAGTACACTTCCCTGAGTACTTTGAGACAAGGGTGATAGCCTTTTAAGTGACACTATTGTTACATTAATATTCAGAGTACTATACAGTCAGAGTACTATTACAGACACATATAAAACATGTAAGTGCCAAAAACACAAATCAAGTGACATTAGTGGAGAAATCTTCAGTTTATTAAATAAAATTGTTTTGAAAACTGCTGTTAATGCTGGGGACAGCAGTTACGGATAAAGCAAGCTTTTCCTTCTTTTGTTTTTATTGATTAATTAGTCGATGTGTGTGCAGCAGCATGAACATAACCTGACATGTAAGTGCTAAATGGCATTTTTCCTACTGTGTTAAGCAGTCACTTTAAAAAGTATGTTTCATTGATCAGATTCTTTCTCGGAGGCAGAACCAATGATAAACTTTACTGGTGGGGTTATGAAGTCGGAATACTGTTGAGACATGGGCTGAGGTTTGCATTATCTATTCTGTGTTTACGAAGCCAAAGACAAAATACCACTGAAGAACCATTCCCACGCTGTATTGTTCTCTTCTGTACTGCTTATGTTAGGTTCATTTCCTTTCAGCAGTTAGATGCATACAGCACAATATTTCCCTGAACATCTCTTTATCTTTTATGTTTTCAGTTTACAAGAAACAGACATCAGATGTTGCATTGTTAGCTTCTTTTCAGAAGAAGAGTTTAAAAAATAAGTCTGTAGCAATACAAGCTATAAGGGTGTCCAAAAATCCAAGGCTATAAAGATGGCAAAGCTGGAGTTGAGCATAGGTTTTTTAGCTAGTCCTTCTACCAGAAATTTTCTTGAAATGACTGAAAAGTCATTTGTATAAAAATGGCAATTTTAAAGTTTACAACTTTAAAATTTTAAATGTAAAACTTTATTTCTAAAATTTTCATTTGAAAACAAGTTTAAAGATAATGTCATTTCCTTTGAGGAGAGAAATTACAACTGTTCTGTATCTCAGCAGAACTACCCCACAGCATGCAATGTTTTTCTCTTATCTCAAGAACACAGGCCTTTCCAGAAAATGTCTTTTTTAGCTGGAATGGTACAAAACTTGTGAGAGCACTTGCTAGGAGACTCGGGCAAATACAAAAAAACAGCTTGGTGTTGACCATGTACTTGTTGTCTGTCAGGTGTCCTCTGCTCTCAAGTCCGTGTTTGAGTTTTCCAGGGAACTACTTAGCTCATTCCCAAATGGAGTCCGGACTATGTCTTGACCATGCATGGTCAGGAACTAAGGTCTCAAAGAGGAATAAAGGGACAACAAGTAGAAACACGTAAAATCAAAAAAAAAATCAAATAATTATAATAATAATAAATCACATATGCATAACATAACACATATGGTAACATAAAAGGGAAGAGAGCTATATAAATGCAGGATAAGGACTTTAGTGTCCTTTCCATATGCATGTCTTATGGACAATGCATAGCTGTAAGAATTCACTTTCTTATACTCAGAAGATCATGCAATTGATGTAATTGTTCTTGTTTAAAAATTGTTCTTGTCTATGATCTTGTTTAAGGAGAAAATAATTTAAAAACCCACCTCTCACTGCCTTCTCTGCATCACACATTCATTCTACCATGTGAGCCTCGTGTTTTAATGCCACAAGGCTCAGAAACACTCTATGTGCCCCAGTTCATGTTTTCCACTCATTGTCAAGAATGCCTTGGCCTCATGATTCTGACTACAAGGAAAGTGGATTGTCCGCCTTAGAGAAATGCAGGTGTAAAATAAAGACAAAAGCTCAGATTTTTCAAACTTGTCATTTTAATGACTCAAAGGCATCAGGACAACCTATATGTCAGCCCAGAGAGTACCATGCAAATAGGGAGGTAGTAAAAATGTGTGCAAATACGTGTGACTTATGTTCTTCTTTCTACTCTTTGTTCTGATACCCTCCATTGTACAGGTATACACGTATTTCATCCTTAAAGCAGGTTTAGTTTTCTTCATAAGGCTGCAAGTATGCATTTAAGACTCCTCTAGCTACTTTGACAAAATGACTGGACACAAAGGCAACAACAACAACAAAAGGTTCGTTATGTCACGTAAATAGGATTTCAACTATAGTGTTTAAAGGAAAAGGGAGAAGGAAAGCCATTTAATTTCTCCATTTTAGAAGGAATTTGGTATAAAGTGTTCTGCATATCAAGAGAGATGAGAATGTCTCTTGATATGAGAATGATATGAGAATCTCATATAAGAATCTCCTTCTCATATAAGATATGAGAAAGATCATTTTGTACTGAATATCATTCAAATCTTCCCTTCCTGCCTGTGTTATAAGTAAGAGTGTATATTTTTTTCCCTGTTTTCATTTTTCCCTTCTTCAACTGTCAAATCAAATAAGTGGTGTATTTTCCACTAAACAAAGCAGAGAATTTCTGCCTAGAAAATGGTTCAGTGAAAACTCTAAATGTTTGTGGAAACATTTGTTTCATTTGTTTCTGTGCATATTTTATTAAAAAAAAAAAAAAAGGCACACCTTCTTGTGGGCATCTATATTGAGAAAATGAGTTACTAGTATTTCTGGCTGCTACACAGGTGATGCTATGCTACTTCTTCCCTCTTTCTCACCTTTCCTTTTTGAGTGTATTTTCTCAAACTTCATGTAATCTCTTATTTCATTGCAGTATGGTTCACTCAAATAAAACAGTAATCAGTCGGTTACAAAGCAACACACAGCTGCCTGCCAGAAGTTATGACCTAAAATATTTAATTAAACAGCATGTCTGTTTTTCAGATCTTTGTTGGCGTTGTTCCAGATCCAGATCCTGCATTTTCTGTAGTCACTCTGAAGCACTGCTTTCAGCCTTTGACTCTCTGTCAAAAACTACTAAAAGCCAGAAGAAACAGCCTTACTGTTTTGTGATTGCACAAGAGCATTTACTCAATGACTTTAACCTACATGTGGATAAATGTTTTAGATTACTATTCAAAATCCCTTATCTACCACTCTTTCCCTAAATCAATGGGAAACTGGTATGAAATATTTGTATATGATTATTCTTACCTATCAGATAAAGTGAAAAATAAATAGGCTGTACCGTCAAATCATCACATTACAAAATTTTAAACCCCAGAGTAATGCATTAAAATGTGATATAGCTGATAACTCCACTATTCTTTTAGTGCCTTACCACCACAGACAGTAGTTCTCTTGAAACCATCATTAGCATTCTGTAAACATTCTGGAAAGTTATGATATACAACTGGAGTTAGTGTGGTATCAGGATAAATTTTTCACTTTCAGTCTGAACAGACTTAATTCCTAGGATTTAATTGCTGAATACTTGGAAGCTTCTTGAATATTATTTTTTTTTTCCATAACAATTAAAACCACAAACTAGACAAAAAAAAAAAAAGATACCAGTGGGAATAGACATAATTCTCCTTTAAAAATATGTATACCCACTTGCATATATTCAGTTTATATATTTGGGATTCCTGTTTTATTTGGCTACCCATAGCAGGGGTACCATAGCTACTGTAAATGATGAATTGCATGTGTCCATAAATATGTTTATTGTAGCTTTTGATGCAGTGGCCATAAGATATTGGGAAGGCTCTGACTTCACTGTATTTGACTTTGTAACAGCATGATTGATGATATTTGCTGTTTCTTCATCAACTGGATCAGTTCTGAATGCCTGAAGGACCTATACCTGTAGGTCGCTTGGGAAAAGAGAAAGACAGGAAGTGATGGTTAGATGATTTTGCCATCCTACTCTGAACTGCAATTTGTCCAAGTCAGTCTTTCTACGTCCTTACTTCATCCTTGATGTCTTCCATCCTCAAGACCTTTCATTTCCTCTTCATTCATCAGTTATTGCCCAGACCTTTTTAGTGGTGTATACTGGTTCCAGAAATGTCCATGACATGTGGAGAACTCGTTTAGGAGGGCATACATAAACAATCCAATCTCAGCCCATTTACTTTGAAAAAGTCTCATACGTCTTCCAAAGAAAAGTGAATGTCAGGTACAGCTTTTACTTTGCAAGTAAGTTAGAGCTAAGAAATACAGAGATATTAAAACCACATATGTAAAGTTAAAATGAAAATCCAGATTATTATAGTATAGGGAGAAGCTAAAAGCCCATTCTGAAGAGACCATTCTGATTTCATTTCAAGCAGTTTGCTTGCCCATAAATAAGAATAGCCAGGTCAGGCTATAGGGATTTTTTCCTAAAGGAGGACTGTGAATGTTAAAAGGAAAATATGATATTGAAGCAATAAATCAAGGAGAGACCTCCAAAAAAATTTATTCTGCCACTATCATCAATGTCAGAAGACATCAGAATCCTGATGGAAAAAGGAAGGCATCACTGAATGGAATAATTTGAGAAAATGAAGCCTAATGCCAAGGGAAATTAAAGACTTTTCCAAGAATGTGACCCTCACAGTCATGAGGCTTCAGCTATTCAGATAGAAACCTGAAGTTCAGGTAATACTCAAAGTACTTTAACCCAACTGTATCAGATTTTCAGTACTGTGATCATTGAACTGCCCGAATCCAATTAGCTTTGGTTTTGTAATCACATTCAATACTTACTATAGAAAAACAAAACAAAAACAAACAAACAAAAACAAAAATATTAGTTCATAAGCTTTAGTGAATGTGAGCTTAGTTACTAAAGAAGGGGAAATTCAGGAAAGATTATTACTGAAGTTTTTTATCATTCAAATGTAGCATTCATACTCACCAAGTTCAAATCAAAACTAGGGGGGAGGGGGAGTCAAGGGTAATCTATCTAAAAACGGGGCTTCTATATAATGTAAGGAAAGATTGATTAGAGTTGCTTGGAAATGTTTGACTTTTTTTTTTTCCAGAAAATACCAGTCTGTCTGAAAGCTGTGAGGAAGAGACTGTTTTATAAGTCTTCTCCAAGAAAGAAATAGATGAATTTTTAAAGATGTCCACTGGGTCCTGCACTTGGGGCCTAACAACCCCATGGAACACTACCAGCTGGGGGAAGAGTGGCTGGAAAGCTGCCTGGAAGAAAGGGACCTGAGGATATTGGTTGATAGTCAGCTGAATATGAGCCCAGCAGTGGGCTCATGTGGCCAAGAAGGCCAACAGCATCCTAGCTTGTATCAGAAATAATGTGGCCAGCAGGACTAGAGAAGTGATTGTCTGTCTGTACTCAGCTCTTGGTGAGACCACACCTCAAATACAGTTTTGGGCCCCTCACTACAAGAAAGACATTGAGGTGCTAGAGTGTGTCCAAAGAAAGGCAACGAAGCTGGTGAAGGGTCTAGAGAACAAGTCTTATAGGGAGCGGCTGAGGGAATTAGGATTGTTTAGCTGGGACAAAAGAAGTCTCAGGGGAAACCTTATTATGCTCTACAATTGCCTTAAAGGAGGCTGTAGCGAGGTGGGGCTCAGGCTCTTCTCCCAAGCACCAAGTGATAAGATGAGGGGAAATCGGCTCAAGTTGCTCCAAAGGAGGTTTAGGTTGGATATTAGGTGAAATTTCTTTACTGAAAAGGTTGTGAGGCATTGTAATAGGCTGCCTGGGGAAGTGTTTTGAGTCACCATCCCTGGAGGTTTTCAAGGAATGTGTAGATTTTAAAATTAGTAGCATGGTTTAGTGGTGGACTTTAGTACTAGGTTAAAGGTTGGACTAGATGATCTTAGAGTCTTTTCCAACCTGAATGACTCTATGACTCTATGATTCTACATAGAAAAACAAAAGCCCAAAGATTTATGAACCACTTAAGTACAACGATAAATATATTTTGTTGGGAATTCTTAATTTACCTTTAGACTCTTCTGTAGAAAAATGTTCACGAGAAGAAAAAAGAAAATGGAAAAAAGAAAACATTTGATTTTGTGCCAAATTATAAGGCCTTAGAGAGGAGAAATTCTGAGATTTGACCAGACCTGATTGCAAAGCTCAAATTAAAAGTTTCACTGGAAGAAGTTAGATCCTTGGACATCCAGATGAATTCATCTACTGTCTCTGTTTGATGTGTATCATCCATACATGTCCAGATATGTATCTGTTTGGCCTTGCAGTCAATTTGACATTGCCTTACATCATCAGCTATTTTACCACCTACTATTTTACCACTTACTTATATTCATCCTCACAAAACACCTATATCCTTACATTCTTTCTGCTTCTACACTGGGAAGAAACACAGAACTCTGAAGAATTTGGCTCATAGCTGCAAATGAAAGCAGAAGCAGAAGCAAAACAAGCCCTGTACAAATCTGCATAAACAACAGGAAGAACAGTTTCCATGAGCCACAGTGAACCAGGTCACACTAATGGCAATTAATACCCAACCTGAATAATTTTATCTGATCTTCAAGTGGTTTGTGTTTCTTCTGCTGTTTCCTCCGGTGTGACAGCCTCCAGAAACTCTTAGCACAAGAAGAATGATTGCTAAATGCTGGATCAGTATCACACAATGTACTGTTTCACAAGGTTAGATGAAAACAGAATTAGACCAAGTACATTTCCCCAGCACTCTGTAAGTTTTTGAGACTTAGAATTTATGGAATGACTGCCTTGAAACTCAATTTGGATTATGTGAAAATACAAGTGTGGTCAGTGAAGAACTTTGTCCTCAGTGAATAACCAAGGAGATTTTTTCAATGACTAAAATCTTTCTTCAAACATTAACAATTAAAGATATATTTTTGGATTTCACATCAAATCTTTGCTGAAGTGGGAAGATATCTCAACTTTGTCACTGCCTTTTGATTCACCTTTCTTATTACCCAACTGATCCTTTGTGTTGTTTTGATCTTATCTTGGTGATGAATTTTCTTATTATATCACACTGAGGATATGGTAGAGAATTAGTGTCAGCTTACCATTTAACCTCTTCCTGTCACTTACTCTTATTGCCATTTCTTTCCAGATTGGTATTTATCACCGTGGTATTTCATTTTGACTTCTCAACTTAAAATACATATGTATAATCAAACACTAAATATTATTTTCTTGAAATAAAGATATTTCCAGCATAACCTCTATGACAGGCTGTGAGTGTGTGTCAATTGCTGAACTGTATTTTGTAGCTAGAAATTGTCAGGAATTATTTTACAAAGGATTCTTTTTTTCAACATAAAATGTCATTTTGTTGGAATTTAAACTTTTCACAGTTCCTGTTTGAGTGCAAATTAACTGAGGTATTTTCACAACTACAGTCAGGAAAAGAACTGGAGTGGAAGTTTGAATTGGCAACAGGTAAAGCACACTGCAGAACTGTGGGAAGTCAAGTTTCAAGTCTTTTCTTCAATGAATATTCAGTTATGCAATATTCAGTCATAAGCAGAATTTTCTTATTCAGCAGTGAAGCATGATAAAGGGCAGCTGGTGGTCCCAAACAAGTATCATCATATTTTCACAAAGGTTTCTGCAATAGGGCAATCTGCATGAATCAGACCTGAAGTACCTACATTTCTTCAATCTTCATGGTGTCTATATTTGTTGCATATTTGGAATGAACCTGGCAGTAAAAGAGCTCTCAAAAAGCAAATGTCATACTTTAGGGAAGACTGTATGTTTCCAGATTTTATGCTATTTACTATGACGGTTCTTTGGGAGAAGAAGCATTGTTTTCCATCTTTAAGTAAACCCAAGTATCAGGGTAATAATCTACAGGCAGGATATGCCAAATAATAATCTAGAAAACTGTTCAACTTTTGCAGAACATTTCATAGATATCTGTAGACACAGAACCAAGTCCTTCATACTGGTAGTCCTTCATACCAATCTAGTATGACCAACCAAGTCCTTCATACTCAACCTAATTATAGACAATTTAATTTCTCATAGAGAAAATATTTAATGTCTCATAGAGACAACAGTTTCTCATTCAGGTGCTAAATCACCTAATTTACTTACACTTGAGGGTTGGAAAAACAGTACAAGAGAAGCAAAGTCCCTTGTGCCTCACTGATGTTGACTTGCATTGAAATTCGTGGCCGGTTCATCTGGTATGAATCAGTGGATGTCTGCTGATTTAGAAAAACTTTTAACTATTTACACCAATGCTGAATAGTTGCGAAAGAAGCAGGTGAAATGCTACATATGAAACATCCTTCTCATGTTATTTCCAAACTTTTCTACTCCCCTTCAAAACAATTTTCAAAGCCTATTTTTCCCTAAATGCACACCTATTTTCAAAAGATCTACATTAAACACAGTCTTCATGTGCATTTTCAAATGTGTTCCAACATCATGAATGTAGCAGAGAATCTCTTAAAAAATAAACTATAAAAAAAACATCACATGAATCTGAGGTGGGTTGTTCTTATTATAAGGAGGAAAAGGACAGAGATGATTCTGTTTGCATCTTCAAAGCAGAAACATGTCATAGTGTTGTTCGGTTTGAAGAGAATTGACTACATGGAAAAAATGAAGTTTGGATGAAGCTTGTTCACCAGTTGGGCCAAATTTTTTCTGAATTGTCAGAAGCCTTATTCACCACGTTTCATGGATATTAGTAGATGAACTTGAAGGAAGAGGCCTTTTCAGACAACTGCTGCACAGCTGTCTCTAGGCATCTATCAATTCCATCAGCTCTTGCCCACCCATCTCTTCAGGAAGAAATTGGAAGAGTTGCAGCAGTCCTCATTTTGTTTAGACAGAGTAAATCCCTCATCTTCTCTGACATAATTTAACTTTTATATTCCACTAAATACTATCAAGGTATAAAGATCAGAAGTATGTAAAATATTTCTATTCCTCCTATCTACAAAGTAAATGGGTGACCTGAAATATGAAAATATCTATATGTATAGTAGCATTTAAAACACAGACACCTTTGTCTGAAAGCTCTTCGGGTAAGTTTGATAATGTAAATAGATTTGTTTCTTGTTTGATTCCGTGCACATATTTCCACTTAAAATGTTGAAATGATGAATAAATATATAAGCAATGAAGACTGAATTGTTTTATGAATAAATAAATAAAATCAGAACTTCATTCCTTTCAACATGAATAGGTACCGTTCTAGTGCTGTTAAAAAATAATAAATAAATAAATAAATAAAAATATCTGTGTTTGTAAAGGCTTGAGATTAAGAAGTTTGATAAAAGCTTATGTGAGGATTATTGTAGTCTGCTGTCTATCATGTTTGTTTTTTATCATTCACCATCTTACAGTGGAAGCCAGGCAAAAGTCTCCAAAGCAAAGGATTATAAGAGTGCAAAAATTGCCTGGGAGAATGACCAGCTTGTTATCACTTTTTGCAAGATTTGTAGATTTGTTCTTCAGAGAAGGAATTTAAGCATTCTTCTGCAAAGCCAACATTTATTAACCACTTCATCAAGAGGAGATACTTATCTCCTACAGATCAAGGCAAGGCTGGCTAAAAATGCAATACCATTCACAGGGTCTTGTCATAATATATATTTGAACAATTGGGGAAGAGAAAGGTGAGGAGGCGTTTTATGAGGCAGTTTGAAATATGGTTTCTTCAAACTAGAGCTTTCATTTTCAAATCTCTGTTTTAGCTGAACTGATGACAAGTGTTGCTAGCAGACAGATTTTTAGCCAGTCTTAATATAGATCTGCTAAGAGTTCCTAGAAGAAACTCAGGTAATAAGGCAGAGACAATATTGAACTAATGAGTAAAATGACAGAAAAAATAATAAATTTAAAAAAAAATGGAAATTATGAAATTATAGAAGAAAGCCCTGATCATCTACTATTAGGGATTAATTTATGGGTCAACAGTAGAGAGAGACAAGGGCACTGCTTCGAGAGAGACACGGGCACTTCTCAATACCACTCTAATAATGACACTGAAATATTTCAGAAGTATTTCATAGATACTGAATCATAGAAACACAGAATCATTACGGTTGGAAAAGACCTCCAAGATCATCTGGTCCAACCACTGAACCCTCATTGCTATTATATTGCAGCATTTATTGAAGGGCTACTATGTCTACAACCCTCTAACAGAAATGGTAAGTAAAAGTCTGTCTGATGGAGGTGTTTTTAGGCCTTTGATCCAGTGAAGATGGAGCTTATTAGCTGTCAGGGTCAATAGCAAGGCAGGCACATTTCCTTATGCACTTTTAAAAGATTAAAACTGTATACATCCTAGGAAAGAACTGACTCTGATAGTTCATTAAGAAAAGCAAACCCAGATAAATACAAATTAAATAGGTGTGTCAATTTTCTGTAGATGTAAATTAAAGTGCCAAAAACAGGAAAGATGAGGCAAAAGCTTCCAGATAGTCCATCTCAATTTTACAGAGATTATAACCTTTTCAAATGTGCTAAACTGGGACAGGAGATATTGCCCTCTGCAATATCCCCAGCTGAGTCTTTCAAGCCCTCAGAATTGTCTCTTGAATTTATCTTATTGCCAAGATGATGAAGCAGACTTCCCAACATCTGAGAGAATGTACTAGAACTTGTACTTAGAACATGACTAAGAAACTCCTGGGCTGATATGGAGTGAAACGAGGATCTTTGTTTTGTTTTGTTTTTCTTGCTATTTTCCTGTAGAAATTAATGTGGCATAGGATTAAGGGATTGTCCTATATTTAGACAGCAGACTGGAAGATGAATACCACTACAAAGACTAGCTAATGTGGTACCTTGTAACCACAAGGTAAGAAACACATCTGCTGTTTCACTCATGTTTAGTTGAATCTAGAGTTGTGTTTAATTTTGTGTTTAGCATATAGTCCAATGTAATAATTTCTTGTTCTTGTTTTAAATCCTAAACACCTGATAGTAAATCTGAAAACTAAACATATGTACTGGTATCCATCAAACTGCAAGAATCAGAACTTTTACTTATCTGAAAAATGACTCATGCCAAAATGCTTTGTATTAGCAATATGTTCTGGAAATCGGTATTACCTAATAACTGTTTAATACCTTTTTAATACAAAAAAATAAAAAATAAAAATCCAGTGAGCATTTCAATTTAGATCGCAGAGCAAACTGACAAGTTTTTCACAGCACAGATATAATGTGATTTGGAATTCAGAAGATCTGTTTGTAATTCAAAGCTTTGAGGTCAGCTGGTGCTTACACTGCCTCAAAGTTGTATTGAGTCTGTCTGTCCTATTCTTGTTCTTTGAAATATTGCAAGTATTAATCAAAAGTCCATTGTGTGTTTTAATCAGATTTCATGGAAAGTACATCATAGGCAGTGGCTGTGAATTACCTTGCAAACTGGAAACATTCGGTATCATTTGATCACTATAAATGAGAAAACAGTAAAAAGTGAATAAAACTTTACTGCGGTAAATAATGAGTTGAAAGACCAGTACAATGAGTATTATAAGTGAACCATGTAAGTAGTGATATAAAACTCCTTTACTTCAAGTGAAAAATGTAGTTGATAAAAAAGCACAAAAAAAATAAATGGAAAAGCGTTTACTCATTTTTGACCAGCAAAATCATTTACAAATTGGTTGTTTGTTGTTTAACAGTAATAGGCAGCTAAGCACCACACAGCTGTTCTCTCACTCCTCCTCCTCAGCAGGACAGGGGCAGGGGAGGAGAAAATGACATGGAGCAAAAAAAAAATCCTTCTGGGTTTGAGACAGAAGCAGTTTAATGAAAGAAAAACAAAGGTCATGTGGAAGCAAAAGGAGAAAAACCGTTATTTTCCACTTCCCATCAGCAAGCAATGTTCAGCCACTTCTGGGGAAGCAGAGCTTCAATATGCATAGTGGTTTCACAGAATCTCACAACGAGAGTTACCTTACTTCCATTCTTCCCTCCTTTTTTCCCTCCTTTTATTGCTGAGTGTGACATCATACAGTATGGAATATCCTGATGATCAGTTTTGGCCAGCTGTCCCAGATATGCCCCCTTCCCACCTCTTGCCCACCCCCACCCCACTGGTGGGATAGCAACACCACTCTAGCTACAAGCGCAAAGCACCACACTATGTGGGGTGCTATGGTGAAAGTTAACTCTGTCCCATTCATACCCAGTACAGTATTTCTATAAGGCTATTTTCAAAATTGCAGACGTTCTTAAATATGTCCCATAAAGTGCAGATTCACTTTTGAATCAAACCTACAATAAGCTATTTCCTGTGCTGATACATAAAGATCTCAAAATCAGAATTAATTACCAAATAATTTTTTGTTAATAACAGCAGGGCAGAATCTTGAAACAAAAATGTAAAATATAACCAACTACTCAAGCACAGTTTTTAATTTATTTTAGTGCTCTGTCTTATTTGGGGTAAAACTTTAAGTAGTTTTTGATGGTGGAATACAGTCACCTTGTTTACTGAAAGTCTTCTGCTGACTCATCCTCAATGCTGTCCATACACATAACCCAGCTGCTGTCTCTATCAAAGTTCTCAAGACTTTATGCTATTATCCTCTGTTTTAACATCAGACAACTGCTGCCTGTGGGGAAGGTGCATTGAAACCATGCTAAAATTTTGCAGCTCTCATTTTAGCTGCCTGGTACCACAGCTGTGAGAAAGAGTAATACGGGAACAGAGACTATTAATTACAGTCAACAGGAATTGTGTGCAGATGGGGTATAGTTAATGCAGACAATGTTCTCTCTTAAATCTAGCTACAACTACTAAACTGAGTTGAATTTCCACATGAAAAGCAAAAGATGGTTTCCTGTTCACTACCTTCCTCACCACTTACTTCATCTGGAATTGCTAGAGCTTCCGGCTGAACAAGTTACAATTAATCTCAGCAAACAGAAAACAAATTGTTTCTGTTTAATTTCATTCAAATTACGTTATGAATATTTTTTTCAACTTACAGCAGTAAACTTTTTATTTAAGAAACTGTAAGAATATAAAAATCCTTTTATTTATGAAAACTGGTTAGAATAAGAACTTTCTGAAATTATAAAAATAAATAAATAAATAAAAAAGGGTGACCAATCAAAGCCTACTGTAATCATGACCTTTGCAGCTTTTAGTAGTAATTTTCACAATTCCTCATTAACCCTAGTTACTGGAGAGCTGGAGAAAGAATAATGGACTGTGTTTGAGCTTGTTTGTATGTGGAAAATGCTGTCAAATCTAGGTGACAACTATAATCAGATTTCAGAATCAGATATAATCAGATAACACTCTCAGTTGTAGAACTGAAGTATAGTATAGAAGCTACAAATACAAACTAGGGCTATTTCATATTAAATCATGGAAATGGAAATTACTTCCCCTTCTGCATTCACTTTTAAGGAATATTCTTGGAAACTGATTATTGAGAAAGTATGGTGCTGTAAGTGGATAATGCTGATTTAAAAAGTTTTGAGTTGTTCTTGAATAACATGTTCTAAAACAAGCTTATCAAAAAAAAAGGAGGCTCAGGCTGGACTGCTCTTTTTTCACCCATCCCACTAAACGTTGTGGGATGGAGTGATTGGATTGGATTGGATGTATTTCTGATCCTGCTAGTTGGTACTATTTACATTTAAAACCTAAAAACAAACAATTTCTTTTGTTGACTATGAAATTACAATCACAAATGTGGTTTCCAAACTACTCCTAGTAGATAACTGTTATGTAACAGAACTTTTGCATTAATCAGATTATAAACCTAGTACAGAACTTCATTTGACTTGAAAAAGACACCAAACTTTGTCTCAACGAAAACTTGTGCAACTTACAGTCTTTCCCTTCTGGAGACATATAATAGGAACCTACTGAATATTGAAATGCAGTTTCAGAGTTTCACAGTTAAGAATTATTGTTATTATTTTAAGTGAAGAAATATTTATATATATGTCTCTAGTGTCCTAAACTAACAAAATGGCTTTGCAGAAGTGAGAATTTGTTTGAAACCAAGATTACCCTCAAAGCAGAAACATCCCTGTGTACTTTAATTCATTAGTTACATGCCCACAGCAGCAAATTAAACATGTAATACCTCTCTAAGTTCCTTGCTACTTAGACACTAATCTATTATTGGAAACATTGCAAGGTGAAAATACCCTTCGAGTTTCTAACAGCTTACCTCTGCTAATGCAGACTTTTTTTTTACCATTATCTTAAAATATTTAAATCCTTCTAAGACCCATTACATACATTCCCAAAATGCCAAGTGCTGCAAAATGTCTTTTATTAGTATACGTAGTACTTCTTTGCACTATCTAAATAGTTATCAAAGGGAAAAAAAAATAAGGAAGAAGAGAAATGAGACATATAAAGAAAAAGAAGTAATCTCTATGTTTAGTTTAAAACACAGATTGGACCATGCCTTTGCATTCTAGCAAGTTTAATATGTTCTGAAGGTCACAGTGGTATTTTATGTTGCTTTGCCCTAAATGAATAATGTACCTTAAGGATAAGCTTTAAACATAATGGAATGACAGTAGACAGAGTCCATGTTGACTCTAGAGAACTCTACTAATGAAAGATATAATTTTACAAATATGGTTTCCCGTATGTCCCACCTTATTCAAAGGTGTATACATGCACATTTGTATGCACACATATGTGTTCCTAAACCCTGAAGAACTCTCCAACATTTGTCCTACTGATGATTTTAGTCTGATACTCTCCATAGCACAATGTAAGGAGTCCAGATCACTGCACACAGACTGGTCCAAGCAGAGAGGTCTGTCAATCAGCTTTGGTGCAGAAACTATTTCAGACAGATCTGCATTCATGTTTATAAAGCTGGATGATCAGCTCGCATCTCCTTGATAAAGGGAACATTATCCATTTTTTGGATCAATTGCAGAAAGTTCCAGAAATCTTTAGCATGTTCTACTCAGGACAGTGAATTTTGTTCCTTGCAAAGTTCTTCAGTTTATTGAGAACACCATGTGATGTAAGTTATAATAAACTGAAATGCAAAGTTATCAACAAAAAACAAGGTGAAAAAAACATCAAAGAAGAAAAATCAAAATATTTAATAAAAATAATCTTTTTATCTGGAAAGGAGGGAATTGAGGTAACACAAAACTGTGGCCCAGTTGATCGGCAAAGTGACCTTCAGCAGTCAATAATGCACTTTGGTTTCCCACTAGTAACCTTGATTTCAGTCGATATATATTATATGTGCACACAAACAGAATAATTGTCATGATTTGAAACAAGTTTGCTTAAAGTGTTACTATCTTTGTCATTTGTATAGGAAATCTATATTATTGTCCTTACAATGTCAAACATTAAAGACTGATTATTCTATTTTTACACAGACCTACAACAGTTATTTCAGTATCACACACAGAAGAATATTTTTGTTTGTTCTCTATTCATTTAGATTATAGCTGAAATCTACTAAAGAAAATGTTTTCTTCATTGTCATTTTTTTTCACCAAACAATTAGTTGACACAACATTTTGTATTCTCATAAATTCTTAGGTATTTCTAAATATGTTAACATCTCATATAATCCGCCTTTAGAAATGGCCATGACATTGGACTAACCTTCTGGGAAAATAGCCCCACCAAGCAGTCTCTTTGACTTCAGTAGGACAAAACACATATGTATAAATTTGCCTATATGTTATCCAATTATGTGGTCATCTATCTGAATATACAAATACTAGAAGATTATTACTCATCTTTTTTGTTGTTGTTTGCTTGTTTGGTGTTTTGTTTGTTTGTTTGTTTGTTTGTTTTGGTTTGGTTTGGTTTAGCATTAGTCAAAATTGGATTGTGAACATGTATTAAGCAATTTCTCACACAGGTCATCTTCTGAGGGATGGATTCAGGAGGTGAACTTTAAGTGCCCAAGCAAAGTCATGCTACAATTTAAAGGATTAATATAGTTCAATGGCAGAAGTCCTTATCCTTTCCTGTGAGTAAGAAACCGCGAATGGGAGGATATGAAAGAAAAAGAGGCATGATCATCTCTTTTAAGACACACTACTTGTTTCCCAGTAATGAAAGTGCAGATAAATCCTTAACCAATATGTCATTTGAGAGCTTCCTTTACACCTGACAAAAGAATTAGGGAAATTGACAGCCAGTAGTATATTCTAAGCACTCAATAAACAAATAAATAATCAGTTAAATTTGCTCATTCTTTTTAGGAATAGATACCAAAGGCCATAAAATCTGAAATATTTTTTGTACAGAAAAGTGAAAAGTTGCAGTAGTTTACAGAAATATTAAACCATAAAAATTTATTTGTCACAAAAATTACTATTTCCCCTGTAAATATGTTTACGGACCAAATGCAACTCTATTGCCTGCCATGACCTAGGCTCCCATTTCATTCAGATTTGTGCAATACTAGAGGCAATAAAATGAACCCTGTTCTAAAATCCTCACTGCCTTCATTCACATTATCTGAATTGACCATTCAGCTTTATTAACTGAAATGTCCTTGATATATTTTATTTTCATTGGTACGCTACGTACATGAGCAAATTGAAGTTAATAATGACTAGCGCAAGATAAGACGTATGAAGGAAAGAAGTATTAGAAGAAATGACAGAACCTGTCAAAGGAATAGACTTTACTTTTTTAAACATGAGTAAAAATCAAATAACTTTTCGTTTGCTCTGACCTTATTCAGTCTGTTTCCTAAGTTCCACTGCAAGATCTCTGAAACAGGAAAAGAAAGGATGCCTACGTCACTTAATACATTTTTTTTCTTGTGATCCCTTTATTGACAGCTTCTCCCATTTTGTAAAGCCTAAGCAATAAGTTGGTCTTTTGTTTGTTTGTTTGTTTGAAATATTTGATGTGGCAAAAAATTGAGACAGATTAATTAAAGTTGTTGAGTACTGAAAAGATGTTTGTAGGTCCCTGGCAATCTGCCTTTATTGAAAGACTGTCTTTTCCTACGAATACACTGGTGCTTCAACAGTTTACTACTCAACATTTTTCTGGTCTTTCACTGTAGGAAAAAGGGGCCACTAAATGGCAGGTTCATTATCTTTGGATGCCATGTTTCCTTGTGGTGTATTATGTTATTTTTAACATTGATATGGTATGAAAAGCCTAAGATGATATGCCAAGAGAAGTTGTGGATGCCCCATCCCTGGAGGTGTTCAAGGCCAGGCTGGATGAGGCCTTGGCCAACCTGACCTAGTGGGTGGCATCCCTGCCTCTGGCAGGGAGGTTGGAACTGTGTGATCTTTGAGGTCCCTTCCAACCCAAGCCATTCTGGTGTGGGCAATGCCTCAGCTGAAGTTATTTTCCATGGTAAGTCTGTTTAAGTTAGCTTTTTTTACCTTTTTTTTTTTTTTAATATAGAAAATCTAATCTTTTTTTTTCTTTTAGCAAAAATATACTTTTTAATTCAGAAATGATAAGGTACCTCAAACTTGTTTAACTCAACTACCTCATGTCTGTACCGTCTTTAATTTATCAGCCTCTTGTGCAAAATTCAGTTATACCAGTCTTACCCTAAAGGTTTTGGCCATGGATCACTATGAGAGTTTATAAGCCAAGTCTCAATTTTGCAGTAAAACAAACAAACAAACAAAATGTTGGTTGTACTACAAGACTTCCTACTCATGGTCCATAAAAAGAGATAGGCTGTCCACTTGGGGCCTGGATGTGTGGTGAGATGAACTAGAAACTTGTGAGGTAAAACTCCATTGAGGCACTATCAAAACCATGTTATTGAAATGTTTAATATTTTAAACACTCTACTTCACCTTGTAAAAAGAAGTTAAAAAAAAAAAAAGCTGTATAATTGACAGAAAGCAATTTTCTGTTTGTGTGTGAAAAATGCCGGTTTCCATAGGGGGAAAAAAAAAAAAAAAAAAGAAAAAAAAAAGATCCAAATTTCCTTGAAGACCGAAAACTCAATGTATTTGTCTTATCAGGAAGCAAGAGGTCAAAACAACGTGACCAGAGTGCCGCAGGAATCAAATGTTTCCTTCAGGTATCCTTGGGAACAGATGATGGTTATGGCAGCTCTGTTCACCTTTCTGAAGGTGACAGTATAGGAGAGACTGCAACAGGGAAACAAGCTGAGTTGAATCCTTCATAGTAATGAAAGGGAATAAAAGGAAAAGGATTAGAAATCTGACCAGTTAATTCAGCAATGTTGTCACTACATGGAAATTAAGGTAGTTCTGACCAACAGTGGAAAGCAATTTCACAGTGCAAGATAACCAACATTTGGTTTCACTAAAGCTACATTTTCATGTTCTTACATGTTTGCAGGATGAAGTTTGAACATTTATAATTGGCCACTAAAAAATACATAGAGAGAAAAAAAAATCAATTTCTTGATTTTCATTTTTTTCCTTGCCTCTCTATGGGTGAACTCATGAAAGAACGTTCTTGGGCAAGATGATCATGCAGAATTACAGAATCAAAATGGTTTGTGTTGGAATAGACCTCAAAGATCATCTAGTTCCACCCCCCCTGCCATGGGCAGGGACACCTCCCACCAGACCAGGTTGCTCAAAGCTCCATCCAGCCTGGCCTTGAACACTTCCAGGGATGGGCCATCCACAGCTTCTCTGGGCAGCCTGTGCCAGGGCCTCACCACCCTCAAAGGACTGAGTGTCTTCCTTATATCTAAGTAAATCTACTCTTTTTTAATTTAAAATTATTGCTCCTTGTCCTATCGCTCATTATATTTCCTGATAAAGAGTCCCTCTCCATCATTCCTGTAGGTGCCCTGTCAAAACTGGAAAACCTCCCTAGCCATAAGTCTCCATGGAGCCTTCTCTTTTTCAGTCTGAACATCCCCAGCTCTCTCAGCCTTTCTTCACAGGAGAGGTACTCCAGCCCTCAGATGACCTTTGTGGCCTTCCTCTGGACCTGCTCTAAACAGATCCAGTCCTTTTTGTTCTGGGGGTCCCAGAGCTGAATGCAGCACTCCAGGTGGGGTCTCATGTGAGCAGAACTGAGGGGGAGAATCACTTCCCTCGACCTGCTGGCCACACTTCTTTTTATGCAGTCCAGGACAAAATTGGTGCATGTAGTGAAAGTGCATATAGCTGGCTCATGTATGTTTTGTTTTTTTTTTGTCCACCAAGTGTCAGTATGTTCTGTGATACTTTGCACACAATTTTTTATGTCTCCTGCAGACTTAATATGGAGAATTACTTCTAAAAGGAATATCAGAAATTCTCTACTGTAACAAGTAGTATTAATATACCTATTTGAAATATTGTTCTCGCCTGGATCAGGTTTCACAGCAGCAGGGATCCTGTTGCACCTTCATGGCTGTGCTCCTACTCCAGTGCTATATTACTTAACAATGAGAACAAGGAGGTGATTCTTTTATTATGGCTTCAGTGGCGTTTCATTTGATTTTCAGAAAACAAGCAAACAAACAAAACCCTAATAAATTAGTATTTCATGGAAGCAATCGGATTAGGAAAAAAAAAAAAAAAAAGCAGTTCCAAAATAAGAACATACTGAAGTGATTTATATCTTTAAATTGGCATTTCATTTTCTAAAATAAGTAATTAAATGATGATCCAAAACCAAAATGATACAGAAAGTTTTGTTGCTAGTTTTTTTCAGTTTAAAAACTGAAATTGCCTACTGAAAATTTTGCAAGAAATCCTCCAAGCTGATTTTATTAATAGAGATAAAATTTCATTATTCTACTAATATTTTCTGCTAGTTACCATGGTAGCAAAACAGCAATCATTGCTAGTGTCAGACTAGGCCAACATTATTCTGTATGATTTGATCTTTTTCAAAGCATCTAGACAGTATCCATACTGATACTCTTTAACTATTAACCATTTCACTTGAATTTGAAAATAACTTACAGATTTTTAATTCCTGGACACAATCACAGCTTTCTGCAGCAATTATGATGCCTTAATTTGCATTATAGAACAGATAAATATATGATAAAGTGGGAGCAGTACAAGAACACCCCTCTCCCAAACCTTCAGTGGTGGTGCCCTGCCTCCAGCCTCCGTGGGAAGTCCCACCCCCTGCAGGGGGCCATCTGTGCCATTTGCACTGGCAATCACACCTTCTTTTGTGGCACACATGTTGTGGTTGGCTGACCTGTACTACCTGTGTGCCAAAGATTGCTACAAGAGTTTAGTTTATAAAACTCCTCTAAATTTTAATGAATGAGATGAATTTCTTCGCATCTTTTTTTTTTTTTTTTTTTTTTTAACAAGTTATAGGTCATAGCGTACCAAACAGAGTAAATCTTTCCATGGTAGTAATCTCTGTGCAAGACATCAAGTTTCTGGTTTTGTTTTGTTTTGCTTTGTTTTGTTTTGTCTTTTTTGTTTCTTTATGTTTTTTTTTGTTTTTACTTAAGGCAAACATTTATTATTGTGCCTACTGTAGACAACACCACGCTAAGCTTGAAATATGCTCAGAAAAATACACTTACAATTAAAACAAATAAGACATGGAGATAAAAACACATAATTCTTTTAAGATTGCTTGTTTCATCATCTTCCAAAAGGGCAGCTTTATTTCCACTAAATTGTCTTCTGTAAATCGTCTGTTTTGAACTGTTCTAAGTAAACATATCTGGGTTCTATGAATTCGTTGAGTGACCTTTTATTTTAGGCATAGTACAAGCAACCAAGACAGATGTGGGGCACAGGTACGTGTACAATTTCCTTGAAACCAAATGTTCAGTGTAACTTAGCGTTAGTCAGAAATTGACCCTCACTTACCATAAGCCCCCAGTGGTAGTAATGATGGTGCTAGGAAGAAGGCAGAAGCATGCAAAAGAGGCAGGAAGAGCAGAGGAAACACCATATTTCTTTGGCCTTGCCTTGACTGAAAATACTGTTGTTTTCATGCTTTAATGTATTTAATTCAGGTACCATTACTTTCAGGTCATCACAGGTTGCGTTTATGGTGGTTTTCACTTCCTAGCTGGATATATTCATACATCAGCAACTACTTTTCCACCTTACCAGAACTTTACCTGCTATTGCAAATGTTGTCAAAATTCCTTCTTAAGCTCTAAAACTCGAAAATATTTTGCCTGAACTTTGCAGACTTGAAGGAGGTTTGCAAGCCCAAAACATTGTCTGCTTTCTTTCCAACCACATTTCTTGGTACATAAGTTGTCACTTACAAGACTTGTCTTGGTTTAAAAAGAAAAAAAAAAGAAAAAAAAAAAGAACTGTTTTAACTGTAAGTTAAAATTAGGGGTGATGCTCCTTCCTGTGGCAATATGCAAAATAATGAAAATTAATAGTTTTCTGGTTGTTAACAAATAGTGTTCAAAACATTTGCTAGTTTCAGTCTTTGATGCTCCTGCAATTAAAGGTCATAAATAACTGAAAAGCAGTTATTGATAGGTATTTATAGTATGTATGCAAAACTTGTAGATATTATTATAAAGGCCTTTTGTTACCCACCTTAATATATTTTCTGAACACAGATAATCCAAACTACAAATGCTCAGCAGGCAACATAGGTGGGATAAATTGCAGATCATTTGAATTCACCACACTGCATCAAAAAGCTGCTGCTGCTTTTTGGAGGGGACATGATATGTTAAAGCAAGCAAATAAAACATAATTGTGAAAACTCAATGGTATAAACAACACTTTTGTGGCCCCTTCATGTACACTATTGTGGATATGGAAGTGAGGAAATGATTTTCAGGCCCTGGCTGGGGAACATGCAAGCCCTGTTTAAAGTTTGGACTTGACCACAGAACAGTGTGGTCTTCCCTGCCTGTGGGCTCTCTCAGTCTCCAGTCTCTGCCATAGTGTATCAAACTGCTCTCTTGTATCATTTTGTGGTATTAGCAAGAAGTACTCTTATGAAGGAATGGTTCAGATATCTTTGTATTTTGCCTAGAATTGTCTTCTTCCAAGCAACTGACCCTTGCATTTATAGTTCTCTACTAACATAAAAAAATTAGTCTGCTTAAAGGAAACTTCAAAATGATAACTAGCGTCAGTGATATTGATGAAGCAGTAATATTCTTTTCAGCTTCACAAAATAGGTGCATTAATTCATCTCTGGCTCCAAGAACTGTGTTGCCTAAAATTTTAGCTGAAGTTTTATTTGGAGGTTATGACTGAAAAAATGTGTATTTCATATAGTCAGAATGTTTCTGTCACAAAGCCTGAATGTTTTACTGTCAATATTCAATCTTTCAGAAAAATTAGCTCCATAAAATCAGTCATAAAACAAGAAAAGAAATTTGTCTTTACATGAAAATATATATCTCGAAACAAATAGTTTTAAGCAAGGGAGAGAAGATTTACCAATGACATTGGTTCACTTACCAAAGGATTTCTTCTTTTTAATTATATCTGCCAGACTCAGTCTAAGAACATAAGAATTCAATTTGCTTGAATATTAATTTTATAAGTATGAAAATGGAATAAGAAAAAATACATTTCATTCCATTAAAAATTAGATTTATTTATTTAATTATTTATTAACTGATAATCCTGGTGACTAATGAACTGAACAACTACATTTTGTTTCTTGCTTTTTTACATACTAACAACTGTTGTTACTTTGAGCCAATGCAAGATTATGTATGACAGCTGTTCATTACGATGCTGATTAGTGCCAAAAACAATTTGCAGAATTTTTTTTTTTTTTTTAATGAATCCCCATTTAAGGTACTATTTCTACCTGTTATGTTCAGATACCTGGTAAAAGGAATATTTATACAGCATATAGCACACGACAAAGTAATTTGCTTCTCAGAATTTGTAGGTGAAACTAAAATGTTATGCAGTGACTCCTAGGGAAGCAAAACTCACACATTTTCAGATAGCACTAGTGTATTATACACTAGGCTTCTATGGTGTCTTATCTTTCCAGCAAAAGTAAAATATATAACCTCGACTTTTTTTTGACCCTTTGTTAGATTTGTCTTATAAAAGTCACAGTTTGATAAAGAAAGCTTAATTGAGTATGTAACTTTGTGGAACAGAAGTATTTGTCACAGAAGGATTCGGATATTCCAACCACCTATACAAGCAGCAAGCCGTCTGTTTTAAGTATCTGGCCACCCATCTGATGAACAATATAGGAAACTATTCTGCAAAAATTATCCATCTCTAGCAATAAGATTTTCAGCTATGTGCATTAGGGTTGCTGTCATCAATCAAAACTAAGTGTTCATGAATCATACATTGTGGTTCTTACATTGGCAGTACAGATCTATTCATCCATAAAGTTAGGACTCAATATGTACCTAGAGTCAGGGAACCATGTTTCCAAAGTAAGTATTTCTGCAGGCCCAAGAAAAATAAAATCTCTAAAACACATGGAGGAAATATTTTATATTCATTAAAACAAAAACAGAACAAAACAAAACAAAACAAAACAAAAGCATTGTCACAAATAAAAAAGATTGTTTGTTTTTGACATTTTGCATTCTGAAGGGAACTGACTGGAAAATATATTTCTCTTTTATTCACACAAGCACATACTTAGTTTCAACATTGGTTGTGAAATTTGATTTTTAAGTTCTGTATCTCTACATGGATTAATCTCTCTTGCATTCTCTCTTTTCAGCCCAGTGAATTTTGAATTCTTTTTTTCACAGTGTTAAGACAGTAATGGGACAACTCTATAGTCTTCTTTCTGTTCCTTTTGTTCAACTGATTTAAAAAAAAAAAAAAAAAAAAAAAAAGTAGGACATATATCTGAGAAGTCAGGGATATTGATTTGAATTCATTAACAGATGAGATGTTAAGGTAGAACAACTCAGGGCTGTAAATGTTGAAAGAACTAAGAATGCTCTCTTGTATCTCAAGTGAAGTGCTTGTTCCTATTCTAACTCTGGTGCATGATAAAGTAAAATTTGAAGCTCTGAAAAAATGACTACCATCTGTTTGTAAGGTAGCACTGCATATGATTCCTGTTGCTCTGCTTGCTATTTGTTCAAAAACCGGATATGGGCCTGCAGTGGTATCTAACTTGTGATTTCTGTGTCATGTAGGATGGTTTACTGCAGTAGGGATCAACAATGCTGGAAACTGTCAGTTGCAAATTTATGTGTCGTGAGTAAAAACTTGAAAGGAGGATTTCATATGAAAACAGAATTATTTGCTTTTCCTTATTCGGGTGAGTGGAAACAGTTGACTTCGTGACTCCTTTAAGATGTTTGACAATTGAATGGGGAAACCTGTCAAGTTCTTGTGCAAACAATGTCTTCCTAGGCCTCCTCTTAAATGTAATGTCAACAACCACGAGTATAAGCAGAGCAGACTGACAGAATTACTGGGCATGCCTACATACTCACCAGACCCTATGTGACCTCTAAGGGTCAACCAGGAAAAGGAGGATAACATCCCCCACACACTCAAACACACACTCTTGGAACTTCTGCTGTAACATGGTAGCAAAAAGGTAGTTACTGTCAATGACAGACTTTGTTGGAAAATGAAAACTGATTTAATTTATTCACACATTCTTATGCCTTCACCACCATGGACATGCATATGTCCTCAATGTCTGTCCAGCATTCAGTCAGTGAGATGTGTGCCCTGGTGTCATGGTTGGATTTCCTGTGGTGACTAAGAGGACACAGGACTCTGGCTAACTGGGCTTTGTCATTTCTTGGCTTCTTTTTTGTTTGGTGACCATGTGCTTGCTCTTTTGGGCATTTCTTTACAGTACACTTTAGAAGCCGAAAAAAATCACTCTCTCCATATTGTCCCTCTTCTATGGGTCATTAGGATTTACTGTTTTTCTCCTGATGTGTCTAGAGGTGCTGCATGTAGTTTTACGGGGATCCTGATAAACGTGACTTAGATGCTCTCTACACATGCAATTCTTACAGCTCTCCTAAGAAACTACTTTTTATCCTTTTCCTACCGCATGTCCCAGTTTATTCTCTATCTCCACCAAGCTTCATATTTCCATTACAGATTTCTACACCACTACCCTTAGTGGTCCACTACAGTGGAGTCAGAGTCCTCTCATTCCTGCCTAAAGTAAAAAATAAAAATGAAAGGGGAAGGGGGAGGTGAAAAGGGAAATGGGAAGGGGAAGAGAAGGGGAAAAAGAGAAGGAGAAGGAGAAGGAGAAGGAGAAGGAGAAGGAGAAGGAGAAGGAGAAGGAGAAGGAGAAGGAGAAGGAGAAGGAGAAGGAGAAGGAGAAGGAGAAGGAGAAGGAGAAGGAGAAGGAGAGCAATAATATACAAAAGAAGTACCCCACCTTCTTGTGGACCCCCAGCCTTCTCCCTGGCAGGGTAGTGCGAGAAGCTGAAAAGTTCTTGACTCAGTGTAAGCACTGCTCTGCAACAACTAAAACATTGGTGCATTATCAGCATTATTCTCATCCTAAATCCAAACCACAGCACTATACCAGCATCTAGGAAGAAAATTAACTCTATCCCAGCTGAAACCAGGACAAGAAGATATAATGGTTAAGTGAAATGAAGTTCAAAAGCCCTTGTGTTTCTATCATTCTAATTATAAAATGCATTTTTCTCATGTTGTTTTAGCATGATAAATTGATTCAGTTAAGTATCCTGGAAATGTTCTCAATGTATTCAAAATAACCTATTCTATCATTAATAATTTTAATAAACTAAATTCTGTTCTCACAAGATAACTGATAATCACACAGTTTGTGTAATTTACAGAACACATTTGTAAACAATTAATGTTGTTAATTTACTTTTTTGTTGTTGTTGTAAAATCAATGTTACAATTCTTTCATTCATGCAATGACTTGACTTGCATAAGCAACTCCAATCTACACTGAAGGAATTACACTCCTTATCCTTTAACTTCCTCAGCTATGCAGCTTGGTAATCAGTGCATGTGTGGAAAAGTACAATATATTCACAGGCTAGAATTTATAGAGAACATAAATAATAAACCTCTTTTTTTTTTTTTTCCCATCAATACAAAGCAGTGAACTTCTAAAGCAGTGTATGAGGGACTGATTCTAATTTAGCAGTAAAATGATGACAAGTGAAATGTAGGTTCATTGCTCAGTGGATAGGATCAACCATTGACAGATGACATCTATGCCAAAGTATTTATTGCTTTTCTGTTTGTCAGTGGCATCTTCCAAAGGTACAGGTCTAATGTAATTAAGATCAGTAAAAACGAGATCAAATCTCAATCAACAATATGAGAAAAGGCAGGAATAGTTAATTTCTTCCAGACTTAGATTGCTTTGATTTTTCTTCCTGAAAGTATAAATGTTCATGTTTAATGTGAAATTCATAAACAAAGGCCTGTTGAGATTCATTCTCTTCTGGTTTTCTAACCCTTTAATCTGGCTGTCAATTCTGAACATTCTGGTGTGTACACATGCACAATGAAATTTGTCCTCTTAGGACTGAGCGAGGCTCAGGAGGTTTTGAAGGACCTGGGAGTTTGAACTCCATCTCTAAGGGAGGGCCTAGAAACGAAAGCTTGAATTTCTTGGGTGTATGCTACCCATGCATACATGCTAGCTGTAGCTTACATGTATCTCAGCTTTACAATATTTTATATAGAACCTTCGTATAAAAGCAAGCACTACCAAGTTTTCAACAAAAAAGATGTCTTAATATTTTTTTAAAGGAAAGAATGTAATCCACTCAGGTGAAAGCTCTGAAGACACAGCTGTGCACTTAATGTTTCCTGTAGTCTGTGTTTAGGTGACTGCCCATTCAGTACCTTTGTCTGGAGCTCCTTTTCTTTCTTTTGAGGAATTTAGGGCCTAAATCTTTAATTCACTTTGGTGACTTCATAGCTAATGCAAAGATATTGCCATCTGCAGTTTAGACATGACTCAGAGGGGTGTAAAGCCCCTCTGACTCTAGAGTCTAAAGTGCTTAACACCGATTCATTTCACTAGCAGTTTGTCACTTAAATGACTTTAAAACTCTACTTTGTTTTTACTAGGTTAAAAAAAGTCTCACTGAATTTTGTTTTCTTTCTATAACCTTTCATTAGGGCATTTTAGTTTTACATTCAATGTAAATTTTATACCACTAGTGAAAGTTGTTAGATCTATAGAGTGGGTTATATTCCCTTTAATACAGTGGTCAAACTATAGCACTTAAAGCGTTAAAAGTGGTGACTGACAGTGCTTTTATCCCTCAGGTCACACAGTCCATACCGCATGCCAACAAATTATTGTAAGATAAAGTAGATATGTTAAATTAATTGTTTTCATTGTAAGTACATTTAATATAGTTCCAAGCTTAATGTCTATACATGAGAATAGTTATTTGAGGCATCAACCATAGTCCATAGCTTTGTTGTTTTGGTGGTGGTGTGTTTTTTTTTGTTTGTTTTTGTTTTTTAACAGCTTCACAAATTGAAGGAAACATTTCAGAAGGAAGGCCATATTGTTTCTCTATTCTTGCTTCTGGCACATAAATGTTATTTCCTCTGCAATGTCATATATTGACCAGCTGAAACTTGATAAATCAGAAGATAGATTGCAGTGCAGCTGTATGTATTTAAGTATCAAGCTGATCCATAACTTTCACACCAACCAAAAGCCGTTTCTTGTCAGTGCTGTCCAGAATATATCCTGACAGTTCAGTGGGAGTTTCAGTGCCATTTATTTTCAAATCAATACTCAATTACTAAGAGGAAGATTCACTCCCTTGCCCATTTTCAAGATGAAATTATGGACTAGAGCAATAACACTTAGTCAAGGCAAGCCACTGTCCATTAACTCATGATGCTACCAAAAACCCATCCAGACACTTTATTAAAGCTCAGTCTTTTTTCAGCTTTTAATTAATCATTGTGAAAAAGGCCTTTCACATTGTGACTGATGACCAGAGAAAACAATTTTCTCCTAACTGCCTTTTAATTTCAACTCTGGGAGTGCTCATTGACTGAATCTCACAACAACCCATCAATGCTAGTTTTTAATGTGTTTTCTCCTTTGTTATTGAGAAGAATGGAGTGGCAATGAGGCTTTGTGCTCCTCTTCATAACTCAAGTAATTGATTCAGTAAATGCTGCACATTTGCTAGTGGATAAAAAGTGCTGTCAATGTAGATAGTAGGTACTATATAAATTACTCCATTAACAGGAAATAAAGCTATTTACAATTTTTAAAGTGTGAAGTGTAAGTGGCCTTAGAAAAAGAAAGAAGTACTACTTCTTAAATGTCTGTACAGCCTTGTTTTGCTGTAAATGCTAGCAATTGGGCACAAAAGAACACAAAAAGATTAGCAAACTAAGGGTTCAGTCCTACAGGGGCATGTCTATGTGAGTAGCCTATTGCAAACTACTCTCCTTCTTGAAGAAAGTTAGTGCTAAACAATAACTCTTGCAGAAAACCACAAAACAGTATTTACCAGTAGTCATCTTGTAGGACAAATCCTGTTTTATTTGTCTGTACTTTTGATCACTGATGAGTGAAAGAAACTTCACTAATAAAAAAAAAAAGTTTAAAGCAAAGAGATTAATTGTATGTGTTTGGAGAATCTAGCATTCACTGAACTACTTTGTATCTTCCAGAAACAGAATTTTTTTATGTGGGTGACAATGAAATCCAGCATGTTCATACATACTGAAGTGGTAGTGTCATCAAAATGTGATGGATAAAGTAAAATGTCATAAGTAGGTATACTAGGTGTGGTACTATTGCTGTCCTGAAACAATAAATGATACTTTGAGGGAGTTTTATCTTTACATATTTATGTCGGATTGTATCTGTAAGCATATGTATTTCTACTGACTTGTAAATGAATATTCACATCTTCTAGTTAGTTTTAAAAATGGGTACTGAATCCATAAGTTCACATATAATATTATAATAAAATAGATTAATATAATAATAATGCAACAGATAACTGCAGAAGTTCTGAAAACCTAATTTAAAGATTAGGGAGTTAAGATAACTGACCTTTCCTAACTTCTTCTGAACGCATTCCTTCAGCAACACTTGCATATAACTAAGTCTATTGATAAAAGACCAACTGCACTGCAAAATAAGGAACATGCTGAAATAGTCTTTTTTTCCTAAAATATTCCAGACCATTGAACCTTGATATAAATAATGGTATCTACACAAATATATACACGTACACGATAATAGTATGACAGACTTGGTCTGATCAAGAAAGGATTACCTATGGCTTTCTCCAACACATAGGACTACCTCGTGGTCAGGGTCTACCTCAGGCTGCCAGATCAAGAAGGAAATCTTAATGGCTCAGGAGCGGTCTGTCCCCACGTGCCCAAAGACGAGCCGGTGTGGAACTAGACCGGCCTGGCTGAACAGAGGGTTGTGGCTCGAGCTTAGGAGAAAAAGGAGGGTTTATAATCTTTGGAAAAGAGGGCGGGCTACTCAAGAGGACTATAAGGATGTTGTGAGGCTGTGCAGGGATAAAATTAGAAAGGCCAAAGCTCATCTGGAGCTCAACCTGGCTACTGCCGTTAAAGATAACAAAAAAAAGTTTTTACAAATACATCAACACAAAAAGGAGGACTAAGGAGAATCTCCATCCTTTAATGGATGCGGGGGGAAACTTAGTTACAAAAGATGAGGAAAAGGCTGAGGTACTCAATGCCTTCTTTGCCTCAGTCTTTAGCGGCAAGACCAGTTGTTCTCTGGACACCCGGTACCCTGAGCTGGTGGAAGGGGATGGTGAGCAGGATGTGGCCCTCACTATCCACGAGGAAATGGTTGGCGACCTGCTGCAGCACTTGGATGTACGCAAGTCGATGGGGCCGGATGGGATGCACCCGAGGGTACTGAGTGAACTGGCGGAGGAGCTGGCCAAGCCGCTTTCCATCATTTATCGGCAGTCCTGGCTATCAGGAGAGGTCCCAGTCGACTGGCGGCTAGCAAATGTGACGCCCATCTACAAGAAGGGCCGGAGGGTAGACCCAGGTAACTATAGGCCTGTTAGTTTGACCTCAGTGCCAGGGAAGCTCATGGAGCAGATTATCTTGAATGTCGTCACGCGGCACTTGAAGGGCAACCAGGCGATCAGGCCCAGTCAGCATGGGTTTATGAAAGGTAGGTCCTGCTTGACAAACCTGATCTCCTTCTATGACCAAGTGACGCGCTTGGTGGATGAGGGGAAGGCTGTGGATGTGGTCTACCTTGACTTCAGTAAGGCTTTTGACGCCGTTTCCCACAACATTCTCCTCAAGAAACTGGCTGCTCGTGGCTTGGACTGGCGTACGCTTCGTTGGGTTAAAAACTGGCTGGATGGCCAGGCCCAAAGAGTTGTGGTGAATGGAGTCAAATCCAGTTGGAGGCCGGTCACTAGTGGAGTCCCCCAGGGCTCAGTGCTGGGGCCGGTCCTCTTTAATATCTTTATCGATGACCTGGACGAGGGGATCGAGTGCACCCTCAGTAAGTTTGCAGATGACACCAAGTTAGGTGCGTGTGTCGATCTGCTCAAGGGTAGGAAGACTCTGCAGGAGGATCTGGATAGGCTGGAGCGATGGGCTGAGGTCAACTGTATGAAGTTCAACAAGGCCAAGTGCCAGGTCCTGCACCTGGGGCGCAACAACCCCAAGCAGAGCTACAGGCTGGGAGATGAGTGGCTGGAAAGCTGCCTGGCCGAGAAGGACCTGGGAGTACTGGTTGATAGTCGGCTGAATATGAGCCAGCAGTGTGCTCAGGTGGCCAAGAAGGCCAACAGCATCCTGGCTTGTATAAGAAGTAGCGTGGCCATCAGGTCTAGGGAGGTGATTGTCCCCCTGTACTCAGCTCTGGTGAGGCCGCACCTCGAGTACTGTGTTCAGTTTTGGGCCCCTCGCTACAAGAAGGACATGGAGGTGCTCGAGAGAGTCCAGAGAAGGGCAATGAAGCTGGTGTGGGGTCTGGAGAACAAGTCTTACGAGGAGCGGCTGAGGGAGCTGGGGTTGTTTAGCCTGGAGAAGAGGAGGCTCAGGGGAGACCTCATCGCTCTCTATAGGTACCTTAAAGGAGGTTGTAGAGAGGTGGGGGATGGTCTATTCTCCCACGTGCCTGGTGGCAGGACGAGGGGGAATGGGCTAAAGTTGCACCAGGGGAGGTTTAGGTTGGGTATTAGGAAGAACTTTTTTACTGAAAGGGTTGTTAGGCATTGGAATAGGCTGCCCAGGGAAGTGGTTGAGTCGCCATCCATGGAGGTCTTTAAAAGATGTTTAGATGTAGTCCTTAGTGATATGGTTTAGTGGAGGTCTTGTTAGTGTTAGGACAGAGGTTGGACTAGATGATCTTGGAGGTCTCTTCCAACCTAGACGATTCTGTGATTCTGTGATCAAGGGGAGCCTGTTGATGAGGCCTTCTTGCTTCAGCTACAAGAAGCATCATGCTCACATGCTGTCATCGTGATGGGGGACTCCAACCACCCAGATGTCTGCTGGAAAAGCTACACAGCAGGCTGTAAGCAATCCAGGAGACTCCTGGAGTGCGTTGAGGATAACTTCCTGGTACAGGTATTAGAGAAACCAACCAGAGGAGAAGCGTTACTGGACCTCGTGCTCACCAGTGCAGATGAATTCATTAAAGCTGTTAAGATCAGAGGCAGTTTGGGCTGCAGTGACCACACCCTGTTTCTGTTTGTGATCTCAGGGAATATGGGCCTAGCAAAGAACAAAGTCAGGACCCCGAAATTCCAAAGAGCAAACTTTGAGCTATTTGAAGACCTCATGGATGAGATCCCCTGGACCACTGTCCTTAGGGACAAAGGAGTTGAATAGAGCTGGCAAATCTTTACGGATCTCTTTCTCAGAGCACAAGAAATCTCCATCCCACTGTGTAAGAAAGCAAGTGGGGGTGGGCAGAAAAATGGTATGTCTGTGCAAGGGCAAACTAAGGTGCAAGAAGGAAATGCATAGGCAGTGGAAGCAGGGACATGTGGTCTGGGAAGAGTACAGGGATGCTGTCCAGATGTGCAGGGATGAGATCAGGAAAGCCAAGGCACAGATGGAACTGAGCTTGGCAAAGGATGCAAAAAATAACAAGAAGCGATTCTATAGGTACATTGGCCAGAAAAGAAAGGCCAAGATGAGTGCACCCACTCTGATAAATGAGAAGGGAGAACTGGTAATGACAGACATGGAGAAAGCTGAGGTACTCAACAAATTCTTTGCCTCAGTCTTCACTGCCAGTCAGGCTTTCCAAGTCTCTCGTTTCCCTGAACCTGAAGATAAGGGCTGGGGGACAAAAGTCCCACTGTAAGCCAAGAGCAGGTTTGAGACCACCTGATGAAACTGAACAGGTACAACTCTATAGAGCCCGGTGACATGCATCCCAGCATCATGAGGGAAGTGGCTGACCTAGTTTCCAAGCCTCTCTCTGTCATATTTGAAAATTCCTGGCAGACAGTTGAAGAGCCTAGTGACTGGAAAAAGGGAAACAATACTCCCATTTTTAAAAAGGGTAAAAAGAGGAACCAGGGAACTACAGAGCGGTGAACCTCACCTCTGTGCCTGGAGAGATCATGGAATGGTTCCTCCTTGAAGCAATGTCAAGGCACATGCAAGACAAAGCATTGATCTGAGACAGCCAGCATGGCTTCACCAAGGGCAAATCGTGCTGGACCAATCTGGTGGCTTTCTATGATGGAGTGACTGCACCAGTTGACAAGGGAAGACCAACCAATGTCATCTACCTAGACTTCTGCAAGGCCTTTGACATGGTCCCACATGACATACTGATCTCCAAATTGGAGAGAGATTTATTTGAAGGGTGTGCCATTTGGGGGACAAGAATTGGCTTGAAGGCTGCACTCAGAGAGTGGTGGTCAATGGCTCTATGTCCAGGTGGAGGCCAGTGATGAGCAGTGTCCCTCAGGGGTCTGTCTTGGAACCGGTACTGATTAATCAATTAATCAATGAAAAAATCAGTGGGATTGAATGCACCCTCAGCAAGTTTGTGGAAGACACCAGGCTGAGTGGTACAGCTGATACAACAGAAAGAAGGCGTGCCACCCAAAGGGGCCTGGCCAAGGTTGAGAAGAGGCCTCATGTGAACCTAATAAGGTTGAACAAGTCTAAATTCAAGGTGCTGCACCTGGGTCAGGGCAATCCCAAACACCAGTACAGAATGGGTGAAGAATTCATTGTGAATAGCCCTGCAGAGAAAGACTTGGGGGTTCTGGTGGATAAAAAGCTTGACATGAGCCAGCAGTGCACACTTGCAGCCCAGAAGGCCAACTGCATCTGGGGCTGCATCAACAGAAGAGTGGCCAGCAAGGGAGGGAGGTGATTGTCCCCCTCTCCTCTGCCCTTGTGAGGCCCCGCTTGGAGTACTGCATCCAGGTCTGGGGCCTCGGGCACAAGAAGGACGTGGAGCTGTTAGACCAGGTCCAGAGGAGGGCCACGAGGATGGTCAGAGGGTTGGAGCACCTCTCCGATAAAGAAAGGCTGAGAGAGATGAGGATGTTCAGCCTGAAGAAGAGCGGGCTCTGGGGAGACCTCATTGCATCCTTTCAGTACTTAAAGGCTTATAAAAAATGATGGAGAGCAACTTTTTGCTCTGGCAGACAATGATAGGACAAGGGGGAATGGTTTTAAACTAAAAGAGGGGAGATTTAGATTAGATGTTAGGAGGAAATTCTTTACTATGAGGTTAGTGAGGCACTGGCACAAGTTGCCCAGAGAAGCTGTGGATGCCTCATCCCTGGAGGTGTTCAAGGCCAGGTTGGACGAGGCTCTGGGCAACCTGATCTAGTGGGTGGCATCCCTGCCCATGGCAGCATGGTTGGAACTAGATGATCTTTAAGGTACCTTCCAACCCAAGCAATTCTATGATTCTATGATTCTATGACATCTACAGTTTCTGGCATCATAAAAATGAAAGGAAAATTAGCCATATTGTTCGTGTTCAGTATAAAAATAAGTGGAAATACAGAAGAGATTCACAGAGCCTGAAACAAGGACAGTCTATTAAATGTACTAGAATGTGGGTTGTTGGTGTTTTCTTTTGTTTGTTTGTTTTTGCATACCATAAGATATTTTATTTTGTCTGTTAACTCTGTCATTGAGAACAGTAAATTGTTTGCATTCATTGCACAGGGAATCTGCCACCTTCTCTGAATTTGGTACCAAAGGGTAGTGACACTCCATGTATTATTATAGTTTGAATTTGTCTGACTACACTTAACTTTTCTGCTTCCTTGTTTGTACAATAAAGATCAACATTACACTTTTTAATTACATTTACACTGTTCATTCACCGTAATCCTTACATCTTTTCCTGAATTAATCTTTTGAAAAAATAGATTCAGCAAGTATGGTCTGTCTATTTTCAAAAGCAGTGATAAATAATATTCTTAAATTTATCCTTGTACTTCCTTAAAGCCCTGACACACAATTGATTCTGTTTTCTGTTTTTTAGATTCTTTAATCAATTTTAATTATCTCATAACTTTTAATTTGCATTGATTTTTACTGGAAAAAGAATAAATAATTAGTAGAAAGTCTTCATGATTTTTTATTTATTTATTTATTATTACTGAATCCAGCACTATTTCTCCCAACTTCTTGTTCTTGTGTAAAATTTAACAAGAGCAAGTGCTGGATTTTGCACCTGGGATGGGGTAATCTTGGGAACATATAAAGACTGTCGGACTGTCGGCTGGAAAGCAGCCCTGCACAGAGGGATCTGGGGTTTCTGGTTGATGGTGAGATGAACAGTGTGCCCTGGCAGCCAGGAGGGCCAACCACACCCTGGGGTGCATCAGGCACGACACTGCTAGCCAGTCAAAGGAAGCGATTGTCCCACTCTGCTCTGTGCTGGTGTCGCCTCACCTTGATTACTGCTTGCAGTTTTGGGCACCACAATATAAGGATATAAAACTATTAGAGAGTGTCTAAAGGAAGGCAACAAAGATGGTGAAGGGTCTGAAGGGGAAGGCATATGAGAAGTGGCTGAAGTCCCTTGGTTTGTTCAGCCCAGAGCAGAGCAGGCCGAGGGGAGGCCTCATGGCGGCCTGCAGCTTCCTCATAGGGGAAGTGGAGGGGCAGGCGCTGAGCTCTGCTCTCTGGGGACAGCAACAGGACCTGAGGGAACGGCATGGAGCTGTGACAGGGGACGGTCAGGCTGGGTGTTAGGAAAAAGTTCATCACCAAGAGGGTGGTCAGCACTGGAACAGGCTCCCTGGGGCAGTGGTCATGGCAACAAGCCTGACAGAGTTCAAGAAGGTTTTGAACAAAGCTCTAAGAAATATGGTCTGATTTCGGGGTGGTCCTGTGTGGAGCCAGGAGTTGGACATGATGACCTTTGTAGGTCTTTTCCAACTCTGAATATTCTATAGATCCTTCAAAATGTCATGGATTTTGCTGGAAAGCCCCTCTTTTTATTTACACTTAATTTCTGTTTTTATAATGGATCTTCATCTGAGAATTGTTTCTCAGAACTACTCAGGATAAAAGTACTAAATAAATTAACCTTTTGTCCCCTCCATGTAGGAATGTCACATGATTTATCATTACAGCTATGTTATTTAGTCCTTGAATATAATGTTCTATCTGCAAAATTTTCCTCTTATTTTATGAAAGAAAGCGAAAGCATTTCTGTACCCTCATGTTAGATGTGAAGTCACAATATACTGTGCATAGTCGCATTTAGTGTTCATTCTCCCAGTTCCACATAAAACAACTGAATGAGGTTTGCCCATATGTGGCTAATTACATGAAGCCATGTAATGCAGATCCAGAATGAGTCTATCACCAAGAAAGGCTCAGCCTTTGTGACTGATGACAGTGAAAGTCTTACACAGCTCCTGTGTGCAAGCAGTGAGGAATTCTGCTTTTGGTGAGATCACTATTACACACTGTGCATCAATGCCCTTAGAAACATCTGTGAGGAATTCATAAAATGTTGTCTTCACACAATTATTCCTGTTACCATGGCAATTCTCTAGAGCATGTCTGAAAAGGATAACATTGCTGAAATGAACGTGAACACTATCCTGAATTGCTAAGTTTAAAGGTCAGAAGTTCGCAGCCAAGCAGTGTATTTAAAAGCTATTTCTGAACAGAAAACTCAACTTGTTTTCAGTACCAAGCAATGTTAGTCTAAAGCATTTTGTCCATATTTGTTAACAAGTATCTTAACTGTTCACTCTCTTCCCTGATTACAGTTACCTACCTTAAAGAAAGTGCTCCATAAGCACTTTTTTAGAGTGAAATTCTTTGAATATGGTAGAAAAAAAACAGTCTCTGCATTAAATGACTGTTGGCATATTGTTCAAAATTATTAGCTGTCAAGGTGATGATTACATGTTCTCTTTCACTGTATCTTACTCTATAATGCTAATTTAAGTATCACTCAATCAGAGCTTTGTACTATTTCAAAGAATCATAGAATAGCTGGGGTTGGAAGGGATCTCTGGAGGTCATACTATCCAATTCTCTGCTCAAAGAAAGATAACCTACAGCAGACTGCTCATGGCCTTTTCTAATTGTTTTTTACATATCTCCAAAGATGGAGATTCCACAACCTCTCAGGGAACCCTTTTTGAGGGTTTGACCACACTTAGAATTTATTGTCCACTGGAAACCCCAGGTCTATACCTAGGAAGCTGCTTTCCAGCCGGTGAGACCACAACCTGTCCGGGTATCTCAAGTTACATCCCCTCCCCAGGTGCAGGACTTTGTATTTGTCTGTCCTGAATTCATGAGAGTCCTGTCAGTCCATTTCTACAGCCTGCCAACATCCCTCTGAATGGCAGCACAACCATCTGGTATATCAGCCACTCTTCCCAGTTTTGTGGTTGTGGTGGTTTTACCTGCTGGGCAGCTGAACTCCACCACAACCACTCTCTCACTCCCCCTCCTCAATGGGAAAGGGGGAGAAAATATAAAGAAAAGGGCTCAAGGGTTGAGATAAGGACAGTGAAATGACTAAACAATTATTGTCACAGGCACAACTGACTTAGCATAGGGAGATTAATATAATTTATTGCCTATCATTAGTGGACTACAACAGCGAGAAACTAAAAACAAATGAAAATCACCTCCCCTCCATCCACCTTCTTCTCCCTCCAACCCCCAAGTGGCACAGGGGAATGGGGCTGCGGTCAGTCCCTGATACTTCATCTCCACTGCTCCTTCACGGTCATTCTCTGCCCCTACTTCACGTGGGGTCCCTCCCACGGGATGCCGTCCTTCTCGAACTGAGCCTGCGGTGGCTGCCCACAGGCAGCAGCTCTTCAAGAACTGCTCCCACACGGCTCCATACCACGGGGTCCATCCCCCAGGAGCAAACTGCTCCAGCACGGGTCCCCCACGGGCGGCAGCTCCCCCCAGACCCCCTGCTCCTGCGTGGGCTCCTCTCCACGGGCTGCAGCTCCAGCCCGGGGCCTGCTCCTGCGGGGGCTCTCCATGGGCCACAGCCTCCTCCAGGCCACATCCACCTGCTCCACCGGGGGCTCCTCCACGGGCTGCAGCGTGGAGATCTGCTCCATGTGGGACCCATGGGCTGCAGGGGGACAGCCTGCTCCACCAGGGGCCTCTCCACAGGCCGCAGGGGAACTTGTGCTGCGTGCCTGGAGCACCTCCTGCCCTGCTGCACTGACCTTGGGGACTGTGGAGTTCTTGGAGGCAGATGGAAGCGGGGCACTGCCAAAATCTTGCCATGTAAGTTCAATACATTTCTTTGGATTTTCCTACTATTGCTACATATTTCAGTGAGTGCATATCCTAATCAAGTGAAAAGAGTTAGGGAAAGAAATAATGGAAGTTGTTAAACTAACCTCATTTTCTTTGGCCATTCATCATCGAAAAAGTATTACCTATTGAAAAGCGTCATCAGTATTTCAGACTCTAGAATGTTTCTCATTGAAATGTGAACAAAATATATTAACAAATGTGTTATATTAAAGCCACTAGATGAGTTTTTCAGTATAAAAAAAATAAAATAAAAAATCCTCAAAGGCAATACTGAGTACAGAATACTGTACAGAACATCTTTCACAGTAGTATAGACATCTTGTTCTGCTCTTACTAAAGAACCTAAAGTGGAAATCAGTGGAGATTTGGAGCATCATCCGGATCTTAATTGAAAGACAGAGTGAAAGTTCTCTCATTTGAAATAAGAGCTTTTAATGAGCTACCCCATATTTCATTCCAGAAAAAAAAAACAATCAAGTTTTCTTCCTTGAGTATCTTTTACTTCTGATTACCCATGCAAACATATGCTCAGCTCCTTGCTGAGTACGTAACATCCTGTGATTTAATTACGTCACCAGATAAGATGAACACATTCTGTTTACAAGGAGTTTTTCTGTAGCTTTCAAAAACATTGTCATCTTATGCTATAATTTCATTAAAATATTTGAAGCTGTCTCATGCTGGCTGTGAGTTGTCGGAGCTTTGTTTCCTTTTACTGCCAGAGTTTGTCCATTGTTACAATGACAAGATTCTTAAATTGGCTTTGTATGATGTTAGTTATACCATCCCGAAGATGGTATGACCTACACTGACCTTGGGTGTCTGCAGGGCTGCTTCTCACTCCTCTCTCACAGCTGCTGTTGTGCAGCAAATTTTTCCCGTCCTTCAACCTGCTCTCCCAGAGGCCCAACCAGTGTTGCTCGTGGCTTTGCTCTGGCCAGAGCCAGGTCCCTTTTGGAGCCATCTGGAGCAGGCTCTGATCTGACATGGGGCACCTGCTGGGCTCTGCTCAGAGGCCACTCCTGCAGGCCTCCACTATCAAACCCTTTCCACATAAAGCCAAGACACTTTGACTGTCATAACTAATTTGGCTTGTAAAAAGTTTTTAAATGAAATCATTTCACATCACAAAACATCTGAAAAGAGGAACTAAATGTGTTTTTTACTGTTTTTGTTGTTGTTTTGGGTTTTGGTTTTGGTTTGGTTTTGTCTTTGTTTTTCTTTGTTTGTCTTTGTTTTTCTCAGAAAGTTCTCAGCATTGCTCAGAGTTCACTTGAGTTTTATGTTGCCTTGGAGACAGCTGTATAGGATATCTAGATTCTCACTACCTGACTGAGCAACTTTCGGTGTAGCATGTGTCCTTATATCATGCACTACCACCAGTCAGCCAACTCTGCTTCCAGCACATCAGGCAATGCTCTCCGCCATTGGTCAGCAAAGGAAGACTAAAACTGAATCTGTATTAGTCAGCATATTCACAATTCAATGAAGAGATTCTACATGAAATGACTAATTTTCATATCACAGAATCATATTTGAGTTTGAGTTGAAAGCAACCACAAAGATCATCTAGTTCCAAGCCCCCTGCCATAGGCAGGAACACCTCCCAGTAGATCAGGCTGCTCAAAGACCCATCCCAGCTGGCCTTAAACACTTCCAAGGACAGGGCATCCATAACTTCTCTGGGCAACCTGTTCCAGTGCCTCATCACCCTCATAATATGGGATTTCTTCCTAATATCTTAGGAAGATATAAACCTACCCTCTTTTAGTTTAAAGCCATTACTCCTTGTCCTATCACCACACTCCCTAAGTCCCTCCCCAGCTGTACTGTAGGCCCCCTTTAGGTACTGGAAGGCTCCTATAAGGTCTCCCTGGAGCCTTCTCTTCTCCAGGATGAACAACCCCAACTCCCTCAGCCTGTCTTCATAGGAGACAGGCTTCAGCCCTCTGATCATCTTCTTGGCCCTCCTCTTGTTCTAACATGTCCATGTCCTTTTTGTGCTGGTGGCTCCAGAGCGGAACGCTGCACACCAGGTGGGATCTCATTATAGCAGAGTAGAGGGGGAGAATCACCACGCTCGACCTACTGGCCACAATTCTTTTTGTGCAGGCTAGGATATGGTTGGCTTTCTGGGCTGCAATCATATATTGCTACCTCATGTTGAGCTTCTTGTCAAGCAACACCAAGTCCTTCTCCTCTGGGCTGCTCTCAATCTACCCATCCCCTGGTCTGTACTCATGTCTAGAATTGCCCCAGCCCAGATGCACAACCTTGTGTTTGGCCTTGTTGAACATCATGAAGTTCACACAGGCCCATCTCTCAAGCCTGTCCAGGTCCCTGTGGATGGCATCTCTTCCCTCCAGTGTGTTGACCACATCATGCAGCTTGGCGTCTGGCAAACTTGCTGGGGTGCACTCAATCCCACTACCCATGTTGCTGACAAAGATGTTGAACAGCACCAGTATCAAGCCCATTTGAATATAAAATGCTGACATAAATTTAGATATTCTTTCCAATTAGAGAATAAAAACCTACCCCAGATCTCCCTTAATTGGCATTTCTAAAGCATAATGTTTTTAGAAAACATTTGTACGCAGGTTTTCCATAAAAGACAATTCCATTTGGAGTACCGCACACTCTATAGTCATCTCTAAAGCATCTTCTTTTTTCAAAGCATTTTTAAACAATGATTTTGAGATACACCTAAAACAATAGCAGATTTGATGGATTATTTATGACTGCATTATTGTAGACAACTTGTAGGTAGCCACATTTGGGAGGCTTATATTATTATTATTTTTTAACTAATAAATTTGGGGGACAGAAATATAAAGTATAACATATATCTTAAGGTATAGAGGTAGAAGAAACTGATTGTATGGCATCAGGAACTGGTAACTGAGCAGAAAAGGAGGAAAAAATATTGTGAAACATTCATTTCCATTCGAATTAGTATCTATTCCATCTTGTCCATGTCTTTTTAAGAAATCATCTAGTCTAAGCCTGTTGTAAAGTTAGATTAGCTTTACATCTCTCACTCCTGACAAGTATCTGTCTCACCTGTTCTTAAAGGTCTCCAAGGAGGCGGACTCCTTAAACTCCTCAGGCAATCTATTCCAGTCATTAACTGCCCATTTTTTAGAAAAGTTTTTCTTAGTGTCTAAATCTGAATTGGTTTTGCTACAATTTATGTACCAGCAGTGCTTCTTGCCTTATCTGCTACAGATGTGGAAAATAAATTAGTTTCAGCATTTGCCATGTGCATATTTGAAGGGTGTTATGAGAGATGGGATTCAGCACTCACATGTAGGTACCTACATGCGTGCTCCCACGTGATGTATGTCAGCTCCCATTATTTTTGATGAAATAAAGTATGATTCCCTAGAGAATAGAGTGCTCATGTGGGATTGACAGATATGACAGGTCCTAATATGCCCTCCTGGAACAGCAGCTGGAAGCCAGGCAGGACATGTGGAACCTTCTTAAACAATCCTAGGTTCTTATGTTTGCGTGACTAGCCTATGCATTTAGCCAATACAACCATATACAACAATACAACAATACAACCAAGCCAATACAAGCAAGCCAATACAACAATAAGTAAATATAGAGCTGCCTTGGTAAATAGAAATGTTATTTAAACCTACAAGTAAATAAGAACTTCAGCATAATGTGCTTTTAATAATTTTAAACCATCCAAACAGCATATGTTATTTCTATGTATCACAGAGAGAAGTTTTGGGATAAGCAACAAAAGACAGCTAATTCTCTAAGCTTAGCCAGGAAACTACTTTAGGCAAGATCAATATTATGCAACAGGAAATGTGGTCCTGATTTAAACATTTATATTAAAACCTCAAGACTTTTGCTGATAAAAGACTTTTCTATAAATAAATTTACACTTATTTTAGGTAAAGATTTTACAGTTATTTGACTCTTAGATTAAAGTAACATAAAAACTTACAGGAATAGTGAAATCCCAGACAAACTAGAAATGTTTCAAAATCATTGGTTTTGTAAATTACATTAGTCCTCTATTTTATAGTTTTGAATATCTGTATCAAAATTTGACTACATGTGTCCTTAAAAAGTATTATTTTGAATTCAATATTTAGTGTAATCAAACTATCTAAATTATTTGCAATGCTTTGTATAGGTTATATTATTTTTGAATAATGGCTTTTTTTTTAAGTTTCTTTAGTGCCACATTGACACAAAGATAACATATAACAGAGTAGAATTAGAGAAAGTCTTGAATTCATGGAACTGATTTTATAGCCTTTTGAAAATGTTACCTTCCCATGGATCTTGTGAATTTACCAGCTTTAGTTCATTTTCAAGAATTTGTGTGTTTTCAAGACTCCATTTTCTAATAAAATCTGACTATATAGGAGCTTTTTAAGATGTGTTTTTGCTAGGGATAACATATACAAAGAACATTGAAAAACAAAGAGAGGTTAAAAGTTGATTAAATTATTTAGCAGGAAATATTCTCTCAACTCCATTTCTCTAGCAACTTAAGTAATAAAATATTTATAAGCAAGATCCTGCTACTTAAAACAGACTTTGCTAGAATCCCACAGTAGATTAACAATAAAATGGGAAGAACTCTGTTTTGAATAAACAGGGAAGACCACTTGCAAAGACAACTGCTGACCCAGCCTGTTCCCAGCATGCTCAGCACAAGATATTTATTTACCTGAAGTTTGTTCCCCATAGACCCTCACAGAACTGTGTTCAGGTGCTAATTTTGAACACTAAAATGTACAGACAAGCTAATGAGAAGAATTTAAATTGTGGATGTTCAGCGGGCAGGAATACGGACTAGCAGAGGTCATTGGTAACCAGCTGAACTCTGCTGCTGAAAGGACAGAAATAAGATAAACACTTAGTGCTGATGTTACTGACATAGCTGGTTGGAAGTAATGGTGTAGTTGATGTCAGGATATTTTAAATATCAAGCAGAATTTGCAATTTCTGTGAGGCATGAAGGTCAGGAAGTGCAGAGAAATGTATTCCATGTTCTCGCTACTTTAGTATAAAATCTTGTAAAAATAATTCTTCTGCAGAAAATCATCTTAAGCAGAGTGAAAAAGGAAACTAGATCTGCCTAGTGATATCATGTCCAAATATAAGATACACTTTTTTGTACTTTTAAGAAGCTTATTCTATTTACAAAGATTATGCTAATTTAGGAATTACAAGTGCTGATAATGTGAAAAATAGCATTCTTAAATATTTTATATTGCCAATTAAAATGAAACAAAAGGTTTGTGTTTGTTTTTCTTTTTCCCTTTTTCTTCCTCTTAACTATGAGTTTACGTGATTTGCACTAAAATATTGCCACCCAAGTTCATGTATACATGTGAGTTTTTGATGCTGGTGGTATTAGGATTTCAGATGAAGATATTGAATAAAATTCTTTCCACTGACACAGCAGGTAAACTTAGATAGTTTTGGATAAGGAGCTTTATAGCAGGAACTGTGACCACAGCTCATAAATGCAGCTTCCACCTCTCCCAGAGAAATCCAGGGATACTTTCACCTTAAAGACAATTATTTCATCTCCTGGGTGTCCTTCTAACACTGTGTTCCTCTGACAATGGGGGCACAAATGAATGTCTGTGGGGACAAATTGCCAGCTCTCAGGTTAATCCATACTAAACAGAAGAGTTTGAATTAGTCAATGTATGCTAGAAATTGAATTAGTGTCACTGGACATGCATTGAGCACAGATTTTAGACCAAAGTTAGATTTTAGACCAAGAGTAGGTTTTTAAACCAAAATTTCTAGTCATAAAAGAGAAATTAAGGTTGAAAAAATATATAACAATTGTTATACTTCAGATTCACAAGCAAAATATTTTAAAATAATTTTATTTCTGAGACACGCAATCCCTCAGAAGTTTATGACCAACACATTTCTTACATCCATGACATCAGCATGTAAAAATAACCAAGCATTCATCATCACCCCAAAATTAGTCTCAACTAATTCAAGATCTAGATTTGTGAAACCAGAATAAAATTTTACTTCATTAATAAAATCAAACCAAATATAAACCAATGGTGAAAATCTTATTTTAAAAGCATGTGCTTTCTACTGATTTCTATTACATGAGAGAGACAGAGGAAAAAAAAAGAGAGAAAGAAAGAAAAAGAAAGAAAAAATCAGAGTGAACCAAAGCAGAGGCCGGTCCATATTCCCAAACAAAATAAAAACATTTACATACAGTCATTTTAGAAACCTACAATCCTGCATTTTTTGCTTTGCCAGAATGTGCCCAACAGTACTTCAAACAGCATTCACTTATTTCAGATTCTTCACAGAATTGCCAGTTATCCCCTTTCACCCCAGCTAATGCACACCAAAGGTGATTATTTCTGTTGAAGAAACTTGCTACAATTAGGTTTCAGTTGATTTATTTTTTTCAGTTACTTTTTTTCAGTTGATTTAATTATTAGGTAAGTGTCATGCACTTCTGCATTCTACATGAGAGTGAGAATGAGGTGTCTGTTACTGTTCTTACTGTTTTACCTGTTTTAGTGTCATGATGTTGCAGTGATTAACCAGGGGTGCGCTGTGTGCTGACTGCCATACAAGTAAAAAACAAAAACTTGATGCACACTCCAAAAAGACCAAGAAAGGGAAGCCCTGCTTGGACCATCACTGCCTGTGGCATGGCTCAAAAAAGGATGGGAAAATAGAATAGAAAAGAAAAAGGGCCAACACTTCTAAGGGACAGCATCTTCTCTAGAAACTGTGTGGTACCTCTGTTTGCAGGGACTGGGATGGGGCAGTGGTACTGAATGCCTGAAAAGATTTTTCACTCTTTCGATCTTCTTTACAATGATTTACAACTGGGAGATATTTTCAAAACTCGGCAACAATTTTTCAACAATGAAAGGTCAACATTCAATGTAGGACCCTTTTTTTATTCCCACATTAGTTTGTACAACAGGTTCTCATGCTTCACTCATGCTGCTGCTTACATCCATTTCACCTGACTGATAGACCACGCACAGTTGGTATAGAGCCTGTTTATAATGAGGTATTTGGGAGCAGAGAGTCAAATGTTTTTATATAAAGTATTTACTATCCAGAGGATCAGGGTGATGAAGCATTCTCTGAAATACTCAAAGGAAATACTCAAAGGAAACTAAGGCTGTTAGTTTAGTTACTTTTTAAAAATCACTCTACACTAAAAAATCAGCGATTGAGAAAAGTCAATTTGCAGTTTAGAATAAGAAACTGATTGCAAAAAGATGACTTTTAAAACCAGCTGCCTCATCATTTCTGTTGGCAATATAAGAAACAAGTTTCAGGCTCTGATTTTAGCCACAAGAAGTGAAGGCCAGTTGCCAATTATTAATACAAAAGATAACCAATTCTTAATATATGAAAAAAAAATAGGAAAATCGATTGATACATTAGTAGAACAAGACTTTTATTCATTTATTTATTTTCAAGAATAGGATGACAAATGACTTCATGTTTCTGTATTTGTGTCTGGAAAACAATATATCAATAACAATCCAATAGAATATTTGATTTTAACTGTATGGCTGGGGAAAAGGTATGACACAAGGTTTGTAAGGTTTTCTGCTCAAAAGTTTGTTGTTCCTGTCTAAAATGAGCTTCTCTAATAAAATGTTACTTTCTTACAAATCTTATGTCCAAGGGAAAAGTTGTCTGTGTATACCAAAAGCAATAAAGTCAGAAAGCATAAAACCACTATAAACAGAAAATGGAAAGAAAAATATCTGTAAATGTTCCAAGAAAAAAAAAAACTGTGTTGTGTTTGGCTCAATTTTCAGGTAGCTTATGAGAAAACAATATTTGGTTCTGTTATTTAAGACAGGATTCTAGAGAAAATAATTAGTGATCTGGAAACCATGCATATGTGTATGAATTCATGTGTATATTTATATCTAAGGAGAATTTTGGGATGGAACTTAGGAAAAAAAAAATAAACATGTATGCAGGCTCATAGATTTTTATCACAGAAAGGAAAATAAGAGAATTCTAAGGCTGGGGTTTCTGTGTGTGCGTGTGACTTGCCTAGGTTTTTTAAGATCAAGAAGTTAATGCATTCATTTTTGTTTTTCATTCTTTTTTTGCATTCCTATTTTGCATCCCTTAGTTTTAAAAAAATATATATTGATTGCGTTTATAGACTTTGTTTTACATCTATTTATTCCTTTCACAAAGACATATTTATCTGTGAAATCAAAGAAACTAACTTTTTTCTCTTTCCTATAAAATGTGAAACTCATCCAAGTCTTACTATATGTGGCATTAGGCAATTTCATAAATATATGTGGGTTTTTTTGTTTTTCTTTTTTTTTTATACAGAACAAACATCAATCAGTTCTTCAAAAAATTCTGCACTACTTTCATCTGAATTCACATCAAATACATTTTATAATTATTGACGTTCACTGAAAATATCCCATAAATGTGGCAAGAGACAAAAAATGTCTTCAAAATAATAAATACTGATAAAACTGGTATTTATTGAAAAGGGAACTTTTGTCTTAGTAAAAGAAAATGTAGACACGATTAAACCCTCTCCAAAATGCAGATGTCATTGTTTTCTACTTAAGAACTCTTCACAAAGAGTTCCCAACTGTATCCAGAGAGATACAATTAAAGCAGTGCTTAATGGAGTATTTCTCACTTTTGGACCAGTGGACAGATGACAATCCTCTGAAATCTCCAGTGGACTTTCTTGCACTTCTCATCAGACTGGCTTCAGGATGACTGCCAGAAGAGCTGCCCAGAGGTTTGCAAGGCTTGCCCGGGAGGACTGAGCCATAGCTTCAATTCCCCTGCAGCCCAAGTGGCTTAAACTGCCATTTGTGAGATTGTGCCCTCATTATGGGATTGCAAACTCAAAGTCTTTTTCTGCTTTTTACAGCACCAGGAATCTTTCATTCTTTAATACCTAAGGGCCTGCAGTCAATTGGAAGTGTACGGGTACTTTTGCAGCAACATCTACAGCCTAATGGTTAAAACAGTTTGTGGGGAAGCATGAATTTGGAGTCACATGAACTGACACAGAAAACAAATCTGAATCTCTGTCTTTATTTGCTGGATTAGACAACTGCAGAAATGGAGGATAGTTTCACCAGTTTCTTTCTGGAAAAAGAAAAAAAAAAAGTCTTTGTGGTCCTCTGATATGAATGTATGGAGGACCTTTGAGCATTAGTGAGTGAAGGCAACTCCATGTTTTCTACATGCAGATTCCTAACAAAAATAGAAATCCAGATATGCCTCTGTTCTTCTGTCTCTTACTCGAGACGGGTTGTTTTTATGTAAAACTAAATTGTATAATAAAGTATTTAATTGATCTGACATTTGATACAACATCAAAGAGATGAACGCATGGTCAAAGGCTCTGCTAAACTAAATCTTCACTAGCTGTATGTTTATTGTTTCCTTTCATTTCTCTAAAAATCATTCTGAGAGATAATACCAGGATGTTGAAAAATAAATCAGTTAAATTTAATATTAAATGAACTATTTTGTGTTTGGCTTTCTGATAAATGCAGAGGGCAAATTATAACTAACAAGATGGTTAAAAAAAAATGCTCAGACTAAAAATCCACAAATCATAACAAATGAGGGAGCACACGGAGATGTGTTTACTCAAAGTAAAGAATTTATGACATGAGAGTGATATCCAATTAAATTTTAAAAATAGAATACAGTTTAAAATTTCTCTGCTTAATACTTACCACCCCCTGCATACTGTATTGTTTAAATATGATAGGGCAGAATATTCCATTAAATATTTATTAGTAAATTCAGTCATGGCGAATGATTTCCCACTCATTCAATGTATAATAGTGCTGCAATCAAGCTTCTTTTGTTTCTCAATAATCCCTGCATCAGCAATCTCTAATTACATATGGAGATGCAGAAAAATTAGAGAAGTGAAGAAAGAGACACCTCCTCTGGTAACTAGTTCCCCTTCATTTCTTCAGAACAATTAAAATACCCATATACATTAGCAAGATGGAACATTCTGAGAAACAGGTCTCCAGTAGAAAGCACTTGAAAATGCATTATATTTGTGTGTTTCATTTTTTAGGTGGAAGTAGATTTATTATTTTTTTTCTTTATGAATAAACTAGGAACACTCTAAGACAGTTTTTAATGTTGTTTATTCTTCCTCAAAAAATGAGACTGACTACACAGTTTAGGAAGAACTTCAGATAACTCTACACCTTTTGTTCAATAGAAGAAGTCTTTTCTAAGATTTTGCTTAACTTCGAAAGCCACAGCTGCATTTGGAGGACCAATTTGCTTAACAGCAGTACAGGGTTTTAGCTCACACCTAGGTAATATCTGAAAGCCACAGAGAGAAACACAAGCCAGTATTTACAAGTCCATTACCAATCTGGATCAGCTTGTCATCTTCAGCCAGCAAAAAGCCAAGTGTAATTTGAGCACCAGGGGTGCTTTTATTTTTGATAACTACTGTTCAGATGCCAACACATTGCAAAATTTGAAGCTAGCTATAAACTAGGTATTAATATTAATATAATAATAGCAATAAAGATAATAATAACAATGATAATAATAATAGAAACAATATAATTAGAGCTCCAGGGACAACTGGGATTCCACAAGAAATTTTGTATGCGTAATGTACATAACGCTTTTCTTAGAAAAAAAAATCTAAGAAAAGAGCTCCTTTGAAAAATGTTGGATGAGGTTATGTAAACTGTAAAATGTGACACATGTCTGTTGTAAGGTGATTTACTTGCTTTTCTGCAAGTTGCTTTTCAATTTCCTCCTTGATTTACTTCTCCAAGTTGTGTCTTGACAAAATCCATATTTAAAGTTCCTGAAGGCAAGGAGTGTCTTTTTTGTATCTATCACCCCGGGGTCAGGATTGGTATTAGTGTAGGTGTAATATAGTAATTCAAACTTTTTTTTTTTTTCAGGATTTATTCTCTAAAGTTGCTCAACATAACCTTGTTCCATCACAAAAACTAAAGCAGAAAGGATGGAGATTTTCTTGTTTCCTTATGTAAGAGTTAGTATTCGAGGACAGGATTTGTAAAACATCTAAGGTATTTCCATTGTTTCAGGCTTAAAAGTGAAAGGCAGATGAAAAAGCAAATCAAGGGAAGTTTGTTATTATTTTTCCAGCAGTAAAAGAAAAATTAGACCTTTTAAAAGTATCTCAATTATTATGGTTCATCTTGCTTTGGGTGTGTAATTTGTCCAGATCCATCTTAGGGATGGTATAACTAACATCATACAAAGCCAATTTAAGAATCTTGTCATTGTAACAATGGACAAACTCTGGAAGTAAAAGGAAACAAAGCTCCAACAACTCACAGCCAGCATGAGACAGCTTCAAATATTTTAATGAAATTATAGCATAAGATGACAATGTTTTTGAAAGCTACAGAAAAACTCCTTGTAAACAGAATGTGTTCATCTTATCTGGTGACGTAATTAAATCACAGGATGTTACGTACTCAGCAAGGAGCTGAGCATATGTTTGCATGGGTAATCAGAAGTAAAAGATACTCAAGGAAGAAAACTTGATTGTTTTTTTTTCTGGAATGAAATATGGGGTAGCTCATTAAAAGCTCTTATTTCAAATGAGAGAACTTTCACTCTGTCTTTCAATTAAGATCCGGATGATGCTCCAAATCTCCACTGATTTCCACTTTAGGTTCTTTAGTAAGAGCAGAACAAGATGTCTATACTACTGTGAAAGATGTTCTGTACAGTATTCTGTACTCAGTATTGCCTTTGAGGATTTTTTATTTTATTTTTTTTATACTGAAGAACTCATCTAGTGGCTTTAATATAACACATCTGTTAATACATTTTGTTCACATTTCAATGAGAAACATTCTAGAGTCTGAAATACTGATGACGCTTTTCAATAGGTAATACTTTTTCGATGATGAATGGCCAAAGAAAATGAGGTTAATTTAACAACTTCCATTATTTCTTTCCCCAACTCTTTTCACTTGATTAGGATATGCACTCACTGAAATATGTAGCAATAGTAGGAAAATCCAAAGAAATGTATTGAACTTACATGGCAAGATTTTGGCAGTGCCCCGCTTCCATCCGCCTCCAAGAACTCCACAGTCCCCAAGGTCAGTGCAGGAGGGCAGGAGGTGCTCCAGGCACGCAGCACAAGTTCCCCTGCAGCCTGTGGAGAGGCCCCTGGTGGAGCAGGCTGTCCCCCTGCAGCCCATGGGTCCCACATGGAGCAGATCTCCATGCTGCAGCCCGTGGAGGAGCCCCCGGTGGAGCAGGTGGATGTGGCCTGGAGGAGGCTGCGGCCCATGGAGAGTCCCCGCAGGAGCAGGCCCTGGGCCGGAGCTGCAGCCCGTGGAGAGGAGCCCACGCAGGAGCAGGGGGTCTGGGGGGAGCTGCCGCCCGTGGGGGACCCGTGCTGGAGCAGTTTGCTCCTGGGGGATGGACCCTGTGGTATGGAGCCGTGTGGGAGCAGTTCTTGAAGAGCTGCTGCCTGTGGGCAGCCCCCGCAGGCTCAGTTCGGGAAGGACGGTATCCTGTGGGAGGGACCCCATCTGGAGCTGGGGCAGAGGGTTAACATGAAGGAGTGATGGAGACAAAGCATCATGGACTGACATTCAGCATTCATTTCCCGTTCCCCTGAGCTGCTCAGAGGGACTACGTAGAAGGATTGGGGGGGCGGGGGGGGGGGGGGGGAGAGGAAGATGTTTTTAGTTTGCTTTTATCTTCCCAGTGCTCTAATCTGAAAGTGATAGGCAATAGATTATACTAATCTTCCTATGCCAAGTCTGTTTAGCCTGTGATGGTATTTGCTAACAAGATCCCTGTCCTCTCAACCCTTGAGCCCGTTTTCATCTTATTTTCTCCCCCTTTCCTACTGAGGAGGGGGAGTTAGCAGTTGTGGTGGAGTTTAGCTAGCCATCAGTGTGAGACCACCATAAGAAAATCCTTTAAAACATAACTGTTCTTAAAAAAAATAGAAAATGAAATGTTAAGTAAGAACTGAGTATCTGCGCCTTATGAGAGTCCTTACATGCCAGCTAAATATTAATTCTGTGTTACTGAGAAATGAAAAGTTAGTTTATTGCCCAAATAAAAGGACTCATTAAGTTTTTCTTGAGCACCATTACATCCCCAATGCTAGCACACAAGGTACTGAAAAAGAAATCAGAGCTGTATTTTAATCTGAAAATAGTAATCAATGGCATAGCAGTTATGTAGTTAAACGTTGATTCCATTTTGGAGGGGGAGGGTGGGAGTTTGTGCCACATTGAGTCAGGTCCCACATGTATGAAAAAAGAGAAAATCTTCATACAATTGAGGAAACACCTTGTCATTATTTCATTGTGTCCTAGCTCACAAGATATGGAACTATAATCATAGGTAGCAAGAAGGAGCAGGCCAACTATCTTTGGTATGAGAATACAGTCATTTTTTCCAAGTAATGCAAATAAAAACTCTTAATTGAAGTCTATTTTTTTTAATTATCCTTTTAGCCGTATAGATGTAGGTCCACATGGGAAGATCAAAGTGAATCTTGAGAAAGAGCAGGTGTGCAAAGAGCAGTCTAAGAGAAACATTCATGTCAAAAAATCTTCAAAGCACAACAAAATAAAGTTGAAAATTCATTTCCTCACTCTATTTGTCAGAAAACTTCTTTAAGATTTCATTCTAATTTTACTAATCAGCTGTCTGGTTTAAATACTGGAGAAATACTTGAACATATTTCATATCAATGTATATCTCTTTAAACTTTTAAACCAAGACAGAATTGTTTAAATAAACAAGTGAAAGAACATAAAACCTACATGGGCACTAAATAAACAAGTGAATAGTAACTCACAAATTTATAACCCAGGACTCTGACAAAGCTGTTGTTCTTGGTTGAACGTGTTATTTCTACAACAGTATCTCTGTAAATATGGGCCTTATTCTACTTTGCATGGAAATCAGCAAAGGTGCATGAAAGTCTAAATTTTGTGATGTTTCTTGTAATAGTTTTGGCATGTGCCAACCAGTATAGTTCCAAGAGTGCCCCGCAACCCACCAATCTCTGGCCATGTCTTAGGAGACCAGAACATCCAAGGAGACATTCTTCATAGCAATGTTCATACTGTGGAGGACTCAGGCACTGTAGTAGACTAGGCTGGGAATCTAGACTAGTACCTGGGAATCATCTCAGGCATCTTGTGAGTGTACATGTTAGCATACTGATTCTCATACTGTTGCATTTCAAGTTACTTCTACTACTACAAATATTTTTAAACCTCTTCAGCCCAACTACATGATGGAACATGCTGGCAAATACCAACTTGCATTCATATCTATGCAATTCCACTCCAGTTAACAGGCTTGGACAACTGTGACTTCAAAGAAACTTTTTTTGTTCTGTTTTGGTTTTGTTTTGTTTTGTTTTCCCACTTGATCAAAGAATTTGAGCTGAAGAAAACCTTTGGGACTAATATAGAAAAAAGCCATAAATTATCATGCAGGTCAAACTTGTGAATATCTTGAATGTCTAAAATGTCTCAAGGAGGGCTCCAACATCCCACTTCGAAAATTAGTAGTTACTTTTGCAAATCTTGTCCATAATGAACAATCATGATGTTGTTTTCAGTCAGTGTCCGCTTCAGGCACTTAAATAATTTTCCATCTTTTAAGACTAACCAGAGATTTCCTAACTTTTTAATATGTTTTAAGTATGGGTTTAAAACAAAGAGAAAGAACAGAAAAATAAAATTTTATTGGGAAGTGGAGAAGTCTTCAACAAGTGATTAAATGTCTTTATTCACCTCAAGGGTGAAGTAAAAGACATTAAAACTTTGAGAGGTCAACATTGCAGTTTTGTTCACACAGACTCGTTAAGCCTCAGGCAACACACTCTGTTGTTATAGACACTTTCAATCCTGCTCTGTTTGTGTTTTGTTTAGTTAATTTAACAGATGTGCATAGCTTGCAATTGTGCTTTTGTATTTATTGCTCTCTTTAATAGTCTGGAGAGATGAATGATGGTTGGTCAGTTCCTCCTTAGGCAAGCTAAATAAAAATTTGACTATGTAAAAAAATGGTATTTCTTTTGCTAGCAAACCCCAAATTACAAATGTTCCTTCTCTCCATTCTCTTTCTGCCCCTCTCAAAACTGTGTAAAGTCCAGAAAAGATTGGCCGCTTTAAACCATATTTTTGTATTCTCAAAGTTTGTTGAGAAAGGAAAATCAAAACTATTTTTTTTCTCAAGAAGTTATCCACACTAGCAGAGTATGTTAAACCTCATTAGTGTTCAAGTACTACTAAAGCATAGAGAAGGGTTTCCTGCAGAAATGAATCGCTACATGTTTTTCCTTCAGACAAGGCCAAGCCTTGTCAGTATTTGTTAGTTGTCCTCATTCAGATACTGTGTATTTTTAGTATCATTCTAGTAAAAAACAGTACATATCTCCAAGGGGCAATTTTGTCAGGATATTCTGATTATTGGAACCTGACAATTCCAGTGGTCTTCTATCCTCCGGACACAAAATATCTGCATTCTATCTGTCTGTTTTAAAACCAGCAGGACCACTATCCCAATCTGAAAACCTTTGTCACTTGAAATATATTTGTGAAGATTAAAAAAAAAAAAATCAGAAAATTTCTGCTTTGACATATACCAGGGACATCAAATAGTCAAAAGGCAAGAAAGCAAAATAAATCAGCATCATGATATAACATGATTGCATATGTCATTTAAAGAAAATGTGGGAGTAATGCCTTATCTGTATCCATAAGCCACTAGTGGGTAAATATTGTATTAAAGGAATGTGCTTCCTTAGAAATGCATTTCTGTTGGTCTAAATGCTGGTGTTTTTCAGTGTGTAACTCATTTCATCTTTGCATTTTTCACTAAAATACATGCTGTCAATTAGACATGTAAGCATACCCAGGAGAACATCTGAACTAAATCAATAACTAATACTGATAACAAAAATAAATTAAAGTTGTATAAACAGAGGGAAAAAAAAAATCACGGTATATCCATAGTATGGCCTTTCTGATCTACGCCTTCTAGCCCTTTGTCATTTGTTTAACCAGACAGAGATTTGAGGTGGGAGGAACGTTGCTTTGGAGGCCAGCCTGACTGGACATGGTAGTACTGCAGCCTTCCCTCCTGCCAGTACAGACGTGTGTTCCCACAACATCACGCTCCCAGAAGTACTGCATCACCGTGTTTGTCATGACTATGCTTACTGCCTGCCACTTTGCATCTTTTCATAAGTTCTAATTTCTATTCCTAATGTGCTTGTTGCTCATCAAGTGTATAAATTTTTGTGCTCTCCTTCATGGTGCCATTTGTATAGCTTAGGAGTCATTAGATGACAAGTATAACAACTATTGCAGTGGACTAAAGGGGACTCTTTGTCAGGGAGTATAGTGCTAGGACAAGGAGTAATGTCTTTAAATTAAAATAGAGTAGGTTTAGATTAGTAAGAGATCTTCATCATGCGGGTAAAGCCTACTCCACCAGGGGCCTCACCAGAGGCCGCAGAGGAACTTCTGCTGCGTGCCTGGAGCACCTCCTGCCCTCCTGCTGCATTGACCTTGGGGCCTGCAGGGCTGCTTCTCACTCCTCACTCTCCCAGCTGCTGTTGCACAGCAGGATTTTTTTCCCCCTCCTTCTTAAATCTGCTCTCACAGAGGTGCAAACATCATTGCTCATTGGCTTGGCTCTGCCCAGCAGCAGGTCCCTTTGGAGCCACCTGAAACTGGCCCTTATCTAAATGGGGCAGCTGCTGGAATCTTCTTACAGAGGCCACCCCTGCAGCCCCCGGGTACCAAAACCTTTCCACGTAACCCCAATACAAGAGCTTTTTGTATACTGGAAGTCTTTTATAATGATTTTTACTCACTTTCCTGTCAAAGGACTTTAAAAAATAAAATAAAAGTAACCTTTTACATAAAATGTGTTTGCCAGCCTCAGCATTGCAACTTTTTATGAAATATTGCTGATTAATATATAAATATATAAATATAAATAACATTTCTAAGACCAGAAATAATGCTTAACACAGGGCCTCAGAAATGCCACCTAGAATAAAACTATTAGTTAGGCATTCTACAACTTTTTTTTTTTTTTTTTTCCCCAAAGCACGAATATCTAGATTATAAGGCAAACATTTGTTTCCTGGTTGCTGCTTCTTTACTAAAAAAAACAAATTTTGGAAGACAATTTAAAATCCTTTGCCATGCTTCTCTTAGAAATCTCTTCCCATTGTAAATTGGCAGATGTTTTCTCCTTCTTGCAGGTAATTTTCTGCACTCACCTCCCCTGATTTTTTCTCACTAATTCTGCCAATTGATCAAGGTTGTGTTTAATTCCAAACATTTCATATTTGCATTAATTTCAATTTTCATCCAAAACTTTGATGTGATTGTAGAATCAAAGAATAATTTTGTTTGGAAAGTACTTTTACTCCCACTTGTTGCTCAAGCAAGAACATCTTCAAACCTAGACGAGGTTTCTAAGAGTCATACCTAGTCAAGGTTTGAATAAATCATAAATCCAAGGATGGAGATTCCATGTCGTTGTTGAGTAGCCTGCTAATTTTTGACTGCATTTATTTTTTGGGGGAAAAAAAAAATCTGACTCCATCTAAATTTAAACTCTACATTAATGAAAATAATCAGTAGAAAATGGTTCATCCCAGATCCATGTGAGACATCGCTTGAAACATTCTTCCAGTCTGTTATTGCATTTCTGGTAAACACCTGGTGAGGTTTTTAATCAGCTGCACTTGAACTTAATATATTTGTGGTATATCTGCTCCATGATCTTGCCAGGCACAGAGGTGAAACTAACTGGTCTATGGCGGTGATGTTTCCCTACTTCCAGTCAGTGGGAACTCCATTGGACTGCCACGACTTCTCAAATACGATGGACAGTGGCATAGCAACTTCATCCACCAGTTCCCTCAGGACGTGAGGATGCATCTCATGCATCTTCCCTGAAGAGTATTTCTATTAATCACTGTGTGTGCTAAATTCTATTCTTCCCTTTTCCTACTTTCATTCTTTCTTTTTACTAGTCAAAAGTGCTGTAACTTCATGGTCATTTTCCCATCCTGAGACATTCTCTGAGATTTTGGTAGTGGTTAGATTTAATGCTGAGAAGTTAACCTGTTACAAACAGGTAGAGAAATGCTAGCAGGTTAAGAGCATTGCCCTTGTAAGTCTGGCACAGTATTAGGTTCCAAGACTGGGTCAGGTAAGTTGTCCCAGCTGCACTGCTACAAATGCTACCCTTTCTTCTACAGTTAGTAAATAGGTGAATAAATTAGATTCAAAACCATCAGAGAGGCTTCTCTTCCTGGAGTGTGCACTATATATATTTTATATATATATATATATATATATATAATATATACACACACACACATAATCCAGGGAATTGAAGCAGATATTCTTCTTGGAACCTTCACTTAGTAAATTATGTTTCTAACAGCACATCTCTGAGTAGTTCATAGAGATGGAAAGATGTGTCAGGAAGAACAGGAGAAAAGTGTTTCACCCTCCAAATTTAGTTTCTCAATTTTCTGATTGGAGAAGTGCTTCAGTGTAATATCTGACGTTAATCAAGCTAGCAACCTGTGCATTGCTTATATAATCATTACCATGGTATGTTGTATCAGCTGCCTTGAAGGTATGAAGCAGATGCAAATGTACAAAATATATGCACATTTATTTGCCATTCTTAAAGTATGCAATCAGGCTAGATCCAGTGAAGTGCACAGCATTATTAATTCTTGCTGACATCAGATGTGAGGCACAATACTTTATGGGGTTAGGTTGCATGAGCCTGATTCTCTGCTACTTTTGACATTATCATTAGTAACAATTATACAAAGAACAGTCAGTCACCACAAGTTGAAGCAGTAGCTTCTCTCTGAGTTTGGCCTGAGTATAAATGATGACATGAATGGCTGGCAGTACAGAATCAGATGCCTAATAGGCATATTCCATGAGCATTATTTACATTTCCCATTTCACTACTGCATGATGAAACAAACTCTGGGGAAAAACAAAAATAAATAAATAAACACTTTAGATATCATAAATATAGCTATAAAGTACAAATGGCAAACTCTAAATTCAGTCAACAAGTGCATTTTACTTGGATTGTGCCCTCATTCCAGACACTTGATATCTACCAAATTCATGCTGGGTATCTTGTATTTCTGACCCAGCAGAAACAGAGCTAGCACAAGCTTTTGTTACTTTGGAGCAGATCGTGACCGATATATCTCTGTAAAATGAGTGAAATGAGTGCTCTTATTAAAGTCTTTAATAAATAGAACATGTTTACAGGAACTATCAGATTCCCATTTTTTACTTGTCACATTCTCTATTTCATTTCACTGTCCTCTCTCAACAAAAGAGACAATATGCAAGTAAATGTAGCTGTATCTACTGTAAAACCCAGATTAGTGTGATGTCTATATTTTTACAGGAAGCAACTTCTCACCTTTGAAAATCCTAAAGACACTTTAATGAACTTGCATTTATTTGCTTCTCTCTATGCAAATCTGTTTTTAGGTTTATGCCTTAAAACAAATATAATTCATCCCCCCGTGTTATCAAAACGAGAAACATCAAATGCAGAGGTCATATGCCCCACCCAAGACAGATTTTTCTGATTTAAAACAACTGGTAGAAATTTAGCTTGATGACTGATAATATATTTTCAAGATAACACTTTATCAAAAGCACGACAGCAGCTGTGAAATCTCAGTTTCTCCTCTCTCCTCTATGACACCTTGATAAGGCAATTACAGCATAATTACCTTAACAAGTGGCATTACAGGAAATTATTGTCATTCTCCTGTTAAAATAACACATAATCATCAGCAAGTGTATTCTAGATTCCCCAATCAGCATGTGATTAACCGGAGTTAGCTCAGAAAAGAGAGTGTAATAGGTGGGCAATAATTGACAAGTTACCAGAAAAGAATAATATATATATATATATATATATATGTGTGTGTGTATATATATTAGTTATATATATATGCGTATGTAAAGTTCTGTAGGCTTTATTGGAGGCTAAACTAGATGTTCACCTGATTATTTACAAAAAAAAAAAATCCTCTTCAAAGCTTTTAGTATTATTTTACATGAAGCAAGAAAATCCTGAAGAAGGCTACCTAAAAATATTTAGGTAAACAGCCAGATTAACTTAAAAATATTATTTGTACTTAAGTATCCATACTTGTGAACCTGCCTTACGTTTATGTGCTTTTGTCTATTTTTCTGAAAAATCATGTAGATTTACTTTATATTACTATGTTCTACTGAGGGTGCCGCTTCAAGTTTCATGTCATCTTTATAAAAAGTTAGTTACAGAACCTCATTTTCTCTTCCATCACAAGTTAGCTTCTTGAGTACAATTCAAGAAGCCAAATAATGGGCTATGCTCTGTTTCAAATATCATTTGAAATATTTTTTTAACCTATGCCATCAAAATTTACTTATGAAACATTAGTTATTACAGAATGTTCTAACAGAATAGCTAACAGAACTTTCTAATTCTTAAAGATTTGATTCTAATTATAAACTTATTACTCTTCAATACACAGAAAATGTCTTCTAAGCGACATCTTTGTACGCTTTAATTCAAAAATTAACAAAATCCCCAATACCCAAAAGCAAACCTCAGATTGTGATGATCAATATAATCTTATAAATGGTTGTTCTCTAAAAGTCAACAAAAAGGCTCAGACTCTGAACATGTGCATACAATCCATCATTAATTTCCACACCTTAACTATAATTAATAAGAACAAAATATGAGGTGATAGCACAGACATGACACCCTCAGTTATGCATTATACTGATCACAGAAGCATGAATTTATTTAGATGGCTGCATGGCACTCATTTTTATGTAGGCATCTGTTATACACACTCACACATATGCAAAAACAAGGTAAATACCTTCCCTTACAGGTAACCAAAAGCCTTGTGGAGAATCCCCTTAGTCTCACCAGTGAGTTCATGAAGTTGACATGACCCAACCTGAAGTACTCATTGTAAAATCAAGCCTACAATGTTGGATTTTGCACAAAAATCTGACAGAGGAAAAGATAATGTACTTTTTTCACCCACTATCTTAGTAGTGGACGATTCATCCAGTATAAGTAGGAGTAATCACACCTAAAAAAAACATGGAGCAGGACTATTGAGAAGACTCACTCTCCACTTGAAACTTGTTTGCTTTAACTTTATACAGATCGGTACTCATTGGGCTAAAGAACTGTAAATCTACCAGCATCCCCAGTCTCTACCTTGACACACTGAGTCCGTTTGATAGATGGGCTTCTGTGTTATTGTCCACATTTTTACTACTCACATTCTGAGTAGTTTACTGTTTTACATGAGGCTGAAAACCATGAGAAGGAGCTGTGTTTTATGGTAGGGTCCTGACAAAGGCAGGCATTGAAATGTTTTAGAAATAGAAGTTAGGATTTGTCTCACATTCTTCATTTTTGTCAGTGAAGTTCCATATAATTTAAGTCACTCATCAAGACTTGTTTTGCAGTCAGTGGAAGCAGATAGGTACCTCTGTGAGACATCTGTCTTGAAATGAGATGAACTTTTAAATGGCTAAACTTAAGCAAGTTCTGGTGTGTCCTATCATAAATCACTTTTTAGGTCTATTGCTCATTTACATGATAGGGAAAAAGGTCCCCAGGAGCTGTCATTGACCTACAATTAGGAAACCTAAGTTTTGTTCCTGGTGTCACTAAGCAGCAGCAAACTGTGAGAAAGTACTTGTATTTTCCACAGTATGGCCTAAATATTTCTGTAAGTATGGACCAAAGTGTTTTCAAACTCTCCAAACAAAATCATACTTAAGGGAAAAAGAGAGAAAGAGAGAAAGAAAATTGCCTACCGTTTATTATTTTTTTTAAAAAGCAACTTGAAATATAATTTACTGCCACAGGTGTTGCTCTATAAAAAAGATTCTAATTTTAAGTTTGAGAATTCATCTTTAAAAATTCAATAGCAGGTAGCATTATTTTAAGTGCTCCTCAAAAGTGGAAATGAAATAATCCTTCTCCTAATGATATTGGTTTAACTATCAGATAGGGAAATATGTAGGACCTATATTTTTAAATTGTATTAAGAGCACTCTCCAAAATGGTAAGTCAAGATTTTAAGTAAATTCACAAGCGTAAATGTCAGGGACTGACATTGTTTCTGAATATACTCTTTTTTTTTTCCAATAAGGATTGCTTGTTTCTTTGCTCTTGTCAAAATAAACATCAAAGAGTAAAAGGACAAACTGTCATGTTTGGAATGAAGAATATAACTATCTATGCATAGCAGTAAACTATGGGAACAAAAGTGCAGCTGGTGAGGGAAATGATGGAAAATTGATGGTGCCCTTGGAAGCTCCAAGTGAAAAAAATCTATTAAACAGGATCCAAGGTCATACTTTTCTGCGTACAGAAGGAATTATACCTATATATATTTAAAAAAAAAAATAGTTAAAAGCCTTTCTTAGCTTTCTCAGATTTTGACTACCTTTTTGTTATGTTTCTTAGTCAAATAAATAAAAATAAGAGCCTTTATTTGTTGCTTTCTTTGAAAATTACCAATCCACCCATTTTCTCCTAGATAGAGATGATTTAAGATTCCTAGAATGAAGCTTATGAATTCCTGTATCGTATAAATTTCTCAATTAATAAGAGAAAGATTTTTAATGAAGTTTATAAAAGTCAACTTTCCTCTCTGCCTGCTTAGCAACCCTCTCCATCTTTGCAAAACCTCATATGTATACAGAAAATATGAACGTAGTGAGCTCAGTATTTTTTGCCCACAGGAAGTCAGGATAATCTTTTATTTTAAAACATGCACAACACTGATAAATAGATTGCAGGGGAAAAGAATGCAGGCAAGGGAGAAAAGGAAAAGCAGGACTCCAGTAGAGGAGAGGTCTCTGTGTATGGGAATACCTCCACATAATTGAGTAAACCCACAGGCTCATCCAAAAATTAAGGGTCAGTACTTGTTTCTTTTACTGGCAGACAACAACGGATCAATCAAATGAAAAATATGGAGGTATGCTGTTGGAAAAACGTCTGCTTAACTTTACTGAAAATATGTTTGAAAACGAGCGACTAAAGAAAAACCTTTTTCAAACTTCATTCACTGAACACTTTTAAAACCAAGTCTGCTGTGAATGAGTCATGGACATACAAGTCATTTAAAACTATTTGCTCTGGTGAGCAATCCAACATATACACCTACTGAAGAGCTATTTTCATTCTGTGGATAGCATCAGTAATGTAATTATGGCTAACTCTAAACACATTTCCAGATTTCTTTATCCACGTGGCTTCATGATCTCTGTTCCACAGGTAAATATCTCTGATATTTATGCTGATATGATGCTGTTATTTTTGACAAATAACACAAATAAAGTACTCATCACAGTGAACAATCAGAAATAATGCAGGTGGCTGCTCATAACCTACCTTTAGTGATGAAAACACTCTAATGGAAAAATCCTATTGAGACTGATAGGGTTAAAACCACAGAATCACAAAATGGTTTGGGTTGGAAGGGAACATAAAGATCATGCAATTTTTGCCCTAGCAAGATTGCCCTAGCCTGATTTTATTAAGAATAATTAAACTTTCAAGAACTTTTAATTACACTTTTCAAGAACTTTTGAAATCACTACCTTCAAGCTTTTTTTCAAGCTTTTTTTTTTTTTTTTTTTTTGTATTATGAATGTACTATTAGTTGAGATTATTTTATTTTTAGTATTTAAGAATACTTTTCTTCTGGGGCAAAATTGTAGTTAAGTTTATTGAAAGGAAGTTCTTTTTGATCGTAGCGGTGATCAAAGTGGTGAGTGCATGCATATAAGAGGCTACCTGGTTGGATATCAATATAGATATCAATATAGATATATGGATATCAATATAGATGAGCTATATTTCTTTAGACTGCTAAATTATTAACTGATAGGGTACTAGAACATAGTAAGAAATAAGATAAAGGATAAGGACTACTAAAAGCTGGTAAGTCTTTAATCAAGACTCAGTCTTGCATACTAAATAAATATCAATACAGAAAAATCCAGAAGTCTTTCTGCAAAAAGTGCATTTTAATGTCAAGAAGAATGGTCAGTTAACTCAATATCATCAGTTCATACTTTTTATTCCATCTTATAGGACATGCAGTAATGTATGTGCAATTTTTGTAAATGTTTTTTTTTTTTTTAAATCTCTTTGTAAAATCACCTCTTTTTGCATGTTATTAGGAGGGAAAGCATTGGTTCCCTAAGAATGTTTTAAAAAGTAGCAAAATTTATTAAATGTAGGATGTAACAGCATTGAGTATATGTTTTTTTGTGTTGTCTCCGTAGCATGCAATAAAACTCTTTCAAAAAGGTGTATGAATCATAAAAGAACTATATTAGCCTATTATGATCTGTGATGAGCCAATATTTTCCATATAATTATATACACCTCTGATAATAACATAGGAACCAATAAATATATCGTTGTGTGGGTGGGCTGACTGCAACAGGTCATGATAAAGATTTTGTTAGAAGATATCCCCATATAGGTGTTCATTTCATTTGATTTCATTTGCACATCTATTATATTTCAAAGCAAATTAATTATACAGTACTGAGAAGAAGGACTAAGAAAATACTACAGAGAGAGATAACTATCTCACAGCCTGATATGTATTAACAACACCAAACTACAATTTGGACTCTTAGTTGCATATTAGTGTAACTTAATTCTTTTTGTTTTACTGCATTTGCATTTTCTTTTCATTCCTTTTCTTTTCATGTGCATAAAATTGTTTTACTGTATTTGCATTTTCTTGTTTCAATTGATGATATGTGACTCAGTAAAATGCTTAGGCATATACCTGAAGTTAGGCAGATGGAAAGAGCAGTCAATTAAATGGATTGAGTTCTAAGGGGGAAAAAAATGCCCAAAGTTTTACTAAAAACAAATGTGGACAAAATCCAGGTCTATTTAATCATGTCCTTACAATTCGCATCATGCAATGAAGAAAGATATAGTCTGGAAATCCACTTGAACTAAAGCCCCTGACCAAAGCAGGGCCATCTTCCAAGTTAGCTAGGGTTTCTCGAAAGCCATGTTATTCTTCATTACCCACTGTTATGGAAGACAAGACAGCAATGGCACCGCCCTTCAATGTTCCTTCTCCTGGTGACACAAAAACAGTCCTTGCACACTGCATGCTCTGCTCCTCGCTGAAAGGGACACCAAAGACACAGGGATCCACCTTGCACATATGCATGGAGGAGCAGGATGAGGCCCTTGGTGCTACTTGTGTTTATGTGGGTGTTATTTATATGGCTGGACGTGCTTATGTGGGAATGCATGCACTGTATAGGTGTGCTTGCTTGTGCATCTATCAGAATATAGGTTCAGCCTCACTACTGGTTGAGCCTGGAGCATGGGCCATGCTGATATGTACAGTATCCACAAACCAGGACCTGGTGACTGGTGATTTCTCTCCTCAGCAAACTCCTAATAGCATGATGGCATATGATGAGCAGAGCCTTTTTCTGAAGGAACGATTCATTTAGTTAACACCTCATCTGAAGCTGTGTGAACAACGAATAGATGACTACACACTGTATGTTGTGTGAGTTTCCTCTCATATTCATAGTTCTGCATACTTTCCAGTTTTCTTCAGATACTTCCAGAGAAAAGTATGACACAAAACCAAGCATCAGAATCCAGTAACTTGATTTATTTGGATGACAATACTACACACAGACAGAAAGAAATCTTTCCTTGATATATTTCAGATTTCATTTCTTATCATTATGAAACTTGACATCTATCTTGCCTGTGGTGCCAGGGAAGCCTCTAATTCCTGGAGCCGTTTTGACATTTTTTAGTGTTGGAGTAGAACCACTTGAATATGTTGTTTTTTCCTCTTATAATGAGGTGTTGAAAATACAGAACAGTATCAAATCTTTTTTCAGCTTAAAAATTTTATCTTTCATATTTGAAATAAACATTTCTGAAAAAAATATGACTGGATCCATACTAGTGAAAATAAATTAGTTGTTTGTTTTTTATCTATGGAAATATTTATTTCTCTTTTCCGTTAAAGGTATGTACATTAGAAATGGGAAAACATATCTGCATGTATCCCACCTACGGATAGACATTATCTTAGTGTCATATCTGAGTATCAGTGACAAAACTTCAAACACATATTGAAGAAATTAAAAGAATTAGCACATATATACCATTTTATATAAAACAAATATATAGAACCTAATCATTTTTTTAAATTATGTAGATGTCTATAAGCTACAATGTTAAAAAAAAAAATCTAAGTTGATATTTGCAATTAGGCCATTTCTGTAACTCAGAATTCATAAAGTTGTTCATAATGTGTAAGAGTCTAAATGCACTCCTATGTACCTTTTCTCACTGTGTTTAAATTTTTTTATTTTTTTTTTCCAGACTATCGTGCTGTTTTTTTTCCTTATCATTTCATGTCCATTTACAGGTAATTCATACAGTACTAACGTAGCAAACAATGCAAGTCTATCTTGTTTGCAAAGACAAGGAAGATGAAATATTTTGTATGTTTTTATTCAGCATAAAGTTTATTTTCACTGGCTCAAAGGGATCTTTACTTCCATTTATCTAATGATGTAAAAAAATCTTACAGCCTGTTTTAGTAACATTATACCATATGCTATTTCAAAAGAGTAAACTAAAGGACATAGAAAGGGTATTGTTATTCTACTGCAATTTAGTCATGGTAAAACAAAACAAAACAAAACAAAGACTTAGTGTTTCTGGTGTTTCTGAAGGGCAACTGAGAAAAGGAAAGAGAAAAAGGGAATAAAAGAGGAAAGGAAAGAAGCATAGTCAATTTCTTGTCTTAGCATTCCCAAATATGTTCGTTCAAATTAAAAAAAATAAAAATAAAAAAAAAAATACCTGGCTACATAACGCAGGATGAGATTAAATCACTGTATAAGCCACAGAAGCTCCAAAGTAGCATACTAATCACTAAAATTATGTTGACTAAATAGTAATAACCAAATGATTAAAAATGGAAGCCTCCCTCCTCTCTCCAAAACAAACAAAAAAATGAACAACAACAAAAAAAAATCTAGCAGAGAGAGAACTGGATGTTTTAGAGAACTAAGTGCTGTTTATGTCAAGATAAACTGGAAAGGTAGAAAGGATAATGAAAGAAGACATGTCTGCAGAGCCAGAACATGAGAAATGAGATAAAGGTAAGTTCTCTGCACAAGCCATTGAATTTTTAATCAGGGCGTTTTTGTGTCCAATGGTCGGTTTCTGGATAGATGTATGTTATCTATACCATTCAGCAATATTAATAGTATTTTTTTCCTCACAAATTTTTGAAGAGCTTCAAACACTTTAAACCTGGCATCAAGATGAATTATATACCAGGTGAACTGCTCTCATCTGGCTGCTTCTTTCTCTTCCTTTTAAGATATATTTTACATTTTCAAAATAAATATGTATCAAGCAACGTGTTCATACTGCTAGCAGCTTCCATCCACAACCCAGTAAACCTTTTTATACATGCCATCACTCTGATATATAGTTCTGGTTGAAACAGACTTCACAAAACTACTCGTAAGTTAAAGGTACAGTCCATGGTGAAAGATTTTCAAGGAATCAAGAAAAATAATCACCACATTGACAGGCCGTATTTACATCATATCTAGATTTGTGACTTTATTTTAAGGACTCTGTCATACCTTAACTCTAGATGAGATAAGATGTTGGTTTTAAAAACTGTCTGTGCAGAAGTCCACAGTTCCTGGCATCTTTCATTTAACCTGCATTGCAACCCTGAATTTCACTGAATTTACATGAATTTTACTCTCAACTTCTTAGGAACGTTAATTGAACTCTTTCTTTACAATCTTCATAGCATTAGACAAGCCTGCAGAGTCACAGCAACTTTGCTCAGATTTATGCTTAATCTCTAATTGTATCACAGTTAAAAATTGCTAGTCATTATTTTATTCATTTTGTGCTCATCAATGTACCTCACAAAGAAAAGCATACTTGTGTTTGAATATCTAAAGAAAGAGATATTTTCTGTTCCACATATCCATAACTATTATCCTTTGAAATGAACAGAAGTTCTTTTGGCCTATGATGGCTCATAACCCTTCTTTTTCACTCATGACTAAGTTGTCTTTTAGGTGCTTGATCCAGTGCTATTTTACAGCAAAGGGAAAACTTTAATATTGTTATTCCAAGATCAGAGCTCAGACTTCTAGAACAAATTTTGTTCTTACATTTTGAATGGGTGAAAGAGGAAAAAGAAAAGGCAGTTTTAATGAATGAATTATGTTATACAAGCTTTTCCTTTATCAGCCAAACCAACAAATTAAGTTATTTCATCTCTCAGTTTGCCAGTCTTTCAAATAAGTTGCTACCGTGGATTGCCAGCTTTCAAGTTAGATTTGTGAGGTGGCTTTACCCTGCTGGGCAGCTGAGCTCCACCACAACCACTCTCTCACTCCCCCTCCTCAATGGGAAAATGGGAAAAAATAGAATGAAAAAGGGCTCAAGGGTTGAGATAGACAGGATGATCAGTTACCAACTATTGTCACAAGAGAAACAGACTCAGCACAGGGAGATTAATATAATGTATTGCCTATCACTAGCAAACTAAAACAGTGAGAAAATAAAAGCAAACTGAACATGTCTTCCCCTCACATCCACCCTCTAATCCCTCCACTCCCCTCCTCCCCCAGAGCAGCACAGGGGAATGTGGGCTTCTGTAAGTCCCTGAAACTTCATCCCTGCCGCTCCTTCATGGTCACTCTCTGCCCCTGCTCCATGCGGGCTCCTTCCCAAACTGAGCCTGTGGGGGCTGCCTACAGGCAGCAGCTCTTCAAGAACTGCTCCCACACGGCTCTGTACCATGGGGTCCATCCCCCAGGAGCAAACTGCTCCAGCACGGGTCCCCCACGGGCGGCAGCTCCCTCCAGACCCCCTGCTCCTGCGTGGGCTCCTCTCCACGGGCTGCAGCTCTGGCCCGGGGCCTGCTCCTGCAGGGGCTCTCCATGGGCCACAGCCTCCTCCAGGCCACATCCACCTGCTCCACCGGGGGCTCCTCCACAGGCTGCAGCGTGGAGATCTGCTCCATGTGGGACCCATGGGCTGCAGGGGACAGCCTGCTCCACCAGAGGCCTCTCCACAGGCCACAGGGGAACTTGTGCTGCATGCCTGGAACACCTCCTGCCCTCCTGCTGCACTGACCTTGGGTGTCTGCAGGGCTACTTCTCACTCCTCTCTCACAGCTGCTGTTGTGCAGCAAATTTTTCCCTTCCTTCAACCTGCTCTCCCAGAGGCCCAACCAGTGTTGCTCATGGCTTTGCTCTAGCCAGAGCAAAGTCCCTTTTGGAGCCATCTGGAGCAGGCTCTGATCTGACATGGGGCAGCTGCTGGGCTCTGCTCACAGAGGCCACTGCTACAGCCCCCCTGGTTACCAAACCGTTGCCACATAAACACAGTACAATTTTGTAAAGCTAGATTTAGACCAACAAAAATTCATCTATATATATGCTTTATGAATAATTGAAATATTATTCTTGAAATACAGAAGGGAAACTCTGATCAATAGAAAATCTGGCTACATTTTTACAGTGAAGGTTCTAATTTGATACATTTATGTCAAGTTTGACCCAACAGCTTCAGCCGAGACTGGGATACGTAATCTCTATCACTGCACAAATAGTGACAAGTAGTAAGAAACTGGGATCTGAATTACTTTTGGGCTGTATTGATTTCCACCCACATAGGAAACCTTGAAAAAACAGCTTTGCTGCCTATCATCAAGTTAAATGGGTCTAGGCCTAATATCACAGAACTTATGCAATTTATTTTTAATTAATCAGAACAAAGTATGAGCACTCTCTAAAAGTCAGCATCTCGAGTCAAAGCATCCTGTTAACTGAAATTATATACAGGTGATGATAATTAACAATTATCATCTGTAAAGAATTGTCTGGGGTATTCACATTACTGTTCCCAATTCCCCTTGATTGCAAGCTGCTAGGAAATTATATAGTGTTTTTTTTGTTGTTTTTGTTGTTTTTGTTGTTTTTAATTCTTTTTGAAAATAGATTTTTCCCCATTGGTAAGATGATGAAAGATCCTCAAATCTTAACTAACAAAGGCCAGATTTTAACAGTACTCATGAAAAAAAAACAGACATTCAAGACTGCTTGTAAATCCATTGATCAATGGCAAATCCCTCCCCTTTACAGTAGAAGCTGAACACGTATAAAATTTTCTATTTTTTTTTACTTATTAGTTTACAAAATGAAAGTTGCTGCTGAATTGCTTTTTTTTTTTTTTTTTTTTTTTTAACTTTGGTATTAACTTTGGTATTGTTTGAGGTTATAAACATTTCACTTTCTGTGGGCATCTAGCTCAGTATTTCACATGTTCTGAACACATGAATGGGCAAATAAAAAAAGGAACTGTGATTCATAAAAGAATAAACGTTTCAGAATAATTAACCTCTACTTAAAAGAGATATGTGTAGAAAATACAGCTATTTTATATGGAAACAACGTTGAAGAACTAACCAATGAAAACAGAGTGAATGTTGCCAAGACAGTGATAGGGAAGTTCTATAGAAGGAAACAAGTGAAATGACATCTGACAAAAACTGTTGTTTTCTTCCTGCTCTTTGAATTGCAGATAGATCTCATGACATCAACTCTATTGTTGTAAAACTGCCATCCTTGACCAAGTACTTTAATTTGAAAGTTATTCAACCAGATGACTGATTTCTGCAACAATGCAGAGACTTGGACTATTTGAAGACAGTTTGAATGTAAGCTGTCTGGAAACCTGGTTTTGTTTATGTAAGCAGATTTTCTTGTCATACCATCTCATACTATGTTTATCTTCCATTAAGACATACTGTAAAGAAATGAGATGAAGATAAAGAAGGAATTGCAAGAAAAGCCAATGGCCTGTAGTCAAACCACCACTTACTGATACACAATTCAGAAAGAAAAATCTTGGCATTGCACGACCTACAGTATTTTGGATACTTACATCTTTTTCTCAAAAATACAAGAATTTACATCTTAAGACTTTTTTTTTAATTTTATTTTCAGATTCATTTTCAACAGGCATCAGAGAAGATATGATAATGAAAGACTATTTGGAATGAGAATTAGTAGTGTTATCAACCACCGTGTGAAGATAACGTGACAGTAGACAAAAGGAGAGGTAGACAGCACATAAAGTCTGGCATTATTAGCAAATCAAACAGTAGATGGTTGTGTATAATTTACTTTCCCACCAGCGATTTGTTCAACACAGATATCTCCAGTGTAGCTGTGTACATGTGAACTACTAGGTCCCTTTTATACTCACCTTTAAAAGTTTCCACTGTTAATTTAATGACATCCAGCTTGTAGATTAGGACTCCTCACTTTAGATATCTATATGTAGGTGTCTACATGTACACTGGATATGCCATTCAGTAAATGGTACCTAGAATGGTGTTCAGCAAACCAGATTTGTCTTCCTGAATGGCTCATTAGACACCATAGACTTCACTGATTGCATTGACTAGGTGTGCAGTAAATGTAATGGGAGCTTGGACATCTCCCATAGACAGCCATAAATTCATGTTCATTGGGTGAAAAGAATACCACATACAAAAGCTAGGACACAACTTGTTTCATCCTGAAAAAAATAAAAATAAAAATAAAAATAAAAATAAAAATGAGTCTAGCAAAACAATTCTCTGAAGTGCCTGATTCTCTTTTTGACTAAGAAGTGAGTCTAGGTAATGATTAGCTCAGATGATGAGAGCTATGAGACAAATTCTTCCCTAGCTGATTAGCCTGACCACTAAGTGGAGACTTTTTAAACCTATCATTCGTTTTTCAACTTTTCATACCCCTCTTAATATAGTTATGAGTGGAGGCTGTTCAACTTCTGATTCATATACTATGCATGAAGTTGAAATTGTCCAGATAAAGCCTACTTTTGGTCTCCCGGGTAACAGCAGTTTCCCCAAATGACTATATGACATTCTTAACAAGTATATCAAACCATTGGTCATGTTTCTTATCATGTTCAGTATACCTCTAATCAGAACAAGAAATAAAAAAGCAATCTGAAATATTTTTAGTCTCCTGTGAGGTAGATCTGTGATTTTATAATACAAAACTCTCTTCTTAAATTTCTATACTGTTATGTTTATCCTGAAGTATCTGTTGCAAATATATATATATATATATAACAATTCAATGTTTTTGTAATTGAGAAAATTTTCACTGTATACTAAAATGGGAAACATTGCTTTCCTCACAATTCTGTCCCATATTGTTTGCCTAATTGTTTGGATAATATTTTAATTAATATACTATGATTTTTGCTCTTATCAAAATAGTCTAAATGCATTAGAATAGTCTAAGTAGAGCTTTATTATCTTCCCTTTGCTATAATCAACTCATGAAGACTCTTCTCTAAAACAAACATCTTCTCAGACTACAAATAAATAAATAGATAAGTCCTAAATGGCTTTGAAAGGAAAAAGAATTTAGAATTTTAGAATAGTTCAGCTGGAAGGGACCTTCAAAGATCATGAAGTCCAACTGTCTGACCACTTCAGGGCTAACCAAAAGTTAAAGCATATTATTAAGGGCATTATCCAAATACCTCTTGAACACTGACAAGCATGGGACATCAACTGCCTCAACTGGAAGTCTGTTACAGTGTTCAGTCACCCTCACAGCAAAGAAAATGTTTATAACATCTAGTTTGAACCTCCTCTGGCACAGCTTTGTGCTATTCCCACACATCCTATCATTGGTTACCAGGGAGAAAAGATCAGTGCCTGCCTCTCCACTTCTCCTCCAAAGGAAGTTGAAGTGGGCATTGAGAGTTCCTCCTTATCTCTAAACTAGACAAACCAAATGTATCTTATAATCTTTTCCTTCCTGCAAAAGACTGCGTTTTTTTGAAGGAATCCTCTGACTAGATCTTTAGACTAGGTTAAGAGCAGGAGCCAAAGCATTAGTCCTGCTTGGCATTGCAGCAAGGTACTTTGCCGTAATGCATGCACATGATCTTTGCAGGCTATGGTGATAGAAATCACAGAAAGCGTAGTCTAGATGGAAGACAGCTTATTGAATAATGAAGCATTAGAGCTGTAGCTCTGTATGATACTCGTGGTTTTAGAGAACAGCAATTATGTTTAATATGACCACCATTTAGTCCATTCTACTCTGAAAGGAAATAATAATGTTTGTGTTCTCCTGTGGAAACTGTTTAATGGTGAAGCTGTGTGGGTACATAGACATACACAAACATACACTCTACATCTAAAACATACATTCTCTACATCTAACAGTGGAAAATGTTGACCAGCCTTTATACAGTTACGATGAATAATGATATAGCATAGAGAAGTTATAGATCAGCTGTAGTTTAATGTCAATATTATTAAGGTCATTGTGTTTTTAATTGCTTATGTGTTTAGAAATCTGAATTTAAACACATTATTACTTTGCTTTTCTACAGCTAAGTACTATTAGTATTGCTCTATTAGTTCAATTATACACATGGGACACATAATAGAAATTGTTTTGCTCATTCTTCATTTTGTTTTTCTTTTTTTAAATTGTACTACAGGCAAATTTAATATGTAAAATGGAAAATCAAATGTGAATGTATCCATAGAGCAAGAAAAACTTATCTATTCATAGCTAGGGAAAGAATCATCTAGGTTGGAGAAGACCTTCAATATCAAGTCCATCAGTCTGACCTACTGAATGCCATTACTAAACCATGTCCTTTAATGCCATGTCCACACATCTCCTAAATTCCTCCAGGGATGGGGACTCCACCACTTCCCTGGGCTGCCAGTTCCAATGCTTGACCACCCTCTTCATGAAGAAATTCTTCCTAATGTCCAACCTAGAGCTCCTCTGCAGCAACTTTAGACCATTTCCTTGCATCCTATAACTTGTCACCTGAGAAAAGACACCAACACCATTAAACAAAACTGGCCCCTATACTGAGCCATGGAGAATGCAACTGATAACCAGCTGCCAACTGGGTAAACTCCATTTGCTAGGACTCTGAGCTCAGCCACCCAACCAGTTCTTCAATCAGCAAATTGTACACCTGTCTGAGCCATAAGCGGACAGTTTCTCCAGGAGAATACTGTGTGAAACAGTGTCAAATGCTTTACAAAAATCCATGTGAAAAACATCCACAGCTTTTCCCTCGTCTACTGACCAGGCCATCTTGTCATAGAAGGAGATCAGGTTAGTCAGGCAGCACCTGCCTTTCATAAACCCACGCTGGCTGCTTCTGATCACTCGGTTGTCCCATATGTGCATTGTGATGGCACTCAAAAAGATCTGACCCTTAACTTTCACTGGTTCTGAGGTCAAACTGACAGTCTTTTGACAATCTGGATCCTCCTTTTTGTAGATTGGAGTCACATTCACTAATCTTCATTCAACTGGGACCTCCCCTGATAGCCAGGACTGCTGGTAAATTATTGGAAGTGGCTTGGTGAGCACTTCCACCAGCTTGTTCAGTACCTTTGGATAAAGCTCATGCAGACCCCTAGTAAATCACCTGCCGTTTCACACTGGATTATAGGCACTTCATCTTGCTCCCAGTCAATGTCTTCCAATTCAGGGATTGGGTAACCTGGGAACAATTGACCGTACTGATAAAGACTGAGGCAAAAATGGTATTGAATACCTCAGCCTTATCCTCATATTTTGTCACTACCTTTCCTCTCACATCTAATAAAGGCTAGAGTTTCTCCTTAATCCTCCCTTTGCTGTTAATGTATTTACAAAAGTATTGCTTTTACTGCACTAGCCAAATTGAGTTCCAGTTGGACTTTGAAGGTTGAGCTTTCCATTCAGACCCTTCTTGATCTCAAGGAAGTTTGTGTTAGCTACACTTCAAGTACCAGAGTTTATAGAGGAATAAGAACTCTTTCCAGACTGGGATGTCACAAAAGCACAGATAACAGACAGTTACAGAGGAGTGGGACTCAGAAACACACGGATGTCCCGTTGTCACAATGTATGAATAAGAACAAAAAGATGGTCCACAAATAAAGGATGGGTTTGACATACAGTCCTATTCAACCAAATTAAACAGGAGAGACTTGAGAAAAAATATTTTAACAAGAATTCTTTAAAGAGTTTAAGCCAACTGACTTGCTAATAAGCAGAAAAATCACATTTGTTTTTCCTAAATAACTTTTTTTTTGCAAAAATAATTAGTATTTACGGTTCATAGATTACATTCTTCCCAGGTTCAGAGTCGCTAACATCAATGGAACTACATTTAACTCTTTACATTAAGTATAAGCTAAGTAGTGAACTACTACAATTTTCAGTAGTAGCACTATACTGCAATAAGTTACAAAATATGAAGCCTGTGCTACTTATTTACATGCAAGGAAAGCATCATGTTTCTTTAATCTCTGATCCCCCAGAAAAAAATAAAAAGAAAAAAAAAAGCTTTTTTAGAGAAACTCAATTCGCGTACTATTATGCTATTTTAAACTATTCAAAGGCTGCAACACATTTTTTGTACAGTTCATTAATTCTCAAAGTCTACAGGTTAGAAGGGAGTAAATTTCTATAATCATGCATGTAACTTTATTAGAATTTCTTACTTTTGCTGATTTCAGCATGCTTGAAGCCACACAACACAGCCCTAAGCAAAATGTGTACGATCTAGCAGAAAAAGGACAAATTATTTTTTTTTTTCAAAAGTGAATTTTCTGTTTCCATAGCTGGAACTCAAATGATTAATGTTAGCACTTTTTTTTTTTTTTTTTTTTTTGACTTGTAGCTTTAACACAAAGTCAGATTTGACAGTTTATATGTAACTCAGAACTGACCTAAGGAATTTCTTACTTCTGAATTTGAAGCAATTAATCCACATCACACTGAAATCATTGTTTAACAGTTAAAGATATGATACTTATGGGGATTTCCTTTTAAATGAAGTACCAACACTACATTTCAAACTACATGGGATAACTTATTCTATCACAAGTTCTTTAAGTACATCAACCATTTCTATAACTGCTTTAATGAGCTTAGAAAGCCTGACACATATTCCTGAGTTAATATGGTTTTAAGGTAAGCATGCCACCATAGTTTCTGAAGATATTGGGTAACTCTACGACTAAAACTCTCAAGCTGGTTGCATTCTTCTCAATATGAGTGTGGTGAGGGACCGGGACTGATGCTCAGAAGTTTCTTTAATCTTTGCAACAGGTGGGGATCAGTCACACTGATATTTCTGCATTCATATGGATTGGGAGAACCAGGGTTCAAAATAGAGATCTCCCTATAAGTACATTTGGAGGAGTGACGGCTGTCCCATAACAGTACAGACCCTCAGCCTGATGGGGTTCAGCCAGTCATCCTGAAGGTTGATGATGCTTTTATGAAAGCCTCTATTGATTGTTCTCACCAATCTGAGCTAGGTTTTGTAGGTTTTGATAAACTTCAATGGGATCATTAGTTGCCCAAAGGGTCTAAAAATGTAGTAAATATAAGGGGTATGGCTGCTGGCTCTTTCTGACCTGGTTCAAGCTCTTATACTATGCTTTTCAGTCAGGTGCTGTAGGGGCTGGTTGTATTCACATCAGTGCAACCCTGTGAATGCTTAAGTGAACAAGCTGATCTGGTATGATGGTTTCACAGTAACTTCTCCAGGCTCTGTGCTCTGCAGTTATTTACCAAAATGTATTTATTCACATTGACCTAGCTAGCAGCATACCTAGAGATACACCAAAGTTAGTAGATTATTTGATAGCTGAATGATACAGTAATCAGTGAGGAAAATGAAAGTCTAACATTTTGCACTTGTTATTCGGTATTTGAGAAGTAAGGAGGGAGAGTGGAAGACTGCAGCAAGGCTAGAAAACCAAAGCAAACCGATTAATGAGACATACAAGGTTTGGTGTGTCTATTTATTTGTTTGTTTGGTTGTTTTTTGTTTGTTTGCTTGTTTTTAAGATTGCTTATCGGAGAGTTCTGTAAATCGCAGCTGCTTTGCAGACATATTGCACCTTTGACCATTGAAAGATGAGAGCAGTAACAGACATGACCTATAGTCAAATCCTGTTTAAAAAAAAAAAAAAAGGAAAAGAAAAAGAAAAAGTTTGTATCCAAATCTGAGAGGACTAAAATTGCATTCCAAATCAAGGTATGGAGGCATAGCGAAACAATAAACTACATGTGTTCATATTTTTCTGAGAGGACATGCTTCCTATTGCAAAATGTTCAGTTTCCTCCTAAAGAAGCACAGTCTAAGTAGACATACACATAAAAGTTCAGATTGCATATTTCACTTTTCAATTAAATTCAAGCTTTCAGAAGATCCCATATCCTCTGCAACTAAAGACAAAGACCACAGCCAAAATTCTTTTCAGCTGTGGAGCTGTTAGAGGCATCGGAGGGAGTTCTTCAGGAGATGTGTCACAGAATTTTAATAGGTACCTTGGATTTATACTTAGTCTGGTCTCATAAAGAAGAGTCTCTGGGCACAGCATTTTCTCATGAGCAGTTCAGAGTATGCACAGATCACTTTTTGTCCACTACAAAGAACCCCCCAGTCTTTCTCTGCAGGGCTGCTCACAATGAGTTCTTCTCCCAGTCTGTTCTTATGTCTGGGATTGCCCTGACCCAGGTGCAGCACCTTGAATTTAGACTTGAACTCATTAGGTTCACGTGGACCCAATACTCAAGCTTGGCAAGGCCCCTTTGGATGGCATCCTTTCCTTCAGTTGTATCACCTGCACCACTCAGCCTGGTGTCATCTGCAAACTTGCTGAGGGTGCACTCAATCCCACTGACTAAGTCATTGATAAAGATATTAAACAGTGCCAGTTGGACCCCTGTGGGACACCACTTGTCACTGGCCTCCACCTGGAATAAAGCCATTGGCCACCACTCTCTGAGTGCAGCCTTCAAGCCAAATCCTTGTCCCCCAAATGGCCCACCCTTCAAATCCATCTCTCTCCAATTTGGAGATCAGTATGTCATGTGGGACCATGTCAAAGGCTTTGCAGAAGTCCAGGTACATGACATCGATCAGTCTTGCCTTGTCAACTGGTGCAGTCACTCCATCATAGAACGCCACTAGACTGGTCAGGTACCATTTGCCCTTGGTGAAGCCATGCTGGCTGTCTCAGATCACCTCCTTGTCTATACATAAAAGGTCGTCACGTGAAGCTTCTCATGATCACCGCAACAGCTTATTTATTAGCTATTTCTTCAGTAGTCATGATTGTAATTCTATACTTTTAGACAGTAAAAGAGACAGTACTATACAAACCCTATCCTTTTTTTTTTAGGGACTATGTTTTTGGTATGTGATCCCATGGCTAGCTATATTGGACTTCTGGGTCCACGGGAAGTAGACGTCCTGTCATTATACTGAACTGCTCATTCAGTATCAATTATCCGTTAAGATTTGGGAGACTCAGATTAAAAAAAGGGAAGATATTGGTACTGAGGATATGTGAAGTTACAAGGTTATTTGATTACTCAGATAAAGCTGGCAAGCCTTCCATATCTTTAGAAAAACTCCAAATATTATTGTTTATCACAACTTTCCAACTCAGATTTATTGTTGTGACCTACCTGTTCCCCAGGTTGCGCAATAGTTCAGTTCAAGATATTGGAGATGGTTTGACTTTATTTCTAATGGGTTAGTCCATGCTAAAATGAAGCAAAATGGGCAATGAATAAGGTGAGTTAAATGTGGTGGAGGTCCATAATAATTATCTAACAGTAACTTTCAGATCAGAATTATTCAGTTTATGAATTGAAGTGAAATTTCTCAAGGTCAGTGTCCTAGAATCTAGAAATAAGCATGTGTTCTTCAGTCCCTGATACATCCTCTTAAATCAGTAACAATTCTGAGATCAGAAATCAGCATGTAATTTTTGTCAGGAAGACATCTTGAAAAATAATTCAGAACTTTTCTTTCCAAAGATCAGGTGTGAAAAGGTGCTGCCACAGGAAAAATTCACCCTTAATTACCACGGTACTCAAATATACTTTGCAGTATTAGTGGTACTTGACATTTAAACAGTGTGTTTAATTTATGGCTGTCCAATTATATTTACAATATGAATTAACCCAGTCTCAGCTGTTACTGTTAGGGTCCATTTGACAGAATGGCATTCTGAGGTGCAGAATATTGCTACAAATTAGAAAACAGACAAAGTTTTATTTTTATTTTTTTCCTAATCACAGCTGCCATTTTGCTAAATAATGAAAAATAGCATAAATAACATTTGACTTGTTCTTTTCAATCAACTGTGCTCCAGCTAAAGACGTCACGAAAAGATAACTTTAATTTATCATGTTTTTTCCTAATGACATAACAATAGTAATAACACTGTGATTATGATCTTGGACTAGTCTTAAATCTGTGCAACTAAAGTGACTTCTGGAGCCTTCTGAATTATTCCAGTGTGACTGAGACCTGAGACTCTTTCCAATAGCATAATTGTTCTTTTTTTTTTTCTTTGTTGATTCTTTATTCTTATAAAAGTGGAAGGGAAAAAAAAATATCCACCAAAGCCTTTTATTAGAGCATATTGTTTTATAATGCAAAACCACTCCACAAGAGTAGGAGAGTGTTTGTCAGTTCTTGTTTTAATCTTCCCAGAGTAGTGAAGTAAAACAATCTGCTGAAGCACATATTTCTTTAGGAGGAAATTTGCTGGGTAATAACAGATGGTTTCCTTTGACTCAAGTAGATCAGTCTTTCAGTGTAGAGAACGGGAACATCCTAGAGCATTATACTCCTATTTGCTTGAAGGTTGTGTCATGTGTGTTCAGAACTACAGCTAAGCCACAGTATGTGCTTCATTGATTAACGGTGAAAAGAGTAATGAAAGTGGCATTGATCCCTGCAGCACCTAGACTGAAATTCCCTGCAGTCTCCAGAGGGCCGCTACTTGTTTTCTGCTCAGAGGATAATCTTGAAAGCAACTGCTCAATCACCACTGTCTTACTAAAGAGCTGGCTTGTAAGGCAAGGCATGAAAATATTTTTTTTTCCAAGTTTAATACACAATTTAGGACCTAGGTCTAATATGGTATAAGCAAGTAGAAGGTAAATGCAGCTGCAGCCCTTTGTAGCATGGCTTAGTTTTGCCTTTAAAAATACATTTTTTTGTTTAAATCTGTCACAATTTATTTGACTCTGGTGTCTGAGGGGGTACAGTTAAAGGCACCTCATTCTGCCTGTTTGCAGTGTGAGCCCACCTATGGATCGGGGTGTAAGAAGTTCAGAGACATGTGTCAGTAACTCATATCTAGGTGTGAGAAAAAAAAACGTGCAAGGAAAACCGCTGTATAGGAGTTGTCTGCCAAGCTATCTCATCAGCAAACTATGTTCAAAAGGCCAGGCTTGGGATGAAGGAATGTCAAGATCCTGCAGTGCATCCAGTCCCACTGGTTCTGCAGTAGCATCCTGGGAACTGTTGAAGGCATTCAATATCGGTGTGGGAGAGACATTTTCAAACTTCTCCCACAGTTACACAATGAAACCAAATGAAGACTTGCCTACATTTTGACTGCATACCCCCTCATTTGCTTTTCAAGAAACAGTTTCTCCTCAGCCACAAAGGCAAAGAGTATACTTGGATGAAATCACCAGCTGCTTTCGTAAGTTACTTTCACCCTTCACCAGCTTAAATCAAAGTAATTTATGTTTTCTTGTTCATTGTCCCATTAGATTCTGAAAATACAAAGTACAAAGAGTCACCAATTTTACATGTTTGGATTTGTGCAACTTGTAAAACTGGTAAAGTATTGGGAAGGGATAGGATATTTGTTTTAGCCACTGCTAGGTATATTTATATGTATATATTTCATTTTCCTGGCCTCATACATGAACAATTTAAAGTAGAAAAAAAGTATGATTCTTAAAAACTGTAAAATTAGAGCATGAAAAATCAAATCCCTTTCTAAATTAGCCAGACTAACCTATCTCATATTCCTCACTACAATGTGGAAAACATCTAAGCTAAAATGCAGACTTTGGAGGTATAAACTATGCAGTTTTTACAGAAATATTAGTTCTGCACAGCTATTGCAGAAAATACTTCCAGTATTTCCAGTCAATACTTCCTAAGAAAGTAAACTTTAACTGAACTGCATGCCTTACATTTAATTTTGCCAAGAATTGATTTTTAATTTATACATATTGATACTAATAGACATCTATCTAGCTATGTACCTTATCCAAGTACTGAATGTTTAAACATCTATGAGGTACCATTATTAATATAGCCATGGTCATATCTGAATAATTCCCCCTCTCTACTTCATTCTTATTTGCAACAGACTTCATCTTTCTGCCTTCTCAGAATAAATAAATAAATAAATAAATAATCTATATATATATAACATTCTAGATATATGTATTATATAGAAATATACATACATTATTTATATATTCTATCTATATGTATTTGTATTGTAGTTATATTAGACATATGTATTTGCATCTTACACACACAGAGATGTACAGACTGCTACAGACAGTAGTAATAAATAGGTGCTCTCATTTTTCCCCTTGCTTACTTCTTCCTCAGAAGTTACTTTTGGGAAGTTACTTCTCTGGAAAGTTACTTCTCCCCAAAAGCTGCCATGGTCCCTGCTACCTGTTTTTTCCTAGGCTACACTTTAGGTGTATTTCTGTAAACAGAAACCAACTGCTAAACATTTCTATGCCACTTCTTTTCTTCTCTGTCCTTCTCTCTGGCCCTGCTCAAAGACAGGGAAGTTTGGAGCTGCAGCTGTAGATCTGACTCCTGCCACAGCCCTGCAGTGACCCCCAACATGTGAGGAAAGACATTGCAGGCTAAATTTTGAAACTTGTTTTCTCTTCTTCTGTCAAATCCTCCAGACTGACTATATCTCTGCTAATAGAAAAGTGGTCAATTGCTGCAATGTTTTGTTCCACACAATATGACTTTATTCACTCCAAAATCTTTCCACCAAAATGCATCACTCTCTCCGGTGATCAATCTCCATTAGCTCTACATTGACTAAGTTAGTGTCAAAACTGAAATTAGACCCCAGGACATTCAGGAAAAAAAAAAAAAAAAAAAGAGATCAAAGAGTAAATCACCTAGAGAGTGGCTTGGTGGAAGTTTTTCGTCCAGTCTCAGTGCAGCTACTTGGCTTTTGATAAGAACTTCACCCCGGAAAATACAAGTGCAAAGTAATTTGGGGTTGACTGGGAAAGTAACGTGTTTGGGAATCTGAAAAAATTAAAGGAGGTTCAGTAGGTTTGGATGAGCAGCTTATCCAAAATCTTTTCTTACCAATAGTAAAAGTACAGAAAGAAAGTAAAATATAAAGATATAGAGAAAAAGTAAAGCCAGGAGCTGCTTCCTTATAGTAGACATAATATTTAAATTTACAGCTACAGTTTTTAATGCATTTCTTACTACCTAATAAAATAAAATACAATGTAAATTGATTTTTTTTAAGCACAAAATCACTGAACATGCAACAATATAATTCACTCGGTGAAGATAGAGATTTTCTCTTGCAATGAAAAATTTGCAAAGTCAAAGCGACACGCTTAGTGGATGAGGGAAAGGCTGTGGATGTGGTCTACCTTAACTTCAGTAAGGCTTTTGATACCATTTCCCACAACATTCTCCTCAAGAAACTGGCTGCTCGTGGCTTGGACTGGCATACGCTTCGTTGGGTTAAAAACTTAGCCGGGCCCAAAGAGTTGTGGTGAATGGAGTCAAATCCAGTTGGAGGCCGGTTACTAGTGGAGTCCCCCAGGGCTCAGAACTGGGGCCAGTCCTCTTTAATATCTTTATCGATGATCTGGATGAGGGGATTGAGTGCACCCTCAGTAAGTTTGCAGATGACACCAAGTTAGGTGCGTGTGTCGATCTGCTCAAGGGTAGAAAGACTCTGCAGGAGGATCTGGATAGGCTGGACCGATGGGCTGAGGCCAACTGTATGAAGTTCAACAAGGCCAAGTGCCGGGTCCTGCACCTGGGGCACAGCAACCCCAAGCAGCGCTACAGGCTGGGAGATGAGTGGCTGGAAAGCTGCCTGGCAGAGAAGGACCTGGGAGTATTGGTTGATAGCTGGCTGAATATGAGCCAGCAGTGTGCTCAGGTGGCCAAGAAGGCCAACAGCATCCTGGCTTGTATAAGAAACAGTGGGGCCAGCAGGGCTGGGGAAGTGATTGTCCCCCTGTACTCGGCTCTGGTGAGGCCGCACCTCAAGTACTGTGTTCAGTTTTGGGCCCCTCGCTACAAGAAGGACATGGAGGTGCTCGAGTGAGTCCAGAGAAGGGCAACAAAGCTGGTGAGGGGTCTGGAGAACAAGTCTTACGAGGAGCGGCTGAGGGAGCTGGGATTGTTCAGCCTGGAGAAGAGGAGGCTCAGGGGCAACCTTACCGCTCTCTATAGGTGCCTTAAAGGAGGCTGTAGTGAGGTAGTGGTTGGTCTGTTCTCCCACATGCCTGGTGACAGGACGAGGGGGAATGGGCTAAAGTTGCGCCAGGGGAGGTTTAGGTTGGATATTAGGAAGAACTTCTTTACTGAAAGGGTTGTTAGGCATTAGAAGGGGCTGCCCAGGGAAGTGGTTGAGTCACCATCCCTGGAGGTCTTTAAGAGACATTTAGATGTTGAACTTAACGGAGGACTTGTTAGTGTTAGGTCAGAGGTTGGACTCGGTGATCTTGGAGGTCTCTTCCAACCTAGACGATTCTGTGATTCTGTGAAAATTTTTGGTACTGTGGAAGGGAAAGCTTTATGCTGCTTGATTTTTTCTCAATCAGCAAGGAAAACCATCTTCTAATTCCACTTCAGGGCAGCTACCAGAAAGTCCTAGCATTATTGTCAAGGATGTTGTAAATGTGGCCAACACGTTATCATGCAAGTCTTCCTTACACTTAAGGAAGTAAGTGGTGGTAGGCTGAAATGCAATGTTGGCTGTTGGATACCTGGGTTCACATTAGGATTATGATTTTCCAAGCAACCCTCTCGGATTTAGGCAGTGACTTGGAATAAATTCTCTGACAGAGAGGATTATAACCTGAGTGTAAATTGCTACTAGATAGGAAACAGTTGGCAACATGGCAGTGAGTATACTCTATATTGGACTGCGTCATCTTGATAAAACCCAAATTATGTTTTCTTCCATGCCTCAACTTTCTTTCATTAATTCTTCCCACAAGCACAGAGAAATTTATCTTTTTTGAGAGAGAGTTTCAAATATGGTGTTACAATGAGATTATGAAGGAATCCAGACAGATCACACAAATAGGTGATTCCTCTTGTTAGAGGAAAAATAAGTATTTAAATTAGTAATAAACCAAAGTTCTTCCTCCCAGAATGAATGATATATCGAAGGTGTGAGTCATATGAGGGCTAAAATTGCCAATATGAGAGGCAGAGAAAAGAAATATTGGACAAAAAGGGAAAGAGCTTTAGAGAAAAATATTTTCACCATTTTCAGACTTTTAAAATACTGTTTCACCATTTTCAGATATTTTGTTGTAATATGACTTTTTTTTTCAATGTCTTACTTGTTTCTCATTTGAGAAATTAAATCAGACATTTCATTATCACCTGTACTATCAAACTTTCTATAAAGGTTGGTGAAATCTTGGAAGATACATAGTATGTGACTAAAACTGTTTTATAAGAGGATATATAATTACATATGATATACCTATTACATATGTAATTAGTAGGTTATATTCAATGGGGTACGTCTGGTTGTACAGAAGGTAGCTGATATTTAAAGGAAGCATTCATCATAATTTGTTTACCCTAATCATGATAAGATCTTGGATGCAGTAGCTCCTTCATTACTATACCTAAGACTCTGAATGTTGCCTGTGTCCATGAGTTTCCTGTGTGCCATGACAAGAATTTTTATTTCCTATAATTCATAAAAGGTGGAAGGATTTCTCCTCTGTGATACTTACTGGATAGGAATTGAATAAATTGGGATGATGGACAATATAGAGAATACGCTTTTCCAACAAATAAAGCAGCATTGAGAGAGCATAAAAGAGTCTCTACACATTTTTAAAAAGTGCTTAGCTCAGTTTCTTATACTCTTAAAAACACAGTGGGTTGACTGGACGTCAGGCAAATCCCCAAGGCTGGTCACATTATCCAGAGATTGTACTGGGGACAAAATCCTCAGGGGCAAAACAAAAGAAGAAAGAGCGAGGTGAAAGAAAACCCTAGAAATTGGTGTGCCTCTTCCTTCTCCTCACTCCATACCTCCATATCTATGCATTTATGAGCAAACATGACATAAATTATTGGCAAAAGAAACAAGAGGAAAGATGCTTTTGAATATGTAGCAAGGTCTGAATACTGTAAATCAATGGTTTATTAATAAAAAATATCAATCCTGGAAATGTTTATGCATATATTGAACTCCAAAGGACTCCAAAATCATGGGCTTAAAATTAAGCCTATCCGTAAGTCTTGCCAGTCTTGAACTTTGAGTCATTCTGCTGGCTGCTGTTTCAAGTAACTCTCAGTATTTGATGTTAACATTAAGTGGTGTGAACTTTAAAAAAAAAAAAAAAGGCGAAAATAATTTAAATAAATGAACGAATATTTCCTGAGCAAAATAAACAAGTGATAATAAGTGTGAAAAGCTTAAAGGGCAAGTTACTTATTTTAAAGGAAATTACGACAATTAGAATGCTATTTGCTTTTTATTTTTTATCAAACTTTGAAGGCATTTAATACCCACATATTAAATCTCTTTGCTAATGACTTACTAGTTTTAAATACTTTACAGTAATGACTTATATAATTTGAAGTGGTTATTTTCCATACTTCATTACTTTCCCCCAAATGATCATTGATTTGATAATTAGTTGATATTTTAAAGCTTGAAGACGTGATGTCCTTGAAAATGTTTTAAGTGTCTTGTTCAGAGCAAAAATAAATTATCATCTTTGAAATGCAATTCACAGGTAATTTTAGTGGTTTTTTTTTTTTCAGTCTGTTTCAGATTGAGACACTTTCATTTTATATTAATTAGTAGTTTGTGGCAAGATACTCAGCAATCATCATATTGCACCCAAATTTCATGCAGTAAGATACCTCCCTGTACTCAGCAGGTAGCTATAATGTATCTTTGAACAAAATCCATATTCCATTTGATGTAGAAGGACTTCCAATTTTCACTCTGTCACTTTTGTTCCCATAACATGTTAACACACTGTATAACTTTTGTCCCTTGCCCAGTAAACAAGATGAATTAGTACAAGATTTCCAAACCCATTATAGAGTTTTTTTAAGGTTGTTTCATAAATATTTTGACCAGACTCTAGGAGTTCATCTGACCTCTTTGGAGAGGTACTCATTGAAGTACAAAATCTTCCATACTACAGGAGGCAGAGAGCACTTTACTTTGAAGTAATAGTACTGTCATCAATGGAATTAAAGACAGCATTTTAACATACCTATAGACTTAGGTACTACATTGAGATTAAGATCTTGTTCAGCAAGAATAAAGGTGACAAAAAGTTCCTTGATGTTGTGATATTTTTAGCTGATTTTTTTACAAAAATAAGGCAAGACCAGTAGGAGCAAATAATTTTATTTTTAATTAAATCTATGAATGCAGATTCTGTTTGTGTGTGGAAGGCAATGATTACACTCTGATGTGATACAGCCAAACAGACTGGTTGGGCATCAGTTCATGGGGAAAGAGTGACAAGGGTTTGTAGTTTATACTTGTCATCAAAGAGTGGACAATGCCCTCCATTGCACGGGTAGGGGAAATGTGGCATCCAACCAGCACTGCCACTGTGTTTCCTGCATTGTATATCTTCTGCAGCCAATTATAAGGGGATAAATTCATGGAATATAAAATTGATGGAATTCTTTGCAACTGAAAGCTTACATGAGAAAATTCACAGTCATCAGATATCAAACTCATCTTGACATGTTGCCAATTTTTCCTTTTATTTTTTTGAATACATGAGTTTTTTATTTGTTTATTTTGAAGAATAAATGAATCATGTGGATTTCCCTAGCAACACAAAATGCTCAGGCAAAAATCAGATATTTTTCTCATGTCTGTTCTCTCTTTTAGATAATAATAAATAATAATAATAATAATAGAAATTTTCTATTTTCTAGTAATTTCTATTAAAATGCAGGCCCTGACTCCTTAAGATTCTCATATAACTTTATGAATAGTTTTGCTGGATTAGAGACAACTATCAATATTCTAAATTAAAGTGAGCAGACAAAATTACAGGTAACACATACTGACTTTAGCCAATACAAAGCTTTTAAAAAAAAAAAAAAAGAACATTTTCACGTTAATTAAGCACATTCTTAGCTTTAATTATATGCTGAATTCCCAGTAAAATCAATGAGAGTTATAACTATGCTTAAAATTAAGTATTTCCTTAAGAAATTTGTTGATTGGGCTAATAGGAGGTAAATAAGCATGTTTTCTGTTACTGTGGATTAGCACAGATGTACGAAAGTTCACTAGGTGAGAGTTTACATTCTCAATCACCTGTCAGTTAAAGTAAAGAAACACCCATGCGTTTTAATGCCAGTCTGGCAAGCTTGGTCCACTGATCTTCATTCACACTGTGTGCAGAATTACCTTCCAAAATATAAATATCTTAATTCTAGTTTTATGTATATATTTTTCTTTTCCTTAATCTTTCTTTCTTTTTTCTTTTCTTTTTTTTTTAAATTGTCTCAAAAAGAGCTAAAAACAAACTTTAATATCTGCCTCTATTTTTGACTTTAAGGTCATGAAAGAGTTGACCAGTTAGTGAAGATTTCACTGTCAATTACTCAAAAGCAAACTACGTATTACAACTGTTCCAGAATTACTGTGTAACTGGTCTAAAAATATGGCCTCTGGTGCTTCAATTGCACAGAATATTTTTTATATTACTCTACATATTTATATGTCTGTGCATTTTTTCTATAATAACAGAGGTTTTCATTATTTCTGTTGCAACTCGTAAATGATGTGAAAAGGAAATTCATGCATAGTAATTTCGTACTGAATGGGCACTCCATCAAATTTAAAAGTCTCCTAACAAAGCCCCTCTGATACAGTTTGCCCTTCACTGTTTCATCAATGAATGAACAGGTCAGATCAATCAGTTCAGAATGATCAATGACGAGAAATCTACTTGATATCAACTTGATGCATTAGTGAGAGATTACCAAAGTTAGATTACTGAATAACTAACTCTTTGGGTGTTCTGGCTCCAGGTTTCTATCTATTGTATCCTTGTTGTAATAAAGAGCCATTCACACATGAAGTCATCCAATGTGGTAATAACTAACACAGTTATCTCCTAACTTTCTTTTTGATAAGATAATTTCTTCCTACTTTGAGGAAGGAACTGGGAAACAGACTTTTGATAATCAGCTCAGTAATATATACACAATTGTGATAACAGTTCCCTCTTGACTTTTCCTCATCTTAAAAAGATATTAAAATGGCAGATCTTTGCAGGGTAGGACAAGAGAGAAGAAACAATGTGTATTGAGGAATATGTACAGGGGAGAGGAAGAAGCTGAAAAAGGAGAACATTAGGCAGAATGGCCTGTATAGTAAAAAACTTGGCTAAAGCAGAGAAGAACCAAAGGCACAAAGTAATATAGGACATGAAGGAGAACTGAAAAGGAATAAAGGATGAGGAAAGAAAGTTCCTTAGAGAAAGGCTTTTTTTTTTTTTTATTGAAATTTCTTATATTGTACAAAATACGGTGTACAAAATATGATTGTACAAAATATAGTGAATCAGTACTCACTGAGAGGTGTCCAAGATTTTTCTCCTCAGGATGTCGCTACAGAAGACCAGCCTTAATGCAGATTCTCATCAGAGCTGTGATTGAACTTCACATCAGTTCTATAATAAAAAAAGCTTTTATGGATCTGTGACATGTGGGTCTGTGATTACAAGTGCATCAGGATCAGGCCTTTGATGCTTTACAAAAGTAGATGTTGGTGGCAATTACAATGCAAATTATTTTGTACATAAATTTGTAAAAGAAAACTTAATTTGTTGAATAAGAAATCACTTTTTAAATTATTGTTATTTCCTGTATCAGACCAATTGCTGTCCTCTTTAACAGCCTGGTATTTAAACATTGCTTTATTAGTGACTCCATTCAAAGGACTCCTTATCAAGTCTGTAAATGATATTTTAAGGATGTCATCACCCTAGTGAAACTTCAGTGTCTTGGAGCTACAATAGTCTTAGCACACATCTGCATTGGGATTATGTGGCAAAAGATTGGTAGTGGAGGGCTGCTCCCACGCAGGAGCAGGGGATCTGGGGGGAGCTGCTGCCCACGGGGGACTCGTGCTGGAGCAGTTTGCTCCTGATGGATGGACCCCGTGGTACGGAGCCGTGTGGGAGCAGTTCTTGAAGTGCTGCCTGTGGGCAGCCCCCGCAGGCTCAGTTCGGGAAGGACAGCATACCGTGGGAAGGATCCCATGTGGAGCAGGGACAGAGAGTGACTGTGAGGGAGCGGTGAAGATGAAGCATCAGGGACTGAGTGTAGCCCCTTATTCCCTTGTGCTGTTCAGGGGGAAGATGTAGAAGATGGGGGGTTGGGGAGGGTGAGGTGTTTTTAGTTTGCTTTTAGTTTCTCACTGTTCTAATCTGCTAGTGATAGATAATACATTATATTAACCTCCCTGTGTTGAGTCAGTTTAGCCTGTGACAATAATTTGTGAGCGGTCTCCTTGTCCTTACCTTGAGCCTTTTCCATTGTATTTACTCTCCCTTTTCCTTTGAGGAGGAAGAGTAAGAGAGTGGTTATGGTGGAGTTCAGCTGCCCAGCAGCGTAAAACCACCACAATATCTGAAAAGTACAGGACTAACTATTTAGGTTTAAGCAAATTCAGTTGTTTAACTACTAAAATGAATATATATTCAAATAAAATGTAGAGCTGATATTTAAATGTGGACTCTAGCTATTAAATAAATAAAAAGACTTGTATAGCTTCAAGAAGAAAGTAAAAAATATTTTTTGTTCAGTTAGGCTTATTTATGTCATTGAAACAGCTCTGAGGCACAATATTCTGTGGCACACAGCAGTGGGAAGAAAGCTGTCTACTGATGAATGACAGGCAGCCTCTGAGGTGGCACAAAGGATACCTCTCCATTCAAGAGCTGATTTATGGGGTAGGGTGCATGAAAACGTTTAATATCAGCTGTGATGCCTGGATATACCTGCAGTGGAGCTTCCTTAATCCACCCCTAGATGGTGAACCTGGTAGCCAAGGGAGTCAGATCGCTATTACATTTAAAGCCTCCCATCAGTAAATTACCATCTTATGGAGAAACCAGGAAGAGATCAAGGCAGTCTAGAGTGGAACAGGGCTCTCAGACAGAAAAATGTTGTTGCAGACTCGCACCCTGAGCTATGACACACAGGGAGGCATTTAGGGAACTCCTCTGTAAGCAGAGCTAAAAAGCAACTGTCGTGTACAGTAAAATTGTTGGGTTTTGTGCTTGAAACTCTTTGTTTCTCCGGTTGCAGTTCTAAACCTCATGTTAAGACTCACTTAATAAACATTTTATTTCTTTATCACTATCTATTAATCAGGGATACATCAGGAAGATAAGGAACTTATGCTTATACAGATACAGCAAATACGAACCTGCCTGCACTGTGGGGCATCTAGAGGGAACTGGTGTTTGCCAAGTCCTTAACACATATGTTGCAGAGACCAAGCATGAAGTTAGCAGTGCAGAGATGTGCAGGACACAAAACCCACGACACTCCAATGTGCCATGAACAGCCAAAGGCAGTCAAGGGTTTTCTCCAAATTTGATATCCTAATAGGTCAAAAAATATAGCCAATCAATTTGTTGGAGAGGGATCAGAGTCATCCTGGTTGTGTGGCTATGAAAAAGGCAATGTGCCAGTTTTTATGTTATGTGCCCTTATGCATGTGTGTATAACCAGAAAAGGCAGGTATTTCAGGTTTTGCCTGAAATAATAACCAGGAAAGTAACAATAGTTAGAAACAAGAATAGATTTTACGAGTACATTTCTTTTCCATGCCATCATTTTAGATCATTCACTTCTTGAAAAAGAACCCAAGCAGTGATCCAACCCTTTCTTGTACCTTCATCCACAGCTCCTCTCTGCACCATCACATCACACTGACCTGCCTCTGCTCCCCTATCTGCCACTTCACATTTTTCAAAGTGCTGTAAACCACATGCTCACATTTGTAGCTTTGAATAATCTTGCCATAGGTGCAGAATGGAAGAAAATGAAGAGTGCACGAACTCATTCATTTTTAGATTATTGGAAAATCTTTATATTATTCTTCTTATCTTTTCCTCCCACATCCTCAAACATATTCACCCTGGGGAGACATACTCCCAGCAAGAAGTTATAAATATTCCATTTATTTATGACATAGTTTAAAATTAATTTCTAGAAGCAATCAGAAAAAAAAAACAGATTATTTAACTTCCTGTAACACCAATAAAAAGACATTGTCCATTAAGAGACATTTTTCCACAGTGGGCATATAATAGGTAAAAAATATTATTTTAATAGGACTTTATTTAAGGCCCAATTACAATAGCATTTTAATAGAATATGAACAATAATAAAAGAATTCATCATTTTTCAAAGTCATTACGCAAAGAATGACAAACTGTTTCAGAATGTTGGTAAAAATGTACAATTTTATCAGAAAATTTAACTGCACTGAAAATCTGTGGGACTCAGCTCTTGTAGTGTGACTGTTACTCAAAATTCTGGGTGGGATAGAAAGAGGGAAAATTTCTTCACATTTATTAGAAGTCCATTTTTAAGAGCAATGGGAAATAAAATATGTACTTCACACAGCAGAGACAAAGGGTAAAAGAAATAGTGCATTGTACCATCTTGTCCCAACAATTTTCTTCATGACACGGAGGAATCAGTTTGTAGAAATATGATGGAATACAACACAATTTATGCTCTATCATCTGAGCATGTCAGTTGAAGTAATAATTAGTTCCAATTATACTTATGTACTTTTTTATTATTTTTTTATGATTTTGCTATATTTGCAGTACAAAAGATCAATGACACTTTATTTAAAGCACTGAGCAGCCATTATGTAACAACTACATATCAAGTCAGGTTAAGATATAAAAGGCAGTGAATTGCATGTGTAGCTACTAAACTGTAATTTATATGTGTTTCGAGGAACATGCTTATATTCAAATAACTTTTTTTGACTCTTCCTTATCACTGATCTCAGTAGTTTATTGGTTTGAGTCTCACTAAAATGATGAAATACCCTGGTCCTAATAGACAGCTTGATGCTGGTTATATCATTAAGATTTTATCTGTGCAAATAAAAATGCAGATTATGAGCCTTAGCATATTTTTCTATCACTGCAAAGCTAAAATGGTGCATGATTTTATACCTAGTATTGAGATAAATGCAAGGCAGAAAATTAATTAAAATGTTGACTTTCCTAACCAATATTCTAATTTCCTGGTTAAGGCCCATATAAGGAGAATGTAGAGAAGGTATTTCAAAATGGCCATTTTGACATTCTTTTCATCTTCACGAATAAAAATATGCATTTAGTGCTGAAAATAGACTGATGGATTTTTTATGATTAAATTATTTTTGCTAAAATATTAGTTGAGAGAGATGAAAATGGTTCCTACAAGCAGGTCAGTTTTTTAAAAAAATCTAAGCTCAGAAAGCATTCAGTATTCCTTTATTCTAAAAATAGTTGCAGATATACTTTGTTCAAAACAATTAAGAAGTTGCTATGCAACTGAATTTCTGTTTTAAACATTAACATAAAAATTGTTTGATCTGCTCACATTAATATTTTGGTTTTGATTGTAGGTCCATGTATTTTTCCAGGACTGATTTATCACCATGATTCCACATGAGGTTAAAAAAAGTTGTTTTTAATGATTTAGTGACTCCATCCTTTTGAAGCACTTCACGTTGTATTCTAAAGGAAGAAAATGATGAAGTCTTGTTGAAAAGTCAGTTTTTCAGCTAATGCAATAATTTCATCTTTCTTACCAGACATAAGAGAAAAGATTTCAGGAATGGATAAGACACCCGAAGAATCAGTTAGAGGTATCTCAAGGAGACAGGCATCTCAGAATCAATATTTTAGGCAAATCAGGTTTCTCTGGGAAGCCTCAAGCTCAGGCTGAAGGCATTCATTATTTGTGCATCTTTCCAGAAGACCTTGCCCACCTGCTTCTTGGAAGCAGTGGAGTCCCCATTTCTAGAAGTACGTAAGAGATGTGTGGACGTGGCACTAAGGAACACGGTGTATAGTGACAGAACTTCGTAGTTCAGGTTTATGGTTGGACTTGATGATCTTGAGGGTATTTTCCAACCTAAATGATTCTATGATTCTGTAGATCCATGGGTGCTGGCATACACTGCACCTAGGATAGAGAAGAAAAAACAGGTCTTCATTCTTCGCATAAGTAGGAACTTGCTCTACTAGCATTAGCATAAATATAAACTTCTTTTGCTTAAAGTTCTTTTCAGGGAATCGTAGAATCAAATATACCTAAATGGTAATCAGACTTTTATCCCAAATTATGAGTGTTCTTATTTCATTTCAAGTGATCACTTGCTATTCTTAAATGACTATGCAAACTCATCTGTTACTGAAAACTACATTATTCTCATCCATATCTTCTGAGTTGATTGAGCATAGTAGGCCTCTGAAAGATGTTAATTTAAAAATAAAAGATAAGATGTAATGACCTGTGAAAACACATTAAGAATGTAGGAATAACACTGAAAAACAGAATCATTGAATCATAGAATGATTTGGGTGGGAATAGAATGGGAAGGAACCTCTAAAGACTGTCTAGTTTAACCTCCTGAAATGGGCAGGGACATCTCTTCCTAGATCAGGTTGCCCAGGGCCTCTCCCAACCTGGCCTTGAACACCTCCAGGGATGGGGCATCCACAACTTCTCTGGGCAACCTGTGGTGTCTCACCACTCTTGTAGTAAAGAATTTCTTCCTTATATCTAATCTAAATCTACCCTCTTTCAGTTTAAAACCATTACCTACAATGCACCATGGTAAAGTCTTTCCCCATCTTGCTTGTAGAACCTCTTGAAGTATTGGAAGGCCACTATAAGGTCTCCCCAGAGTCTTCTCTTCTTCAGGCCTAAAAACCCTAGCTCTCTCTTAATGTTTCTTCATAGTAGAGGTGCTCCAACCCTCAGATCATCCTTGTGGCCCTCCTCTAGATCCCTTCCCCCCCCTCCCTCCATGGACAGATCCATGTCCTTCTTGTGCTGGGGGCTCCACACCTGGATGCAGGACTCCAAGTGGGGCCTCACAAGGGCAGAGTAGAGGGGGACAATCACCTCCCTTGTCCTGCTGGCCACCCTGTTAATACAGCCCCAGATACAGTTGCCCTTCTGGGCTGTGAGCATGCACTGGGCAGAGTACAGGGGAACAATCACCTTCCTTGTCCTGCTGGCCACTCCTCTGTTGATACAGCCCCAGATACAGTCGTCCTTCTGGGCTGTGAACACGCACTGCTGGTTCACGTTAAGCTTTTTTTATCCACCAGAACCTCCAAGTCCTTCTCTGCAGGACTGCTCTCAATCTGCTCATCCCCTACTCTGCACTCATGTCTAGGATTGCTGCAACCCAGGTGCAGTTTCTTGCACTTGGCCTTGTTTTAACATCATGAACTTTGCATGGGCCCGCCTCTCAAGCCTTTCAAAGTCCCTTTGGATGGCATCCCTTCCTTCTATTGTATCAATTCTACCACTTAACTTGGTGTCATCCACAAACTTGGTGGGGGTGCACTTAGTCCCACTGTCCTTTATTTGAGTGGAATTTTCAAATATTTTAGTATGTTTTAAATCAGAAAAACTAAATTCTAGGTAGAGTTTTATATTAACCCACATACAGTCATGTAAATACTAGGTAGCCTTGAATAACAGGTCTTCATGTGCTACTTGCTTTTACAGAAATTCAATCTTTAAAAAAAAATAAAAAATAAAATAAAGGAAAAAAAAACTTTATTATGCAATTTAATCTGCTAGTTCCCACCATATATGACTGGTATGAACTCACCTTCAACAGTAGAGGCTTCTGAGAGACATCTGAGCTGGACCCCATGTTTGATAAAAATGTTTCTGGACTTCTCCAGACAATTCACTAAGAGATAATGAAAACCTCCTGTCCTTCAGTTTTCTGTGTCAGTGATGTTTACAGAATCTATAAGAAATTGTATTTGAGAGTTCAGCCCTTAGTTTCACATTATCAGTATGACCTCAAGTCAGATCTTTTCAAATATCACTAAAAACCTTGAGTCAAAAACATTTGAAAATTTTTGGACCAGATTAATACAGTTTATGAGCAAAAAGACTTTTATTTCTGTTTGTGGCCTCTTCTGGTTTTCTGGTTGTACATCATAAAAAAAAAAAAAGAGGATTTTATTTTTTATCATGCATATCCATGCATGACTTGGCTGCCTTAAAACAGTTTTTTCCTAGGACCTCTTCAGTCCTAGATAACATACAAAAGGATATGCTGTTTGACAGCATGACCCATGCATGGAAGATAACTGACATCTGATCTGAAGACACATGAGATGCAGTAAAATATTAGCAGGGGATACACAGAAACACAAAATAATTATGTAAGCCTGGTGACTATAGGAAGTCAGCTTAATAATAAAAGAACTACCAAAAAAAAAAAAAAAAGCCTTCAATACAGTACTCAAAGGTGAGAGAGAACAAACGTGCATTTAGATGAACTTGTTCATGTTTCAAAGAGGAGGAACAGACAAAGTGAGGTCCTTGAAATTCATAGAGAAATACATTTTTCTTGATCTTCCTGATCCTTCTGCTTCTTGATCCTTCTGTTAAGCTTGTTTGAAATTTATTACCTACCAGAGTGGAACAGTCAAAGTTTTGAGGTGGGAAGACAGCCGATCATTTAGAGCTTACTTCCAAAAAGAAACCATGCTAAAAAACAGTAATGATTCGGACAAAACATAAAGAGTAAGCCTGACTAAACTTGAAAAATGCAAATGAAATTCATACTGGTTGCTTGAACTAATCAAAAACATCAAACAAAAAAATTGAACAATGGATTTTAAAAGATTTTAAAAGTTTCATAACAGTAGTCAGGATGAAGGGAGGTTAAAGGTTAAAAAGCTTAAAAGCCTGTTTGGCTAAAAAAAAAGGATTCTTCTTTGTATTTTGCAGAGAACACACACAAGTCATAAAATTACAAATAAAAAGGAAAAATGCCGACTATAAACATGATTACAGTTTTCTACAGTAGACAAAGATGCCCCTGCTTGTATAATATGTTGTAATTAATCCTTTCAGGCTCCCTTGTCTAAATGGTACAGTATAACTATAGGTTGTCTATCACCTAGTGACTTCTGCAGGTGAGCAATTATTACAATAATTAATACCTAGGAAAATTGCCAGGACAACTCTGTAATGTTATATATAAAGAAAACTTGCTATTTATTGTGTGAATTTTGCATTGTCACTCAAAATCCATATTTTTACTACTTTTTTTCCATATCAAAATTATTGGTATAGTTTCATATCCTGCTAAGAAAAAGCACTATTTACTCCAAGCTTTTTCAAAAAAAAAAATATATATATATTTAAGTGTGAATGATATCAGAAAGATCAACTGAGGCTTGACAAAATAGAAAATGTAATGCTTTACACAAAATTGCAATAACCAGCTTAGCTTGGAGCAACAGCAATAATGGGAGAACATACATAAATTGCATCTCTGAGGAGTTAGAGCAAAATATTTGTGAGTGTATTTGTTTATAAATGTTGCATACAGCTGTAATATGTACAGAAGAGTAAATAATTTTATCCTCTGCCTTTTGTTTCCCACCAACTCATTCAATTATAGTGGGAACTTTGCAACCTTTGTTTTGATCTTGTCACAGGTTTTGCATTCTATAAGAGACAACAGACAACAAAGCAATTAATCTTGTCTAAAGTTCAAAGGTTACTGCTTTAATTGAAAAAGAGCTAATTGAGACACCCATCCTTTATCTTGAGCTGTGGTTTGGGTTGGCATATCATCCCCACTACACATATTCACATCTAGGCTTTTGCCTTCTGTAAAAGAAAGCCATGATAACAACAAGAACCTAAGTTCTTGAGTTTTTTACATCCCGAGCCAATACTTGACTTCCAGCCATAAGACGGGAAGCTAAAACCATATTTGCTTTCCTTCCTTCCCTGGGTTGAGCCCAGCAAGCTTGTGGGAAACAGCAGGTTACCATTTCTTTTACTTCACCTCTCTGCTGCACCTGACTTCATAATGTGATAACATTCCTCTCCCCTTTGCCTTTTTGGTGTATTTCACCCCAAAATCTCTGACAATGCAATCAGAGCCTAAGGCAGCCTTCTAGAATAGCTGTTATCTGACTTGTACCAGAACAGAAGACAATGAGACAAAAAATTATTACTATCAAAGAGCTGGAGGTACCAAAGCTGTTCAGTTTTACATGAACAGCTGAAGGATCAGAAGGATCAGATCTCAGTCTCTTTATGGATATTAAGGTCCATTTTAAGAATAAAATATAGAAATATAGAAAAATCCTAAATGGATCAATGGTCTTAGCTGTGACACCTACACATTAGTGCAGTGGTAAGCAAACTGTAGATGCTCCATAAATGAGGTCCTGCTAAATATCTACAATGCACAGTTAACACAGAGTTACCAATGTATACGAATTGAACCCTTGTGCTTTATCATGAGCAGGGTACTGCTACCACTTGCAGAGTATGATTTATATAACGTCTTGTTAAGAATTATGTTGGCAGCATTTATCATGTTCTCCAGGAGACATAACAATATACTCCTGTACTTTTGAAAGTTGCTATTGTTTGATTTTCCAAGCACTAAGAAGTGATTCAAACTCTCTCTATTCATATTTAGTATGCGTTTGGTTTTCCTCTATGCAGAGATTTTCACAACTATACCTCTTATTTGAACCCTCAAATGAAGGACAACCGAAGATGCGTGTATAACCACATAAACTCAACTGAGATCTTACTTGAAGCTAATTTAAGAAATCATGTGTAAGACACATGAAAAGTCAAACAGACAGTTCTCTCTATTATGCCTTGCACACTCAAGCTGTGCTTTAAATGTTCTCTTATGAGGAAAGTCCTCTTTAAGGGTGGAAGAACAAAGCAGATTTCTGCCCACATTAAATTGTCATTGTTACCCAATGATTTTAAGAGAGATTTTAAGTAAAGGACACAGAAAGTTTCACTTCTCTAACTACTCTTTTATTTGTTTGTTTTTGTTCCAGGGAGATGCCAGGCTTTTTGCAGGGTAGGACATCTGGGTTAAATCCTGTGTGAAAACAAAACCTTGTCCTCCCAGTTTCCTAAAGTGCAGTTCTCCATGGGATATTCGTTGCAACACAGATGAGAAAAAGCAAGCACTTGCCTGAAAAGCTGGTATTTGCAACAAGGTACATTTCTAAGTTAAATCACACCAAACATCTTTAAACAGCTGAATCATGTTTGAGAGCAGACTTGCATATTTCTCCTTTATTAATAGGATATATTTATGTAGCAGCTTATTATAACAAGCACCAACCCTTTATGCTTGTTCTTCTTATCAAGCGTAGCTCTGCTGAAGTAGTTATTTTACACTATAGTAGAATTCCTTTCCCTATAAGTTTTAATCATATGACAAATTAGATTGAATTTGCATTTACACAGCAAATTTTATGATGTAAGTTTCCTAATACATTTCAGCTTGATACTGCAGAGAATTGCGTTATCCCTAATGGGTCATCAGTTCTGAGATTTAGTATTTGATCTTGTTTTATTATCTTCCCTAGCTATATTCCATACCTAATTTTTTCCTGAAATGAACATTATTGATTTACTCATTAAATACTGTCTGCTCAGTGTGAATTTTTCATCCAAGCAGTATGATGAATCCTTTTTAAAATAATGATTATATGCTGCACAATACTTGAAATACTGGCTTCCTAAGAAGGTTTCCAATGGATTCTGACTAAATACAATGTATATTAAAAAAAAAAAAAGGCCTTGTACCTTTTCTGCAAAATGACATCCATTGATTATATCTCCTCAAAAACAGAGCAATCAATAAATTATTATATTTCTTAAAATTAAGCTCATTTCAAGGTGAAGAATTATTTTCTTGGTTTTGTTTGTAGATGGTGTTTTGTTTCTGTACTACTTCAGTTTAAAAGGCAACCTAATATCACAGGAAAGAGGTAGAAAACTAAGAAATATTTTGAATAAGGGTTATGTCATACAAAGACTTCAATCAGACAACAGTCATTGTCTATTTTTTTAATAAAATGAGACTCCAGGAGTCCAACTTACTGTCACAACATTTTCTAATTATTTAAATTTTCAAACCCAGTGATCGAGTCTGAAAAGAGAAAGTACTCTGTTACTAATAACATTTCTGATATTTTTCCTAAATGCACAATGCAGAGGAATTGGCTCAAAAATCTTTTTCTTTTTTTTTTTTTTCCTACAAAGAAGTACATATTTTTGTCAATGCTATCTAAAACTGAAGAAAATAGAGAAATTTTATATTGCGTTGTTTGACTCAGGTCAATTCTTTTGAATATGTTGAATGACACAGAAATATTTTCAGAACATTTCAACCTTATATATATATATAATCATATATAATATATAAAATATATTATGTATATTTGTGATTATATATATATATGTTATATATATATATATAGTCATAGAATTATTAAGGTTGGAAAAGACCTTCAAGATCATCTGGTCCAACCATCCCCCTACTACCAATGTCACCCACTAAACCATGTCCCAAAGCGCCAGGTCCAATCTTTCCTTGAACACCCCCAGGGAAGGTGATGCCATGACTTCCCTGGGCAACCCGTTCCAATGCCTGACAGCTCTTTCTAAGAAGAAATGTCTCCTAATTTCTAACCTAAACCTCCCCTGGCGCAACTTGAGGCCATTCCTTCTAGTCCTAGCACTTATGCACAGCCATTCATCTAAGGAATGGTAGCTTAATTTTTTTTTCCCATTTCCTTACAGTGTTTTTGGCTACAAGAAAATTTAACATTTGAAAAAGGTCAGGCTGTAGAGTAGACTGACCAGAGAGATGTGTGGTCTCCATTACCAAAGGTTTTCAAGACCGAGCTGGATGAAGCCCTGAGCTACCTGCTTTGACTGAGACCACGTGAGATCCCTTTCAGTTTGAATTCTGTGATGTGATGATTTTGTGAAACTAACAGAAATAGATAAAGAAAGGAGATGGGAGACTTTCATGTAATTGTCAGTTGTGATGAAAGATATTATAGAAGACCTTAAGACAATCCTGAGTAGCCCAACAGGCAGTGCACAAGTTAGGAGAGTACAGATCTCGGTTCACTTCTCAGCAATCTTTATTTTCTGCACAGTAGCCTTATGATGTAAAAAACATTATCTTAAATCTAGTATCTATTTACTTTCATACAAAAATATTTGATGATTTCTGTTTTCTCATTTCTCCTGGATGGCAAATACAACACAGTTTCCAGAAGTCATACCAGTTTTTCTGCATCATTAGCCGTAAGTGGACTTAGAGTTTATCATACTTTTGTCTGAGTAACAAAGTTGACTTAGGTGGCCACAGAGATGGAACGCTGTAAAAATAAAGTAAGCAAATGTAGAGGAAATTCATAAAAATTCATCACTGTTTAGGAAATCCTCTTTATTTTGCTCACACCTTTTAGCATTCACTTTGAATCGAATAATAGCTTTAATAACATCCAGACTGTAAAGCACAATTAGTTACAGCTATGTACTAGTATTTGACTGGAAGATGTGCTTCTCTGAAACATGAAGTAACTGCAATTCACGTAGTATGGTGGTTATTAAATATATATGTATATATGTATGTTTTGCTAGATCCTTTGTTTCTCAGAATTAAGAGGAATAAAATAAGGAAGAAATCGCAATGTCAGAGAGTTTTCTTAGACACACAGACACACAGATTTCTAGGTTGGAAGAGACCTCAAGATCATCGAGTCCAACCTCCGACCTAACACTAAGTACTCCACTAAACCATATCGCTAAGCTCTACATCTAAACGTCTTTTAAAGACCTCCAGGGATGGTGACTCCACCACCTCCCTGGGCAGCCCGTTCCAATGCTTAATAACCCTTTTGGTAAAGAAGTACTTCCTAACATCCAACCTAAAACTTCCCTGTCGCAACTTTAGCCCATTCCCCCTCGTCCTGTCACCAGGCACGTGGGAGAACAGACCAACCCCCACCTCGCTACAGCCTCCTTTAAGGTAACTGTAGAGAGCGATAAGGTCGCCCCTGAGCCTCCTCTTCTCCAGGCTGAACAAGCCCAGCTCCCTCAGCCGCTCCTCGTAAGACTTGTTCTCCAGACCCCTCACCAGCTTTGTTGCCCTTCTCTGGACTCGCTCGAGCACGTCCATGTCCTTCCTGTAGTGAGGGGCCCAAAACTGAACACAGTACTCAAGGTGCGGCCTCACCAGAGCCGAGTACAGGGGGACAATCACCTCCCTAGACCTGCTGGCCACACTGCTTCTTATACAGGCCAGGATGCTGTTGGCCTTCTTGGCCACCTGAGCACACTGCTGGCTCATATTCAGCCGACTATCAACCAATACTCCCAGGTCCTTCTTGGCCAGGCAGCTTTCCAGCCACTCATCTCCCAGCCTGTAGCTCTGCTTGGGGTTGTTGCGCCCCAGGTGCAGGACCCGGCACTTGGCCTTGTTGAACTTCATACAGTTGACCTCAGCCCATCGCTCCAGCCTATCCAGATCCTCCTGCAGAGCCTTCCTGCCCTCGAGCAGATCGACACACGCACTTAGCTTGGTGTCATCTGCAAACTTACTGAGGGTGCACTCAATCCCCTCATCCAGATCATCGATAAACATATTAAAGAGGACCGGCCCCAGTACCGAGCCCTAGGGGACACCACTTGTGACCAGCCTCCAACCAGATTTGACTCCATTCACCACAACTCTCTGGGCCCGGCTATCCAGCCAGTTTCTAACCCAGCGAAGCGTACGCCAGTCCAAGCCCCGAGCAGCCAGTTTCTTGAGGAGAATGTTGTGGGAAACGGTGTCAAAAGCCTTACTGAGGTCAAGGTAAATCACTTCCACAGCCCTTCCCTCATCCACCAAGCGCGTCACTTTGTCATAGAAGGAGATCAGGTTTGTCAAGCAGGACCTACCTTTCATAAACCCATGCTGACTGGGCCTGATCGCCTGCTTGCCCTGCAAATGCCACGTGATGACCCTCAAGATAATCTGCTCCATGAGCTTTCCTGGCACTGAGGTCAAACTGACAGGCCTATAGTTCCCCGGGTCTGCCCTCCGGCCCTTCTTATAGATGGGCGTCACATTGGCTAGCCGCCAGTCAACTGGGACCTCCCCCGATAGCCAGGATTGCCAATAAATGATGGAAAGCGGCTCGGCCAGCTCCTCCGCCAGTTCTTTCAGTACCCTCGGGTGCATCCCATCCGGCCCCATCGACTTGCGCACATCCAAGCTCCTTAGCAGGTCACCAACCATTTCCTCATGAATAGCGAAGGCCACATCCTTCTCCCCATCTCCTTCCACCAGCTCAGGGCACTGGGTATCCAGAGAACAACCGGTATTGCCGCTAAAGACTGAGGCAAAGGCGGCATTAAGCACCTCAGCCTTTTCCTCATCCTTAGTAACTAGGTTTCCCCTCGCATCCAGTAAAGGATGGAGATTCTCCTTAGTCCTCCGTTTCGCGTTGATATATTTGTAAAAGGATTTTTTGTTGTCTTTAACGGCAGTAGCCAGGCTGAGCTCCAGATGAGCTTTGGCCTTTCTAATTTTCTCCCTGCACAGCCTCGCTACATCCTTGTAGTCCTCCTCAGTGGCCCACCCTTTTTTCCAAAGATTATAAACCCTCTTTTTTCTGCTAAGCACAAGCTGCAACTCTCTGTTGAGCCAGGCCGGTCTTCTTCCACGCCGGCTCGTCTTTGGGCACGTGGGGACGGACCGCTCCTGTGCCGTTAAGATTTCCTTCTTGAGGAGCGCCCAGCCTTCCTGGACTCCTCTGCCCTTCAGAACCGCCTCCCAAGGGACTCGGCCAACCAGCGTCCTGAGCAGCTCAAAGTCAGCCCTCCGGAAGTCCAAGACAGCAGTTTTACTGGTCCCCTTCCTGGCCTCGCCAAGAATAGAGAACTCTACCATTTCGTGGTCACTCTGTCCAAGACAGTTTCCGACCACCACATCTCCCACCAGTCCTTCTCTGTTTGTGAAGAGAAGGTCTAGCGGGGCACCACCCCTGGTAGGTTCACTGACCAGCTGCGTCAGGAAGCTATCTCCCACGCTCTCCAGAAACCTCCTAGACTGCTTTCTCCGTGCCGTGTTGTGTTTCCAGGATATATCCGGGAAGTTGAAGTCCCCCACGAGGACAAGCGCCGACGATTTTGCAACTTCTGTCAGTTGCCTATAAAACTCCTCATCCGTCTCCTCATCCTGGTTCGGCGGTCTATAACAGACCCCGACCAGGACACTAGCCTTGCCGGCCTTCCCGCGGATCCTAACCCACAGGGATTCAACCTTATCATTCCCAGCCTGGAGTTCCACAACATCAAAAGATTCTCTAATGTAGAGAGCCACGCCACCACCCCCTCTGTGCTGCCTGTCCCTCCTGAAGAGCCGATAGCCAGGCATTGCAGCACTCCAGTCGTGGGAGCGGTCCCACCACGTCTCCGTGATGTTAAAAGGTCATGCATGACCTTTTTAACTCCATGAGTTAAAAGGTCATGCATGAATCCACAAATTGTAAAAAAAAAAAAAGTCATTAAAAAGTTTTCCAAGAACGGACTTAATACAAAAGTATATAGTGTGAGACTCACACAACCTGAAATATTTGTCTCTTTTTAGTGTCAGGGTGGGAAAGAAGAATAGGTGGAAGACTTGTATGACAATCCCATCATGCAACATTCAGTACGTAACTATAAAGTTAAAAGAGCTGTTTTAGTCTATACGTGTTTCATGGCATTTCCCATTATAAACATCAAAATATGAGTAACACTTATTTTCATCCAGTATATAACACTTTTTAACATATTAGTTAGTCAGGAGGTAATAATTATTTTTCCCAAAGTCAGTTACAGCTGGAAAGTGTAAAACTGTTAAATTCAGCATAGTTTGTGCTTCCAGAAGAGAATTACATTAAGAATAAAATAAAATAAAAATAAAAAATGGAATCCATAGTAATGCTCTGTTAGCATTTACTAGAGTGTCAGTAGGAAGTGTTACCCTTCAGTAGTATTTAATGACACTTGATGTGGCCAACCCAAATGAATAATCAGCTTGCTATTATCTTGCCACAGTGTTATGGAGGTATATGTGAATCACTTCTGGATACTGCTGTCATGAAATAAAGAAAGGAAGCAAAATGTGTAGTTACTGCTTGCAATCTAATCCTGTGATATTAATTGCCAAATATATGTGCATGACATGGTATTCATTTGTTTCTCAGTGAGAGTTATCTTATCAGCTGCTACCGAATAGCTGATTACTGGAGACAGCCTCCAGACATTCTTCGATCTTGCATTGTTTGTGTCACTAATGGTAAACAGAAAAGACACTCTTCCCTTACGCAGGATGCATTTTAAAACATGCTTACATGTTTTTATCCTCATTTGTTTCCTACATGTTACTTCATGGACCAGGGAAACCAGTGGAACAGATGTTTGCTTAACACAGCAGAAAGCAAGCAACATATAGCATTTGAGTTAAAAATCAGAAGTTGGCTTTAAAAAATGTAATATTCTAAAATGATTAGCTAGAGCATAGACATGTGCCAACTATATCTTCGGTTTCTAGAGTACTATAACATACTCTTTTCTTTCTTTCTTTTCTTTTTTTTTTTTTTTCCTGACCACAAGAATCAGAGACAAGCTTTCTTGAAAATTCACCTCACTGAATGCACCGACAAAAATGTATGATTAAATATTTTGAAACCTACTGAAAATGAGCTGTAGATACTATAGTGCATTTCACTCTTCTGTATTTAGTATTCTAGTTACCAAAAATGAGCCATCCCACTTCCCACTCTCATTTCCTCTTTCACCACCCAAAAGTCTTAATAGACAAGCTAGACACAGTAAGAAGCCTGGAGGGTGCTGACTGGTAGCTCCTTTTAATTTCTAGGGAAAACATCACGGAAGTCCTCTTCTGCTGTGTAGTGCTGATTACAGTCAGTACAGCCATCTATGAGAGGGATCTCCTGCACCTAGACATTGTTAGACACTGTTGAAACTGAACAAGTACAAGTCTGTGGAGCCCACTGACCTGCATCCCAGGGCCGTGAGGAAACTGGCTGATGTAGTTGCCAAGCCTCTCTTGATCATATTTGAAAACTCCTGGCAGTCAGGTGAAGTCCTTGGTGACTGGGAAACCAGAAACATCACTCCTATGTTTTAAAAAAGGTAGAAAGTAGCACCTGTGGAACTGCCCAGAGAATGGTGGTCAATGGCTCTATGCCCTGGTGGAGGCCAGTGATGAGTGGTGTCCCTCAGGGGTCTGTCTTGGGACTGGTACTGTTTAATATCTTCATCAATTATACAGCCAATGGGATTGAGTGCACCCTAACATACTAAAACCAGACAACTAAAATAATTGAAAATTCAATTCAAATAAAAAAGGACAGTGGGACTGAGGGACTAAGCCCTTTCAATATCTGCCAGCCTATAGATAGCGTTTTATTACTGCTCATGGGTAAGAAACATAGAAGAGTCTGCTTACACATCTCTTCTCAGCAGCAGAATGTGGAATTTAGTCCTTTTTAACCCACAGAATTAAAATTATTTAGTGGCTAACTGAGATCCTAAATTAAATCTATATTTAAGAGTGTTTTCAGGGCATTATTAGCAGTGGCAGCCCCAGCAATTTATTCTGGATCATACCTGTGAAATTCCAGCAGTTTCTGCAAACTGTTAGAGTAAATTAAAACAAAGATTTTTATAATACATTTTTTCCTCATTGTGGTGAATCTCAAGCTGAGCAAAAGCATTATTAGCCTGGTGTAAGTTTAAGTGGGTACTTAATAAAGCAGCACAAGCTCCACAAAGATCGTGACAGGCTTATAATTGTAATTTAGTTTGAATTGGAAATCTCCTGCTATTTTCTATGATATTTCTGTATTATCACTGTGATGTAACACAGCTAACACTGGATCGTTGTGAAGGAATGCCGACACACATGCATACATGCTACAAAATGTGTCAAAACAAGTATATTCATTTGCTATATTTGCATACCAAAGATGAGTCCGTTCCACACTCAGGTGATTACTAAGGTTCTCATTTAGTTGCCTACTTAGTCCACAGGTAGTCTCTCAAGGAAATACTGTGCTCCACACTTCTGGGAGTATTCTGGGAGTATTTTCAGGATTGTTACTGCCTACCAGGATCCCAACACAGGCTGGGCCTTGAGGCTGGGCCTACAAAGTGTTTGGACCTGCCCACCTCCTAGATGTGACTCTCAGGTCACTGAGCAGAGAAATGAATGGCCTGAGCACAACAGAAGGAATGTTAAAGAGAAGGTCACACCCTGCAGGTAATGAGGAGCTCAGCTTTGAAGGAAGGTGCAGCCTTCAGCCACATTTCACAATCATGGATCTACCAGAATTAAGCTTAAAAAAGCAGAGAGGGAGCAGTTCTTTCAAAACATGTTGCTTCATCAATATCTGTGTCTCATAGAAACGACAAGAAGACAGATTCGAATCTCACAGGACAAATATTTGAACCTAGTTCTTCACATTCAGCACAAGGCCCCTTTGTGCTGAAGGGCATTGGGCTACAAGGCTACTTACTATCTGTACTCAGCCCTGCAAGACCTCTGAAAAACAGCAGAATAATTGACCAAATTCTGTTGTCTTTTTTCTCCAGACCATCCTACTCAAGACTTCTTAAAGCTGCATGCCATGATAGAACAAACAGCTGCATAGGACTACAGTAAGTAAGAACAGAATTTGTGCCAAAACTTGAGAAAAATCCTGCTTTATCATTGAGTGTGGTGGTTTTACCCAGCTGGGCAGACTGAGCTCCACCACAATCGCTCTCATGTTCCCCTTCCTCAAAGGGAAAGGGGGAGAAAATATGATGGAAAGGACTCAAGGGCTGAGGTAAGGACGGGGAGATCACCCCCCGGTTATTGTTCCAAGCAAAATAAACAGCATAGCGAGATTAATAAAATTTATTAACTATTACTAACAAGCTACAGCAGTGAGAAGCAGCAACAACAATAAAAAAATAAAACCACCTTCCCCCCTGTCCACCCTCTTCCACCTCCTCCCCCCAAGTGGTGCAGCGGAACAGGGAATGGGGGCTGCGGTCAGTCTATGATGCTCCATCTCCACCGCTCACAGTCACTACTTGCCCCTGCCCCACGTGGGATTCCTCCCATGGGATGCCGTCCTTCCTGAACTGAGCATGCGGGGGCTCCCACACGGCTCCGTACCACGGGGTCCATCCCCCAGGAGCAAACTGCTCCAGCACGGGTCCCTCATGGGCAGCAGCTCCCCCCAGACCCCCTGCTCCTGCGTGGGCTCCTCTCCACGGGCTGCAGCTCTGGCCCAGGGCCTGCTCCTGCGGGGGGCTCTCCATGGGCCGCAGCCTCCTCCAGGCCACATCCACCTGCTCCACCGGGGGCTCCTCCACGGGCTGCAGCATGGAGATCTGCTCCATGTGGGACCCATGGGCTGCAGGGGGACAGCCTGCTCCACCAGAGGCCTCTCCACAGGCCGCAGGGGAACTTGTGCTGCATGCCTGGAGCACCTCCTGCCCTCCTGCTGCACTCACCTTGGGGGCTGCAGGGCTGGTTCTCACTCCTCACTCTCCCAGATGCTGTCGCACAGCATTTTGTTGTTTGTTTTTGTTTGTTTGTTTGTTTGTTTTTTCCCCTTTCTTAAATCTGTTCTCCGAGAGGCAAAAAATCATCACTCATTGGCTTAGCTCTGGCCAGCAGCAGGTCCCTTTGGAGATGGCTGAAAATGGCCCTTATTTAACGTGGGGCAGTGGCTGGATTCTTCTCACAGAGGTCATCCCTGCAGCCCACCGCTACCAAAACCTTGCCTTATAAACCCAATACACTGAGATAGCATAGATCTTTGCTTTTCTGAATCTCCATAGTGTTTCAACTGTCTTAAATATTTTTATGAATGTGTTTATACAGAATAGTATGTATTCCCCCTTCAAAACTGTCATGAAAATTAGCTAGCCCTAGCAGGAAATGGGCTTGTCTTCACTGACATACCTTTTGGCATATACTTAATCATCACATCCAGGTAGACTTGCAGAAATGTATGTAATTTTTTTTTATTATTATTATTTCTTTTTTAAGATATTAGTTGCAGAAACAGAACTTCTCTGGGAAAAAAAAAAAGTGCATGGATAAACTTCACTACAGAGTTCATAAAAAATAATTATTTGAAATTTTATAGATTTATGATACAGATCTTCAGCTGGTTATCACTGTTTCAGCTCCAGTGAAGCCTGCAGAATTATGTCTACATCTACCGAAGTTTTACTCCACACAGCTAATTGTCTCAACCAGAAGTACAGTGTCGATTTAACATTTTTAAATAGCAATTACAGGTAATGCTTCTAAGATTTTATTTCTTCTAGAATGGAATCTTGGAAAAAAATAACAAATGAAATTAAGTTGCAATAAGCTGTGGCATGCAATTCATAATGTAATTTAGAAAATATGTGCTATTGCACAACACTGTGCTAGCATGGTATACTCAATATACCATTTAATTGGTATTTCATACTTGGTAAGGGCCTTACCATGTGTTTTAAAGAAGTAAGGAGAAAGGTAGAGAGGTATATGAAGGTAGAGAAGTATATGAAATATACAAATTTATACTACAAAGATAACAAGGTGCAGTCTCTTTTGTTCTCCTTTCATTTTTCACCTTCTGTCCTGAAGCATTTGGATTCATAGTCTCTAAGCAAATCATTCCTGCCCTGAATGTAAGAATGCAACTGCATTGAAGAGGAGCCAGAGAAAACAGCAGAGTTCACATCTCCATTGGAAACACAGTAACAAGCTAGGATTGCCTTTCTTTTTTATAATGCCATAAGACCGGGATGATAGAATAAAACACCCGCCCTTTCCTAGGAGTACTGTAAGTAGTCCTCACAGCATCTGCAGACTCAGGTGCCTGAGGGACCTACCACTCAGGTTATTAATCCAGGGAACAACAGTTGCTATTTTCTTGTATGTAATACTTGGATGGGAAGTACGTGGGTTCATACCCAGTTCGCAGTTATCTATCTATCACAGTTGCAGCAAATTCTCTTTGAAAAATAATCACAAGGAGGTATTTGCATCTGCTTTCAACCTCTTGTCCCTTAAAAAGTTGTTCTGCTGGTCTGTGTACCCCCTGAACCTTCTACCTCCCATTTTCATTTAAATATTCATGAATTTGTACACAGTTATTTCAATAATCAGCCTGTATGAAAGCTAGCATCATGGACCGTGTATTAAATCATGTTTCTAATGTTAGCAGGATCCCCCTGCCACCTTTCTTTGCTTTCCAAATTCATTTCCTCATATATAAGCAGTTCCACAGATACCAGCGTATATTCACACACTATATACACTATCCCTTGAACTGGAGCCAGGCTGACCTTTTTCCCTGCCATTAAGTACTGCCCCTCTGGTTTCCTTTTCTTATAAGTGTGAGGCACACTAAAAGAAAACCAAACATCATTCTGAGTGTCTTTCTTAGAAGTGAGGCTGCCGATTTTGAAAAAATATTAAGTGAAGATAGCTCAAGCAGTCCCTTCACTCCCCATCTGCTTGTTCTGGATCCTGCCTTTCCTAGAGAAAATGGAATATGCATGTGTTAGACTAATTACCTGCTCTAGATCATTACATGGTTGTATAAACCTTTGCTTGAAGATCTTGGCAGGGGTTGGGATGGATCTAAGCAGCTGGGAGAAAGGAACAGTGAAAAATTGGCTCTATCATCAGAACGGGGAATGTGATTCACATTTTGATTGGCTTTCATTAAAAATAAATAAATAAATAAAAAATAAAAAATAAAAAGCTAGAATAACCCTTCAAACTAACATTATATCAAATCTATTAAATAGCAGGTCTGTTACAAGTTTCTCAAACTGATAGTCAATGAAGTTTCACAAGGTGCTTATATGCTTATAAAAGGATGGTTACTCTAACTCATGCAAATAATGCATACAGGTTGTCCTGGGAAGTGAATACTCATTAATATCTTTTTTTTTTTTCCTACTGTTTATATTGCAATACTATGATAATACTGTAATACTACTTTAAGTATTTCCCTCTTAAAATCTTTGAAGAACATATTAGTTCTTGTAGATACAATGTTGGACTGGGACCTCATGCCTGTATAAAAATACATTTCTGTAGAATCGAAGAAATGCAGAGCTGAAAGCAACCTCAGGAGATCACTGTCTCCAATCCCCTACAATTAGCGGATTCAAAGCACTTATCCCCAAGACAAAATCTCCCTACACCATAGACATCAGTATGTTTTGTTCTTAATTACTTATATTGTGTATATTTGTTATGTAATTGTTTACGTAAACCGTATTCATGTTTCTTCCCAAAACAATGAAAATGTTTCAATAAGGTGAAAAATAAACCTTTGAAAATACACCGCTTATTATCAATTCCCTGTTTGCATTAATATTATTATAACTACCTCAGAAATCATCTCTTAGCAAATTTTTAATCCATTGGTTGTGCAACATCAATTTTTTATCATCTTGTTTTCTTCCTTATTAAGCTAATGTTATATACAGCATAAAGGAATCAACGATATGGAATTGATTCAGAGTGCTGCTCCTAGTTATATGTTATCAGCATTTATTTTCTCTTAGAAATGAGAGTTTTGCTTATCTCTCCAACTGTCCTGTTATAGCCAGAATATCCCAAATTGACAAAAGGCAAACAGGTGATCTGATTTGGAAAAATTCTAAATGTCAAATTTGTCACCTACTTTTTCATACACCATCCCTATTTTCTGAAAACAGTAAGTCAGAAGTGAATAAGTCTGTTAGAAATGCTGTAGAATTACTATTTATTATGAATCTAACATGGAATATAACCAGGAAAAAATCTGGCAATGCACATCACTCTCTCGGAAGGGTGAGGGCCAATATTACACTTTAATTGAGTTCACTTTACACTCAGAAAGGAAAACTTAGAAAGAAGAATCTGCATATCAAATAGCTTTTATTTATGGGAAAAAAAAAAAAATCCCCCAAATCTTTCATCTGCAATCCGAAAAATGCTCAGGTCTAATCAAATCCAAAGTAATGTATGTCTCTGTAAATAAAAAATGTAAAGAGAAGAGGCGCTAGTGTGGAGGGAATGATCCAAGAAAACTCTGGTAGCCCCAAGGGTAAGTGGTAGACGTATTGATAAATATCTCGTCTTCACAGCAGATGGACCAGCTGTTGAATTGTCTGCGTGGTTTCCAGGCCTGACAGCTACCTCATAGGCACCCCACATTAATGAGCACCCCACATTAATGACTGTTAAACAAGGTCTCAGTCAGATATGGGCTTGAATTTTGTGTATAGACATGAAAAAAGTCTCAACCCTTTGCTTAGCTAGAAAATAATTGGTTTTGTTTCCTACTTTTAAAGTGATTCAAACACATCTAAAGGGGAAGGAAACACTTCTCTTTCCACAGGAGAAAGTTCAAAGAGAGGGAGGCAGTGGCAGCTTCCTGGGTACCTGAAACTGGAGACCAGATCCATAGTCACTGGGGCTGAGACCTCCTGTGTACAGCTATACAGAGTCTGTGTGACTCTAGTAACAGTACCAGCAGTGCCAAATATTAGGATCCACAGAGGTTTCAGTGACAATGAACTTTATCTGTATAATCCTGCACGCGTCTTTGAAGGTGAAGGTCATGGGAACCCATGGCTTCAGAAAATTTGTGTTTTCACAGATCCTGTAGTCTTGGGTAAAATTTCTGCTTGAACACAAAGTCATAATATTAATTTTGAATTTAGACAGTGAATACAGTATCCTGCTGTACAGAAAAGACTCTTAGACTGATAATGTTAATCCTCTATGATAGTTTCAAACCATGCTCAGTTTTTAAAAACAACCTGCTAAAAATTATCACATTATTACAGTATGTATTGGTGCACTCTTTGTTTACCCCAAGTAGCTATTTGTGTTTGTGTGGGGGCGTGTGTGCGTGTGTATGTATGATCCATTTGCACTTTCATTTACACTCAGACACCCATTGTGTTTGACTGCTTGCCAGGAATATGAACTGTGCCTGGAGGAATTAACTGAAATCCTTTTTATAAAGAATCTAGTCTCTCTGGCAACCCACAAGCTTTAGTTCCATTATCTAAATCTTTTATCTTCCTTTCTTTGATTGCAGGATAGTTTTTCATCTCTATATTTCTCAGTGAATGAAGTGCAGATGAAGTCCTCTTCTGTGACAGAAATATTTTACATTTCCTGTGAAATTGCCCTGAAGGTCTCATCAAAGACAACACCATCTGAATTATTAGGTGCATATGTTAAAAATAGTCATTTGAGTTTCATTAAAATAACATAGACTCACTGCTAAGACCTCTTGTGTCCTTTTCAGTTTGTGTGCACTGAAAAAAACTCTTTTGTAAATATAATCACTATCTTTCTTTTTAAAAGAGTTATAAGAAAACACATTTCTTCTTCCTATTTTATATTTCCTCTGTATGGATACATAAATACTATGTCATTCTGTAACTTGTTCTTTTATAATAATAATAATAATAATAATAATAATAAAACTATGAAAACTGCCTAAAACATAAAAAACTGCAGTTATGTTGGGTATTTTGTCAGCCACTGCTCGTCCCTCTGCCCTTCCCACAGTTCTTTTTTTTATTAACGCAAATCTTAATTCCCTTGTCTTGATCTTTTTTCTTGCTCTTTTTGTCACATTCATTGATCTGATTTAGGGTAAACCAAAAGTGCCATCAGTACAAAGTACCCAGCCAGAGTTTGCACAGAGTTTAACAGAGTTTGCACAGCTTGGGTGATTTGTATGCTGCTTGCTGAATGCACTTCCTTGTATTAGTTCCTTGGACTCTTCTCTAGCTCCTTCTTCCCTTTCAGTCCTGCAGCTCCAAGGCCACAGACACAGATATCCCTGGAATATCATTGTCCTCTTCCACATGCATGCTCAGGTTAATGGATTTCAGCTCATTTGTCAAAATCTAAGCAGACAGCCCTGTTGCAGAAAATAAAGCTTTTGTTGCAGGGCCTTTCACGTTGTAATTGTCTGTCTTTCTGGGCATAATGCCATGTCTTGGATGCCAAATCTACCCAATCAAAAAGCCTGGCTTTGCGACGCATGCTTTGTGCCATGCCTGGCTGGCTTTTCTTGCCTGTGCTACACATTGTTGCCTTAACAAGCTGTCGAATTCCTGCAGGGCTATTAAACCTTTGTGCCTCATCTCTCCTCTCTCCCTTCCAAGTTTGTCATAGCTGAATCACACAGCACGTGCACAGACAATATACCAAACAGGATTTCATAGAGAAAAGTGAAGGAAGACTTCAAGCATGCTCCCCTACCTAAAACCAAAAAATATTTTTTACTAGTGGTGTGCAAGTTTCATAACCTAAACTCAACCTGAGAGAACAAAGCAACATAACCCTAACACTTTCTACCAGAACCACATTTTCCATTGAGTTAGCTCAAGCCACTGATACTGTCCAGAAACACTAAGTACAGTGGCTGCACTCTCTTGGGCTTGGTCATCCACGACATTTTTGATGGTCTGGAATGAACAGATCAGGATAATATCACTGTAAGCAAGAGATGCCTCAAAGTAATCAAGTTAGTCACTAGCAAGATACTCACAAAAGCAAAATACTTGTCATACTTTTCTCTTTAAATTTGTTACAGCTTTATGATGCCAGGAACTGAAGTCTCATTTGAGCTAACAGGGCTCAGTTACACACTTACAGCATGATACCAACAGCAATTGTACATTTTGCTCTTCTGGACAATGAGCAGAGGATTTGGGGAAAGATGTGGGTAGAATTGGTGGCTTTTTCTTCTTTTCTAATTCCATGCTTCACCACCATTCACATCCCCAAGGCTGAGGATCAGTTTCGAGAGAGAGAGATCTTAACCAACATAGGTAATCACAACAGTGTGACACGGTGGCTGTTAGTCCTTTCTGTTCACCATACTCTAAGATTCTCCTCCCTTTCCTAGATGAGAAAGAACTGAATTACTTTTTTTTTTTTTTTGGTGGGCTAGATGACCTCAGGTCCCTTCCAACCACAGCTGTTCCATGATTCTATGAAAAAGCTTGAGATGTGGAAAGAGGCAATCAGAAAATGACATGACACCACCAGGAAAAAATGCTCATTCTTACACTAGGTCAAGGAAGACACGGCACACACATGAAATGTTTCCAGATGTCATGAGGTGTCCCAGTGAAAATAATGTCTACAGTTCTCAGATTAAGAGAAAGTGAGTAAAAATAGCAGAGATGTTCAGCAAAGTGCAATGACACCTTCAGTATCATCAAAGTCAGCAGCAGGATGTAAGAAACAACTTGCTATGATAATAGAACTCACTTATCTCATAGTTGCACTGTATTTCCCATAGAATACTTTATATCTGAGACCAAAGTCTGGCCATAATAATTGTTCTCACACTATTCCCAGGTAAAGACAAAGTATCTAGCATACACTAACATCCCAAGTAAAGACTCGGGAAATCTGATATTCTAGAATTTTTCTGCCTTAGGAGATTCTTTAAGCAAAAACCTAATACTCTGTCACTTTTCTAACTCAGATCTTTTTTCTTAAGGCTTCAGAAGCTACTGATGGGTGGAAGGGACCCTTTTGCACCGACTTTCTCCTCAAGGCCTTATGCAAGACTGGCTTTTAGGAATCCTCTAGGGTGAGGGAATAATTTTTGAGTCATTAAAAACTTTTTGAACCTAAACACAAGTCTACAGATGTTTTTATGGCACCTCAGTTTTTTGTGACAAACCTGTATGTTTCAGTTATTACTGTTTTATTATACAGAAAACAGTCTACAGCTACAAAACCAAAAATGTGCTTTCTACACAAATGAGGTAACCAAAGACAGTTCTCACACTCAGGATGATGTCTTCATCCCACCAAAACTTTCTCATCCTTGGTAAAATCTTCTTGATGGCACATATGCTGGCACCAAGTATGGCACCACAACGCACTGGGATAAGAGGTGCAAACTGAAGCACCAGGTACGTGCTGGAATAAGAGATGCATGTAAGTGCAGTAAGTGCAGTTGGAGGTGTTCTCATAAGCTAAAAACATTAGATCCACCCCTGTGTACAACAGGCTATTTTCATACATTCTGTAGCATGAGATTCTAATTCTAACACAGTCAATTCATTTGTTTACTAGATGTAATAAAACCTTTACCATCAGTACTGCACTTTCCATTGCAAGTTCCAACTTCAAGTTTCTAAAATGATTTGAGCAAAAAAAGCCTGTTCATATTGTTGCTGGATTCTTCTGATTTTTAGATAAGTGGTCCTTACTTGTCAGGCAGAACATTTTCTTCACTACTTTTTAAGATTTAGAATGTTAGTTTTTGTGGTTTTCAAATATCCAGAATTATTGCACAAAAATATCTTGCAGAAACAGGAAATATATATATATATTATAAATATATATTTATATTTACAAATATAAATATATATTTATATATGTTTTGAAATTGTGCTAGCACAGCAACTCAAATTTTAATTCTACAAAGTCTTGGAAGATTTTCAGATAAAGGGTACCCTCTTGGTTTATCTTATTTGTCCCCTTCTCAAGGATTAAAAATAGCTTGCACCTGAATTTTTTCAAAACTTTTTACCAGATGCCAGTTGAAACAGTGAAATGCAAATTCTGAAACAAACTATTTAAAATTCTGGATATGCTGGTTTATCCTGTATAATTATTTCTTTTGTCCTATAATCTGGGGCTGAGTTGTTATGAGATATACTCTGCCTATCTCAGGCTGTACTATATACTTGCTTATCATTGTCTTCGATGCAGTCCATCCATCACTCTAATGTAATTATTTGTGTTATGATAAATTCTGTCAAGATTGGTTGAGTATGAATAGATTTCCAAACTCTAAAATAGAGGCTGAATGGCCTCTTTAAAGTCTGCTGATTGTTAAGCATAATTTCAAGAAGTCTGATCGTGCATATTAAAGACAAAAAGAGACAAACTGACCACAACACAAGATACAGGGAACATAGCTGGGCACAGAATAAAAGGGTAGCCGGGGATGCTGGACATGAGCTTCAAGCTTTGTCACTCCCTGGTTATTAATACACTTTACTCTGCTTATTGCCTGCTAAATGAGACAAGGTAAATTGTCTTAATTATGCACTGCAAGAGTAAGAAAGTCCTCCAGAGCTGCCTTAGTAAGATGTAATCAACTTCCAGATAAAGTCAGATAGCTTCAGAAGCTGTAAGAGGTAAACCCATCATTTGATGTGACATACAGTATAAATTAATTTAAGTTGTATCTGAAGGTGGAAACTTCTGCCGTAATTACAGGGAAAAATATCAGTCTATCAGCCTTGGATGACATTGTGCCTTGCCCAATGTATACTGTAGTGTTGGTACAGACAGTATGTTTTCTCTCCCCTCCTTCTCAACCCTTAATCCTCAGTGGGTCTTCTGCTCTGGAAAAAGTGGTGGCTTCCTTCTTCGGGTACTATTTGATCAAGAACACCAATGTATCTGCAAATGTCCCATACATTTTTATACAACAAATTGTAGCTGAAGATGCCCCATAACTAGTAATCAGCATATAAGATTTTGGCATACCGTGAATGAGGTGGTCAAACTGTCCTTGCCCCTTTCTCTGTCCAGATGAGCAAATGAGACCTCATTCATTTGCTGTGACTGTCAATCAATTACAACTCTTGCTCTAAGCAAATATCAAACACTCTGCTCAAGAGATATTGTGCCTAAATGTTCTGGCTCACAATTGCCGGCTTTAGTTATTAATTCTACGGTAGGTGAAGCTGAGAGATAAATTTGGTTATAGAAGATTTAACAGAGGTTATATTTATTAACCCTTATTTAATCATCTCAGCCAAGCAAACAGCTTTGATCAACAGCATAGAGCTATAGTTCAATATTTACACCTTGCATGAAAATATGGCATTTAATCTAATCAAGTTGGCCAATGCTGAACATGCCACATTAAATGTTTGCTCTTCAAATCTGGAGTTCATTCATTCTGTCATTCTAATTCCCGAACCCAATTTGAAAATAGTTTGCATTGCATGCTATCTTGCAGCTTTATGTGTTTGCCTACTAAACACAGGTTAAATGACCTTGTCTTGTGAATGTGACATTGTTAAAATCAAAGAATAAATGTGACAGTATTATCTGTGAAATGAAAAACTAATGCATTGCTAACAGGAAAAAAGCAAAATATCTCTCTATTTGTAAGAGTGGCTTTGCTACCAAAAAAAGAATTATTTTTTGTACACCAGCAGAATGAGCACTTTATGTGCTGATTGTAGTATTTTTCTTCCCACTCTACTTAAATCTTTTAAACAGTAGATTGAAAGATGAACAAACAAATGGAAGACACAAAATAAACAGTGTAAAATTAAAATCCCTTAAAAAAAAATGACAGTCTACAATAAAGCAGTGAAGTTCATGCAAACCAGTTCTGGTAGAGCAGGAATAATTATAGTGATGTGGAAAGAGTTAAAATGGGATAAATGAGATCACAATCAAAGCTTTGTTTCTTCATTGCTTCTTGGGCTTCTCATATTGGAAGTAAGACAGCAAAGAAGTTAGGACACTACTGTCAGTATGCAGGGGAAAAAAAAACAACAACTGCATTTAAAAAAAGAACAATTTCAAAATATTTCAATTCTCCTTGCTATTTTGGAGAAAGACAAAAAAAAAAAAAGAATAAAATGGTATCACAAGGACAGCAACTGAGTTGCTGAGCAACTTTTAAAATATCTGTATCTTTTCCTTGCAGTAATTATCAGCTCCCTTTACAAGTGCATACCGACTGACATGGAAAAACTGAACTTGTATACAGAGGCAGAATTATGCTCATTACCACTACAGGAATATCTCTGCATTTCAAATGCTCCTTCAAAGGACTGGTGACTAAAGCAGTTTAATGAAGCTGTGAGAGCAGGGCAGGGCAGGGCTACTCCATCAAGCAGTGTTGTGGTATATACCTCCTCTTGGACCTAGCACGAATATCTCTAGCACACTGCCAGCGTTGCAGTATAGACTAATCCTTTGAATCAACCTTTACGTTTTCAGCCCCTCTTTACTCAGTTATGTACAACAATGCATAGAAAACATTTATATGTCTTCTGCATATGGACTTATCAGTATTAATATAAAAGTCATTTTCTTCCAATAAACAATATTCTATTGTCACCTCCCTCCCTTTTTTCTTCTACCACATATAAATATACATATATATATATACATAAAAATGTACATATAACATTTCATAAATAGTTCAGAAGGGAAAAATATCAATATCTTTAAAAAAATAATACAAAGATAATGATTATACATCATACTAAACTCTACATTACACACCAAATAAATTAGATGACAAGGTCATGGCTACAAAGCCAGAGAAAGCAAGGATCAGACTGTCATTGCCCCTTTCTCTGGGCAAATGAAAACTAGTTCATTTGCTATGAATGTCAATCAGTTACAACAAAGATGGGATTTCAGATTTCGATTCTCATGCCCTAACTTAGATATCAGCAAGTTAGATTCTGGAAACAAAACTACTCATCCTAAATTCCTCTTGTAACCAATGGAGAAAATAAAGTAATTTAAAGTGATTTTCATCTCATCCTAAAATAAGTCACTTTCTGGAGGTTTAGCTCTTTCCATCCACCACAAAAGCAGTGTAGGACTTCCAGTTCAGTTGTAGATAAATTTATAAGCTGAAAATTAGGTGATATGGACCCACCCAGAGCTTCCACGTCCTGTGCTGTTCTACAGTTATGCATGAATAAATGTTATATATAGATGTATTGCATAGAAGGAGACCTAGGGAGTTTGCTTAATGTTCCTCCATATTTTTCCATCACATCCTTTGGCACTTCATTCTTCCCCTTCCCTCCACGTACAAAATATTTGACTGTTAAACACGATGAACTATTTTATTGTTAAGCATTTAAGAAGAGATAAATGATTGTTTGAATGTTAATGCACCAAGGTAGATCAGAATCTTAGAGCTGTTAAATGGTTTCTGAGCCACTAGAGCATAGCGTCAGTGCTATAAAGAAGCACTCCCTGATGGATTGTTAGCAATACTCTAACTCTTTTCAGGACAATAATATTGACTTCACATTAGATAAACATGAATCTTCTAAACAAGAGGTGAATACACAGGAATCAGCCTCTTCTTCGTATCTAGCAGCTAAAAGGCAGCAGGACACACTCTATAGAGTTTAATTTTAACTGTAATTAGCTTTTGCAGTGAAGTGCAGTAAGGTAACAAATGAAGCACAGTGCTGCAACACAGGACTAAAGAGAGAATAAAGGAGGTCATACACTTACCTTGACAATTTCTGTTTTTCACAAAACCCATTATTAGTAAAGCACAGACATTAAATGACCCTTAAGCTTTCAAAGAGGTAGTTGTGTGTGATGGGAAAAAAAAAAGTAGAAAAAAAAAACACGGCGGTATTGAATCTGTGATTGTAAGTTGCTCAAATGTGCAGTGTTGACATGATGGGCAAAAGGATAGTCTCTTCTCTTTACATCTAGACCACAAATTCCGAGAATGTAATGCTGAAGCCCAGAGAAATTGCTTAGCATTTGCCAATTGGAAATACATGTTTTTCAGCAGAAGTCTTACAGTTCAGTGAAATGTTTCATTTACAGCTACAATTTTCTCTCTGCTAATGAGAAACAGATCAAATTCTGTCATCCAAAGCATTGGCATAAAACAAACAAAATGCACCTCCACCAAGATAATGCAACAATAACAAATACCTTTCTAGTAGGGGAAATTTTTACAGTTATATTCCAGCAGTTGTTAGAGACTAATTTTGTATAATCATTTGAAATATCATCAAGGTGGGATTTGTTGATTTTTGGAATAATTAGATTACTGTTTTTTTTTTAAATTCTGTTATTTTGAGTTAGAGTAACAAGTGTCTGGAAAACTTTGCTTTGCTACCAATTGGAGAAATAAAACTAAGTCTCATCCCAGACAGACTGAGACTTCTTCAGCGAAATAGACATGTCACAGAAGAGACAACTTTTCTGTGGACGTCTAGTACATTCTAATTCCATACTTGGTAATTTCCATACTTGTTTTTTTTTTTTTCACTTTTTTTTTTTTTTTAATACTCCAGCTAAATTTATGAAGAACTAAGAAACTCTTGATAAGTGGTAATTAAGGTTTTAACTTTATTACACTTCCACAAAAGAGTAAAATCTAAAATTCTAAATACTCTTTGTAACCCCTACGTTGTCTTTACAATACAGAAATTTAGGAACTAGAAAGCCAGCATTTGATGCAATAGGTTTGTTTCAGTCCTGCAATCACTGATACCTAAGGATGGAAAATTTAATTTTTTATTGTGGTCTGCATCATTCCAAGAAATATGCCAGCAGAAAACATGGCTAGATGGACCTAAAGAGACAAGCTAATCTGCACCCATGCTCCAAATCTAAATCAGCTCTTCCCAAGCTCTACTTGACAGATGTTTGTCTAAATCAATCTGTGAAGTCTCCTAACCCAAAAATTAACTCTTCTTAGTGTATATATATATATATATATGAAAGAGATTTTGTATAAACTCACTAAAGTAAGCTGAATTCCTAAGCAAACTGAGCTCAAGAATTTCCATTCACACTATCAATGTCTACCAGCTCACTGAAAGATCCTTTTCACAGGAAAACTGTGATATAGTTAAAATATTCACTGGTTGCCTATCTTTTCTATACTTCACTTGGGTTTCATTTCAGCTCAACTTGGTGACACTTTGAAAAAATCTTACAGATAAATCCAAATTTTATATCGTATGTCTATATGTATAACTTGCCTCACAGATCACCCTCAAATACAATACATATTTAAATCATGAAAATAAAAGCATTACCTTTGGAAACTTGAATTGTCTGCATTGCAAGTTTAGTTACTCTGGAGAAAGACATATAGTTAATAAGGTAAAACAAAACTGCTTTCAAATGGTTGTCAACAAAGCTGCAACTTCCTTTGAAATTTCAGGGTGAGACAAAGATAAAATAACAAGAAAAGAAAAAGTTTTGAAAGATTGAATTCATAATTAGTCAAAAAATTGTCACCAAATTCATCACATGTTTAGAGGCTGAACGAATCTTCGTGTGCATAGCAGTCTGATCTCCCACCTCTGAATAACAATCATTCATGTAACTTGTCCATTGCTGGCATGACTGCTATGGCAGACAGTCAAAAGGAACTTTCCAAACTGCTGGAAAAAATCACTCAAGGAAAGAAGAAAACAAACAAACAAAAAAGTGTACCTATGCAGCACCAGTGACATAAAATAAAAATGCTTTAAAAATACTAATTAACTGTAGTTTATAATTGCAAGGGATTACAGATTATTAAGACATATCAAAATAGAGTACATACAGTAGAATCACATCCCTATTATTAGATACTGAGGCATACCTAGAACTGTGTTTTAAAATAAATGTCACCTGGTATTTACTTCATCATTACTTTGCTCAGAGGTATTTTCCAATATATTATATTTTATTATATGAGGCCATACCCTCAACTAGGATAGATCCGTATCATCCCATCAGCTCAAATGAGCTGCACCAGGTTTAAACTCGTAGAAAATCTAGACAATTTTCTTCATCGTTTTACAAAAAGGTCCCTGCACAAAGCAGAGAACTTATATTTGAACGTAAGAAAAAAAAAAAAAGAGAGAGAGGGAGAGATTTTCAGTGTATACACAGCAAGAAAAAATTACTAGTTTTTGGATATTGCAGATTTAAGGGATATATGAGAAGCTTACGAGCTCTCAGACCTTGCTATATTGCTTTGGAACCTGGACCAGGATAGACATGATGAAGAGGTTTAGCAGGATGCATATTAGAAATTGAAGTAATCTGTAACCATGCAATAAAAATATAGCAGACAACACAATACAGTGATTTTATGAAGTATCAGAAGCATCCAGAAGAGCTCATTTCAAGTTTTATTTACAAGTAAATTAATAACTTGGTCTCCAAGTACAGCTAGTTCTCTGCCTCTCTCTCCCTTTTTTTACCCCTTTCTTCCAGCCCATCAGTTTTTGTTCAAGATATGGTTCATAAAAATATATCTTGAAACTCTTTTATGATTCTTTTAATGCCTGGAACATCCTGAATAATGACTTCAAAACTTCAATAAGTTTTGGTTTTAATCCACATCAAACTCAGAACAAACATAATTTTTCCCAAGAGGGACAGTCAGAAAGAGTAGTCAGGCATTGGAGTAGGTTGCCCAGGGAAGTAGTGGAGCCACCGTCCCTGGGGGTGTTTAAGGAAAGGTTGGATGTGGTGCTTAGGGACATGGTTTAGTGGGTGACATTAGTGGTAGGGTGATGGTTGGACCAGATGACCTTGGAGCTCTTTTTCAACCCTAAGGATTCTATGATTCTAAGGATTGTTCTCCAGCATGACAGCAAAGAGAAGCAGATCTTGAGAACTGATGAACTAAAAAAGAGGTTGCCTTGCTTGCTCTAAATGTTGTACTTCCTCCTGTGATGCCTTTTTCACAGCTTTTAAAGAGGAAAAGAAGAAAATGGGAATATATATAGGCCTAGGAAAATATATATAGGAAAAGATAATTATTAAAGGATTTTTTTTATTATTTTTTTTTTAATTCAAGGCATCTCAGAAAGAGCAAAAATTGATTCAGTACCTCAAGAACTGTAGGATAGTCTGACCCAGGACTAGAAAAGGCTGACACAAATGTTGAAACAGAGAGTTGGAGAAAACCTCAGGAATTTGCCTGCCTGCTCTTAAGAGCAGCAGAAATGATGACGGCTAGTTTGGGAAGGGCATCCTACACCATCCAGTCCAGTCACAGGAGATACCAATGTCCACTGTTTTCATTTTTCAGGATTCAGGCAAAGGCAGTTGGACTCTTTGCTGCCCAACAGTATCCTGAGTGAGGTGACTGCATGTTTTGTGTATGGAGATGGCATTGTTTCAGTACAAGCAGGGCTTACAGTCCTGTTATACTCAACAGAAATCTAGGCAAAATAGTCAGCAGAGCCCAGAACTCATGTCTGATTTAGGGTAAAACTTATTATTCATATTCCCTGTTCCAAAACTAATATAATTTTTTTCATATTGTAATAAATATATTAAAGACTAATAGATGGTAAAAAAATTGTGATAAAACCATTACATTAAGTATCCAAATCTCTCAGACACATTCTTTGTTTCAGAAAATCTTTCTGAAAGTACAGTATAGTTGTTGAGCCACTGAAAAAAAAATAGAAAAACAAGGGGAAATTTGTGAGGTCAGTGGATAGTTAAAGCTTTTTGCAATGAGATTGAACTAATTGGCCAATTTTCATTCTGGAAATAATCAAAGGGCTAACTTGCAATGTTCACATATAAATGTGAGATTTACTGTCTAAATTGTCTGTAGAATGTTGTGATATGCTATAGTGTTTCAATGGAAAATGTCACTGTCAAAGGATATCAATTTGCTACTTGTTAAAGGAAAGGAAAAACAGATTTGAACGAATGGCTAATAAGGGCTAGACAGTGTTTGGCAAGAAAATAAGTGAAGACAGAAACAGTGCAGAGACTGAGTACCTCCATGACTCTAAGTTCATGCAGCAGCAATAAAAGAAATATAGCTAACTTAATTAGAAATAGGAAAGAAAAAAAAAAGTAAGAATCCCGAGGAAAACAAAAAGTCAAAATGGATTATGCAGCTTCTGCATTCACCAGCTGAAATAATATCTCATCTTTAAAAGCTCAATGTAAAACTTACAAGTTTTAAGAGTGCTCAATCTTAACATCTGAGTGCTCAATCTAAAACTTTTAATTCAAATGTAATATCTACCATATGTATGAGAAAGGTAAAAAATCTAAAATAATATAAAAGTGTATAAATTCTTTCAGGAATAAAAGCTTCATAAAGAACACAAGGTGAACTTGCTTCATAACAAATGCTAAAATTGAAGAAAATCAATAATTTCTTTATTTCTAAAATTAACCAGAAACAAAGATGGAGATGAAGTTAATAGGAAATTGATTATGTTACACAGCCATATGCCATAAGTTATATGAAAGGATAACCTTTTTGGCCAACAAAAAATACATATCATTGAACAGTACTTGAAACAAGGAAAACAATTATCATTGAATGTCAAAGACGTACAAAAATAACTCAGAACAGACAGAGAAGTCAAATGCTTGTTCCTTCCTGAATGAAGGTCTGCCAGCAGATTTGAAGTGTCAGCTTCTGAGGTTTAACAGCATTGCTGTATCAGTATTTGCGCTAAATGTTACTGTGAAAAACTCAGTAAAAAAAAAATCCTCACTACTAGGTATTTTAATTTCAATTTAAAAAAAAAATAAAAAATACAACATCTTTCTTCTCCATCCAAAGGTATTCTTTCCACTGGTTTCCTGAAGTTGTACCAT